>NC_135981.1:10748374-11385146 GCF_053455715.1 Rhinoraja longicauda
ACTGTTTGGATTTAAAGACAGTGACGACTTCAAGACAGTAAGACATCCCAAGTCCGCAACCACTGAAAGTGATTGTAGGAATTTTCGACAGACAATCCCCCTTGCTGTTCTTCAGGGTGAATTCTTACCTTGAGATAAAATTTCTTTCCAGAGGGAGAAAGGATTGAGCCCTTTGCATTAGGAGTCAAATTGAAATCAGTCCAGGAAAAGAACCCAGTTGTTAGGCTCAGTGGCGTTTGATGTTGCTGAAATATAATTATCATCCTCTGGATGATGTCTGGATAATACCACTGTCCTTCTTTGTTGTTTTGCAGTCATTTCTTTTAACATCGTCCCGTCTCTTAACAGTGGTAGTTGCATCTGGGAACAGAAATGTATTCTAAAAATAGCACTCTCTTTCACATGTTGTCTATGTAATTCATGGCTGATCGAACTCCCTATTAATTACAAGACTGTGAAGTTTCTGCAAGTTTAACCTCATCTGAGGTCTATTAGCGGAAGATAATGATTCACCTGGGATTGAAACAACGGCACTAATGAAGCAGTTTTTTATGCTTAGTCTACCAGAGATTTTTCGAGGAGCAGAAACCTTGATTCCTATTCAGCCCAAGCCAACTGTCATTCACTCCTACTGAGTCTGGTACCACTTACCCTACAAACATGTCAAATGCCCAAACTAAGTTCTGAATATCACAAATCAGCCAACATTTCTTGGAATTATTCACAGCAAGCCAGGATTAAACGTAATAGCTCCAGCATATTTTTTCCTTTGTGCCATTTGGTCCAATTTGCACAATTTCAGAACATGTTTTGACTAAAATGTGTGTTCTGATTGGTGTTGAGGGTGTTGACATTTGAGATGTAAAGTACAATCACGATTACCTTGAGAACATTCTGAATCCTGGTACAGCTTGTACTTTTGTGATTACAACCATTCGCTTTATTAGGATAATTATGCACACGTTTTCCAGGCTTCAGGTCCGAATGCAGAATGATCCGACGGACTACTTTTGCTGAATTGTTACCTGCCGTAACATTATCTGATAAAATATAAGTCCACTTTAAAGAACTGCAGCTTCACATCTCCAGCTATGATGGCACATCAATACTATAGAGTGCATGCAGTTACATTATTACTGACGAGAAAAGATCATGGGCATCATTGAAATACCCAATGGAGGTGGAACCCATTTGGCCCATCATTGCAGTACTGGATTTTTGAAAAAGCTTCACAATTAGTTCTACACAGTTCCCTCGCTCCCCATTTCCGCTGGAAAGATGGTGGAGACAAGTACGATGGTGGCATTTCAGACTCTTTTAGATAGACACATTCAGAAGGAACTGCAGATGCTGGTTTACGCCGAAGATAGACACAATATGCTTGAGTAACTCTGTGGGTCAGGCCGCATCTCTGGAGAAAAGGAAGAGGTGATGTTTTGGATTGAGACCCTTCATCAGATCAGAGGGATATGGATCATGTGCAGATATATGAGATTGGTTTATCTTGGTATCATGTTCAGCACAGACATTGTGGACTGAAGGGCTTGTTCCAGTGCTGCACTGTTCTATGTTGTATCTCTCCCTGCCCTACACAGGCATGCATACCCATTACTTCCATAGTTTTTTGGCGGTGGTTTCCCCTTTCGAATATTTATCCGATTTGTTTTTTCAAGTTGCTCTTGCTTCCATCACCTCCTCAGGTTCGAGATCACTGGGCATGATAATTAGCCGCATAAAAAAAATTCTCCACTTCTCCCAAATTTGGTTCCTGGCACAAATTCTGTCAATGGAAACGGATCCCCCCCCCCCTCCTCTTTTACTTGTCAAAAAGCTAATGAGGGTAAGTTTACAGCATGCCAATTGATCGATTACTACACAATCGATAATGTAAGTGGTGGGAATTGTGTTAGTACGTATGTGCTTCTTTGTAACGTCTTCATTGAAAAGCAAGTTAATCTGCTCCATTAACTGTGCACAACATTCAATAAGCTTGTGGTGTTAGCCATATCATCATTTAATTCCCAGGTAATTGGGCTGTCCGATAAAGCAGCAGCATTCTAAAATTACGTCCCCACTGTTCCCCTGAAACATCGGCAAAATCCATGCCCGAGCTGGCGACTGGCGCAGTTGTTATCTGACAATATGCTGGAGGATTATTGGGTTATAGACAATAAACAATAGACAATAGGTGCAGGAGGAGGTCATTCGGCCCTTCGAGCCAGCACCGCCATTCAATGTGATCATGGCTGATCATTCTCAATCAGTACCCCGTTCCTGCCTTCTCCCCATACCCCCTGACTCCGCTATCCTTAAGAGCTCTATCCAGCTCTCTCTTGAATGCATTCAGAGAATTGGCCTCCACTGCCTTCTGAGGCAGAGAATTCCACAGATTCACAACTCTCTGACTGAAAAAGTTTTTCCTCATCTCAGTTCTAAATGCCCTACCCCTTATTCTTAATTTGTGGCCCCTTGTTCTGGACTCCCCCAACATTGGGAACATGTTTCCTGCCTCTAACGTGTCCAACCCCTTAATAATCTTTAAGGCATGAAATGTATGCAACTGAACAATAGATAAAGCCATTCCTTCTCTCCTGAGATGCTGCCTGACCTGCTGAGTTACTCCAGCAGTTTGTGAAGTAAATACCTTCAATTTGTACCAGCATCTGCAGTTATTTTCTTACAATAGATAAAGCCTGAGGTGATTACGTTGTCTGCAACGACTACTGAGGCACGGAATTGAAAATAATATAGGACTTTTCCAAATGAACAAACCTGAATTGGATTATATGTGGGTGTGGGAGTCTGTGTCATAATTTGTTGCGATATTTGGACATGTGAAAATCATGCCACATCCTGCTCAGTAGTTAAGCTCATGAATGATATCGATTTAGCTATGGTACCACTGGGTCTCACCTATTTTATTGCTTAAAAAAAGGGTAGTAAGGATGTAATCCTGAGAGTGCATTTATATTTAATTAAAAATAAGTAAGAGCAAATAGCAAATGGATGAAACCTGGGTAAACGCATATGTGAAAAAAGCCGAGGAAAGGGTTACTCAGTCTGCTCGCTTTCTTTGCTGAAGAAAGATTGTCATGGTAACCGTAGGCACAAAAGCTACCAAACTGAAAATGACTTGCAGTAAGTCATCTCAAAATAAGTGACATTTCTTCTCGAGGTACAAAAATACACTAGAATTCACAGATCGCAATCTGAATCTTTGAATTTAGCCCAGTACATATCTGAGGTATTTTTTTCTCATCGTTAATTTTGAGTAACACTTCCGACACAATGTTCATGAAAGCGAAGGGTGATGGTCAAAAGTTATATTTTAGAACTCTGCGTCTGGGGTGATGGCTGGTAAGCCGGTTACTAACATCTTCCCTTAGCCCAGGGTCATCGGAGTTGCAGGTTAGATACAAATGATTCCATCAGAACTCATCCATCAGGGCTGTCAGCTCTGCATGAACATGTCCTTTGCTCCTTCACTAAACAACACCCTGGCTCCCACTCTACCCTGACCACACCAACTGAAGCACCACCTCTGTGTTTTACTGCTTTCCCATCCTAATTGGAAGGACCACCCTGGCTCAACTGGGCCTATTTTCTGTCTCTGTCTGAATGGCAGAAGTGTTGATTGTGTCAAGCAAAAGGAAATGGCGATAGAGCCGAAAGATGAATCCAGAGGAGGTGTGAACTGCTAAAGCGGAGGAGGAGGAAGAGAGATATAGAAAATCTGGCGATGCCTCTGCAAGTTTATTTTGATTTTCAGGCATTATAGGACTACATTAAGGGAGACTCTCATCGAACAATATATTAAAGACTAATTCCCATTCCCAGTCTGACCTTTCTGTCATGGGCCTCCACCAGTGCCATAGTGAGGCCCACCGGAAATTGGAGGAACAGCACCTCATATTTCGCCTGGGCAGTTTGCAGCCCAGTGGTATGAACGTCGACTTCTCCAACTTTAGATAGCTCCTCTGTCCCTCCCTTCCCCTCCTCCTTCCCAGATCTCCCTCTATCTTCCTGTCTCCACCTATATCCTTCCTTTGTCCCGCCCCCCTGACATCAGTCTGAAGAAGGGTCTCGACCCGAAACGTCACCCATTCCTTCTCTCCCGAGATGCTGCCTGACCTGCTGAGTTGCTCCAGCATTTTGTGAATAAATCGATTTGTACCAGCATCTGCAGTTATTTTCTTATATTAAAGACTAAATGCTGCAGGTGCTAGCGATCTGAAATAAAGACAGAAAATGTTGGAAGCATTCAGTAGATCAGGCAGTAAACAGTCATCAGCTCGTTGACCTGAAACACTAACTGTTTCTCTCCCACAGATGCTGCCTGACCTGCTGAGTGTTTCCAGCATTTTTTGTTTTCATCTCGTACAAAATGACCTTGGTGCTGCTCAGCAAGTGATGGTTTTGCTTCATCTTTCTCAGGTGTAGAAGCTTCACATAAACATGGGAAGGGTGGACATTGTGGCTCAGCTTGTCTGTAACTGTAACTGAAACACTCCTCTTTGTCTTTGTTGCCCCTGATTGGTTATTGCACCTTGCACATTATTACAGCTTTAATGGTGAAAAGAACACATTCAAGGAAAATGCATCCTGAGAGACCCAGGACTGATTGCTCATTTTAACATGATAATCTTGCCATTGACTGCCATTGAGACAGATACGAGTAACAAGCACCTTGAATGAGACATTGGGAGAAAAACTTTGGCTGAAGAGTGATCTTGATGTGATCAGCCTGGGTCTTCTGCTCTGTAATCTCCAGTGGCTAACTTTGATGAATATTTAATATACCACCAAGGCAAAGTGGCACCTGTTTCTCAATATTTATCATTTTGTATGGACATACATTCACCTCAAGTTCAAGCTTCCTTATCAAGCTCAGGTCTAAAGAAAGCTTCGCCATATTCTCAGGGCAAGAGGTTTGATCATAATGGAAGAAGAAATCTGTGGACCAGAGTTTTTCACTCAAAAAATGTACACAGGACCTGGTTGTCATTCAAGTCTGTCTGGATGGCAAATAATCACAAGATTATCATGTTAAAATGAACAATCAGTCCGGGTTCTCTGAGAAATGAGTTAGTGTAAGGATGTGGGACGTGCAGCATCTGCACGTCTCTGTTCAATGCTTGGCCATCATTTCCATATTGCAGTTACAGCCATGATGCAGTCTAACAATCCTCAGTGGGGCTATTGTTAAGGGTGAGTTTTGCAGAGCAAAACATTGCAGCTCAGGCACTTAAGCACCAGTTCCATTCATACCAACAGCAACAACTAACATTTATACTGTGGGCTAGAATTGCTTCTATACCTGCAGAGGCACGGGAAATGGTTGCCAAAGGGGTACACAGAAAATGGTCACTATTTGGGGGCACATGAAATGGCCCCATGCAGCACATTGGCAATTGTCTTGGTCATGGGTCACTTGGCTTTGAAATTTGTAGTGCCCCTGGTTGGTATCGTCTTGACTGACTTAGGCGCAGAACATGTTGAGGCAATTATACAACTCCGGGACCATGGTCCAGTCTGTAGGGTGTGGCAATGGGATGGAAGGGTGGGGTGACTGTCCATGACTGAGTGGGAGATTTGTACTGATTTGGAACTGGGTGGGGGATTCTGGTTGAGTGATCGGCTCGGGTCGGGGTCAGACTTATCCTAGGGTTACAGGTTTGGCAGGCAGAAGATTAGGGTGTCTGGTGATCAATGGGAGAAGGGATCGGGTTGCTCACATACGGTGGGAGTCAATGTAACAAAGTGTATGGGTGGCGCAAATGGAAAGGTGATCGATAACGAAGTTAAAGGGAACTCTCTAAATCAGGTTCTCTACTCAATATGTTCCCTTTAAATCACGTTATTGGATACCATTCAGTAAGTCTGGAGTGCTTCATGTGCAGACTCACAGAGAACACGGGAATAGATATTGCAGTTTGGGGAATAATATGGTCAAGCTGGGCGGCACGGTGGCACAGCGGTAGAGTTGCTGCTTTACAGCGAATGCAGCGCCGGAGACTCAGGTTCAATCCTGACTACGGGTGCTGTACTGTAAGGAGTTTGTACGTTCTCCCCGTGACCTGCGTGGGTTTTCTCCGAGATCTTCGGTTTCCTCCCACACTCCAAAGACGTACAGGTATGTAGGTTAATTGACTGGGTAAATGTAAAAATTGTCCCTAGTGTGTGTAGGATAGTGTTAGTGTGCGGGGATCGCTGGGCGGCGCGGACTTGGTGGGCCGAAAAGGCCTGTTTCCTCGCTGTATCTGAAATATGAAAATATGAAAATAAGCCCCAACTTTCATTCCTGCTCTATGCTTTATAGCAATTAGATTGCATGTACATAAAAAATGTGGAAGTTTACAATCAAATACCTATCCAATATTCTTCAATACAGTAAAATATTGTGTTGATTAACAGGAGCAAAACTGTGAGAAGAAGCTATAGAAGGGCTCGTCTGATACCTTCTGTTTCTTTTTCCGCAGGTGCTGAGTGTTTCCAGTTTTTATTTCAGATTTTCAGCATCTGAAATGTTTTGATTTGTACCTCAGGAAATATTAGACAGTGGGGATAAAGAAAAGGCCAGGACACAGGGGAGTAGCTGATTTGAGGTAGGAATGAAATAACCGAAAAGCTTTTATGAGCTTGAGTCCACTGTGCTTGAAGGTGTAAAGGAAAAAGGTAACAGCTTTCTATGCAGAAAGAACAGCTTGAAACACAGGAGTATTAAACTGCTAATTCCAACATGCAATTTCTTCCACTGCAGAATATGTCCTACATCTAATTCCTCTACTTAATAACAACTCCATAAGAAAGAAAACTTTGGTTTGAAAGCATCTTTCCCACTCTCTGGATATCCTCACTTGTAGGCACTCATATAAGGCAATCCCAGTTGCAATGTTGGATGTACTGCAGACAGCAAAGTGAAGTGGTAAATATGATAAAAGAGAAGATCTTCTGTTTTTAGATATACTTGAAGGATAAATATTATTCCGGATGCCACGAAGAATGATTCTTTAATGGTGTTGTGGGATCTTTTGCATTCACTTGAGAGGGATAACAAGACCTCACCTGAAAGGCAGCAACTCCTCAGCACTTCATTATAGTGTCAATTGAGTTTACATTGTCAATGCCTTTGAGTGGGACTTGAATCTACAAACCCCTGCCTCAGATATAATAGTGCTGCTACTGAATAATTCCCCCTTGACAGCTAAATGCAACTATTCTAAAATATTGTTAAAATCCCATACTCTAATGTACTCTAAATAAATGCAGCATTTAAATGGCACCACACTTTACCTGGCAAGGCAAAGTGCTGGCACTGAGGAAGGTAAGAAAAAAAATGTTCTTTAGCCTTGTACACTCATCACACAAATTTAAAAATATGAAGAAAATTTTATAATTTTTTTTATTTTTAAAGTCAGTCTAAATGTGTTTTTGTGACTAATTCATTGCTGCAGTGAGAAGAGTTGTTTCCTCTAAACACTTTTCCAAGACATGGATCGGGAAGTTTTAGAGGGATATGGGCCAAATGAAGGCAAATGGGACTAGCTTTGATGGGGCATCTTGGTTGGCACAGATGAATTAGGCTGAAGGACCTGTTTTCATGCATGACAACATTTACTCTCAGGCTCTCTGTCTCTAAATCAAGTATCAGTGGGCGAACATCTAGGACACAGTAATTGTTTAGTTTAGGGTTTAGTTTAGAGGTACTGCATGGAAACAGGCCCTTCAGCCCACTGAGTCCATGCTGCCATCAATTACCTGTTCACATTAGTTCCTTTATTCCACTTTCCGCATCCACTTCCTATACACCAGGGAGAGTTTACAAAGGCCGATTAACCTACAAACCCACATTTCCTTGGGATATGGGAAGAACCCGGAGCACCCGGAAGAAACCCACACGATCACAGGGAGAATGTGCAAACTCCACACAGACAGCACCCAAGGTCAATCTCATACCTGGGCCTGCGGAGCTACAATGATGAGATAATATCATCAGGTCTACCATTAGCAATAGAAAAAGACATTGAACACATCTGGGTATAAAGAGTTAATCCCAGCAAGACAAATTTCAAAGGGACGAGAGTAAAACTGACCCATGTGGTCAGGAAACAAAATCAAACAACACCAGATGCTGGAAATATTCCGGTATTCATAATCATGCCTGCACACAACAGGTGTTACAAGAGCAAAAGCAGAAAATGCTGAAAACACTCATCAGGTCAGGCAGCATCCGCGGAAGGAAAAATCAGTTCAAGTTTCAGGAATGACAAAGAGAGAGATGTTAGTTTTCAGGAGCAGAGAAGGCGAGCAGGGAGGGAGTGTGGAACAAAGGGGGTACCTCTGTTCAATATTCAACAGGACAAATGGTCTCCTTCCATGTTGAAGGAACGTGGTATATGTGAAATGCTCATCCCTATGTAGGTAATGAGGTCCAATAAGTACCTCTCTCTAGTGGCGCAGATAATAGGAACTGGCGCTGCAGAGATAATAACAGAGATAATTACAAGGAAAATGTCAGTTACATCTTCCTGCTGATACACTCTGGAGGATTTGCAATGTTTGGCCACAGACTTTGGTGTGTGATTGGAATAATTTCTGTGGTTTCTATGTTTGTTTATACAGTGTGCAAAACCACCTGAGACGATGTCTACCAATTCTATCCAGGAATTAAACCTGATTTTGCTAAAGGTCACAGCCGGGAATGGTAGTCAGGAAAAGAGAAAGGCACTGAGTTTTCAATTGAAAGGTAAACAAGACCATCTACACCAGTAATCGAGGTTTATAGTAGTCAAAGACAAATCACTACACCGCCCTTCTAATGCGGCACAGTGGCACGGCGGTAAAGTTGCTGCCTTACAGTGCCAGTAGACCCAGGTTCGATCCTGACTACGGGTGCTCCAGACCTGGGCATGCATTTCCCAGCTTGCCAGGCCATTTTACAGTCAACCATACGGGTGTTGTCCATCACGGATATTGACCTCCCCGCCATCAAAGTGATCTACAGGAAGCATTGCCGCAAGAAGACAGTTAATATCATCAAAGACCCACGCCACTCTGGCAACACTCTCATCTCGTTTTACTGGAGCCTGAAAACCATGACCTCTAGGTTCAGGAACAGCTTCTTCCCAAAAACATCAGGCTCTTGAACCACACGGTACAACCCAAATTATAAAGTGCTTGAGTAACTCCGAGGGTCAAGCAGCATCTCTGGAGAACATGGATAGGTGATGTTTCGGGTCAGAACTCTTCTTCAAACTGATTCAGACCGAAGAAGGATACTGACCTGAAAAGTCACTTATCCATGTTCTCCGGAGATGCTGCCTGGCCCACTGAATTACTCCAGCACTTTGTGTCTTTTTTAGTAAAGCAGCATCTGCAGTTCATTGTATCCACAACCCTAATCACAACCTCACCTCAGTACTGATCTACCATGGACTTTGTATAAGGTTGTGCAACATATTTTGTCTTGCACTATTATGGTCTGGTTACCCAATATTACCGATAATTTATTGTATTATTGTTTATTGCATTTTTATTTGTTGTGTTGTGAGTTAATGTGCCTGAGAAAGCTGCAGCAGGTAACAATTTCATTGTTCCTGGTGCATATGACAATGAAACAAACTTGCCCCTTGAGTTCATTGACTGAGGAAAGACAACAGTATTTCTTCTCTGAAGTCCAAGGTTTTAACGACTCGGAGGTGTTACAGTCATCATTACTAATGATCTTTATTTACTTCCAAGGTATTTATTCACAAAATGCTGGAGTAACTCAGCAGGTCAGGCAGCATCTCAGGAGAGAAGGAATGGGTGACGTTTCGGGTCGAGACCTTTCTTCAGACTGATGTCAAGGGGGCGGGACAAAGGAAGGATATAGATGGAGACAGGAAGATAGAAGGAGAACTGGGAAGGGGGAGTGGAAGAGAGGGGAAGAATTTAATTCCAAGTTCCACAGCTCTCGTAGTGAGACTTTTCAATCTCAGGTCTTTTGGTTACTGGCCTTGCCTTTGCATTTCCAGCTCTGAAGCATAGCTGTGCACGAAGGAACTGCAGATGCTGGTTTACACCAAAGATAGACACAAAATGCTGAAGTAACTCAGCGGGTCAGGCAGCACCACTGGAGAAAAGGAATAGGTGACGTTGTGGGTCGAGACCTTTCTTCAGATCTTCATCTTTAGAGAAGGGTCTCGACCTGAAACATCACCTATTCCTTTTCTCCAGAGATGCTGCCTGACCTGCTGAGTTATTCCAGCATTTTGTGTCTTTCTTCAGATGCTTAACTCTTTCTCCATCCGTCCATGGGCTTGTGAGTTTGAGCTGCACTCATCCAAATGGAGAACATTTCATCTCTCATCTCCTATTGTTATTAATTTTGGCAGGAGATCAGAAATTAATTAAGATGTGAGATTCTCGAGAAGTACAAATTGTAACTGAAGTATTTATCCAAAGACAAGTCTGATAGATTTATCCCAGGAGTACATTTTCAGATAAATCTCAATGAAGAAAGGGGTTGGTTAACCCTGGGAGGTTTATTCTAATACTATAATATTGATTTGGTTTCTTTTTTTTTGGTATTCATAAATGAATTAATTTGTAATTAAATCTAAAGGTTTTAGCCTGTAATGAATGTCTGATGGCATGGTAATTCCACTGGAAAAATCTGGTAAATATCCTGCAGGATCAGAGGCACTATAATTTGGATTTAAAACTGGGAACTGTATTCCATTCCGGTTACATAGAAAGAAGAATGTTTTGAATCATGATCTGCTTATGTGAATGGTAATTTTTCTCAGCACAAAGTGTTGGGAATGTTTAATACACCAATGGGTCTTTGCTGGTCAACAGGCTGGCAAGATCCAATTGGCAGCGATAAAACGAACACCGTTTTTTTAATGGCACTGGTTGATGAAAGAAAATTGATTTGGCCAAATCACTATTGTTCTTCAAATTTTCACAAGATCCTTAAAATCCAACACACATTGAGATTTTCAGATATTGAAGGAATCAAAGATTGAGGGGGATGTGGGGCTGAGATAAAAGATCAAGACAGGGACCACATGGCCTCTTCCTGATTCAATACCTTTTGTCCTTCAGTTATTCCCAGCTGAAAACTATGGATGAACCGTGAGATACACTTCCAGGTGAAGTCTAAGTCTGTGATATTCAAGTCAAATGATCTGACCAGTACAATAAATCTATTTACAAACTTTGCTAAGCCATCTGGGTTGAGAAACGCAAAAGTGCATGCCTTATGGACCACCATCCACAGCTTTGACATCTACTCCAAGTTAGCCTTGCTTACCATGGCAATAGATCCATGTCACATACCATTTTTCTGGCCCTACATTCATCATTGGAATATGCAGATAACAAGGACACCAACATCAGACTCCTATTTATTGATAATATATCAATATGCCTCAACATTATAATCAAACACCATAAACCAAACTCATCTCTAAATTCCTGGAGCTACGAGTCGGCACCCCCTGTGCCACTGGATCCTTGACTTTTGGACTCATAGACCATAATGAATGACAAAACATTCTCCTTTCTAATTTTTCAACATTGGTCTCCCGCGAGGATGTTTTCTTATACTATGCTCCTTATACAGTCGAATTCTGCTTTAACTCCATTTACCAGTTTGCAGATTATACCACCATTTTAGGTCAAATTTCAAACAATGACCAGTATTAGTATAGTATGGAGATAGAGAGCTTAGTAACATCGTGCCAAGACAATAGTCTTACCCTGAATGGGTAGGATGAAGGAGCTGGTTATTGACTTCCAGAAGTGTGCGTAGTACATGCCCCTATTAGAATCAATGGTGCTGAAGTGGAATTGATGAAAGCTTCAACTTCCTTGGCATAAATATCATATTGGCATATTGGCATAATGATCCACCGGGTGGCGCCAGCAATGGCTGCCTTGCCAACAGTCTGTCTGTCCCTACCTTCTTTGTTGTTTGTTTGTTTGTGTTAAATGTATGGTTTTAGTGTTCTTTAGCTAGTTTTATGTGGGGGGGTGGGGGGGGTGAGTTGGGGGAAACTTTTTCTAATCTCTTGCCTCGAAGATGTGATGTTTTTCCGTATCGTATCTCCGTCTGCACTGCGGCTCAACATCAAGGAGTTGGCTGACCTTTCTGGAAACCATGGGAGCCTTAACATCACGGAGCTCGCAATTCCTGTAGGGGATCGACTTTGGGGCTCCTGCGGGAGCCTGCTGACTTTAACATGTGGAGCTCGCAGTCTCTGGTTAGAGACCGACTTCGGGAACTCCAAGCCCCAGGAGCTTCGACCGCCCCGACGCGAGAACTTCGATCGCCCCGACGCGGGAGCTTCAATTGCCCCGAAGCAGGGAGCTTCGATCGCCCTGACGCTGGGAGCTTCGATCGCCCCTACGCGGGAACTTCGATCGCCCCGACACAGGGGGCTTCGACCGCCGGCTATGGGAGCTTTGATCGCCCTGACTACAGATGGTTCGACTGCCCCGACCGCAGGACAATAAAAGAGGAAGTAGTTTGGACTTTATTGCCTTCTATCAGGGTGAGGAACGTGGGGAATCCGCTGTGGTGGATGTTTGTGTTGACTTTTATGTAGTTCAAGATTCAAGATTCAAGATTCAAGATAGCTTTATTTGTCATCCAATATTGGACGAAATTCAGTCACCCACAGTCCAACAATAAAAACATTAAATAGGCATTAAAATTACAAAACCCCAAAAACACAGTCCAACAATAAAAGCATTAAATAGGCATTAAAATTACACAACCCCAAAAACACACAAAAAAAGAAACATCCATCAAAGAAACATCCATCACAGTGAGTCTCCTCCAGTCCTCTCGTCACTGTGATGGAAGGCCACAATGTCTTTCCCTTCTCCTGCTGTCCTCGCCCGCAGTCAGGTTGTTGTGGTTGCAGGCCGCGCCGGACGGTCCGCAGCGGGCCAAGCCCAAGGCGAGTCGCAGCCGCTCCCGCAGCCTCCGAAGACGGCCGGCTCCGCCGATGATAAGTCTGATCCGGGGCGGGCGAACACGCTGCTGCTGCCGCTGTTGTTGCACGTCGGGACGGTCGTGGCTCCCGACATTGAAGCCCCCGCCCAGCAGAGAAATATCCCGCGGCATATTATAGGCCGCGCCGGACGGTGAAATGTCCGCGACCCAAGCCCCGTGATCCGGGGCGGGCGAACATGCTGCCGCTGCCGGAGCTCCCGATGTCGGCATCCACGCGGCCCGAGCCTAAGGCGAGTCGCAGCCGCTCCCGCAGCCTCCGAAGACGGCCAGCTCCGGTGATGGTAAGTCCGATCCGCGGGCTCTGCGAACCGGAGCCCTGGAGGCCGACAGCTCCAGGAGTTGGGCCGATGGTAGGCCGCAGCAGGAACGGAGACACCACCCAGAAAACAAAGGTCGGGTCTCCGTTCGGAAGGGACACATATTTACAATTTTACAGTTCCCCCCCTCCCCCCCACATACACACACAGTACACAAACACAAAAACACCACATCACAACTACAATTAAGACAAAAAAACAACAAAAACACAAAGACAAATGGACCGCAGGTGAGCCGCAGCTGCTATGGCAGCGCCACCATTTTGGAGGCGGTTGTATGTCTTGTTGCTTTTTTTTAGTATGGCTGTATGGTAATTCGAATTTCACTGTACCTTAATTGGTACACGTGACAATAAACTGTCCTTGAAACCTTGAAACTTTGAAACTTTGAAACTTTGTCTTGGGCCAACCACATTGAAGCTAAGGCCAAAAAAGCAAGCCAACGTCTCAGCTTCCTCAGAAGATTGAGGAAGTTTGGCATGTCTCCACTGACACTTTCCAACTTCCACAGATGCACTTTAGGAATCGTACTATCAGGTTTCATCACAGCTTTGTTTGGGAACAGTACTGCCTAAGACCACAGTAAAGTACAGAGAGTAGTGGGTGTAGTACAGTCCATCACATAGGCCAGCCTGCCCAACGTCGACTCCATCTACACTTCACGCTGACTTTAGAAATTCAACATAACCTAAGACCTTTTTCACCCTGTTCACCTCCTCATCCCCGGACAACTGAATGGTCCTCCCATAAGCTAGTCCGGATCGTCCAACCTTCTCCATCGTGGAGCTTGGACTTTTTCTATGTAACCGTAATGTGATAATGCTGTAACTACATTGTGCTCTCTGGTATATTTCTGTTTGCACTACTGTTATATTTGTGCATGGCTTGATTATACTCGTGTATAGAATGATGTAATTTGACTGAGTAGCACAAAAACAAAAGCTTTTCTTGTATCTCAGGAGGTGTGACAATAATACACCTATACCAATACCAATACCAATACCAATACCAATACAGCATTGCACAAGAAGCTGTTTAATATTTCACTGAAAGAAAATCAATAGTACAGAATGTTAGGATTTCTGCATCAGAATGAAGCATAAGTCCTGGACTTGTGTCATCACATGTTATCTGGATGTGCCACACTTTTGTGGTACCTGAACTAAGTGATGGTGAACTGTGTTTTTCATTCCTCACCTATTAATACTTGCAAAGACCAGATGTTTTAGTACCGAGGAATGCACCGTAGCTGGGACATGGATTCATAGAGTCGTACAATGTGGAAACAGGGAAACAGGCCCTTCGTCCCATCTTGCCCTTCACCCCAACTTGTCCACGCCGACCCACATGCCCCATCTACACTCATCCCACCTCCCTGCATTTGACCCATATTCTTCCAAGCCTTTCCTATCCATGCAACTGTCCAAATTTGTTCCACAATTCCACAAAACGATTCCATAAATCGTTGTGATAGTATTTGCCTCAACTACCTGCCTGATAGCTCGTTCCACATACCCACCACCCTTTGTGTAAAAGATTGCTCCTCAGGTTCTTATTAAATCTTCCCCCCCTCACCTTAAACATATGTCCACTGTTTCTTGATTCCCCTACTCTGAGTGGAAGACTGTGCTTTGACCCTATCTATTCCTCTCATGATCCTATACACCTCAATTTCCGACCCACTGAGTTACTCCAGCACCGGGTGTCCCAGATTTAACAGGAGCCCATGGGCAACTTTTTCCACAAATAATCTGGTACGTAAATGGAATGAGCTGCCAGAGGAAGCAGCTGAGGCAAGTACAATAACAGCATTTAAGGGACATTTGGACAGATGCTAGTAAAGGTTTAGAGGGATAAGGTCAAACGCAGGCAAATGGAATTAGCATAGTGGGCGTCATGGTTGGCATGCACAAGTTGGACCAAAGTTTCCATGTTGTATGACTGTGTGACACTGTGACTCTACAGGACATCACTCCTCCACCAAGGCTCCACTCTGGCATCCAGATGCTATTCCCTTCTGCGTTGGTTCAATCCCCGCTGTTGTCCGTATCAGATCCTCCATAGAACAGCCTGTCAGCATCTGCATCAGCTGTAATGAACCTTGCCTTGAGGGAACAACTTTGACAGATGTTATCCACAGGTATGATTAATGGCGGCTGGACTCGCGAGTCATTACAACGAGCAGGAGCAGAATGTTGGCATGTTTTGTGGCTCAATCTGCATTGCAACCATTGTGTTACTTTGGGGTCTGCTAAAATTGAGACCCCAGAATTTATCAATAGTAAAGGAAAATATTACTTGAAAACACTGTCTGAGGCAAATCCCACATGTTGGAGGCAGAAACCTCAGCCGGCATATGCTGATTTATTTTCAGTTAATCGGTGGCATTTGTTAGGTTGCTGAATTCCCCGAACAAATTGGCCTTCTACTTCCGATTTGTGTTCAGAGCCGGTGCTTTGAGCCCCCTGTTACCTGCGTCATTGTTGCTGCACTGTCTACATATCACACCTACTCACCAGCAACCCAACGGAAACAAACCCCACTGCTTTTCTATTTTAAAACCACGTTCAACTCTTTCATGAACTAATGTAGGTGGATGAAATCAATCGATGTGCCTGGCGTCGTACAATATGTACAATTATCAGTGGGATGGTGAGGGGAGTTTCAAACTGATTGCAGCACAGAATAAGTGACTGATTCTCCAATGAATTGCAACTCTGCAAGGGCAATTTGAAATGTTCTATTTGTCATTAGAATCCAGCATAGATAGACATTACCTCGGCGTTGAGAATAACAATAATCTACCAGGACAATTTGGGGCTGATATTCACTGCCTTGGACAATCTCCAACAAAGAGGTAACTTTTATCTCACAGGCGATTAGGCTGGCAAACGTATTAAAGCTGTCTTACAACAGCTATCTGTGGCTTAATGTAAGAGGCATCAAAAATACAGAAATCTGACTCATGAACGTCATAGGATCCCGGTCCCACTGCCCGGCACACGTATTCTGACCATTTCTGCATCTCACAAAAGAGATGCTTGGCAAAGATATGAGTGATGTTCCATTTGTTGGCTGAAAGTGACATCTCGTTTTTAGCTTCTCACCTCATGCTAACCTTTTGCTGGATTTGTGCATTCATAAAGCCATAAGCCCACTCTAGAATGTAAGGGCTGGAATTTAACAGTGTAATAGCATCCCAGTGTCAGTATTAAAGCAATGCTAATAAACCACAGAAAGAAGCATTCAGATTATTCGATTGTGTTGTAAGTTCTGGTTAGAGATTTTTCGAGTGTCAGGTGTGCTATGTTTTCATTCATCTGACACATTTCCTCTTGGAAGGAACAGGAAACAGGCAATCTCGCAATTTACAGTGCTCCAGCAATGTCTGTACAAAGGTCCCTTATGAACAATGAACCTTTATTACCCTTCCTCAGCTAATCATGTCCTTACCTTACATTCATCCTCCTTGGTATCAATGGCACTATCGAACTCCACTTCCCTGTAAACATATGCTAAATATTCTTTCAGGATTTTCATCAAGTCTTCCATCTCTCTTCTCAGGCCTCCATTTTGGATACACTATTTATTTTCTAATCCTTTTTCCCTTTTTGCATTTACAGAACAACTTTGTAGCGTTTTCCTGGATTTGACCTTTTTAGTTTAGTTTCAAGATATAGTGCGGAAACAGGCCCTTCGGCCCACCGAGTCCGCACCGACCAGCGATCACTGCACACTAATATTATCTTACACAAACCAGGGACAATTATTATTTACATTTATACCAAGCCAATTAACCTACAAACCTGTACGTCTTTGGAATGTGGGAGGAAACCGTAGATCTCGGAGAAAACCAACACAAGTCATGGGGAGAACGTACAAACTTCGTACAGACGGCACCCGTAGTCAGGATCGAACCCGGGTCTCTGGCGCTGTAAGGCAGTAGCTCTACTGCTACGCCACCGTGCCGCACTGGTGATATTATTTCTATGGTTCCTCTTTATTGTACTTCCCTATTTTCCATTTTAATTTCACCTCTGAATCTTTTCTAGTCCTTCCAACATTGTGCGTGAATCTTCCAAAGTTTTTTTCCACCTTATCCTTTCCAAAACTGGAAAGAAGAATGCGAAGGATTGAAATGGTTTGCGGAGGGAAGGGCACAAAGTTTAATTGTTTGTACGGGGACCTTCGCAAAGATCTTCAACATCCATGAAGACCCAGAATTTGGAGCTCTCCATTTCCTTTGAATGAGAGGCATTTAGACAGCCACTTAAAAAAAGTAGGGCAAAGAAGGATATGGTCCTAATGCTGGCAAATTGGATTAACGTAGATAGGCAAAAAGGTCAGCATGGATGTGGTGGGCAGAAGGACTGGTTTCTGTGTTGTGCAACACTATGATTCTTTATGATTCTATGAGATGGAACATATGTGTCACTTGTAGTGTTGGACAATAAATGTTGGTTTGATGCTGTCACCACTTTTATTATTGTGTTGTTTGCCTAACTGCTCTCTGGTGTTGATGCAATGTTTAGGGTAGATAGGTCTGGAGGCAGTGTTTTGGAAGAAAGCCAAGGTTAGCATGCCAGCTGGCATTATAAGCTCTGATGTTAATTAAATATCTTTGCTGGTAATTTAAATGACATGAGGGTATGGCGCTATAAAATGTGCTCATTCTTCACACCCGCGAGTGGATGGTTGCTCTCACAGAGTGAGAGAGGCATCCATGGTCCAGGGATGAACAGGAAGATGGGTCACCATGTCCAGTCAGGCAGAAGATACAAAAGCTTGAAAGCACGTACCACCAGATTGAGAAACAATGTTACCAGACTAGTGAAGGGTCCTCTTAAAAGCTAATGTTGTAGTCCCGATCTACCTTGTTTCAGCGCCTTGCAATGATTTAAATCTGCACTTGCTCTGTAGCTGTTACACTATGCGCTGCACTCTGTTTATTTTCTCTCTGCACTACTTGTTATACTTATGTGTGGTTTGATTGTACTCATGTATGATATGTTTTGCCTGGAGACCACATAAAGCAAAGTTTTTCACTCTATTTTCGTGCATGTAACAATAATAAACCAGTACCGATACCAAACCGGTAATCATTTCGAGAAGTTTAACGCAATCATATCAAACCAAACCAATCAAACCCATATAGCTTTATGAAAGATAAATAGTTTTAACATCAGAGTTCTTTGAGGATGTCATAAGCAGAGGAACCTGTAATGGAGTCTATTTGGATTTTTGGAAGGCAGTTAACAAGGTGCCACATAAAGGGCTGGTGCACAAGATAAGATAAAATGACATGGTTTTAGGGCAAGTGTGCTAGCATAGATTGAAGATTTGTTATTGCCAAGAAGAGAGAGAGAGTCAAAATAACATTTTATTCCAGGCTGCAAGGATGTAACACATGCAGTGCCCCCGGGGCCATTTTGGAGACCTTGGTTATTTCAGATTTATATTAATGATGCAGAGAAGGAAGCTGAGGGTAAGAAATCCAACTTTACCGATGACATGAAAATCAGTGGGAGGATGTGCTGTAATGGGGATTTTAGGAGCCTGTGACAGCATGTAGATAGATTGAGAGAGTGGGTGAAAGCTTGGCAAATTGAATTAAATGTGGGAAAGTGTGAGATTATGCAATTTAGTGAGAGTAACACAAAGGCAGTGTATTAAACAGAGAAAAACTGCAATGAGTTAAGCGTAGAGGGATCTCAATTCTTGTGCATAAATCACCCAAAAACAATCAGGCAGGTGCAGCAAGTAAGCAAATAGGCAAATTCATATTGGCCTTTATTGTAAGAGGATCAATGTTTAGAAATAGACAAGTATTATTACAATTGCACATGGTACTGGTGAAGCTGCAACTGGAGTGCAGTGCACAGTTTCAGTCCCTTTATTAAAGAAAGAATATACTGATCTTGGAGGTAGTGCATAAGAGATTTATTAATCTACTGTCCTATTTCCAAAGAAATTAGATCTAAGTCCTTTGATGTTTAGAAGAATGAGCAGATGATTGCATTGAAAGAAAAACAGAATTAACCTTTCAGGTCAGTGATCCTTCATCAAAGGTCATCCCATTTCTGATGAAAGGTCTTTGATGAGAAACATCAGCTCTGTTTCACTCCCCACAAATGCTGCCTGACCCGCTGAGTATTTCCAGCAATTTCTGCTTCTATCCCACCTTGTTCAAACTTTACTACTAGCATTAATATTTATTTTCTGACATTATTTAATAAAGAAATATGTATATCTGTGATGTTTTTCAAGCTGTTGGTAAAGTTTAGCATTTTAAACATTATCACCACTTGCTCTGAGTTGAAATGAATTCAAACCATTTTTCACACCACTCTTCCAAAACATTAATTCTTTGCCATCTGTTTAAGAGAGAGATTCAATTCTGCACAAATATAACATGGAGGAGGATGCTTTACACTTTCAATGTTTAAAGTGCTTGCATTAAACCTCTTTGCAGTCTGGGCAAACATTGAGATTTTAATTTAATTTAGTTTAGTTTAAGATACAGGCTCATTGGCCCACTGTGTCCACACCGACCAGCGATCTCTGCACATTAACACCATCCTACGCTAGAGATGATTTTCACATTTTCATATGAAGCCAATTAACCTACAAACCTGTACGTCTTTGGAGTGTGGGAGGAAACCGAAGATCTCAGAGAAACCCCGTGCAGGTCACGGGGAGAACGTACAAACTCTGTACAGACAAGCACACGTAGCCAGGATCAAACCCTGGTCTCTGGCACTGTAAGTGCTGTAGGCAGCACCTCTACCGCCGCGCTGCCGTGCCGCCCGTTTCTTGAGGAGAATGTCAGGAAGAAGGAGGTGAGTGGTGGAGGGAAGCAGAAGAGCCCACACTCTCTCTTACTCAGACCTCCTGGTTTGCAGGTTGTGACAACTTTGTCCCAGATTTGTCTGCTGTCCACATTAGGATAAACAAGTCTTCAGGACAGTAGTCGAGTTTGTGTTGTTACCCAGGTAACCACGGCCCTCATCTACTGTGCTACAGGAACGTTTGACCACTGGGGAGAGAATAGTTAATCTTCTAGTAAAGCCGCAGCCTCACAGTTCCAATGGCACTGTTTCAGTCCTTACCTCTGATGCAGTCCGTGTGAAGTTCACTTGTTCATGGAGTCATAGAAATGATGGCTTGATTGGAATCATGTATTGCCTTTCCGCTGACTGGTTAGCACACAACAAAAGCTTTTCATTGTACCTCGGTACACGTGACAATAAATTGAACTAAACTAAACTAAACTCCGATCATGCAGCGTGGAAACAGGCCCTTCAGCTCAACTTGCCCACGCCGACCAAATGCTCCCACTGCACTAGTCCCGCCTGCCTGTGTTTGACCCACATCAACTGCATGCTGGGAACTCCACAAGCATTTACAATCCAGGAGAAAGCACTGGCCTAATGACACCTTCCCCACCCAATCACTGGTATAACTGTGCCTGCAGTCTGTACATGGCGCTGGATACACCACACCAATTCCTTCCACTGTAATCTCACTCACAAGCAAGTATCCCAAGACACCTTCACCCCCAAGTCCATTGCTGCCCATAAGCTACACACTTTGGCTTTTCTTTCAATATCTTTGGACTTTATATTGCACTAAACATTATCCCCTTATCCTGTATCTGTACACTGTGGGCAGCTTGATTGTAATCATGTAAAATATTTCGCTGACTGGATAGCACGCAGCAAAAAAGCTTTTCACTGTACCTCGGTACATGTGACAATAATAAACTGAGCTAAAATAAACAACAACAAAAATGGTGGAATATTGTACTGGGGCACTATTGGAATGCAACAGTCCAAAGAGGAAATCTGTCTTCTACAAGGTTTGGCTTGGCTAGCATTGTCCACACCCCAAGAGCAGAGTAATGGACTGTTACAACTGGCAGCCAGCACAGACTGATCAATTGTCATTGTGAGCCAATATATCATCAGGCAAATTGATGAATGAGATCGCATCTTCAAACCTCTCGTGCAAACTGAATTAATAGGTACCACCCACTTCATGCCATGTTATATTGGGCAGTGGCACTGAGATTCATTGCACTGCCTTGACACTGTGCTTGTGACAGATAGACACCGCGCTCTATATCATAAGGAGAAGCAGAAACAAATAACAATGAACATTGTTAGGACTGACACTAACTAAAGCAGAAAGACTAATTAGACCGGTAAAAGGCTGATTGTAAAGTGAAGGAAATTCCAAGTGGCACAGCATTAAAATGTTCTTGGTCCCTGATTAGATTTCTTGAAATAAAAGTTGACAAGGAAAAATCTAATATTGGAAGCAGATAGCCTATTAAACCTATTCAGTTCCATGTAAAAAAAAAATCAATACTTTGCTAACAGAATGTGACTGTGAGCACCAAACGTTCTCATTAGAAGGAAAAACTAACGTTGTCACAGTCGAATGGTGTATACCCCTTGTTGATGTTGTTGTATGAAAAGTAATGGCCCTGCTACTGCACCCTGCAGTTTTAACAATGATGGAGTCTCGTGTGCAATTCTGGTCACCCCATTACGGGGGGAATGTGGAGGTTTTGGAGAAGGTGCTGAAGACGGTTACTTGATTAAGATGGGCAGAGGATGGCAATTGAAGTTTACTTCAGATAAATGCGATGTGTTACATTTTGACAGGACAAACAGGACAGGATAAGGCAGGATTTACGTAGTAAATAGTAGGGCCCTGGGGAGTGTTGTAGAACAGGAAAGACCCAGGCGCACATTTACGTGGTTCCATGAAAGTGGTGACACAGGTGGACTGGGTGGTGACAAAAGCATTTAGCACACTTACCTTCATCCATCAGAGTATTGAGAACAGGAGTTGGGATTTCATGTTACCGATCAACAAGATGCTGGTAAGGCCGCATTTGCAGTATTGTATATATTCAGTTTTCTCTGCATTAGGAAGGATTACATTAAACTGGAAAGGGCCCAGAATTTTTTTACAAGAATATTATCATGTCTGGAGGGTTTAAGTTCTGAGAAGAGGCTGAATAAGCAAGGATTTTATTCCCCCTGGGAGTGTAGCAGCTGTGGAGTGACCTGACAGAGGTTTATAAATATCTGAGGGGGATTGCCACAGGCCTTATCGGATGTAGAGGAGTCTAAAAGTAGAGGGGATAGGTTTAAGGGAGGGAATGGATTTAAAAGGGATTCGAGGAACAACGTTTTTGCAGAAAGGGTGGTGCTATATGGAATGAGCTTCCGGACGAAATGATTGTGGCCGGTATAATTATGACATTTAACGATACCTGGACTGGTACAAAGATAGGAAAGGTTTGGAGGGATGTGGTCTGGGCACAGGCCAGTGGGACTAGCTTGGTTAGACAACTTGTTTGACATGGACAAGTTAGGCTGAAGGGCCTGTTTTCATGCTGTAGCAGCTCTATGACATTTTGACTCCAAGTCCAGTCACACGAGCTGGCAGCAGTACTGAGTTGAGCCACATCAGTGTTGTGGAGAGATACAAGTGTGGAGTTGCAGAAAGATGGGCATATTTGAAATGCCACAGTATACGTAAGGGCATTGAAAAAGATAATGAGGTGGGTGTTGGGTAGTATATCTGCAAGGGCAAAGCCAAGAAACATTGGAGATTGATGAAAGAGGTGGTGGCAGCTATTTTCCCAAAATACAGATAGTCGTCTAGGAAAGGAAATATTTACAACGGTACTTCACAAGGGGATCAGCGATGGAAGTTGAGGGCCAGTGGTTTACAGGGGATGATGAGGTTTTACAAGTGGAAGTCTCATGAAAACTACATAAAAGCAGCAATGGAAAAAGGCTCAGGAGGCAATAGAAGTTTGAAAGGCTCTTCTTAGAGCTCAAGTGACTTGCAGAAACTGAAGAAGGGTTTCAACCCAAAACATCACCCATTCCTTCTCTCCAGAGATGCTGAGTAACTCCAGCATTTTGTGTATATCTGCAGAAACTGTGGAATTAGCCAGCAGCCATTGCCCATTCATCCATCAGACCAATTGCATGAAACAAAGGAGCATCTGAGGCCTTTCAACAATTAAAATATAAATTATTAGCAAAATACACTGTGAAAAGAGCTAGACATATACTGATGTTTCTTTTTTTTTTTCCTAATCAGATGTGCAGCACTTTGGTCAACGTGGGTTGTTTTTAAATGTGCTATACAAATAAAATTGACTTGACTTGACTTGACTTGTATAGACTCTAATATTTTTTGTTCTTATAATTTTGATGTTTTGAGATTGGCCGTGAGGCAGATTTCTATCAGGCTAATTGGTAATTATTTTTGCAGCGAAATAAAATAATTGAAACCTCTGAGGACATTGAAGGCTCTGGGTGTGATTACTTCATTCATATTCAGCAAAAAGAAACACAACCAAAACTTCTGGAAGATTCTTATATGGCTTCTAAAATGGTCTTCAGAAATGTCTTTGTGTTTATAAGTGCGAGGTGAGATTAGTTAATATTGGCATCATATTCGACACAGAGATTGTGGGCCGAAGGGCCTGTTCCTGTTCTCTGTTCTGTGAGAGTAGGCTTTCCGGTTTTGTGCTGAGTATTGGTTAGGACTGGCAGGGTAGATGGTGCACTGGTCAATTCACCGAGGCTATTCCAAACACACCTGGAGGAGTGTTGAATCACAAAGTGGGAAATAGATCTCAATCCTGGGTTCCTGCTAGATCTCGGGATTATGTAGTGGTGGCGAAGGATAGGGGGATTTCAATATTTGTCCAGACTCTACAACCAGTCGGGTTGGATTTCAATGAAGCTTCCAAGCTGGATTTCAATGGGTAGGTCACTGTGGGATCCTGTTTCTAGACACAGCAGAAACTGAGCGAACATGTTCTTACCCGGACTCAATAATAACCAAGATTGAATGGCGGAGCAGACTTGATGGGAGAAATAGCCTAATTCTGTTCCTAGAACTTATGAACTTATAACCACAGCCACATGCCCTTCCATCAGTCAGAGGAGGGGTCCCGACCCAAAATATCACCTGTCTCGACCCGAAACGTCGCCCATTCCTTCTCTCCTGAGATGCTGCCTGACCTGCTGAGTTACTCCAGCATTTTGTGAATAAATACCTCCGTCCACAATGTTACCTGACCCGCTGAGTTCCTCCAGCAATTTGTTCTCTTGCTCATTGTTTGAGATTGTATGGCAATTCAGTTGAATCTAGTTCACCTTTAACGGCTGGCCTCGTCTCCACCCTGGATATTACTGCTGTGTGTCTCTCATAAACCTCTTGCAAAGTTCAGACTAAACAAATCTGCTAGATGCCTTCCTCATTCTTTGACGGACAGATTGATGCCAGGCTTTATTGACAGTGCGTGGGATGAATTTGGCATGAAGCCAAACTAATAAAGACAAATGAATGCCATGCTTGTCCCTTGAGCCTGAGGGAAAGATGGTACAACAACAAAGGGTGAGAAAAGTCAGGACAAGGAACAGAGCAGCTGTAATTTGCAAAGGCCTCATAAATAGGGAATAAGAAAAAATGATTAAGGAAGATTCAATCATGTGGATTCATCTGATCACTTACACCTTGCTTTTACATCCTTTGCACAGTGATTCCAGACCAGCCTAAAAATGTGGGATTTATTGAACATACAACAGTTATTTCACACTTCTACTTTTTCCACGGCTTTTTCTCCTCTCCATCAAGAAGTTACCAAGTAACTATTAAACTGACACCAATTTTAAAATCAATAGTATTATCATTTTGTTGCATTAAGACCAGATTCCAGATTTTGCAATGTGACTATTCAGGGACAGACACACATGAGTCGAGGGAACAGCACCTTACACCACCTTTCATGATCTCTTCTCGAAGCCCAAGAACCATTTATATCCAACTACCATCCTATAAGATGTAACTGCTATTCATGTAGGAAAGGTATCAAGTTGCAGTGGATTTGCATATAGAGTTACTGCCTTACAGCGCCAGAGACCCAGGTTTGATCCTGACAACGGGTGCTGTCTGTGTGGAGTTTGTATGTTCTCCCTATGACCACTTTGGTTTTCTCCAGCGCTACGGTTTCCTCCCACATTCCAAAGACATGCAGGTTTGCAGGTTAATTGGCTTCTGTAAATTGTCCGTATCATGCAGGATTGAAATGGTGTATGGGTGATCACTGGTCAGCACAGGCTCGGTGGGCTGAAGGGCCTGTTTTCATGCTGTGTCTCTAAACTAAACTAAACTAAACTATACTAAACTAAACTAAACTAAACTAAACTAAACTAAACTAAACTATAGACAATAAACAATAGACAATAGGTGCAGGAGTAGGCCATTCAGCCCTTCGAGCCAGCACCACCATTCAATGCGATCATGGCTGATCACTCTCAATCAGTACCCCGTTCCTGCCTTCTCCCCATACCCCCTCACTTAAGAGCTCTATCCAGCTCTCTCTTGAAAGCATCCAACGAACTGGCCTCCACTGCCTTCTGAGGCAGAGAATTCCACACCTTCACCACTCTGTGACTGAAAAAGTTCTTCCTCATCTCCGTTCTAAATGGCCTACCCCTTATTCTTAAACTGTGGCCCCTTGTTCTGGACTCCCCCAACATTGGGAACATGTTTCCTGCCTCTAATGTGTCCAATCCCCTAATTATCTTATATGTTTCAATAAGATCCCCCCTCATCCTTCTAAATTCCAGTGTATACAAGCCCAATCGCTCCAGCCTAAACTAAACTAAACTAAACTGAACTAAGAATGTGTACACAGTAAAGTCCCATAAATAACAAGACACCAATTTGACAAAGGTGAACCTGTGAAGAGTGTCGGAATGTTTCACTACATTCGTAAGTTCTGTATAACCACGTGATTTATGTTGACTTATGACCTCATTTTAGTTACATTAGCTGAAGGGTTCAGGTAGGGATATGTGCGAAAACATCCTTGATAACTGTGGTGGGATTTCTTCCATTCTTTTTCAGGGGCAGACACGGCCTTGGTTTAATGTCTTATCCAACATTAAATATAATATCGTTAGGGCCATTGGCAGTATAATATCTGCCCAAAGTTCATCCCTGATTGATTGTGGTGATATAATCATGAATTCACACTGTATGCAGAAATCCATTGACTTAAACGGAACCAAATTTTCCAGCAAGGTACGACACATTGATCCTACAAAGCAACACGTTCCACGATCCCATGTAGGTGTGGTGGGATGGGGTGTTGGGTTTCTAACACATCCACTGAAGCAAATGCTTCCTTTAAAATAATAATTTCAGATCTCCAATTTTTCATTTCAAAAGCCTTTCTTCCCTTTCGGAGGGAAAAAGTAACAAAGATTTCTAAGCTATGGACACAGCAGGGAAAGATGTTTCAAGAAAATGCCTGAAGCTTTAGCAATAAAAATAAACATCCATAAAACACCAGAGAATTAGCTTCACCGACTGATGCGTTTTTAATGGTTTCTGTTGGAGTTCAGGTTAGCAGCAGCATCTGAGAATGACAGTTAATGGCCACTCTGCCACATTTAGTTTTTAAATCCATTAGATTTCAGGAGACCTTCCAGCTTAAATCCACAAGCGGTTATTCAACAAAAATAAAAAACAAAGTAATGAAATGTCCATGAGACAACTTGAGCATGTTGGTTTTTACATTGGTTTCTGTAATTGCAAAAGGCAGCTAAATGAGAATTACAATCTGAAGGACAGGTATCCAGAAACTGAATCTTGTTTATGAACCTACAATTTGGGGTTTTACTTGAATATAATCCTGAACATAATTGAACAAGAAAACAAGGCCAAATGGAGAAAACTGTTGAATCTTTATCAGATCTTGCCTATAAATGTAAATTACTCTTGTCTATTCAATGCATTTCCCAGTCAAATTTGACACATTTCAGCACTAGAGGAGTAAGGACATCTAACATCAGTTACGTGGCAACAGAACATGCGACCTTAGGATGTGTCAGGTGAAAGGGTGTCATCGTGGTGCAGCAAGTAGTGCTGCTGCCACAAGGACTGACTAGGGATAGTCAGCGAGGCCTAGTGTGTGGGGAATAGTGTCTCACATTTCTGTTCGTTTTTTAAAATGGCAAACAAGAGGATTGATGAAGGCAAGGAGGTGGACATTGTCCATATGGAGTTTAGCAAGGCCTTTGACAAGGTTACATATGGTAGGCTAACCAGGAAAGTTAGATTGCCCGGGATGCAGGGAGAGATATACGTAATACATAATTGGGTTAATGGTAGGAAGCAGGGGGTAATGGTGAAAGGTGTAGGAAGGAACTGCAGATGCTGGTTTAAACTGAAGATAGACACAAATGCTGGAGTAACTCAGCGGGTCAGGCAGCGTCACTGGAGAAAAGGAATAGGTGACGTTGTGGGTCGAGACCTTTCTTCAGATCTTCGACTTCAGATAAGGGTCTCGACCCGAAACATCATCCATTCCTTCTCTCCAGAGATGCTGCCTGTCCCACTGAATTACTCCAGCATTTTGTGTCTCTGTAATGGTGAAAGGTTGCTTTTCAGACTGGAGGCCTGTGACTAGTGGTGTGCCTCAGGGATCTTTGCCAGGTTCATTGGTCTTTGTCATTTATATAAATAATTTGGATGGTCAAGATCGAGAGATCAAGAGAGCTTATTCGTCATATGCACCAGATATGAAAAGGAACAATGAAATTCTTATTGCTGCTACTTTATAGGCACTCGAGATGTAATAACAAGAACAAAAATAAATATGCAATAAATTGTCAGACATTCTAAGTAAACTCGACCATAATAGTGCAAAAACAAAGTATGTACAGCAATCATAGCAAGCAGTGCAAAATCCATAGGATCTGGCAGAGTCAATCCCACATTTCTGGTAGGGTACTTGGACACCAATTTATCCACAATTTATATTAATGATTTTGAAGAAACGACCAGCATTTTGGTTGATAAAGATGATGATGACACAAAGATAGATAGAAAAGTAAACTAAGAAGAAAACATATAGCAGTTACAAAGCGATGTAGGTATGTTAGGTGAACAGGCAAAGATTGGGCAAATGGAATGCAATCTGGAAAAACGTGAAGATTTTCTTGCACATCCTTGGAACCTTGTCTTCCAAGTCAGATCAAAAATCCTGACCTGAAACATCAAATGCCCATTTTCCACCACAGAAGCTGCTTGACCCATGGAGTTCCTTCTGATTCTAGCAACTGCAGTCTCTTGTGTTTGTCCAACTTGTATTCCCTGCAGTATATTCACATGTCTTTTTTATTAAAACCAGAGAGTGTATTTGCGGGTATAATGTGTATGTGTGAACTGAAGTCTTACCATTTTAGTCTTCCGAAAATTCTCATTGCCTGACTGTTTTCTTTGCTGACAGGTGACTAAATGCTACCAAGGGATCTTACAGCCTCCAAAGTTTACACGCCCCACCCTTTCATATCCATCATTAGCTGAAGGAGGAAAGTTGGTAACCAAAATAACTTTAGTGGATTTCATTAACCCAAATACCAGATCAATTCCTCAGGACAGGGTGATTCGATTAAGCAAGAGAAGCCTGCAGAGCTCTATCTGAGCCTGTCAAATCTGCTATCACTTCAAGCAACTTGATGCGTGGACCTGGTGAATAATTCAACAGTGAGTGGGTGTTCAGATTTCTTGCCACCAAAAGCTTCTCAATATGTATTGCAATCTACATAGAGAACTGGAGCTAATCTGGCATGAACAGTGATGATAGATGCATCCGACGAGACCTTATTGAAAGTGACAAGTTCCATCTGTATTTTTATATATATAACATGTACATACACTTTACACAACCTCAGCATATGCTAATCCCAATTAAACATTTTTTAATTGATTCACGGTTAACATCGCCAATTTTTCAGAGCAAGTTTCAATAAACAACAATGGAATCGTAACACGAGAATTTGCACTGGTCTTGATCAAGGGATCAATATTGTCCAAGAGGCCGACAAGAGCACCCATAAGGTCATACAATCTACAGCACATTCTTCATAGGACAGGTAGGACTTCAGTTTAACATTTGGGGAATGAGACCGCACTGCAGGAGTCCACTATTCTCGCTGAATTATCCTCTTCTCATGTTCAAAACTTCAGAGAAGGGTTTGAACCCATGACTATCTAAGGGAGATGAAGGTGCAGCCATTTCAGAGCTAAATATTAATTATTGGTCTACATCCCGACAGCCTGGGGGGTCACGGATAACTTCCATGGAGTCTGGAGATAACTGGGAAATGAAACCAATAAGTACAAACTCTCTCCATTGTGTGCCTGCTACACAGAGACTGTAAGCAGGTTCTACACAGAGAAACCCACATTCTGAAATAATCTCCATGAACATTGTGGCCCAATCTACAGAGAAGTTGGATGAATGGTATAATTCTTGAAGAAT
Organism: Rhinoraja longicauda; assembly: GCF_053455715.1. Classification (NCBI taxonomy): domain Eukaryota; kingdom Metazoa; phylum Chordata; class Chondrichthyes; order Rajiformes; family Arhynchobatidae; genus Rhinoraja; species Rhinoraja longicauda. The sequence continues at coordinate 10,778,076 of NC_135981.1, forward strand.
ACAAACCCAACATTATATGAGCCACATATGTAACAACATTAGTATCCATAAAAACGACATGAACAGACAATAACTGCACCTTAATCCTGCACACAACTGGTCCTAAAACTATATAATGAACTTTGGGGTGGTCTCTGGGTTGGAAGATGGCAAATGAGTACCATTCCAGATTATGAGGAGCTCAAATTTCTGGCATGGATCTTGCGCTTCAGAGATGAGAACTTTATTACTTGGATACCAAGTAAAAAACCTCATTTAACACCCAATTACCCATGGTGGCACGTAGGTGCAGAGGGAGATTTGCTGCCTTACAGCACCAGAGACCTGGGTTCAATCCTGACTATGGGTGCTCTCTGTACGGAGCTTGTATGTTCTCCCCATGATCGCACGGGTTTTCTCTGGGACCTCTGGATTCCACACTTGTTGGGCCGAAGGGCCTGTTTCTGTGCTGTATCTCTAAACTAAACTAAACCTGGAGTAACTCCTCTGGTTTTGACTTGATCTTCTCCCATTGAATGGTGGCCGATTAGGAGAAGGGGAGATGCAAGGAGACCTGGGTGTCGTGGTACACCAGTCATTGAAAGTAGGCATGCAGGTGCAGCAGGCAGTGAAGAAAACGAATGGTATGTTGGCATTCATAACGAGGGGATTTGAGTATAGGAGCAGGGAGGTTCTGCTGCAGTTGTACAGGGCATTGGTGAGACCACACATGGAGTATTGCGTACAGTTTTGGTCTCCTAATCTGAGGAAAGACATTCTTGCCATAGAGGGAGTACAGAGAAGGTTCACCAGATTGATTCCTGGGATGGCAGGACTTTCATATGAAGAAAGACTGGATAGACTCGGTTTGTACTCGCTGGAATTTAGAAGATTGAGGGGGGATCTTATAGAAACTTACAAAATTCTTAAGGGGTTGGACAGGCTAGATGCAGGAAGATTGTTCCCGATGTTGGGGAAGTCCAGAACAAGGGGTCACAGCTTAAGGATAAGGGGGAAGTCTTTTAGGACCGAGATGAGAAAGTTTTTCTTCACACAGAGAGTGGTGAATCTGTGGAATTCTCTGCCACAGAAGGTAGTTGAGGCCAGTTCATTGACTATATTTAAGAGGGAGTTAGATGTGGCCCTTGTGGCTAAAGGGATCAGGGGGTATGGAGAGAAGGCAGGTACGGGATACTGAGTTGGATGATCAGCCATGATCATATTGAATGGCGGTGCAGGCTCGAAGGGCCGAATGGCCTACTCCTGCACCTATTTTCTATGTTTCTATTGCCTCGGATTATGTAACAAGGTGCAAAAAAACTGCTGCAGTGACAGTGAGCGATCCCTCTTCAATGTGATAATCACTTTGGTTCAAAAACCCTATGTGTCCTTTAACAATGTTCTATGATAGAACACAAAGTGCTAAAGTAACTCAGCGGATCAGGCAACATCTCTACATGGATAGGAGACGTTCCGGGTCGGGACCTAGTTCTGTGAGATGCTCTCTCACTGCTCCCCATCTCTGACCCCTGCCTCTGGGAGTTCTATTTTCGTGTCTGATATTGAATGTTGAAGTTTTGGTTTCTTTTTATGTTGCCAGAAAACTAACACTTTCAAAATTAGCTTCAGCCGACCTCTTTCCAGAAGCAGAGAGCTGATGTTACCATGGAAATTTCAGAACCAAAGATATTTTCTGCTTCATTTAAAAGTTAGATTAAACTGCCAACGCCATCTTACACTGATTGTTCAGTATTAATATCAGCAGGCAAGGAGGATACTAACAGTGGGGTTGAGTAAGAGAGCTTCAGTGAATTAAATCATCTTTTCCCCCGTACACAAAAATCTGGGGTGATGCTTGAATGCTACACATTGAGATGGGCTTTCATCCGTCAAATGGACCATTTCAAAGACAAGAGAGATCTGGAAAACAACCACCTGTAAAGCAAAGCACATCTTCAGAATGGATTGTTTTGAATGCTCGTGCATGCTAAATGGGCCATGTGGCTTGGGCCTGTTTATGTTATTGTGTCCTAACTATTAAGCTTTGAAAAACATAGATTAATATGACTGCATTTATATTTGCATATTCTCTCTGAGACCGCATGGGTTTCCTTCAGGTGCTCCAGTTTCCTCTTGTATCCCAAGATGTATCGGTTGGCAGGCTAATTGACCGCTATAAATTTCCTCTGGTGTACAGGTGAGTGGTAGTGCCTTAGGCTGGTGGGGATGTTGACAAGTATTGGGGAAGAATAAAATATGGGGTTAATGTAAAGTTAGTATAAATGTGCGATTGATGGTCAGCATGGACTCAATGAGCCGAAGTTGCTATGTAACTCTCTTTGTCTATAAAAAACTGGAAACACTCAGCAGGTCAGGCAGCACCTGTGGAAAGCGAAGGCAACTTCCACACAGACAAAGGGTCCTTGACCTGAAAGGTTGATTTTCTCTCTACGGATGCTGCCTGGCACGCTGAGTGGTTACAACTATTACAACTTTTTAATCGCAGGATTAAACTGGAATTTGTATTTATTTTCACCCATTGCATCATGCAATCATTAGCAATGATGTTGAAAGTACCTAATTGTGGGCAAATTGGCTGCCTGTATTTGTCGCATTACCAAAGTGTTTACGACATAGAGTGCTTTGAGACAATGTGAGGTTGTGAGAAGGGTGAGGCAAGTACCAGGCTTTATGTCCCGATCCCTGTGGTTTTGAGGATATGTGAGATTGTCAGGGTGCAGCCACATAAAGGGAGGTGAGAAAGGCCGGATCCAATTGGGAACATGCTCTTACAGCATGAGGGAAGTTATTCTGTGTAGGAAGGAACTGCAGATGCTGGTTTACAACGTAGGCAGACACAAAATGCTGGAGTAACTCAGCGGGTCAGGCGGCATCTCTGGAGAAAAGGAATAGGTGGCGTTTCGGGTCGAGACCCATCTTCAGACTGAGAATCCTGGAAGTTATTCTGTTTTGCTCATCCTGATTGTAAACCCAATAATTAAGATGCCTGAGTGAGTTAAGAAGTCTGTCCCATATAATCAACTCAGGAAAGCCCTGAACTGATACCACACTGACCACCTCAGTGAAGAGAACAGGAATTTACCAGCAATGGTGAAATGTGAGGTGGAGGCTAGTTGTCTTTGCTCCCTGCTTTCTACTAAACTGTAAGATGTGAAATATCATAGAACAATAAAAAAAGACCATGTGACATGTTTTTGATCTCCATATAGAACTGTGAGGCATTCTCATAGATGTCTACAATCAGTTTCTAGCCATTCAATAGACAATAAACAATAGACAATAGGTGTAGGCCATTCAGCCCTTCGAGCCAGCACCACCATTCAATGTGATCATGGCTCACCCTCACCGCCTGAAATAGGCCGCGGGTTTTTCTCCGCCCGGCGGGGGCTTCAATGTCGGGAGCCACGACCGCCCCGACGTGCAACAGCATCGGCAGCGTCTTTGCCCGCCCTGAATCGTGGGGCTTGGGTCGGCCCGCTGCGGACCTTTCATCGTCCGGCGCGGCCTGGATCGTGGGAACTTCAACAGCCTGGCCGCGGGAGAAGACGGTAGGGGAAGAGAAAAGACATTCTGGCCTTCCATCATGGTGAGGAGGTGACTGGAGGAGACTCACTGTGATGGATGTTTCTTTTTTTGTTTTGTGTTGGTTTGTGGTTGTGTGTGTAATTGCTTATTTTATTGCTCTTATTGTTGGACCGTGGTTGACGAAATCTCATCCAAAAGACTTGTTTTTGTTGGATGACAATAAAGGTAATTCTGATTCTGATTCTGATTCACAATCAGTATCCCGTTCCTGCCCTCTCCCTACGCCCCCTGACTCTGCTATCATTAAGAGCTCTATCTAACTCTCTCTTGAAAGCATCCAGAGAATTGGTCTCCACTGCCTTCTGAGCCAGATAATTCCACAGATTTACAGCTCTCTGAGTGAAAAAGTTTTTCCCTCATCTCCGTTCTAGCTACCCCTTATTCTTAAACTGCGGCCCCTGGTTCTGGACTCCCCCAACATCGGGAACATGTTTCCTGCCTCTAGCGTGTCCAATCCCTTAATAATCTTATATGTTTCAATAAGATCCCCTCTCATCCTTCTAAAGATTCCAGTGTATACAAGCCCAGTCGCTCCAGTCTTTCAGGCTTACCTGCAATGTTATCTTTTGGAACTGAAACCCTCTCTGTCTATGAGGTGACTTGGATGAATGAAAATAAGAACAGAAAATCTCCTGGATATTAACATTTCATTGATTTTGTAATACAGTGAGAGTATGGGCTTCATGAATAGCAAGCAGCATGAGTCCCCTACCTTGTGTCAAAACGAATTCCAGTCAGCAGAGACTGCTTCTTTATTTTGTGTGGTTCGCGGCAGATTTCTATTCAAGTGCCTTTGATGCGTTTGCTTCATCCCAGTTTTAACCAGTGATCTCAAATGCAATCATTGCATTCTGAAACAGGTACAGTAGCAATTGACCGTTATCTTACAAGGTGGCAGGGAGACGAGAATCAGCTGTTACACTGTTGTAACTGATACAAACATGGTTCCTTGGAAGCATAGAAGTTTATTACACAGAAGATAGAAGACAGACCAGTGCAGCATAATAACAGGCCCCTCGACCCACAGTTCCCACACAGATCATGATGCCAAGTTAAGCAAATATCCTCTGCCTGCCCATGCCCACAGAGAGCGGCTATTCGGCCCATCCTATCCTTACTGTCCAAGAGAGAGAGAGCAGTTCCAACAACCTCACCTCCCAGTTCTTGGTCTGCAGCCCTGTGGTGTAACAGGTATCATCCAGAATTCGTTTTAAATATCACAGAGGGCCTTGCCTTCTGGCACCCTTTCAGGAGCAGAGTTCCAGACACTCATGGGTGAAAACAGTTTTCTACTACTCCCTCCAATCCTTCTACAAATTACCTTCAACTTGTACTCCATAGTTCTAGGCATCCTGACAAGAGAAGTGATCCTTCCTATTCACACTTCCTTGTCTCTGACCAATTTATACTCTTCGGGTAACTCACCCAGTGGCAAACCTTTTCTCATAACTAAAGCTTTCCAGCTCAGGAAATATTCTCGAAAATCTCTTCTACCCCCAAGCCAGAGCTACCTGATCCAATTGGTAATTTAGGAGTCTGATAATGTATGACAATGTGCTATGGCTCAACCCTTGTTTTATACCATTCCACATAATCCCCTTTCTAATGAAATGAAACTCTGAAGATCTCTGAACTTTAATGCAGCCATTTTCCTGTCATTAAAGCAGCAATTGACAACTAGCCACGGAGCCATTTTGAATTAAAATATAATTTTCCCATAGACCGCATGAAGTTTCACTTTTCTGATCAGTCTGTTATGAGGGATCTGGTCAATTGTCTGTCAAATCCGTGCTGACTGCAACTAATGCCCTTCTTAATTAGTTATCACCATGAAAAAAAATCATTTCCTGGTGGAACATAAATTTCCCTTAGCAAAGGTTCTTATCCTCTCCACAATGGTTCAACTAGTTTATCCATGGAATAACAACGGCTTTCATCTGTTTCAGGTGCATAAAACTGCAGAATAGATGAAACAGTGAACATTTCTTTCCATTTCATCAGCTCTGCCTCCATTTTTTAATGTGTGCTTGTGTTCTTTTATCCATTGGTGTGTTTCTGTGTGTCTGTGTGCATGAATATGTGTGTATGTTTGTGTATGTGGTTGTACACATGTGAATGTGTGTCGTAAGGTCATAAGGTCATAAGGAATAGGAGTAGAATTAGGCCATTTGGCCCATCAAGTCTACTCCGCCTTTCAATCATGCCTGATCTATCTCTCCCTCCTAACCCCATTCGCCTGCCTTCTCCCCATAACCTCTGACACCTGTACTAATCAAGAATCCATCTAACTCTGCCTTAAAAATATCCATTGACTTGGCCTCCACGGCCTTCTGTGGCAAAGAATTCTACAGATTCACCACCCTCTGACTAAAGAAATTTCTCCTCCTTCCTAAAAGAACATCCTTTAATTCTGAGGCAATGACCCCTAGTCCTAGACTCTCCCACTAGTGGAAACATCCTCTCCACATCCACTCTATCCATGCCTTTCACTATTCTGTGTGTGTATGTATGTGCATTGACTTGTGTGTATTCTTGTGTGTGTGTGTGCTTGAGTGATAATTTGTCCATGCAATTGGGCGGGTTGACCTCCATTGTTCCTGATCAATGTTTGGTGCTCCATTTGCAAGAGTGAGATAGTTATATAAATGGTGATGGTCAGATAGTTACATTTACGAAGACAATTGGACAAGCATGTCTATGGTGATGGTCAGGTGAGATCAGGTATATGAAATATTATGTCTAGTAAGGAACAGCAGATGCTAGTTTTATACCGAAGATAGACACAAAATGCTGGAGTAACTCAGCGGGTCAGGCAGCATCTCTGGAGACAAGGAATAGATGATGTTTCAGGTCAGAGCCTTTCTTTAGCCAGTCTGAAGAAGGATTCCAACCCAACAAAATCACCTATTCCTTTTCTCCAGAGATGCTGCCTGGCCTGCTTAGTTACTCCAGCATTTTGCTGTCTATCTTCGGAAATACAATGTCCTTGGCTAGGGTTGGGTTCGGACTATCTATGGTCCATTCAGGTTTTAAGATTATACTAAGGTGGGCACAGACCATTCCATAGTGTTACATTAAAATAGAATAGCAGGGTTCTCTGTGATGGCCTGGGCCCTGTTTGCTCCTCAACCAAACATCAGGAAGAAGAGATCATCAGGAAGGTTTCAGATTTCTCTTTGTTAAACCTGCTGTGCTAGTTCAAAAATAGTTCATTGACTGCAACGCTCTTTAGGCCACCCTATCTGATCACTTTTTATATGTGTACAGGTAGCGGCACGGTGGTGCAATAGTTAATGCAACTCTCCCTCAATTCCAGAGGCTTTGATTTGGAGCTGACGAATACTCTGTGTGTGCAGTTTGCACCTTCTCCCACTGACTGTGAGTGCTTGCTCCAGCTGCACCGGTTCCCTCCCTCTCCCAAATATGTGTGGGCTGGTTAATTGGCTACTGTGAGTTTACCTTAGTGTTGGTAAATGGCAAAAGAATCAAAGGATAGGGTTTGGATAAGAAAGGGTTGGAGGGTTATGGACCAAACACAGGCAATTGGGTTTATCTTCGAAGGGGTATCTTGGTCGGTAGAGATGAATTGGGCCAAACGGCCTGTTTCTGTGCTGCATGATTCTATTACAATGGATGTGGGAGAATAAAGTGCAGGAATACAGGGAAAGACGGGAAAGGGAATCGAACTGATGGATCCCCACCCCCACGCCCCACCCCCACGCCCCATGGCGAGCTAGCAGACACCTTATGGGATGAATAGCCTCGAATCTGAAGAAAGGTTCTGACCCAAAATATCGTCTATCCACTCCCTTCACAGATGCAGCCTGACTAATTGAGTTACTCTAACACTTCATGTTTAACCTCTAGTAAAATATACTTCGAAGAAGGTATGTCTACATTATCAGCTCTGCATGACTTGTTTACTGAACTTTAGTTATGCTGTTCAGCAATGAACAAGACAGACAAATACATTACTGTTCCCTCCTTTTGGCTGTGTCACAATCTTAGGATTCCTGCACAACTGCACTGTGCCAAATAAGCATCACACGCATTTTAGTGGTTCAAGAAGGCAGCTCATCACCTCCTTCTGCAGCACAGCTTTAGACGGGGAAATAAATAACACGCAATTCCATGTTCTATGAATAAATAAAAAATGCAAAGATATATTTAATTCATTGAAGTTCCAGGACTGGTTTTGAAGCTATGTTTGGTTAACAAATCTTTATATGTCACTAAAACTACTTTACAAGATATTAGGAAAAACAGCCTCGCTGAATTATTGATTTTTTTCAGCGTATCGCTGGATTTTACTGTCCCTTGTAACTAGGTCACTGTGATAGGCATCAGTCCAGGCATAGTGCTGACAGCAAAACAAGGCTTATTTTTTTAATTGAACAATTTAACCACTGGTTTAGTTTGGGATTACTTTCAGCAGAAGTAACTAAACTGAGTAGTCAATGAAGCATTTCATCTGCTATTGTGTTTCTAATAAATATATACATGACTTTTTTGAACAGCATCTCAGAGTATTCATTCAGAGACTGAATTGTATGACACATCACTTGGGCGACATGGTGGCGCAGCGGTAGAGTTGCTGTCTTACAGTGCCAGAGACCCGGGTTCGATCCTGGCTTCGGGTGCTGTCTGTGCGGAGTTTGTATGTTCTCCCCGTGACCTGCATGGGTTTGCTCCGGGTGCTCCGGTTTCCTCCCATCGTCCAAAGATGTACAGGTTTGTAAGCTAATTGGCTTGGTAAAATTCTAAATTGTCCCTAGTGTGTGTAGGGTAGTGCCAGTATACGGGACTCGGTGGTCCGAAGGGCCTGTTCGCTGTATCTCTAAACTAAAGTGAACAAATCAGAATTTTCTGCCTGCAGTAGTGCTTTTGGCTGTGATTTGAAGTCCCTGAGTTCAAGTCTCACTCACTGTACATGGCCACAGGATGGAAGTTGACGGTCCCAGTGTAGCACTGCCGTTAACCGATGCTGCCTTTATGGCGAAATGGTAAACCATGGACTTGTCTGTCCCTCCAGTGAACCCGTGGCACTGTTTCAGGGAAGAGCGTGAATCCAACCCGAAATCTTGCAAACATTTGTCTCCTCTCAAAAGCAATAAAAACAAAGTCTGTGATCCTTGACAGATCCTGTTGTTGAAAAATTCAAAGTCCTACTTCAGTACAATGCAGCAGTGAGTGGCCTTTCTCTACCGAAAGCATTCATTGGCTGTGAAATACTTGGGAACATTCTGAGCCTGTGGAAAGTGCTCTTAAACACCAGTCTTTTGTTCCGTATTATTCCTCAGATTATGTCACTCTCTTTCACTTAGAAGTGCTATAAAGAGTATCAGCTGTCATACCCTTTGTTTGCTACCATCTCCTTCAGCTGAACAAGCTCACTCTGCTTAAGTTCATTATTCCTTTTTGAGAATGCAGTCAAGGCTGATAATGGTGAGCTCAGTAAGTGTTAGACAATAGACAATAGGTGCAGGAGGAGGCCATTCGGCCCATCGAGCCAGCACCGCCATTCAATGTGATCATGGCTGATCATTCTCAATCAGTACCCCGTTCCTGCCTTCTCCCCATACCCCCTGACTCCGCTCTCCTTAAGAGCTCTATCCAGCTCTCTCTTGAATGCATTCAGAGAATTGGCCTCCACTGCCTTCTGAGGCAGAGAATTCCACAGATTCACAACTCTCTGACTGAAAAAGTTTTTCCTCATCTCAGTTCTAAATGGCCTACCCCTTATTCTTAAACTGTGGCCCCTGGTTCTGGACTCCCCAACATTGGGAACATGTACGGAAGAAGGGTCTCGACCCGAGACGTCACCCATTCCTTCTCTCCCAGGATGCTGCCTGACCCGCTGAGTTACTCCAGCATTTTGTGTCTACCTTCAGCAAGTGTTACAATGCTCAGGCCACCCTTAATCTCACTGGTCTGTTCAGAGGGACACAGACCAAAATAAAACATGGCTCTTTGTGAAAGCGATGGAATATAAGACCACGTTTTGTTATTAGTTTTTTGCAAAACCTGAGGGCCTGAAATTAACAGGAGGATTCATAGTTGATAGGAATCTTTGATGGTCACAGAGTCGGAGAGAGACACAGCATTAAACAAGCCTGGTTAAGGTGCAAGACCAGAGTGAGTTTGGTGATTGACCAGGAGATGACTGGTGGAAGCCAAGGATATTTTCTTGGATAAAGTGCAAGAAGCCGATTAACGACCTAACCAAGTCAGAAAAAGTGCTTATTGTTGCACAGATACATATTGTGCTATCATATCATATCATATCATATCATATCATATATATACAGCCGGAAACAGGCCTTTTCGGCCCTCCAAGTCATAATCATATCTCCTCATTCTGCTTCCTGAAGTCAAATCTGTCACATTTTTCCTGGCAACCCATTCCCTTGCATAAGCACCTTCATATGGCCAGATACCCACCCACCCTTTCTGTCTATTGATGACATGTTATATATTTAGATCTCTCCTAAAATCAATTAATTCCATCCATCCAGTGGACACATGTCGTTCCAATCATGCACATGGCCTGCAGAGGGGGCAGAACATTGGACGATCACTGGAGGTTGAATGCATATTTCCAGCTCAGATGTAGCTGAGGCAATGATTTATTACTGGTTATTCAGCAGCCTTGCCACTGGGGTTGCGAATGGGGTGATAAAACTGAATATCAGTGATCCACATTTTGTGTTGATTTGATTTCAAACAACATATAGTCCTCGAGTCATAAAGCAAGGAAACAAGCCCTTAAGGCACCAGCCATGATGCCTCATCTAAGCTGGACCCATATCCTTCTAAACCTTTCCTATCCATGTACCTGCGCAAGTGTCTTTTAAATGTTGTTATAATACCTACTTCAACCTCTTCCTCTGGCAACTTGGGTTCCACACACCCACTACCCTCTGAATGAAAAAATTGCTCCCCAGGTTCCTATTTAATCTTTTCCCTCTCACCTTAAACCTATGCCCTCTACTTCATAATTCCCCTACCCTGGGAAAAAGATTATGTACATTCACTCTGTCTAGTCCCTCTTGGTTTAATGCACCACCCAAAGATCATCCCTAAATCCCTTATGTCCCAAGGAACAAAGTTCCAACGTGATCAACCTCCCTCCCGAACTCAGACCCTCGAGTCTTGGCAACACCTTCGTAAATCTTCTCTGCACTTTCTTCAACTTAACGGCATCTTTGAGATTATATATAATTACTTTTATTATGTTAGGCTGTGACAATGATCCTCCTACAACTCCCAAATCACAAGGAGGGAATTGCCGAAAAATTGTGAGGTCACCCATTGGTAGGAAAAATAGGAAGACAGAGTATTGTTTGAAATGGTGAAGAAATCTAGAGGTGTTGTGGTTCAGAGGGACCCAGATTTCATTGTACACAAATCACTGGATGCTATTGTGCAGATACAGTGAACACTTGCGAGTTACATTGACCAAACTGCAAGAGGATTTGGGGACCAGAGTAAACTCATTGCCAAATGTAGGGCTCTATCGAGGTCATACCTAGAACATTGTGTCCAGAAGGAAGTTAGACTTGAGCTACAGAGAGAACAATAATATTTCACCAGATTAGTTCCTGGGGTTGGTGGTGGGAATTGGATTCGGCAGACTAAGCCTGTACTTTCCTGAGGTTTAGATGAATGAGAGGTCTAATAGGACTTGAAAGGGTTGATGTTGCTGGGAAATGAGGATCCAGGTTACAGTCTCAAAGCCAGGTGTCAGCCATTCTCAACAGGGGTGAAGATTCTTCACCCAGAGGGTAGGGAGTCTCCAGAATTCTTTACACAAGAGGGCCGTGGAGGTTCAGTCACCGAATATCTTCAAAAAAGAGGCCAATAGATTTGTAAATATTGAAAGAATTAGAGGATATGGTGTGGGCACTGTGAAGGATCAACTGTGTCATTGAATGCTGAAGCAGGCACAAGGGGCTGAATGGCCTTCTCCTGCTTCTACTTACTGTGATCTCATGCTTTCTCCTGCCTCTACTTACTGTGTTCTCATGCTTTCTCCTCCACTGCTGCAGTGTCTGTAGGTTCTCAGATGTGGCTGCCGACTAACAATGCTCTGTTGTGAGCACTGCTTCTGGTACTGCAGGCTCTATACTATCGACTAAAGCCGCTTATCTGGTAAGCTTAGTCCTTGCATTTTAACATGGAGTTTATACATTACAATGGTTTCCCTTTTAAAAAAAATACCCAACTACACAAGCAAATCAACTAATTACTTACATAATATCATATTCTGAACAATTACATATTTGACCGTGCGCACCTAACTAATTATTTACAGATTTAGATTTAGGTAAATTAATTCAGTCTATTTGTATTTTAATCTTCAAATCTCTCAACTATCTGCTGTATAATGATATCTCTAAATATTCACGAGAGACACGTAAGAAAATAACTGCAGATGCTGGTACAAATCGAAGGTATTTATTTCACAAAATGCTGGAGTAACTCAGCAAGTCAGGCAGCATCTCAGGAGAGAAGGAATGGGTGACGTTTCGGGTCGAGACCCTTCTTCAGACTTCACCCACGAGAGACACGGATAATTTCAAGGGATTGTTCTTCCAGGTACACATCCAGTCTCATATCTTGTTTTACTTTTGCTACTTTGACATATTTGTCTCCACAAGTATGAATAAATTAGTATAGCATATTGTGAAATGTTAAACAGTTCATAAAACCTAATACAAAGGTTGTGTGGGAAGGAACTGTACAAGCTGGTTTAAACCGAAGATGGACACAAAAAGCTGGAGTAACTCAATGGGTCATATAGCATCTCTGGAGAAAAGGAATAGGTGACGTTTTGGGTCGAGACCCTTCTTCAGACACTCTTAACTCCCATCAGTAATTACAATAGTCCCAATTATGCATTGTGTCAGTGTGTTACTGAAAATCATGAACTCGATTGGAACAATTTATATATTTCTTGCTTCCTAAGACTGTTCATTTTTGAACCTCGGCTTTCACATTGACTTTCTCTTTGACTGCTTGTTGACATCAGACACCTCCGCTCTTCTTCTGTCCCTACTGCAGTCACAATATTATCTCCGGTGACTTTTCCTTTATGGTCATCACCAAGGATTTAATTCCTGCCGCAACTGTTTCCATTCTGCCTCAGCGCACTGCGCTTCTATGCAATGAGCTGACAGTTAGCCCATACCTGCTGTGGCATCTCTCAGAGCAGTGCTCTGCCTTGACATTGCAGTGCTGTTGTCTCTGATGCAGCCAGGTCAACCTGCAATTAATCGAAGCAAATCAGAAACTCCGGAAACAGGAGTCCTGAACGTCCACAAATCCACATGTGTTGGAAATATGAAAACGGAGGAGCAGCATAATACACAAACACAAAGTCCTGCAGAAATTATTCGTTGCTGCTCAGCAGTAATCCCCGCCCTGAATCTACCAAATGTGAGGCTCTAAGTTTTGCCTTGGTGGGCATCGTGAAAGCTAACTGAACAAAGATTAGGAATTGATCCCTAGCTTTTTGACCAGACTCCGGCTGGCTTTATTCATTGATCATTTCGAGGGAACGTTATGAAAATGCAATGCTTCTTCAAGACTAATCCAGATGGGCAGGATCATTGTTCAGTGTCCAGTTGACTTTTGCTGTTAGTTGTCTGGGTCAATCCACTCACATACCCAAGGTATCACAAAATGCCGGAGTAACTCAGCGCGTCAGGCAGCATCTCAGGAGAGAAGGAATGGGTGACGTTTCGGGTCGAGACCCTGCTGAAAATTCAAACAGAGGCCACATGGTAGGATGCTTGAAAAGTAGAGCCCGCTCATTGGAAAGCTGACAGATTAAATTATGAGAAGATATTTCTTCTCTTAGGAGAGTCTAGAAAACTACAGGGCATGGTCTCAGATAAAGGGATGTCCATTTAAAACTGAGATATGAAAAGACTCCTTCTTTCAGAGAGCTGTGAGCATTTAGAACTGCTTGCCACAGAGAAGTGGGGGAAAGTGTCCTTGGATATATTTATGGGTGAAAAGAACAGATTTCTAGTCGGTAAAGGGACCAATAGTTATGGGGAAGGGCTAGGAAAGTGAAAGAGGGATCTACTACAATCCTAATGAATAGCAGAGCAGGCTCAAGGGGCTGAATGGCCTTCTCCTGCTCCAACTCCTTAAGGTGTTATAGACCTCTTGAAAAAAAGTGTCTTATGTCTGTTTCAAATGTGCAACTCTTTAGTTTTAACCAGTGACCCATCAATCTAGATTCTCCCACTAGAGAAAAATTCTTTACACACCCACCCTGACAAGACCCCTCAGTGCAGGTCTATACAACGTCAGTGGCTGATGAAGTGAGTGATTTAAGTTTGGGGTAACTTCTGTGCTGCACAAAGAACCATAGGCCCTCTCCCCATTGCTCCAACACCCCACTCACTCCATCACCACCATTACCAATTCCGCCACCTGATTGTCCTTGGCGCAGTTCCAGATCTGCCAAGGGCCTGCAATCCCAACTATTGATTTTGCCAATCCCAAACAGTGACTTGACAAGATTTGCCTCAAACCTCTGGAAGGAAGATAGAGGAAGAAGTTTGTCTGGAGTCTTCGCTTTAGTTTTAGAGATACAACATGGAAACAGGACCTTTGGCCCACGGAGTCCACACCGATTCGCAATCACACCAGTTCTAAGTTATAACACTATCTCACTCCCTACACACCAAGGGCAATTTACAGAGGCTAATTAACCTCAAAACCCACACGTCTTTGGGATGTGGGAGGAAACCAGAGCACCCGGAGGAAACCCATGCGGTCACGGAGAATGTGCAAACTCCACACAGACAGCACCCAAGGCCAGGGTGGAACCCAGGTGTCTGGCGCTGTGAGCCATCAGTTCTACCAGCAGTGCCACTGTGCCATCTTAAAAGTCCATGGGACTAAATTGGGCGACAGAGGAATACCCAGCAAGCACTTGGTTCCATTGCGGTCAATAGAATCATGTGCAGAGCAGCTGATTCTCTGCCATATCTTTAGCCGCAGAGCCCGAGGATAACTCTTCACCCCTCCTGTCCTGGTTCATCGACAAAACACTACTCATGATGCTTTGAAAACAATGGCTCAATTGAAAATGAAGATTCAATTATGTTGTAATAATACAGCACTTGCAAAAATATTTTCTTAATTCCTTTTAAATTCGCTTTTCCATTTCACATTTGATTTGCTTTTTGATATATTCAGCTCCTGAAGCAGGATTACATTCTGCAGATTGGTCTCAGGATGACGTTCTCCAAATCCTAGCCTCTGTTGTTAAACTACCATTGCAGATGTTTCATTTAGATTTCCATCTTGATATTCAATCAGTAGCATGTTGCAGGAACCAGTCACTAAGGTCCAGCATGTCTCTGGGTGTTCAGCAAGGCAATGTGCCTGTAATGTGGCTGCTCTGGTCAAGTTGGTTAGTTGCGGAGTGAATGCAGACAAGTGCACATAATCAATAGATGCGGTGCGTTCAGTTTTGGTCACCCTGCTGCAGGAAGAATACCATTAAGCTGGAACGGGTGCAGCAAAGATAGACACAACATGCTGGAGTAACTCAACGGCACAGGCAGCATCTCTGGAGTGAAGGAATGGGTGACTTTCTGGGTCGAGACCCTTCTTCAGACTGCTGCCTCTCCCGCTGAGTTACTCCAGCATTTTATGTTTATCTTTGGTGTAAATCAGCATCTGCAGCTCCTTCCTACTAGTACCTATCCTACATACTAGGGAGAACTTACAGAAGTCATTTTACCTTCAAACCTGCACATCTTTGTAATGTGGGAGGAAACCAGAGCACCCGGAGAAAACCCACGCAGTCACAGGGAGAATGTGCGAATTCTGTACGGACACCGCCCGTTGTCAGGATTGAACCCTGGTCTATGGGTAAGGCTGTGAGGCAGCGACTCCACAGCTGAGCCACTGTGCTGCCCTCATGTTTGAATTGAATTTGTAAGAAGAGATAGATCTACAAAGGTATCAAAAAACCCGGCATCCAGGAACATAAGAATTCAGCTATGCTAGTCCTAAAAGCAGGCCCATTTGTGTTTCTAAATGTTCCGGCGTGCTTAGAGTTAAAACTATCTGCAGAGGCTCAAGAGCATATAAATGACAGAACATAATTATCGAAACTTGCACCAAGATTCACCATTCCCCTGAGAAATTCAAATATATTGTATTATTTGCAAATTATGCACACTGCATCTCATTACATTGTGTGGATAATACGTTTCATAATGGTCAAGTCTTGGTCAGATGGCAATTATTTTAGCCTGACTCATTATTTCAGAAAGACCTTTAATGTAATGAGGGCCCGAAATGACAGATTATCTGACTTCAGGCCTGCTACTGAGGAAATCTTCAAAAACCTCAGACATTTATATCGGAGGCGGGTGAGTCATGTTACAAAGACTATCAATTTTTTTTTAGCTTCCATGGGTGGATGGCTAAGTAAGATCTGCCACTTCTGGATGGATTTCCAAATTTGGCATCTTACTGCCTTCATACTCTGCTGTGATTCTGCCTTGCTCACATTTAGAAATATTACTTAGTTTTGGGGAATCAGCTTCGTAGCGGGTTGTCCCAATACACACATACTTTGTGCACTTGGAATTCTCTTTCCCAATCTATTCATTGTTCATTAATTCATAAGTGATAGGAGCAGAATTAGACCATTCGGCCCATCAAGTCTATTCCATCATTCAAAAATGGCTGATCTATCTTTCCCTATCTTATCCATATCCTCCTGCCTTCTCCCCATAGCCCCTGCCACTTGTACTAACCTTGTACCCCTGACACCTGTACCTGTACTAATCAAATGACTGGATAGATTTAAGAGAGTGTTGTATAGAGCTCTGGGGGCTAGTGGAATCAAGGGATATGAGGAGAAGCTGGGCACAGGTTACTGATTGTGGATGATCAGCCATGATCACAACGAATGGTGGTGCTGGCTCGAAGGACCGAATGGCCTCCTCCTGCACCTATTTTCTATGTTTCTATGTTTCTATGTTGTGAAGTATGAACTGATCTCCTCTGCTAGGTGCTGGTAAGAAGTTAATGGTAAGAATTTCACTGCACTGTGGCTTAAGCAAACAATATTTTTTAAAGTTACATTTCACAACATAATTTGTGGACGGTGAGAGTGTAATCCTGCTGTATTAGTGTGATCCCTTGGGCAGGGAATTGAAACCGCTCCCAGCAACAAAATAAAATGATTGAACCACGCAGGTCATCTGGACCATTGTGAAATGATTTCCAGTTGGCTGGAGGGCAGAAACTGAGTATCTCAAAGTTCTACCTGCTCTCCCGAGGCCTAACCGCTGTTGATTGCTGCTTCTCTCAACAATTGATGCAAAGCATTTTCATCACAACTCTGCAATGTGACCCCATAATGCACTGAGCTCCCATGATATCGTTATATTGAAAAGTCTGACGTATGTATCGGCAATTCCCAACACGCTTGCCGTGACCCCTTATGTAATTCAGATTTTACGTAAGTCACCCTCACCATCCACATCCCCTGTCCGAAATAACTCACTGAGTCTGAAGAAGTGTCTCAACCCAAAACGTCTCCTGTCCGTATTCTCCGGAGATGCTACCTTGCCCGCTGAGTTACTTGTGTCCGTCACTGAGAAAATTAACTACCTCAGCGGCGTCGAGCTGCATCCAGGGCACTTCCTGTGGCATGCAGCCTTCTGGGTAAGCACCACCGCCATTGCCGTCGTGTTTCTAATGTAAACTTGAGTGGTCGTACAGTCTTGTGGAAAGTACAAACTGCCTTGATTTCACTAGGGAAATGTTTCCGTAAGTCGCCTACTCTGTAAGTCAGGGAGTGTCAGTACATTCTACGAATGGCAGAACAAGTTTCATCTGTCTATCCACGTTAGACAAGGTGGGAAATGTTGTCCACAGAACGTAGAACATAGAAAGGTACAGCACAGAAACAGGTCTTTCAGCTCACAATGTCTGTGCCAAACATGATTCCATGATAAACTAATCTCATCTGCCTGCATTTGATCCATATCTCTCCACTCCCTTCATATCTATATGCCTACCTAAATGCCACTATCGTATTTGCCTCCACCACAGTGCGTTATAGGCATCCATCGCCCTCTGTGTAAGAAATTTGTCCCGCACATCTTCTTTAAACTTTGCCCCTCTTCTGTTTCTGACTGTCTTCCCAACCAATACCTAGTGTAGAGGGAGGCAATGTTGGGGGAAACATTTGCATCCACAGAGTGGCCAAAACATGGACTGGACAATGGCTACTGCATGAACAAACTAGGAGTGAATGAAATCAGTGGGAAAGGGAATACTAGGGCAGCAGAGTGTGCAGTTCAGCATTGTGGGAAGATATGCACCGACCCACTTAGCACATCCAGCCATGTTTATTACTAAAAATGTTTCCTTTGCAGTAGTCATTGTTCAATCCATGTTTTAGCCACACTGTGCATGGAATTTCTCCCCCTAACATTGCTTCCCACTGGACTAAATTTGTCACCTTGTCCAACATGACACCTTCGCATTAGTCACAGTGTACAGGGCTCCTTTGAGTTACAAACGGCCTCTGTTTTTACACACATCCGTATATCAATATTAGTCATGTTGGAAAATATACACAAATCACTCTGTATGGTAACCATGCTACTACCATCGTGTTGTAATGAGTGGCATCGAAAACTCAAGATTGATAAGAAAGAACATAGAACTTAGAAAACACAGAAACAGGCCCTTCAACCTATGTCTGTACCGAGCATAATGCTAAGATAAACTGATCTCATCTGTCAACATGTGATCCATACACTCCTTTCTCTGCCTATCCATGAGCCTTTCTAAAAGCCTCCTAAATGTCACAATTGTATCGGCCTCCACCGCCATCCATCACAGTGTAACCCAGGCACCCATCACTCTGTGCAAAAAAATTGCGCACACACCTTTAAACTTTGCCCCCTCTCACCTTGAAGCTATGCCCTCTAATCTTTGACATTTCCGCAATGGGAAATGGATTCTGACTGTCTACATTTTCTAAGCCTCCAACAATGGCTAAAAGTGGATGGAGAGAAGGAACTAGTTCTGTCATTCATACGAATGAATGCATGTACATACTACGTCAGACTGTTCAACATACTAATATGATGGGAGCACGCTTATATGTCAGGGAGCCTCAAAATCGAATGTTTGTAATGAGGAGAATGCTTGTACTTGATATAGGATTACGTCAGTAGATTAAACCCCACTACAAAAACGTCTGCCCGTAATCGAGGCAGTATTGTTGAAGGGACACTTGCATTAGATCAACTGTTTTGCTATTTGAGGCGTCATCTGCCCTCTCGTGTGGACAAGATTAAAATCAGTAGAAGGTAGTATCGGCTCTGTACAGACCAGTGTAGATTTACTAAGCCTAATGTGTGGTGCCATTGAGGTGGATTTGACTCTGAGGGGTGTATCATAGCCTGAAAAATGCATGGAAACAGAGTCTTCTTCCACCGAGTCCATGCCAACCGGCAATCACACATACACTGGTTCTATCCTGAACACCAGGGACAATTTACAGAAACCAATTAATGCACAAACCTGCACGGCTTTGGAATGTGGGAGGAAACCTGAGCACCCAGAGAAAACCCACGTGGACACAGGGAGAATGTGCAAACTCCTGTTGTAAGGCAGCACCTCTATCGCTGCGCCACTGTGCCGCTCAAACACCTTGAAGGACAAGTGCACAGGTAGGGGTCAAACCATGGCATGACCCTCCTCTATTCTTTTGTAAAAGCCAGGGAGATACAACCATAAGTTTGCTGTAATGCATTTAGGATGCACTAACGTGTCGCTCGGAGCTGGGAGATCTAAATTCTTGCACATGTCCTGGTCCCGCCAACATTTTTAATATTTACTTTCAGGATGTGGGTGTCACCCGTAAGACCAGCATTTACAGCCCATCCTTCACTACCTTTCCTGTGACCGCACGCCAACATTGCTGTCGGCCAAGAAGTTCCAGGAACATCACTAAACCAACATGATTTAAAACAGATGATATCATTCTTCTGCACAGGATCTCACTATAACTTTGGCTGAACATTTTTTTCACCTACAACATTCCAAAAGTATAATATTATCTTGAAACATTTTGCAGATTGCAAGATACCAACTATGGAAGTTATTGCATTAATATGTGCCTGCTTCTTCTTTACTCTCTCTGCTCAAGATAATTTTTAGGGATTTAGTATGGGTGCATCACAAATTCTTTGAAGACTGAAGAGTATAAATCTTTCTTAAAGGCTTACATCCTTAAGCTGGGGATCATGCTAAGACATACTCTGTGTTAGGCCCCAGGTTGAATTTCAAACCCTGAGGACCAGAATTGGATGGAAGATAAGTCTGAATGCTGATTCAAGCTCTAGGATGGGAAAAAATACAAATAATTCGGTATGAGGGGGGTGGCACAGTAGCACAGTTGATAGAGCTGCTGCTTCACAGTGTGAGAGACTCTGGTTCAATCCTGCCCTCGGTTGCTGTCAGTGTGGAGGTTGCACGTTCTCCCCGTGACTAGGTGTGTTTACCCAGGTGCTCCAGTTTCCTCTCACATCCCAAAGACCTGCAGGTTTGAAGGTTTATTGGCCTCTGTAAATTGCACCTCATGTAAGGATTCTTGATTAGCATAGGTGTCAGAGGTTACGGGGAGAAGGCAGGAGAATGGGGTTAGGAGGGAGAGGTAGATCAACCATGATTGAATGGCGGAGTAGACTTGATGGGCCGAAAGGCCTAACTGTACTCCTATCACCTATGACCTTATGTAGGGAATGGATGTGAAAATGGGATAACATAGATATAATGTGAAGGGGCATGAACACAAAGGGCCAAAGGGCCAAAGTTTTTTTCTATGTTGTATATTTCAATAAATCTTTTAATTTATTATTATTTGTAGTATTTTTATTATTAATAATATTGGACCAGCAGATTTAACTGGTTATATAAAAAATAATTGTGAAATTAGAATGTAAGACGTGGGCCCTCATGCTTGCTTTTCCCTTTCAAAAAGATCACGATAGGTCTGATCTTTGGCTTCACCAGCAGTTTCCTGCCCAATCGATTAAACTAATCTCTGCAGTTGAAGATCCCAAGGCACTAATGATAGGTCTGTGAGGTTTCCTGGAACTATCGTTATCACTTCTCCAAAAACGCACATTAAATTAACATTCTTCTTATTGCTAATGTGCATTCCTATCCTCAAAAGTAAGGTTCTCATTTTTCCTGACAAACAATCTTCAAAGTGATTCATTTCATGCTTGGGTTTTAGTCTGGGATATATGAGCCTGCTGAGCATGCCGACATTCCTGCCGTTAGCTGTCGGTAACGCAGAAAAAGAAGCAAAACATGCTTCTAACCATCAGATGAACTCATTTGGTCACACCCTGTCAGAGTTTCCTTTTGTTTTAACCGAAGGTAGCAAGATGGACACAAAAAGCTGGAGTAACTCAACGGGTCAGACAACATCTCTGGTTAACTCCAGCTTTTTTTGTGTCTGTCCAGTTTAAACCAGCATCTGCAGTTCCTTCTTACACATTCCTTTTGTTTTGGGAAAGAACTGGAGATTCTGGTTTAAATCAAAGATAGACACAAAATACTGGAGCAACTCAGCGAGACAGGCATCGTCTCTGGAGAGAAGGAATGGGTAACGTTTCGGGTCGAGACCCTTCTTCAGACTTTAGTCACCATGAAGTCTGAAGAAGGGTCTCGACCTGAAACATCACCCATTCCTTCTCTCCAGAGATGCTGCCTGTCCCGCTGAGTTACTCCAGCATTTTGTATCTGTATTTCCCTTTGTTTTAGTTTACTTTAGCGTTGGTTTACTAGGTTAATTCCTGGAATGGCGGGACTATCATATGTTGAAAGACTGGAGCGACTAGGCTTGTATACACTGGAATTTAGAAGGATGAGAAGAGATCTTATCGAAACGTATAAGATTATTAAGTGGATGGACACGATAGAGGCAGGAAACATGTTCCCAATGTTGGGGGAGTCCAGAACAAGGGGCCACAGTTTAAGAATAAGGGGTAGGCCATTTAGAACTGAGATGAGGAAAAACGTTTTCAGTCAGAGAGTTGTGAATCTGTGGAATTCTCTGCCTCAGAAGGCAGTGGAGGCCAATTCGCTGAATGCATTCAAGAGAGAGTTAGATAGAGCTCTTAAGGATAGCGGAGTCAGGGGGTATGGGGAGAAGGCAGGAACGGGGTACTGATTGAGAATGATCAGCCATGATCACATTGAATGGCGGTGCTGGCTCGAAGGGCCGAATGGCCTCCTCCTGCACCTATTGTCTATTGTCTATTGTCTATAAAGGTCTCGGATCGGAAACTTTAATCCTTTCTCTTTCAGGTTTATTTTTTATTGCAGTAAAGATTGCTGAGTAATGTAAGAAAATAACTGCAGATGCTGGTACAAATCGAAGGTATTTATTCACAAAATGCTGGAGTAACTCAACAGGCCAGGCAGCATCTCGGGAGAAAAGGAATGGGTGACGTTTCGGGTCGAGACCCTTCTGGTGAAGAAAGAAATTGATTTAAGTTTCAAACCTATATTTTGATTCCTTATTACAACATACTTTCTAGTCAGGTCTAGTAGTTTGTTTATTTAGTAATTGCAGTGTTGAAAACTTAATGAAGTCACTCCTGTTGTGAATAACGCCAATTGTTTTATTGACAGTTGACTAATTCCTGTGTGTACTGAGGAAACGATCTCGGTGACAATTCAATGTGGTAATGTGTGTGTGATACATGCTACATGATGGCTCAGAAATGTAAACTTGGTCACGAAAATGCAAGTAGCACTCCAAGCGTGCCGTGTGAAATATTTATTTCTGCATGTGTGACCCACCTACTGTACATTTGAAGCCTACGGGTCACACACATTAGCATTGACATCGAAGGACCAGCAATGCAATGTTTAATATAGAGACACAAGGAACTGCAGATGCTTATTTACAAGAAAAAAAAGATCCAAAGTGCTGGAGTAACTCAGAGTGTCAGGCTGCGTCTGGAGAACATGGATAGACTGAAGAAGGGACCCGACCCGAATCGTCACCTATCCATGTTCTCCAGGGATGCTGTCTGACCCACTGAGTTACTCCAGCACTTTGTGCATATTTAATATTGTTGCTGCAACATGGAAGTTCACGTATGTGACCAGGAAACCATGTGGTCCATGACCAAGAAAGCAGCCGTGACTACCGGAAGGAGTCATGGGATCATGCAGCACAAAACAGGCCCTTCGGCCCACCCCATTAATGGTGACCATCAAGCACCAATGCTGCAGCCATGAAAGGGACTGGCTTTAACCAAGCCTCTGGGAGGGAACCTGTTCAAAAACCCCACAGCTGCTTCCACTCCGATGCGTTCAGATGCCGGTGGCGTCAACTTTCAGCAGTCTCTGTGGACTTGGGCATAAGGAAGAAGTAAGATGGTTAAGGGGGTTGGTGGTGGTGGGGGGTGGGGGGGGGGGAGGGGGAGGGGGGAGGAGGGGAGGGGGGAGGGAGGTTGCTGGTGTTGGGCTCAAGTTTTAGAAATTTAAACTCCATCACTCCACTGCTACATCACCCTGCTGCCCTAGGAACCAAGAATTGGATTTCAGGAAATCAATTGCCCCAAATCTCAATCTCCAAATACAATCTCCCACACACAGCGAGCAGAAAACTATGACACATGCCCACACACACACACACACACACACACACACACACACACACACACACACACACACACACACACACACACACACACACACACACACACACACACACACATACACACACACACGCATACACACACACACATGCATACACACACGCATACACACACACACACATACACACATACACACATACACACACGTATACACACACACACATACACACGCACACACACACACACACATACACACACATATGCGCATACACACACACATACACACACACACACACACACACACACACACACACATACACACACACATTCACACAGGCAGACAGACAGATATGTACACACCCACACCCACTATGAAACATACTGGTTATTCCTCAAGATATCAGCAGGCTTAACATTTATTTAATTCTGGCTGAAAAGTTCACAACTTCAACTGAACATTTCCCAAAACTGTCAAAGCCACAGTATCCATTATTTTGAAAGGAGTAGATTTCCAGCTCCAGGGTGCTCAAGAGATAACTGTGGAGACTGTGTGTTGTGTGCAGCTAATGGTGATTTGATCGATATCCCACGCTCTGCAAGAGTAATTTCTAAAAATATTCGCCTGGTGTCAAGAATCTGAAGTCTCAGTACTCACCTTATTCCCACCACCTTCTGCCGCCCAAAGCACGTTATTACTGCTCAGATTAAATGATAGTCCTGGGCATTTTCTCATCACCTCGGGTAAGAATTCAAAGTCTGCGGCAACTGTCAGTGTAGGAAGGAACTGCAGATGCTGGTTTAAACTGAAGATGGACACAAAAAGCTGCAGTAACTCAGTGGGACAGGCAGCATCTCTGGAGAGAAGGGATGGATGGGTGACGATTCGGGTTGAGATTCTTCTTCAGATTGGTTAGGGATTAGGGAAACGAGAGATATAGACGATGATGTAGAGAGATAAATTATCAGTGATCACTCTAAAGCTCCGCTTACAATAGTGATAGGAACTGAAGGAAATCCACATTAGGCAGGAAATGGTTTTGGGTAGACTGATGGGACTGAAGGCTGATAAATCCCCAGGGCCTGATGGTCTGCATCCCAGGGTACTTAAGGAGGTGGCTCTAGAAATAGTGGAAGCATTGGAGATCATTTTTCAATGTTCTATAGATTCAGGATCAGTTCCTGTGGATTGGAGGATAGCAAATCTTATCCCACTTTTTAAGAAAGGAGGGAGAGAGAAAACGGGTAATTATAGACCAGTTAGTCTGACATCAGTGGCGGGGAAGATGCTGGAGTCAATTATAAAAGACGAAATTGCTGAGCATTTGGATAGCAGTAACAGGATCATTCCGAGTCAGCATGGATTTACGAAGGGGAAATCATGCTTGACAAATCTACTGGATTTTTTGAGGATGTAACTAGGAAAATTGACAGGGGAGAGTCAGTGGATGTGGTGTACCTCGACTTTCAGAAAGCCTTCGACAAGGTCCCACATAGGAGATTAGTGGGCAAAATTAGAGCACATGGTATTGGGGGTAGGGTACTGACATGGATAGAAAATTGGTTGACAGACAGAAAGCAAAGAGTGGGGATAAATGGGTCCCTTTCGGAATGGCAGGCAGTGACCAGTGGGGTACCGCAAGGTTCGGTGCTGGGACCCCAGCTATTTACGATATACATTAATGACTTAGATGAAGGGATTAAAAGTACCATTAGCAAATTTGCAGATGATACTAAGCTGGGGGGTAGTGTGAATTGTGTGGAAGATGCAATAAGGCTGCAGGGTGACTTGGACAGGTTGTGTGAGTGGGCGGATACATGGCAGATGCAGTTTAATGTAGATAAGTGTGAGGTTATTCACTTTTGAAGTAAGAATAGAAAGGCAGATTATTATCTGAATGGTGTCAAGTTAGGAAGAGGGGATGTTCAACGAGATCTGGGTGTCCTAGTGCATCAGTCACTGAAAGGAAGCATGCAGGTACAGCAGGCAGTGAAGAACGCCAATGCTCCAGCCTTTCAACATAGGACAGTCCCGCCATTCCGGGAATTAACCTAGTGAACCTACGTTGCACGCCCTCAATAGCAAGAATATCCTTCCTCAAATTTGGAGACCAAAACTGCACACAGTACTCCAGGTGCGGTCTCACCAGGGCCCGGGTCAACTGTACCGGCTTTCATAACAAGAGGAGTTGAGTATAGGAGCAAAGAGGTCCTTCTACAGTTGTACCGGGCCCTGGTGAGACCGCACCTGGAGTACTGTGTGCAGTTTTGGTCTCCAAATTTGAGGAAGGATATTCTTGCTATTGAGGGCGTGCAGCGTAGGTTCACTAGGTTAATTCCCGGAATGGCGGGACTGTCGTATGTTGAAAGGCTGGAGCAATTAGGCTTGTATACACTGGAATTTAGAAGGATGAGGGGGGATCTTATTGAAACATATAAGATAATTAGGGGATTGGACACATTAGAGGCAGGAAACATGTTCCCAATGTTGGGGGAGTCCAGAACAAGGGGCCACAGTTTAAGAATAAGGGGTAGGCCATTTAGAACGGAGATGAGGAAGAACTTTTTCAGTCAGAGAGTGGTGAAGGTGTGGAATTCTCTGCCTCAGAAGGCAGTGGAGGCCAGTTCGTTGGATGCTTTCAAGAGAGAGCTGGATAGAGCTCTTAAGGATAGCGGAGTGAGGGGGTATGGGGAGAAGGCAGGAACGGGGTACTGATTGAGAGTGATCAGCCATGATCGCATTGAATGGCGGTGCTGGCTCGAAGGGCTGAATGGCCTACTCCTGCACCTATTGTCTATTGTCTATTGTCTATTGTCTATTGATGTGTGGAGCAATGAAACCGGAGAGCTTTGGTTCATTTGCCAGCAAGTTGTGTTTCATTTGCTTTTATTGTCGTCAGTTTTAAAATGCTCTCTTCTTTTCTGCATCTTTCTATTATACCTTAGGCTGGAAAGTGGTCATTTAGAATGGTCCTGCATTAAGTTTAATTTATCGTGCAATAAAATGAAACAACAAGTTTTAGATTCAAATCACCACTCTGCAAATAAGCCACTATTCCAGTGTGTAATAAGGGGTTCCTGGACTGTTGATAGTGTTCAATTTCCCTCCTGGGATAAATAAAATTCTATTGTATCATATCGTATCATATTGTATCGTATCGTATCGGGTTGTATTTGGTTTGAACAATGACTTAACGTCATGCCTGCCTTAATCGATGTAACTGATCCTACATCATTCATATTAAAAAAGCACTGGTTGGATGAAAGGTCATTGGCTAGAAATGCTGACTCCGTTTCACTCTCCACGAATGCCGCCTGACCTGCCGAGAGTTTCCAATACTTCCTGTTTTGACTTCAGCTGCTTCATAAACCTTGGTTTTCTATTTTCGATGAGATGTGCAAATACTAATCTGACCAAAACATAACCTGTATAACATTGTATAATTATCTACACAATTGCAGTTGTTACTGTAATTTGAAATATCGGTTTTGTTTCGATGAGGCACCTTAATATCAAAGAAAATGCAATTAAGAATGCCTCAGAGATGACAGTGCCTGTGGGTGTTTTGCAGGGGAATGATCATTTAAGGATGTGAAGAGAAGTAGAGTGTATGGTTCCAGATTGTTTGTTTGTTTCTCCCAGATTGTGCCTTATTCTTAACAGTGTAGCAGCTGCCAACTACAATTCCATCTACAATTCCATTTCATTGTTCCTTTCAATATGTTCGGCCTCACCAGTCTCTCCTCCTCAAGGCTGACTACCTTCCAGGGTGAGAGTTCCATGGATTAGTCTCACCCTGAACTCCTGTGGTGCTTGATTGTTCAAGTCAGGGTGAGATTTACTCTTGAATTCAGTAGTTCATGTTCATAAGGGATAGGAGCAGAAATAGTCCATTCGGCCCATCCAGTCTACTTCACCATTAAATCATGGGGTTGATCCATCTTTCTCAATCAAAACCATTCTCCTGCCTTCTCCCTATATCCCCTGACTCCCGAGATCTATCAATCTCTGCCTTAAAAATATCTATTGACATGGCCTCCATGGCCTTCTGTGGCGATGAATTCCACAGATTCACCACCATCTGACTAAATAAATTCCTCCTCATCTTCCTCCTAAAGGTACGTCCTTTTATTCCGAGGCTAAGGCCTCTGGTCCTAGACTCTCCCACCAGAGGAAACATCCTTACCACATCCACTCTATCCAGGCCTTTCACAATTCATATAGTAGCAAAGAATCAAAGGATAGTGAGGAGGAAAGGGAACTCAAAAGTTCCTCCTTCAAGTTTCCTGAGTATGTTAGATGCAGCGTTCTCCATAGAAATGATCATAATTCAAAAAGCACAGAACTCAATAAAATTCATCCTTGCAGAACATCACATTGTATCTGGATCACAAATGTAGATACTACCAGCAACATGAGATGAGGCCCACCTGAAAGATTAACTGTTTCTCTCTCCGCAGATGCTGCCTGGTTTGCTGAGAGTTTTCTCTGTTGCGTTTATTTCAGATTTTCTGCATTTTATTTCACTGCACCAGTTTCTGATTAGAAAGTAGAACTCACTACCATAAGGAGTAGTTGAAACAAATAACATTGTATTCAAATTATCCCTAGATAAATGTTTGAAGAGTAAATGAATACAATGATATATTGACAGACTTTGAAAGCCCTAGGGAATGAAGAGCAAACATCCCAAAGAACTTGAGTAACTCAGCAACTCAGCGGGTCAGGTATTACCCCTGGAGAACAAAGATAGATAAGAGACATTTCGGTTCGGGACCCTTCTTCAGACTGGGCGCAGACTTCCTCAAAGTAGGCATACCTTGAGGAGATTTTGCAGTGGAGCAGCAAAATGAATAGCAAGGAACTGCAAATGCAGGTTTACAAAAGGAGATGTGCCAATCTGAACCTTCGCATCCATGTTCTCCAGGGATGCTGCCTAACTCACTGAGTTATTTCAGCACATTGTGTCTCATTTTTCTGTAAACCAGCATCTGCAATTCTTTGTTTCTACCACGTATAATTCTGAAGGACCATTCTCTGTTATAAATAATTTATAGTACCTTTACAGAACCTTTATAGAACACAGAAGGTAGTTGAGGCCAGTTCATTGGCTGTATTTAAGAGGGAGTTAGATGTGGCCCTTGTGGCTAAAGGGATCAGGGGGTATGGAGAGAAGGCAGGTACAGGATACTGAGTTGGATGATCAGCCATGATCATATTGAATGGCGGTGCAGGCTCGAAGGGCCGAATGGCCTACTCCTGCACCTATTTTCTATGTTTCTATGTTTCTATGTTTATCACAACTTTAGACTGCACTGGTAATCAAGAGAAATTTGGACCAATTTAATGAAATTTTCACTGATTACTCCAGGGTATAATCTGAAGATGGGTCCCGACCTGAAATGTCACCCATTCCTTCTCTGCAGAGATGCTGCCTGTCCCGCTGAGTTACTCCCAGCATTTTGTGTCTATCTTCGGTTTAAACCAGCAGCTGCAGTTCCTTCCTACACACAAAATCTTTACAAGATTAATTTCAAATTCTATTGCACTATTTCTCCAACTACACTAAAACTCACATAATCTGTAACCCTTAGCATTTGGGTGATGCCAGACTGATAAATCTTCCAGATTATTGTATATTATTCCTATTAATATCCCAATTCATTAGTAATTCACTTTTGCTTAGATGTCATACAGTGGGATAAATAAATTTTTCATTGAATCAGATCAGATTAAAGAGAGCTCCAGATGCAAAATCCCGTGAGTTTAAAGGGAGCACAGGAAACAAGGCCCTGGTGAGTTTAATGGAACTGTGAGAGACATTACCTGATGAGCCAAATATCAAATACCTAGATAATTGCTGAATTTGCCAACTCTTTCTCATTAGTACTGCAGATGCTGGAAATTTGAAATAAAAATATAACACAGGGAAATGCTGGAATTAATCTGATGTAAGGTGATTGACCTGAAACGTTGACCCTATTCCTCGCCCCATGTGCACTAGCTGACCTGCTGTATTTCCTGCATTATTTCCTGTGGCACAGTGGCGCAGCAGTAGAGTTGCTGCCTTACAGCGCCAGAGACCCGGGTTCGATCCCGACAGTGGGTGCTGTCTGCACGGAGTTTGTACGTTCTCCCCGTGCCTGTGTGGGATTTCTCCAAGATCTTTGGTTTCCTCCCACAATCCCAAAGACGTACAGGTTTGGAGGTTAATTGGCTTGGTTAAAATGTAAATTGCCCCCAGCGTGTGTAGGATGGTGTTAATGTGCGGGGGATCGCTGGTCGGTGTGGACCGAGTGTACTGAAGGGCCTGTTTCTGCGATGTATCTCTGAGCTAAACTAAACTAAGCTATTTGCTTTTATTTCATTCTATCTCTTCCTCTGCCACAAATTCACTCTCTCTCTCACTTTCACACTTTGCATTCCACTTTCGCCTTCCCTTTGGCTCTTTTGGATCTCTTTTCCCATACGTACCCACGTTCCTATTGTGAAGGCGACTTTGATCATTTACTTTAAGGAGGCAATTACAAAATTCACAGCCCCCATTCACATGTCTGCCATTGAAGTCAACGACAACAAAGGGCAGTGAAGAAATTAAACGTGTTGCCGATATTCATTGACCTATGTGACACCTCTCACAGAATCAAAATTGTAGCAATTTCTCTGAACGTGACATTTTATCAAAGCTAGACCATGTCCAAATGAAAAGATAAATTATACAGTGCAAATCAAGTTATTTGCAAAGTGACATGCTAACGTGTTTATTTGGTCAGTTCAATTACCACTGTACAAGGAAGATGAGAGAAAATAAGATTCAAAGGTTTCAGTTTGAGAGCATTTATTAAAAGTCATAACCGATAGCATCAGATAAATTGTACACATTTGTTAAATGTTGAGAGATAATGTTCAGTTCACATGCAAATATCAACAACTCAACCTTTATTGAGCAATTAAATATTTTATACACAGGCACTCAGTAAGAGGGATAAAGAATGTTGACTGTTATATCAGTATCTTGCACACTTGAGGACCGTTTGTTTACTTTAATCTTCAAATTTATATCCGCTGCCCTTCAAAAAATGCTAACCATTCATGTAATGTAAACCAAGACTTATCTCTTTCTTTCTCATGGAGATCTGCTCTGGTATAAACTTTACAGGCTTGCCACAAAGATAATAGTTTGCAATCATGGAATGGTTCGAGCTCCGCGTTGCTATGGAGGCTATTTCAGTGAACACACATTGTGAACTGAAAGGGTTGGCCAGGTCTCTTCATGCAAAGAGACTTTGGAGTAATGACGAACCATCTCAGGAGAGACAGAGCTATCAGGAACGAATCTACTGAAATGCATCGTCCTTAACAGCAGCCCAGTCTCCCAGCCAGTACTAGAAACACTCTGGTTCTCCTTATGATTACAGATATTGCATTGCATCCTTGCCTAATGGGGCTGATTCAGGTGAGATCAGTAACTGCAGTTGGCTCAGTCAACCTGCAGCTTGGCACCTACACTTAAAGACTTCATCTCCTTTACCTCAACATCCAAGCCACGTGACGTTGAGTCAAAGAAAGAAAGAGCAGAAATCAGATGTAGTTAGCAATTAAACATGAATTTGTGTTCAGAACACATCTCCAAAACTCTGCCCAAAGTATATTCTTCAACAATTCTTAAAATAAGAAAGCAATGATCTGTTTCTTGTTGGATTGCTAAGAGAACAAGCTGTGAGGAAAATCGGACTGCTGGCAAATAGCTGGATCAGTTCAGTAGAAGTATTTTATGGGCTGTTAAAGTAGTTTGGGATATTATTAGAATGCGAAAGATATAACTTAAACACATTTTGTTTTGACATTAATTGTGAACTTCACCATCAGAGCTATTCAGATGCCATCCTTGTTATTTTTCCCAGTCACCATTAGCACTGCATTTTAAAAGACACAAAGTGCTGGAATAACTCAGCTGGTCAGGCAGCACCTCTGGTGAACAAAGGTAGGTGATGTTTAGAGTCAGGACCCTTCTTCAGACTGCCATACACCTTTTTAAAAACTTTTTTGTACCTTGGGATCACCACACCATAGTTCAATGATCTGTTTGACGACCATCATCCCAGTGTGTCTTACTTAGTACAACTCACCAGGCCTGAACCCCTGACCTTCACAGATCAAATATTTTCACAAAAGTGTGAACCTTGTCAAAAAATACTTCACTGATACATTAGCAGGAATAAGCAAGATCGAGATAGCAAAGGTGGAGGTGGAATCTCCTGTGTATTTTCGCCCTGAGATGAGCCACAGACAACCTGTTTGGTGCAAAACGCATCTGTGAGTCAGACAGCGAAGGTTTGATACCACTTAAAGCATCGGTATAAAAATCTACTTCAGTGCATTACTGAGGATGTATTGTGCAACCTTTTGGAGAAAATTTAAACTCGAGGCCTGTCTGTCTTCTCAGGTGGGTGTAGAAGATGCCATTGCACATTATGAAAAAAGCAGATGGATTCTAGACTAATATATAAGAAGTTTAAAGGTTGAGGTAGGACCTCATTGAAACCGACAGAATAATGAAAGGCATAGAGTGGATGTGGAAAGGACGTTTCCACTGGTGGGAGAGTCTAGGACCAGAGGTCATAGCCTCAGAATTAAAAGGTGCTCATTTAGAAAGGAGGTGACGAGGGATTTCTTTAGTCAGAAGGTAGTTAACCTGTGCAACTCATTGCTACAGAGGGCTATGGAGGCCGTCAGTGGATATTTGTTAAGGCAGAGATAGACAAATCCTTGATTAGAATGGGTGTCAAGGGTTCTGGGGAGAAGGCGGGAAAATGGGATTCGGAGGCAGAGATCAGCCGTGATTGAATGGCGGTGTGGACTCGATGGGCCGAATGGCCTAATTGCACTCCATGTGTTAGGATGCTCTCTATGGTGTGAACTTGTGAACTTGTGAATATAGAGACTGACAATGCTCGAATCTGGAGCAAAGGCAAACTGCTGGAGAAATCCATTGGGTCATGCAGCATCTGTGGGCCCCTGGTGATCTGGTTGGTGTTTTTCCCTGAATCAAAGTCACTAAAAAATACACGGCGTTAGAAATTTGTTAATACTATAAAACGAAAATGTACTATGCTATTGAAAAGCAGCTTAAACTGGGAAAGGGCAATTTCACAGACATTTAGGAACTTCAAATCCTCATTTCTCAGCAGGGATTTCATTTTCACCACTAATTTTCTTTCTGCCACAAAGGTCGCCAAAATAACATCAACAGTAATGAATTTTTACTACTGGGACACCAGGCAATAAGTCCACCCAAAGAACAGACGATAGGTCTCTCTGCTCCATGTGAAGGCGACTTTCAGCTCCACTGAGCCTTTATATTGGAGTTCTGTAAATTTCAAGACCATTCCATTTTATTGCCATGTTAAAGCAGTCAGCTGACTAAGGTGCATTCTGTATTTAGAAACATAGAAAATAGGTGCAGGTGGAGGCCATTTGGCCCTTGGTAAATATTCTTTTATTGTTTTAGTAAATACATAAATAAACATTGCTTCCTCTAACACACCACAATAATCCAACTCAGGTGGATCCACACTGAAGAAGTCTGGTCTACCCCAACAGCTGCTGACGACACTCTACCGCTGCACCATAGAGAGCATCCTAACACATGGCATCCCTGTGTGGTACCTCAGCTGCATGGAGGCAGAGAGGAAAGCTCTTCAGCGGGTAGTCCATAGAGCTCAGAGGACCATCGGAACACAGCTACCAGCCTTGGAGGGCATCTACAACACACGATGCCTCAGAAAAGCCACCAGCATCCACAAAGACTCTTCACACCCCTGCAACAGTCTATTCGAACTCCTTCCATCCGGCAGATGATACAAGGCCTTTTACGCCCGTACCTCCAGACTCAGAAACAGCTTCATCCCCAGGGCCTTAGTCCTGCTGAGCCGGATGGTCACATCGCACAGTGAACCGGCACAGATCTACTTGCACTTTATTCTGTTTTAAAACTGTTACAATTTGTTTCGTTGGGTTGTTTAAATTAATACTGACTAGCTAATTAAATTATTGCATCGTATGGGAGGTGCATTCCCAATCTCGTTGTACCCCTGTACAATGACAATAAAGATATATTGTATTGTATTGTATTGTATTGTATCACAAAATACTGGAGTAATTCAGCGGGTCAGGCAGCATCTCGGGAGAAGTTCCTTCTCTCCCGAGATGCTGCCACACCCACTGAGTTACTCCAGCATTTTGCAATACCTTCGATTTGTACCAGCATCTGCAGTTATTTTCCTACACAATAATCCACCT
The DNA here is from genome assembly GCF_053455715.1 of Rhinoraja longicauda. Lineage (NCBI taxonomy): Eukaryota > Metazoa > Chordata > Chondrichthyes > Rajiformes > Arhynchobatidae > Rhinoraja > Rhinoraja longicauda. The sequence continues at coordinate 10,811,649 of NC_135981.1, forward strand.
GCGCCTGATGTGAAATAATGGAAAGAACATTTGTTTTTATTTTTAATGAAAGAAGCATACAGTACATTTCCACAATTATATTTTCACACATATATATATTTTACATTTTTAGCGACTTTCTCAAATATCTAAACTACAGCGATTTTTATGTGGTTTGAGCAATGTATATGTTGCATTGTAATATATTAATAGTCATTCACAATGAAAATGTGTCCATGATGTGTGGGCACACCACAAATCTCCATGAAAACATATATACCAGTACAGTCCTTGGCAAGATTTACAAATATCAGCTCAACTAGAAAAAGGACTCAGTTCACAAATCTTAATGGAGTGCTGAATCCTCTTAATTACCAGCTAGTGCAGGCGTACAAGTCATCTTGCGACTAATTAATGCATTTAAAGTTGCTAATCTCTCAACTCAAACCATCAGTGTAATCTGCAGTGTCCTTTCAAAACACAACCATGAAAGAGAAGAAATTAATTATCTATTTTAATACCGGCTAACATTTGGCCCTATAATACTGTTAGTTAATGAAGTCATTTTATATTATTTGTGATCCCCTAAAATTGTTTTTTTGGTTGTTGTTTGAGGACATTAATGAACTCACATTCATCTCCTTTGTTTATTAGAGTTGGCACATTCTGATTCTGTACAGTCTTGAAAAATGGTCGCATTTCCTCTTGAGCCTTTTCACGAGTCACTGTGACATCTCTCATTGCAGCCTGGCATCACTCTATCTGCTGTCCATTAACTCTGCTACCCACGTAGGTAAAGAATTTTTTATTTTCCAAATGCGAGTTATTTCTAATTTATTTTCCAGAATACGGGTCCGTCCATCCCTAATGCACCTGAGGAATTAATAGTGAGCTCCCTTCCAGCAGATGCAGTCCATCTGGTGAAAGTTACCCAACAAAGCTGTGGAGGAAGGAGTTCCAAGATGTAGATCCAGTGATGATAAAGGAAGGGTGATAGATTTCCAAATTAGTTCAGTTTAGCTTAGAGATACAGCGCAGATACAGCCCACTGAATCCACGCTGACCATCGATCCCCGCACACTTACACTTTCCTGCCCACACTAGGAACAATTTACAATTACACCAAGCCAATTAGCATGCAAACGTACGTCTTTGGAGAGTGGGAGGAAACTGGAGCACTGCCTTCAAGGTTTTGCTGTCTCCTTGTCCTCACGGGCACCTACATTGAGGTTCAGTGGAATTTGAAGAAACTGGACCCTCTCCCTTCAGTTCCAACACTCCAGCAGCATGGATCATAACCACAGATCCCCTTTATCAGGCAGCAATTGTTGCTTACCCTGTAGACTTCATCCAGACTCCCCTGGCAATAAGTGCGCTGATGCAAGTCTCTGATCTCTGATCCGTGCTGCCACCTGGGCTTGTAGAAATAAAAAAAATTCTAAAGAAGGCTCTCACCCAAAACGTCACCTATCCATTTTCTCCGGGATGCTGCCTGACCTGCTGAGTTACTCCAGCACTATGTCCTTTCCTCTTAACTTGTCCAATTACTATCCCTTCGACCTACATCTATATCTCATCTGACAGTTAGCCTCTCCTGCCTTCCACCCTGTCACAAATCTCACTTCTGTTCTTACTTCCATGCCTCACTTCCCTGTCTTTATAGGGTTTTTTTTAATGTTGCAAAGGTTTTGTATTTGGGTTCATTGACATGAAACATTAACACTGCCTCACTCTCCACATGTGCCAGCTATTTGCTTATATCCTTTCTTTGCTGTCTCTCCACTGTGACAGCATTTCCCCATTAACATCATTGTAGATTCCTGCCCAAAGCTGGCATTAAGTGCGTGGGAGCAAGTCTCTGACCCATGCTGCCACCACTGCTTGTGGCAAGCACGATATTTCCGCATGCTTTTGTAACCTGTAACCTGGAACTTTGTCCTGTGGAGAGTAGCAAATACACAGCTTTCATTTCCTGCCAAAAACAGCTGGGCAAATGTTCAGGCCAAAGAATTCTATTTCAGGAGTAACATTGGATGGGAATGGGAGAGAAAAATGGGAAAGATTGTATGGAAAAGGTGAAAGAGGACAATCACTCTTGTTCACCTATGTGAACTGCGTAAGCTGTGTAACTGTGTAAACTATGTAAGCTGTGTGAGGGTGATCCTCCAGTCTCATAGAGAATACAATCAGTGAAGGCAGGGAAAGAGGGAGGAGGGAGGGAGAGGTCAGACAGGTGTCAGGGGTTATGGGGAGAAGACTGGAGAATGGGATTAGGAGGGAGAGATAGATCAGCTATAGTGAGTCCCACCGGAAATTGGAGGAACAGCACCTCATATTTCGCCTGGGCAGCTTGCAGCCCAGTGGTATGAACATTGACCTCTCCAACTTTAGATAGTTCCTCTGTCCCTCTCTTCCCCTCCCCCTTCCCAGATCTCCCACTGTCTTCCTGTCTCCACCTATATCCTTCCTTTGTCCCGCCCCCCTGACATCAGTCTGAAGAAGGGTCTCGACCCGAAACGTCGCCTATTCCTTCTCTCCTGAGATGCTGCCTGACCTGCTGAGTTACTCCAGCATTTTGTGAATAAATAGCCATGATTGAATGGCGGCATTGACTTGATGGGCCGAATGGTCTAATTCTGCTCCTATCGCTTATGACCTTATGACAACCTAAAACCACGGTCGGTGGATTATTTCAAACCAAGTTGGCAGCGTCGGACCAAGTAAAGACACAGAGAAAGCAGCAGTAGGAGTCAGTAATGGATTCTGGCATCAAACATCTCCAGAGCAGATGTAATAACCAACCTGACTCTGATGGAATAATGCTTGAGAGTGAATTTAATTACAGCCTGACAGCATATGGAGCCCATGGAGATTTAAATGGTTGAGGAGAATATTTCCAAGGATAATTGGTAGCTGGAATTTGATGTATTCATAAAGCTGAGCATAGTTTATCGTAACTTAGTAGAAACTATGTCAGTGTGGGAATATAAACTATTCAGTGCAAAACTTTGGTAAATTCTTGGTCTCCAATTGTACACTTATTCTTATGATTATTTTACATGTGTGGATCTTCCTTGGGATGGATACTACATTCAATGAGCGTTGGCTGAATTATTACTTGATAACTAACTTAATCATCAAGAGATTTATTAATAAATAAATGAATATTTGCTACACAGGAAGTTTATTTCCTATACTATTTATATCCCTTCAGACGTTGAGGCTATTATGACCTGGTGTTGATTGCCTGGAAGCACATTCAAAAACGAATGGGTAAAAACATTAATTTTTGCCATGGAGTTAAAGATCATACAGCCAAGTCAATGGATATTTTTAAGGCAGAGATTGATTCTCGATTAGTACGGGTGTTAGGGGTTATAGGGAGAAGACAGGAGAATGTGATTGAGAGGGAAAGATAGACCATCCATGATTGAATGGTGGAGTAGACTTGGTTGGCCAAATGGCCTAATTCTGCTAAATGGCCCATTTAGAACGGAGATGAGGATGAACTTTTTCAGTCAGAGAGTGGTGAAGGTGTGGAATTCTCTGCCTCAGAAGGCAGTGGAGGCCAGTTCGTTGGATGCTTTCAAGAGAGAGCTGGATAGAGCTCTTAAGGATAGCGGAGTGAGGGGGTATGGGGAGAAGGCAGGAACGGGGTACTGATTGAGAGTGATCAGCCATGATCGCATTGAATGGCGGTGCTGGCTCGAAGGGCTGAATGGCCTACTCCTGCACCTATTGTCTATTGTCTATTGTCTATTGCTCATATAACTTATAAACTTACGAAGCATGGAAACAGGCTGCCCTGTGAACCGAGTCACATCAACCAGTGGACGCCCATCAACATTAATTTGCACTAATCTCATTTTATTCTCCTCACATTCCCTTTCCCTCATTTCTCCATCTCAGCTATGCACTAGGGACTATTTAAAATGGTTGATTAACAAAGCGACTTTAGTCTTTGGGATGTGGGATGAAACCAGAGCACTGGAAGGAAACCCATGTGGTCACAGGAAGAATGTGTAAACTCTACACAAACTGCACCCAAGCTTGAGATTGGATCTTCTTTAGTTCTCTGAACCACTGGATCTTCCTTAGTTCTCTGCGGCCCCCCACCCCTCCCTCACTGGGTCCCCTTTTATTCTCTGTGGCCCCCTCATGCCGGGTCACCCTTGGCTCTCGGTGGCCCCCTCATGCCGGGTCACCCTTGGCTCTCGGTGGCCCCCATGCCCTTTGTTCTTTCAAATGTTTGCAAATACCTCACAGCTTTCCTTCCCTCTTACATTTGTATAGTCTAACCCAGTAATTTGGCTTCAGCACACTTGGTCTCTTCTTCTGAATACTAAACAGCTGCAGCCCCAGTACTAAACCCTGTGGCATCCTGCTGGGCACAGTTTTCCAACCTGGTAATTACCCATTTTATCCTTCCTCTTTGCTTTCCGTCGGTTATCTGTGCTAACATACTACCTGCATTATTATGAGCTCCTACCTAGCAAAGTAGACTATTGTGCGGCTCCTAATTAAACAATCATTTGTTACATTATATCTGCTCGTTCCCCTCCATCCACCCTGGCTGATGATATCTTCTCAAAGAGCACAAATAAATTTGTCAGTCATAATTCCCCCAACCCAAAGATTGCTTCATCAGATTATAAATTTCCAAATGTTCTACTGAAAAAAACCCAGAGATTGCTGACATGGTCAAATCTAATGGAAATGTATTCATATTGTAATGATTTAGTTCTGCGTTAAACATTGTAGGAACCTATGACCTCCACTGTATTGAGTGGTTGCTAGTTATTGATTTTGAGTGTCTGCTGAGAGTTTGCCAATTGGAATTCTACTTTGAGTCAGTCATCCCTGTCTCCATTGTTTGTTGCTTGATGTCAAAGCCAATTATCCAAACAGAAGTTTTAAGTTTCTTTATCAGTATTCTCTCAAAGCCAAATGTTTATAAGAGTACGGTAGATTCCAATCTGAAGATGGGTTTGTGGCTGTGTTAACCTCTCTAGTGCCAAAAGATTGATTCCATTTCTAAAATGGCAGGCAGCTTTAGAATACCAAGAGTACTTTCATTCAGTTCTAGGAATTACAGCCCAGAATTGCCATCGTCTGGCAATGGCTTGTTAAATCAATAATAAACAGTGGAACATTGGATTTTGTGTATGGGTTCCACGCTCCACACATTTACCATGTAGCAGTCTAGATGCATTGTGTGTAAAGACCTTACAGAAGGGATATAGATTGAGGGCAGTGGAACAGGCATCGTAGAAGTCTCTAGAGCTCTATCTACCTCTCGTTTAAATTCATCCAGTGAATTTGCCTCCACTGCCTTCTGTGGCAGAGAATTCCACAAATTCACAACTCTCTGGGTGAAAAAGTTTCTTCTCACCTCAGTTTTAAATGGCCTTTATTCTTAGACTGTATCCACTGGTTATGGACTCCCCCAACATTGGGAATTTTTTTCCTGTATCTTATTTGTCTAGTCCTTTTATGATTTTATACATCTCTATAAGATCCCCTCTGATCCTTCTAAACACCAGTGAATACAAGCCTAGTCTTTCCAATCTTTCCTCGTATGACAGTCCCTCCATCCCAGGGATTAACCTTGTGAACCTACGTTGCACTGCCTCAATAGCAAGGACGTCCTTCCTCAAACTTATGAATGTTTAGTCAATAACGAAGCTCCCGTCGGGGTGATCGAAACTCCGGTGTCGGGAGTTTCGATCACCCCGACGGGAGCTTCGATCGTCGGCTGCGGGGGCTTTGATCGCCCCGACTGCGGATGGTTTGACTGCCCCGACCGCGGGAGAACAAGAGGAAGAAGCTTGAACTTTATTGCCTTCCATCACAGTGAGGAATGTGGAATCCACTGTGATGGATGTTTATGTTAACTTTTATGTGGTTGTGCGTCTTGTTGCTTTTCACTTAGTATGGCTGTATGGTAACTCAAATTTCACTGTACCTTACTTGTTACATGTGAATAAACTGACCTTGAACCTTGAATATAATTGATCCTGAGCCTTCTGTTGTCTGTCAGTTTAATTCTCCATCCCACTCCTAATCTGGTCCCTTCCATCACTGCTCCAACAAGGAACAACAACTCATCATCTACAGGGCATCTTATCACCTTAAGGACTCAACGTTGAATTCAACAATTCTAGTCTTGTACTGTATCTCACATTTCCAGCATTCAGTTTTTGTTTTGATTTTCAGCCCTTTCAGCCTTGCAAGGAAAAGTGGATAATGAACTGAAGGTAGTTGTCCTTCAACTAAAATTTGAACAAATAATCACAGCTTGTAATTATATACTGGCCCTATGAAGGCTAATAATATAATTGGATGACTATATTGAGACTCAAGTGAAGGATTTGGTATTTATTGATCTCGACAGGCATCTGCAGAACTGTTGGTGTGAAACTTCCATTTAGTCTCACAGTTTGCCAGCTTTGGATGGAAAAGTGCTGGCTGCATACAGTTCTGTGATGTAATGTTTCTCCAGCTTCAGATGTAATAGTGAATGCTGCCTTGCAATGTTCACTCCAATTGTGGCACTCCCATGCTGTTTATTCACACCATCTCAGAATGGGTTGCAGCTGATTACAACATGGGGTGAGAATGGACGTGCAGAATCCTCGTGTGAAAACAAGCATCCTCAGAACGATAGCATACCCTTCAGAGTATCTACCATTAATGTGTCACCACTAATATCGCCCATCTCTGAATTTAATTTGAGACATTACTTTACTCCACTTTATCCAGGCGCACATTCTGGGCAAGACTGAGGGGGGCACCATTCAGATAGAAGTGCTATCTCTCAGTTACCATCCTCCATCTATTTCTGATTATCTGGTGGCTAACAGAATACCCCTTGTGTAGGAAGGAACTGCAGATGCTGGTTTACACCGAAGATAGACACAAATTGCTGGAGTAACTCAGCGGGACAGGCAGAATCTCTGGAGAGAAGGAATGGGTGATGTTTCGGGATGAGACCCTTCTTCAGACTGAGAGACAGGGGAGAGGGAAACTAAAGATATTGAAGAGTATGTAAGGTGTGGAAAGGACAGATCAAAGCAGATGCTGATCAAGGATGTGTACAATGATTCATTGTTGGCTGTGAGGAAGGTGACAACAAAGCCTACAAGCAGTAAAATTAATCAGGGCAGTGAAACTAGTCGGAGAACAAGGGTGGGTGGGGGGAGGACGGAGAGAGAGGGAAAGCAAAGGTTACTTGAGGTGTGGTCACTCCTTTTCTGTAGCTCCACGCTAACCAAATGTCAGTCTGAAGAAGGGTCCCAGCCCGAAACGTCATCTGTCTATTCCGCTCCACAGATGCCACCTGACCAGCTGAATTCCTCCAGCAGTTTGCTTTATGCTCAGGATTCCTGCATCCGCAGTCTCCTGTGTCTCAGAATATAATCTATCAGTGCCATCTCAAAGATGGTGCACTGCAAACACACGCCACCTCCCTCCTCTCTCACACTTTATTGTTTCCCTTGCCCTTTTCGGATTGACGTTCACTTTCCTTCACTCTGTCACCTTCTCCATTATCGCCGCGGAACCCAACTCCTCTGTGTGACTCGTGAATAAACTTGTCTTGTTTCCACGACTTTGTCTCTGGCATCGTGATTGTGAGCACTCACATTTGCATCTCACAAAGCTTCTTACATATTGATTTAGAAAAGAATTCTGTGCATATCGTTGAAACTATACTTCTTTCTTCATATTCCCTACTCCAATTAATCAGCTTAAATTGATTGTAAACCCACATGATTATTATTCTGCTTTTCGTGCGTTTCTCTACTGGTTTCTATACTTCTTCCTTTCTACCATTTGGCGGAGTGTATGATTAACGCTGTGTTATCTCACGATTCTTTATCTGTCCTACTGTTAGCTACGCTGTCTGTTTCCAGTGCTTTAATGTTGCTTCCAGCAAGTACAGCTGCTCTATGCCCTCAATTGCCCTCTCTATCATTTCTAAAAAATTTATACCCTGTGATGTTTTATTCATTCTCCTGATTTTTCTGCAGCCATGCCTCAGTAATTCCTGCTATATTTGGCTCCTAATAATGCATTATTGCTTCCAGTTTCACTGTTCTATAAAGGACACTGTGAGAATCGCTGTACGGTTTAATTTTTAATAGCAATTTCTCTCACTTTATTTTTAACCATCTTGTACCACCCATGCTCCACAACATTAAGATTTGTATGATTTCTATTTATTCCCTTGCTAGTTTCCTCCCTTGGTTAAGCCTGCCTAATGCTTTCATGTTTTGTTCACCTTCCTTTCAGACTTGCAGAAGAATGCCAGTGGCTACAAATCGTTTAGGTAACTCCTGAGTTTGTAATAGATGTTGCTTAATTGGCTCTTTTTATTTAAAAAAAAACCCTTATACCAATATATTAAAAGAATAGCAAGCTCCAAGCAATTTACTAAAAAAAAATTCTCCACAAATTGGCTTCGGTAAATATTGTAAATTGTCCTTAATGTGTAGGATAGTGCTAGTCCACGAGGAATGCTGGTCGGCGCAGACTCGGTGGGCCGAAGGGCCTGTTTCCGTGCTGTATCTCTAAACCAAACTAAACTTAAAACAGGTACATGAAGGCCTGCCTACCATTGTCATATACAGTTTTTCTTTGTGCAAAAGTTGATTCTCGCAACCCACTGGATGGATAAACAACGTCTTTTAGACCAACATTCCCATATTAAGTGTAGGAAGAAACTGCAGATGCTGGTTTAAACCGAAGATATTAAGGTCCTACCTACATTCAATCTGGGACATTGGTCTGGACTTGTCACCCTTATGCTTGACACCAGGCTCCCAAAATAGATAGAAACAAAGTACTGCAGATGCTGGTTTACACCAAAGTTGCTGGTTTATCCAGTCCTGACCCCAAATGTCAACTATCGTTTTCTCCAGAGATGCTGCCTGACCCGTTGAGTTACTCCAGCACTTTGTGTCTATTTTCCAAAAACAGGTACTCTCTTCTAATTTCTATCAAGGGAACCAATTACAAGGAAAGGCTTCAAGGATGTTCTCAAACCTTCCTTGAAAAAAATTCAAATATTTTCTCTCTCTCCTTGGTGCCTTTGGCCAAGGATTGATCAAATTAGCCAGGGAGCATTAAGGATGTAATTGAGAACCTCGAGTTCATGCATTGTAAGCACACAGAAGCCCAATGTAAACTGTGGAAGGGGCTCACCACCTTACAAGCTACCATTTTCTATAAGGCACTTTCTGTCCCATCTGTGGAAGACCATCCAGTTCCACATCGACCTCATCGACCATCCCAGAATCCAGAGTGAAATCAAGTTTACCTCAATAACAGGGGATTGTCTAAGAAGAAGAAGAAAATATGAGCAAGGCCACATCTATTGCTTTCTGCAGTTGTCCTAATAAGGTAGGGATGTGCCTGTATGGTCAATGTGTCCACATTGCTCTTCATCAAGAAATTCCATTATCTTCATCCAGTAATAATGTATAACCAGGTCAACCGGGTGTGGACCTGGAGAGCAATCAGGAGGTGATGCTGTTCCCACCTGTTTCTGGTTTGGTCCTTCTCAGTGCTGGAGTTACAAGGTAGAGTGGTGCAATCACCCATGATCCAATGCCACCACTGCCCAAATCACCACTGGTACTGTCCTCCCAAGCCCAGCCTAGGAGAGGAGAATCGGGGGATGCAGTTTAAACTTGGGATGCACTGGGCAGGTGTGTTTGGGAAGTGATGTTGAACAGTGCATTGTGTGCAGAGGGCAACAAAGTTTCACTGCAGCTCCCATGGCTCCAACGACCCTGGTTCAGTCCTGACCTCGGATGCTATCTATGCGGAGTTTGAAGGCTCTCTGGGTCTCCTCTGGGTGCTCTGATTTCCTCCCACATCCCGAACACATGCCAGTTGGTTATTTAATTGGTAACCGTACATTGTCCCAGTTGCGGGTTAGTGGTTGAAGATTCAGGAGGTGTTAACAGGCTTTTGTGAGAGTAGGTTACAGGAAAATGGAATTGGTAGGATTGCATTGAGAGGTAGCACAGACGTGATGGGCCAAATTCACTCCTATTTTGGAAGAAAATATGAAATAATATCATTCCTGCTGCACCCACTGTGCATTAGTGCTCGAGCAGGTGAAGGTTTAGGGTCGTGGATCGAGTGCCAGTGAAGCAGATTGCTTTTCCTGGATAATGTCAGACTTATTGAGTCGATAGAGTGTTCCATCACACCATGACTTATTCTATGGATGGTACAAAGCCTTTGGCTTGCCAGGACACAAGCTGTGGAATATCCAACCTCTGACATCCTCTTGTAGCCACAGATGTTATGTTATGAGTTAAAATAAACTCTAGCCACTAGCAACCTCCAAAGTGCTGATGACAGAAGATTCCGTGATTGCAATGCCACTGAATGTCACAGTGAAGGGAAAAAAATATTACCTTGCTGGAGAAGTTATCATCCGGCACTTGTATGGTACAAATGTTTGCTGCCATTATCAGCGGAAGTCTGATTGTTAGCACATAGGAGAAGGATAGGAGGTGATGCAGGGTAGGCCCTCAGCCCCTCAAGCTTCCCCCACCATTCAATATCATCTTGGCTGATTTTAGAGTCATAGAGTGATGCAGCGTGGAAGCAGGCCCTTCGGCCCATCTAGCCCACATCGGCCAGCATGTCCCAGCAACACTAGTCCCACCTGCCTGCGTTTGGCCCATATCCCTTTAAACCTGTCCTATCCATGTACCTGCCTAACTTCTTCTTCCATCTCATTTCCTCTTCTTTGCCAGTCCCCAATAGCCCTCAATCCCCTGATGTTGTTTAGTTCTTGCCACGTGGAGGCAAGGGGCTGCCTCATTTCTGGGAGTTATGAATGGAATTGAACTGTGATTCCCCCCTCTGAAGACAAACAAGCCCTCTGGATTTCAATGACTGCATCCTTCTTGGTTCCTGTCGTTCCTGCACATTACGTTTGTTGCAGTACATCTCAGATGTCTTCTGGGTTCCAAAAACCAAGATGTGATTTATGAGCCGCTCATTAAAATAGATTTTGCTCATTGCTGAACCACCCACGATTAGGTTAAAATAGTTCAACATCTGATTTAAGAAAGTGGTTATATTTAGTTTGGTTGCCTTCATTCAAAATTGGTAACATTTACAAAGCGACATAACATGAATTGAATTCAATTTAATTTTCTCTTCTTTTGTTGCCTCTGTTTAAGACTACTCTCCCTTGCTGTTCCCTGTCCTTTCACCATAAGACCATAACCATAGGATCATGACCATAAAACATAGGATGAAAATTTAGGCCATTCAGCCCATCGAGTCTACATCGCCAATGAATCATGGCTGATTTATTTTTCCCTCTCAACCCCCATAAACGTCAGCGCCCTTCCTAATCAAGACCTACAGTCTCTGCATTAAAAATATCCCAAATTGGCCTCCATACCCCTCAGTGTCAATGGATTCCATAGATTCACTGCCCTTTGGCTAAATAGGAGACCCTCTCCTATTTCCTCTCCACTGCTCCCAGACCATCCCTTTGCTTCCATCCCTTTTCCATTCTTTTCCCTTTCCTTTTTGTCTCCTCTCCTGCTTCCTTCCCCTTACACTCCATTCCTCCCTTTGCTTCTCTGCCATGTTCCCCACTGTGTTATTTTTTTCCCCTCCCTTTCTTGCACTTCTCTCTTCCCCACACCTCTCACCTCATTCAAGTGATCAGAAGAGTTCAGAGTTTGGTTGCATGGAAGGTAGACCAGCGCTGTATTGTATCATTAAGGAAGAACATTCACTGCTCTGTTTGTTCATACTTTGCCCTATTAATCAAACAAAGTAGTGTCACAGACAAGTCATCTCCCAGCTTAAACCCCCAGCATGTAAATTGTTTAAGGTTTTGCAACATGAACCAAGACGTCTTTGGCCATGCGTCAATGCACTTACGGAGCCATTACAGTCATACCTTTGACAATGATGGTGTCGTGGTTCATCGGATAAAGCTGTTGCCTCACAGGCACAGTGACCAGGGTTCAATCCTGGTGATCCGGCACGGTGGCGCAGCGGTAGAGTTGCTGCCTTACAGCGAATGAAGCGCCGGAGACTCAGGTTCGATCCTGACTACGGGCGCCGTCTGTACGGAGTTTGTACGTTCTCCCCGTGACCTGCGTGGGTTTTCTCCGAGATATTCGGTTTCCTCCCACACTCCAAAGACGTACAGGCTTGTAGGTTAATTGGCTGGGCAAATGTAAAAAAATTGTCCCTGTGATAGTGTTAGTGATAGTGTTAGTGTGCGGGGATCGCTGGGCGGCACGGACCCAGTGGGCCAAAGGGCCTGTTTCTGCGCTATCTCTAAATCTAATCCTGACCTCCGTCACTGTCTGTGTGGAGTTTTGTATGTTCTCCCTGTGACAGTGTGGTTTTCACCGGGTGCTCTGGTTTCTTCCCACAACCCAAATATTTGCAGTTAATTAGCTACTGTATATTACTCCTCGTACAATAGGTAGTAGAATCTGGGAAGAATTGATGGCAATGTGAAAACAGTTACTGCAGGATTAGTTTTAACAATGGCTGGTGCGGACTTAGACTATAGCCCCTGTTCCGGTTTTGTATGACTCGATGATGTCGATATTAGCAATCTGGCGATAGTAAGATTCTCCAACAATTCCTCAGTAAATTATCCACAGCACGAAAAATGTCCTTCCAACCTACTATTTTCCTTGGACGGTCCCTTGGAATCAAGGATGAATTGTTGTGGGCTCTCAGGGACCGATGAGGCCATGGTGAGACCCACATGCTCTGCCAACCCATTAAATCTTAATTAAGGCAGTGTAATAAAAAAAACACGCTCAGGACATCTCTCGCTTCAAACAAATGTCCACGATACAGCAGGTCATGGGTCCAGACTGCACAGTGGTGCGGCAGGTAGAGCTGCTGCCTTACAGCTCCTACAACTGCTTCAACCCTGACGGTGCTATCTATGTGGTGTTTGCATGTTCTCCCTGTGGCCAATTGGATTTCTTCTGGATGTTCTGGTTTCTCCCACATCCCAAAGCCATGCCCGTAGGCTAATTGGCTGCAGTTTATTGCATCTTGTGTGGACAAGAGGCACAAACAAAGTAACAAAGGGGAGTTCAAGAGAGAGCTAGATAGAGCTCTTAAGGATAGCGGAGTCAGGGGGTATGGGGAGAAGGCAGGAACGGGGTACTGATTGAGAATGATCAGCCATGATCACATTGAATGGCGGTGCTGGCTCGAAGGGCCGAATGGCCTCCTCCTGCACCTATTGTCTATTGTCTATTAGTGACCATAAAAAGGAGAAATGGGTTGCAGGGAAATAAGAGGAAGAAGGGACTGATCTGACATGGACCCAATGGGCTGAATAGGCTCCTTCTGTATCATAATCGGCTAACCAGTAAATGTGCTCAGCAAATGCAGCGAGATTGCCCACAAACTGATTTTCTTAAAGAGTTTAATTGTGTGTAATGTTTCCTTGCTGTCATACACGAGGGAGGGGGGGGGTGGTAAACATTGAATCTCAGTTTAAATGCCCTTCAGGTTTCTAACACTTTAACACAATGTCTCTATCTGCAAGTCCAGGGTGCCCACTGTCATAACCCTACTGCCTGAAATGGAAAACTTTCATTCTCCATCTCTGACGTATCAAAGCTTTCTACTCTTATTGGAAATCATTCAAAACTTTCCGTCAGTGCAATGGCATGGAATACAGAGGTCGGCAAAGTCATACATTACCCCAGGCTGCATCATTTGCACACACCAGTAAACCATTCTCAATGTAATCAGTTGGATGAGATTGAATGCCCAAAACTCATGGTGTAACTCACTGAGACTGTGCTAAAATTGGTGTATTTGTTATGATTGCAATCTCTTCTCCCCTTCTCTCTCTCTCTCTGTCTTTTACTCTGTTTCTTGCACAAGAGCATTCTTCTCCGAATTGTTACCTAAATTCCCGATCTTCCAATCTACCTCGTTGTGGCCCCTTGCACTTTTATTTTGCGCTTTCTCTGTACTTGTAACACTATATTTTGCATTCTGCTTATTTTCTCTGTTGTATTCATGTATGGTATAATTTGCCTGGATAAGACACATCACAGTTTTCCCACTGTATCTCGGTATACGTGACAATAATAAAGAATTCTAAATAAGAAGCCAAACTGCATTTTGGTCTTTATTGCAAAGGGATTGGAATTTCAGAATAGGGAGGTTTTATTACAGTTGTACGGGGTGTGGTGAGGCCACTGCTGGAATACTGCACAGTCTATCTGTACGTCTGTCTGTCTACCCTATCTATACCTCTCATAATTCTATATACTTTTATCAGGTCTCCCCACAACCTCTGGCATTCCAGAGAAAACAATCTATGTCTGTCAAAGCTCTCCCTGCAGCTAATACCCCCCTAATCCAGGCAACATTCTGGTAATAGACACAAAATGCTGGGCCATTCCCTCCATCTCCACCCTCCCCCATCCTGGTTGCCTTGCCAGTTTCAATCTTGGCATCCATGTATCCTTTTGATATCACCTCATCCACAGCCAACAATGGACCATTGTGGGCTCCACCTTTCTTTGGTCATTGGTGCCAGCTCTGATTTGTTCCGAACCTTTTCATACCTCTAATTTACCTCTCCCCTGACTCTCAGGCTGAAGGAGGCTTTTAACCCGAACCGTCACCTATTCCTTTTCTCAAGTGATGCTGCCTGACCTGCTGAGTTACTCTCCGAAGGTATTTATTCACAAAATGCTGGAGTAACTCAGCAGGTCAGGCAGTATCTCAGGAGAGAAGGAATGGATGACGTTTCGGGTCGAGACCCTTCTTCAGACTGATGGCAGACTGAGTTACTCTAGCATTTTGTGTCTATCTATGGTGTAAACCAGCATCTGCAGTTCCATCCTACATATCATTCTGGTAAACACCCTCTCCACTGTTTCCAAAGCCTCTACATCCTTCCAGTCGATGAGGTGAATTCTTTCTCTCAGTGTGTCGTGAGTCTTTGGAGCTCCTTTCCACAAAAGGTGGTGGAAGCAAAGGATTGGACAGAGATGGATCCATTTTTGAGAAGCAAGGGGTTAAAGATTATTGGCAGGTAGGTAGGAATGTGGAGCTGAGAGTACAATTAGTTCAGCCGCAATCTTATTAAACAGTGAAGCAGGAACGAGGGGCCATGTGTCAAATCATGCTCCTCATTCATAAGTTTGGATTTATTGTTAACAATATATCAAGGTCTCAGGAATCACAAACGGTTTTACTATTATATCTTTCACCTTTATCTGCTAATCCAGTTTGACCATTTAAGTGCACTGGAAGTGAGAGATGGCAACTTTGGTTTATATGCACTCTCAGTTCCGTCCACAGTGAGTAGAATTATTGAACTGGAAAAAAACATCTGCTTCAACCTTCTGTAAAGGTCAAGTGTTAACGTCAGCCCAGCACTCATATGGTTGTCGGGATTTCATTCTGCATCCATACTTGTACAATGTGCATTTTACACTCCTTTCCATTTATTGATCCAGCTCCATCCACACAGATACCAGTTGCCAGTCAAAGAAAGGTCAAAAGGGCACTGTTCGCTGAGGAGTTTAGATCATCTCCACAAATATGAGTGTGTTTGTTTGGGATGTTAGAGTAATTAAAAACCACACGGCCTAGCCGGCCTCCTCTTGGGCACGCCCAGCTCGGTTTGGTGAAGTGGGGCTGGGGTCAGGTGACCAAACCACCCTCAAGATATTGACATGTATTTGTATATTTAAATATTGTAATGCAGTCACACGTCTCATACTTCAGCTCTGTTTTAGATGTAACCCACAGTTAACGATAAATGAGACCCTGAATCCACCAGGGTAGTGCACTTACACGCATCGGCTGAGTGCAGCTTACCACTTTCCAAGCCTCACCCACTGGAACTGACGACCCTTAAGCCATGATCTTCCACCCATTCCTGGATCCTTTTGCTCCTTCCTTTCCTCCACTGCACTACCCATTTACAGTATCCAAAGTCCCCCTGTCAGCTGTGGATTTTCCCCACCCAGGCTTCCAGTGTCTCTGTAGATGTGTAGAATAAGAGGAGATGGACATGAATTGTAAATACTGGGTTAACCAGGTAGGGTTATTGTGCCGTCGATGTTTTCAGTTCTATGCAATGTGTGAATGGTGCTCAGGAATCCTATTTCATCCTTGGCAATTAAAGTGCACCAATGTCCAGCAAGATTTCAGAAAGAACCACAGAGATTTCAAGTGGTGCAGGAAAAGAATAAAGAACACTGCTCATTCTTAAAGTATCGAAGTACTTTCCAGTTAGCGATTTCCAGGATTAAGGAAAATTACAGGATTAATAAAACATCATGACATGTAATACAAGTATATCCTCGGACACAAACATTTGGACGAGCAATCCAGGTAGACAGAACATAATCGAAGTTCACATTTCAAAGATCAGCCATCATGATTCTTAGTCATCAGACACATGCTTGCAATAAACATCTCTGTTAAACAAACATACCCCTTCTTAATATTAAAGATCAGTTTTCCTTTGGCAGCAGAGTACTCCCTTACATTGCTTTTTCTCCATGAATGCAGTTTTGGCCCTGCCCCTGAAACACTTGCATCAATTGCTAACTACATTCTTTGTTCCAACAGCCTCACATAACATCCCATTGACTTTGCTTTCAAGCTCTCTATCTGTCTGGTGTTCCCCTTCTCCCCAACCCCCCCCCCCCCCCTTTCCCCCCCCACCCCATCTCACACCATTTATTTGATCCTCTTTGGAAACAAAATTGTTGCTATGGCGATGGATGGGGCTGACCTTTGGGGATTAAATGTGTGAACAGAAAGAAAGTACAGATGAAAATCCCCTTGAACATGGATTATTTGGGTAAAGAGAACATTTAGCTGAAAGGTTTTGCTGAATAACAGTTGTAATCCAGGCCGGGATTGTAAGGATCACGTGATCACCATAAACCATTTAAGTATATAACCAAAACTTAAATGGCTGATTAGCTTGTGTTCTCTCCCCTCCATCTATCACTGCATCTACCATGTGTCTCTTCCTTCATCGTCCTGCATTGGTTTCTTTCCCAATCGCTCTGTTCCTGAACTGGTGGCCCAGTGATCCCCAGATGTGACTGTACCACAGGCTTTTAATGCGAGGAAGTTGTCTCCTGGCTGTGATATGTGTCTCATGTATATATCCTCTGTCAGGCAGTGCGAGACAAACCTCTGCACTGACACATTTCACTGAGCCACAAACCAAGCTGGGTAATCGGAAATAAAAACTAAAACTGCTGGTTACACTCAGCAGCGCAGGGCGCATCATTTTTGAGTTGAGATTATTTTATTGTCACATGCACCAAGGTACAGTGAAAAGCTTTTGTTGCATGTTAACCAGTCAGCGGAAGGACAATACATGATTAGAATCGAGCCACAGTGTACAGACACATGATAAAGGGAATAAAAGTGCAAGATAAGGTCCAGTAAAGTCCAATCAAAGATAGTCCAAAGGTCTCCAATGAGGTAGATAGTAGCTCAGGACTGTTCTCTAGTTGCTGGTAGGATGGTTTGGTTGCCTGATAACAGCTGGGAAGGAGATGTCCCTGAATCTGGAGGTGTGCGTTTTCACACTTCAATACTCCTTGCCTGATGGGAGAGGGGAGCGGCCAGGGTATGACTGGTCCTTGTTTATGCTGGTGGCCTCTTGCTGAGGCAGCATGAGGTGTAATTGGAGTCAATGGAAGGGAGATTGGTTTGTGTGAATGTCTGGGCTGCCACCACAATCCTCTGCAAGTCCTTACAGTCTTGAATGGACCTGTTCCCAAACCATACTGCAATGCATCCCGATAAAATGTTCTCTATTGTGCATCTGTACAATACAATACAATACAATACAATATATCTTTATTGTCATTGTACAGGGGTACAACGAGATTGGGAATGCGCCTCCCATACGATGCAATAATTTAATTAGCTAGTCAGTATTAATTTAAACAACCCAACGAAACAAATTGTAACAGTTTTAAGACAGAATAAAGTGCAAGTAGATCTGTGCCGGATCACTGTGCGTTGTGACTATCCGGCTCAGCAGGACCGGTTCATAGCAGCTATGGCCCTGGGGATGAAGCTGTTCCTGAGTCTGGAGGTGCGGGCGTAGAAGGCCTTGTATCATCTGCCAGATGGAAGGAGTTCGAACAGACTGTTGCAGGGGTGTGAAGAGTCTTTGTGGATGCTGGTGGCTTTTCTGAGGCATCGTGTGTTGTAGATGCCATCCAAGGCTGGTAGCTGTGTTCCGATGGTCCTCTGAGCTCTATGGACGAAATGAGTTGATCAAAGCTGTTGGGAACATGCCAAACTTCCTAAGCCTTCTAAGGAAGTAGAGGTGTTGGTGTGCTTTCTTGGCCATTGCTTCAATATGGTTGGTCCAGTTGCTGGTGACATTTACTCCTCGGAATTTGAAGTGGAATGACAAACACCATTAACAGTTCACGTCAAAAGAACATTTGGCGGAATTGTCGTGATGATAGGTCTTCAGTCTGAAACATCACATCATTCTCTTTCCATAGACACAAGGAACTGCAGATGTTGGCATACAAAAAAGCACAAAGTGCTGAAGTAACTCACCGGGTCAACCAGCAACTCTGGAGGACACGGATAAATCTGAAGAAGAGTCCTGACCCGAAATGGCACCCATCCATGTCCTCCAGCGATGCTGCCTGACCCGCTGAGCTACTCCTGCATTTTGTGTCTCTTTCCATAGATGCTCCCTGAACTAGTGTTTCCAGCATTTTCTGCTATTATTTCAGTTTACTAGTTTCTGCAGTTTCCTGATCTTTAGGCAAGTTAATTTGTTCAGTGCGAGAGGGCACAACTTGTCAAGTTATGCATCACGCAATGTAGATATACTTAGGGAAAGTGATTGGATGTAGGGAAGGGGACAACTGAAATGATTGGGTAACTCCACAGATCTTTAGTGTTGTGCAGCATAGTAACCAGGCCTTCGGCCCACCATCTGTCATGCTGACCATTTTTGCCCCTTGGCCCTAATCACACTTGCCTGCAAGTAACTGAAGATAGGAAAGGGCAAAGACTTGTTTTGGACCACCCTGCCGCTGGTGGAAGAAGCACAACCCCCAGCACCACATCACCCTCGTGTAGAAAGGAACTGCAGATGCTGTTTTAAACCGAAGATAGACACAAAATGCTGAAGTCAGACCCCTCTTCAGACCACATCACCCTTCCCTGCTTCTGCACCTCACAGAAAGGTCAATGGTGTTTCTCATCAGGATTTCTGCAAGATTCAATGATATCAGATCACACACCTGCTTTCACCTTTCCTTACTGTATGTGTCTCTTATTAAGACATGAGTTCGGGTCTGCTGTTCAGATCACCTGTGGCCACCTAGTGTCCTGTCTAAAGACTGTCCAGGCCTGACTCTCTTCAAGGCAAAAACTCACAGGGTGGGGGGGCAGTGAAAATGAGATCCATTGCTCGCTATCTTCTCAGTGGTCACAGTGGATCGGGACACAGCTCCAAGCTGCCTGTTTCTCCAGCAGCTGCAGTCAGGAGTTTGACGTAAGAACAATTAAAGGGAGCATCACTTGTCATAATCTGTGCAGTCTGCTGCCAAGCCGAAACTGCAAAATAGTTGCTACACAAATCTAATGGCTCTCCTGGGGTCCACCAAAGTAATGTGCATTCTAACACTGGTCTCGGGTTCTGTTAAAACCCAGAGGCACAGCTGAGAGTAAGGTTGAGTTTCACTGTCTGTACAACTCGTTATCACCTCGCCCACAGCCAACAATGGACCATTGTGGGTTCCACCTTTCCTTGATCAATGTATTTTTTTGCATATCTATCATTCATCTGCCAAGGAAAGAGCGTTCACGTCGCGGCCCTTTTTCCACCAATCTTTCCACCACCCAGCACAAGAAGCACAAGAAGCACAAGACGCCTTTGTGTGCAGATGCCGAGAAGTGTGTTCAGCTCTGGCTGAACAATTTCTAATCCTGTGATGTGTTCAATAAGAAGATTTGTTGTATATCTATCTATATCACCATCTACATCTCGTTTCCATTTCCCCTAACACTCAGTCTGAAGAAGGATCTCAACCCAAAACATCACCTGCTCTTTTCCTGCTGAGATGCTGCCTGACCCGCTGAATTACTCAAGCTTTTTGTGTCTACCTTCAGTTTAAACCGGCATCTGCAGTTCCTGCCCACACAAAGGTTGGGAAATTCGGGAAGAATCACTAAGTCTACTGGGCTACACAGTAGAAGTGCTGTGCCTGAATGGATGGTCTGCAGTATATCCGTGTCAGGCACTGTTGCCATCAGCATCAGGTCAGTGTGGAGCAATCAGCCAATCAATATGAGCCAAGGACAATAGACAATAGGTGCAGGAGGAGGCCATTCGGCCCTTCGAGCCAGCACCGCCATTTAATGTGATCATGGCTGATCATTCTAAATCAGTACCCCGTTCCTGCCTTCTCCCCATACCCTCTGACTCCGCTATCCTTAAGAGCTCTATCTAGCTCTCTCTTGAATGCATTTAGAGAATTGGCCTCCACTGCCTTCTGAGGCAGAGAATTCCACAGATTCCACAGGGGCATCTTTGGCACAGGATGGGATTGAACCATGCATGAGAGGCAGGGGAAGGTAATCAGATTTGAGGGCAGGATTAGCACGGGGGGGGGGGGGGGGGGGGGGGTTGGGGGTGGTGGGGGGCGGGGGGGTTGGGGGAAGGGGGGGAGGGGGTGGCGGGGGTTGGGGGGGGGGTGGGGGAATTGAAGCTCACAATTGGAATTGTATGATAAACTGTAACTGCAACCGAAACAGTATTTGCATTTCAAAGGCAGTGTAACTTTTGAAGTGTTGTCTCTTGTGATCTTTGAAGAAGAATTTGCTTTCGCCTCATTAGTGCGACATTGCATGCGGGGAGATACTTGTGAGATTAGATTTTTAACATCAAAATCTGCCCTGACCAAGATGAAAGAGCTCAAAGATAAATCTGGAAAATGCTGGAAGTGTTCAGATATCAGGAAGGATCTACAAAGAGAGAAATGTAATTAATGTTTCAGGTTGATTATCACTCATTAAGTGGTTCCAATGGAGATACTATAGATGTTTTCAGCTATTTTTGTTCTTTATCTCAGTTTTCCCAGCCTTTGCGTTTTGTTTTACCCAAATGATATAGTTCATGTAGTTTCACTGAGGCCAGATCTAAGAGCAGGTGGAGTCCTGCAGTCAAATTATTGCTGAGATCTCCACCATAGTAGTTCCTGCTCTGAGTCAAGCATCTTGGTGATGTTGAAACAAAGAGCCTTAGTTTACCAGTTAGACATTTGTCAAATAATTCAATATAAACCAGTCCGTAATAGTGCAGGCCAAAGTACATAGTGCAAACTGAGTAGTCAAACCATCACAGTTGTGTGCCGAGGCTGGCTGGTGGTTAGGGTTTTTTTAAGGATACAGTGGCCCACCGAATCCACGCCAACCAGCGATCCCCGCACATTAAAACTATCCTGCACACACTAAGGACAATTTATATTTAAGGACCAATTGTGAGCAAGGCACCATGAAATTTTACATCAACAGCTTAAACTACACTCCTGTATGTTTCCATAGCCCCCCCCCCCCACCTGACATCAGTCTGAAGAAGGGTCTCGACCCAAAACATCACCTATTCCTTCTCTCCCGAGATGCTGCCAGACCTGCTGAGTTACTCCAGCATTTTGTGAATAAATACCTTCGATTTGTACCAGCATCTGCAGTTATTTTCTTACATATATATATTTATTTTTTTTCCACAGGTGTTATGTGTTTTAATCATATTCAATTGTGATCTTGTTGATTGCATGATGTGCAACAGCAGGCTGGGCTGTGTTTTATCCAATGTCCCAACATTTTCTCCATTATCTGACATTCTAATCTGAACTAAACTAGTTCTAGTAGAAACAAATGAACTGCAGATGTTAGTTTATACCAAAGATAGACACAAAGTGCTGGGGTACATCAGCGGGTCAGGCTGCATCTCTAGAGAAAAAGGACATTAAGTGCTGGGGTAGCTCA
Source organism: Rhinoraja longicauda (assembly GCF_053455715.1). Taxonomy (NCBI): domain Eukaryota; kingdom Metazoa; phylum Chordata; class Chondrichthyes; order Rajiformes; family Arhynchobatidae; genus Rhinoraja; species Rhinoraja longicauda. The sequence continues at coordinate 10,833,681 of NC_135981.1, forward strand.
GCGAGTCAGACGTAATCTCTGGAAAAAAAAGACAAAGTGCTGGAGTCGAATGAAGTGTCCTGACCCGAAACGTCACCTGTCCTTTTTCTCCACAGATGCTGCCTGACCCGTTGAGTTACTCCAGAACTTTGTGTCCATCAAACATTTCTATTATTAGCTGAAGCATTGCCCATCTCTCTATGTTGTGGCATTAGTGCTTGGCTGAACACACTTCAACTAAATTTCTAAGTATTGCATATTTCTGTATTGTCTTAATAATTAGACAACCCTGACAAATATTTACAATATATCTTTATTGTCATTGTACAGGGGTACAACGAGATTGGGAATGCGACTTCCATACGATGCAATAAATTAATTCGCTAATCAGTATAAATTTAAACAACCCAGTGAAGGAAAATTAGAAACAGTTTTAAAACAGAATAAAGTGCAAGTAGGTCTGTGCCAGATCACTGTGCGATGTGACCATCCGGCTCAGCAGGACCGGTTCATACTAACTATGGCCCTTGGGATGAAGCTGTTCCTGAGTCTGGAAGTGCGGGTGTAGAAGGCCTTGTAGCGTCTGCCAGATGGTAGAGGTTCGAACAGACTATTGCAGGGGTGTGAGGAGGCTTTTCTGAGGCATCGTGTGTTGTAGATACCCTCCAAGGCTGGTAGCTGTGTTCCGATAATCTTCTGAGCTTTATAGACTACCCGCTGAAGAGCTCTCCTCTCTGCCTCCATGCAGCTGAGATACCACACAGGGATGCCATGCGTTAGGATGCTCTCTATGGTGCAGCGGTAGAAGGTCGTCAGCAGCTGTTGGGGCAGACCAGACTTTTTCAGTGTTCTCAGGTAGAACAGTCGTTGTTGCGCCTTCTTGACCAGCACAGCGGTGTTAGTGGACCATGTGAGATCCTCCAAAATGTGAGTGCCCAGAAACTTGAAGCCACGGACACCCTGCCACATGCTTCTGGTGTCCGTGGTATTGACGTGGTCTTCCACCCGTTATTGTGTGTCCATTAAATGTTTCGCCTTTTCTGAGTCACAAGCTAATAACTTCCTTATTTTTCAATCAAATCATGTCCTGGCCAAGTAGATGTACAAGGTTAAGCTGAGCTTAGGCCCCAACATTTGCACTCCGTAAGCAAGTGTCGTCTCCCAAAATATTATCTTTCCTTTCAACCGTCCAAAATCTTCATCCTTTTTTGCTGCCGACTTTAATCTATCTTTAAAAAAAAAGCAACATTTCTGACGAACTTGATTGTTATGAACCCATAGAGGTGGGCTGTCGAGGCTTTGCAGGACACTCACTCTGCAAAGTCCTCAGCCCGTTGGGTATTACGGGGCTGGCAAAGAAGAGGGCCATTCAATCCGCAAGTGAAGCCGCAGAGAAAGCCACTAGATGGCTTTGGATTAAGAGGGCTGATCCGTGGGCAGTTGCTGCTGGGACACAAGTCGGGGCCTGTTCAACCCCGGCTGGGTCTCCTGGGCGAAGGTGTCTGATGTTGTGAGACCCGAAACACCCGATGACCCCAGGTCACATCACTGAGGATGCGTCCCAGCGCATCCAGAAGATGTATCTTGCACATCGAAAGTCAGTTTGGCTGTGGGGTTTGTATTAATGCCTTGACGGTTTAAATAGTTATTATTCCCCTGAGCCACAGTAGCTATTTCAGAATATGCTGATGTCAAGTAATTGTGCATGGCTGAGACCTATTCTACGGTGAAAATCCACCATGCACTTCACATGACATGTTGTCTTGTCACAAGCAATCACATTTTGCAGACCTATCCCATATCCCAGCTCTATCGCTCAGTGCAAAGCAACCTTCTGTTTGCAGATGAACACGAAGAGTCCATAGTTCTCGGCTCATCTCTCCATGTCATATCATATCATATATATACAGCCGGAAACAGGCCTTTTCGGCGCTCCAAGTCCGTGCCGCCCAGCGATCCCCGTACATTAACACTATCCTACACCCACTAGGGACAATTTTTACATTTACCCAGCCAATTAACCTACATACCTGTACGTCTTTGGAGTGTGGGAGGAAACCGAAGATCTCGGAGAAAACCCACGCAGGTCACGGGGAGAACGTACAAACTCCTTACAGTGCAGCACCCGTAGTCAGGATCGAACCTGAGTCTCCGGCGCTGCATTCGCTGTAAAGCAGCAACTCTACCGCTGCGCTACCGTGCCGCAATGATCAGGATGCCTTGCCACTGTTTATGACATTCACTTCACTTAAAGCTCAGTTCACTTTCTTTCATTTACCTCAGCTTACTATGGGGTTCCGTTCCGTGAAACCCATCGGAAACCGAAAATATCGTAAGTCGAAATGCATTGAATACACGTGATCTCGTGGCCGGAAGCGAGCCGTGGCTTGCTACCGTTTGCGCCATCGTTCGCAAAGTCGAAATATCGCGAGTCGATGCGTCGTAAGCCTGTAAATTATTATTGTCACATGTACCGAGATACAGTAAAAAGCTTTGTTGTTACGTGCTCTCCGGTCAGCAAAAAGACGATACATGATTACAATCAAGCCGTCCACAGTGTACAGATACAGGATAAGGGTGTAACGTTTAGTGCTAGTTAAAGTCCAGTAAAGTCCAATATATGATGTACTGCATAATGCCGAAAAATAGCAAACTACTCTGAGTGGGTTAACTAGAAATCTCTGACAGATAATGTGCAAACTGTCCTGACATTTGTCAACAAGTCATTGAATTCTCAACACTGCTGACATTTATTCAAACTTGCTGGATCACTCACTGCATCTCTCGCAGCTCAGAAGCCATTGTTACCTGGTGAAAATGAACAAACACAATCCTTTCTGACTCTGCCAAATAAGTTCATTCATCTCTCTCAGAGGAAAATCCATTTAACAGTGGAGATAAAGAACAAACTCCAGGTTTGTGCTTTCCTTCTCAAGGAATACTGAAGAAGGGTCTCGACCCGAAACGTCACCCATTCCTTCTCTCCAGAGATGCTGCCTGTCCCGCTGAGTTACTCCAGCATTTTGTGTCTATCTTTGATGTACACCAGTATCTGCAGTTCCTTTTTACACACAACGTTACTGCAAGTTGGGTAACAGAAATACACCCTTAAAGAACTCACGTATCACTCCCAATGAATTTGCGATGTGGAATGAAATTTGCTGTCATGGAGTTCATATGAAAAAAGTAAACAAAGTTATAACCCTAGCAAACCAAAGTGGTTGCAGATAATGCTCGTTCGGATGCAAGCGAACAAGATATTTTGACATGTTTAGCTGACATGTTTAGCTGAGCCTATCTGCGGGGCATTACAGTTGCTGAAGACTGGGACAAGCAATGTGATGAGATGAACAGCAGGCCTTTACTGATGGGGAGATTGATGAGGCTGGCAGGCAAGATGGGATGAACCTGTGCCTGAATTTGGTGACTAAAGCAGAATAAAAGAGACATAATGCAACATTGAACCTATTCTCGGGCCATTCCCCCTCAGGAGAGCACCACTAGCCACTCAAAGTCCGAAGAAGAATCCCAACCTGAAATGTCACCTGGTCCACTTCCCTCCACAGATGCTGCCTGACTCACTACGTTCCTCCAGCAGTTGGTGCAGTGATAGAGTTGCTGCCTTACAGCGCCAGAGACCCGAGTTCGATCCTGACGACGGGTGCTGTCTGTACAGAATCTGTCCGTTCTCCTCGTGACCACGTGGGTTTCCTCCGGGTGCTGCGGTTTCACACACTCCAAAGACGAACAGGTTTGCGGGTTAATTTGTTTCTGTTAAAGATTGTAAATTGTCCCCAGCGTGTAGGATAGAGCTAGTGTACGGGGATTGCTGGTCGGTGCGGACTCAATGGGCCAAAGGGCCTGCTTCCGCACGAGTATCTCTAACTGAACTAGACATGCGGGTGAATAGATGCCCCCATGGAGTGAGAGTGGCAGCTAGTGTTCAGGAGCAAACAAGGATTTGAGGGATTATGCACCAAAATAAAACAGCTTAAATCTACAGAAAGGAACTAAAAGAATTGTTGCAAGTATTTAGCAGTGAATGTGGGTCAGCGAGTGAAAGAAGGTTGTGGAAGAAGGGGAGGCAGCAATGGAATAAAATGGAATGGAATGGAATACTTTATTGTCACAGGTGGCAAGGCACAGTGAGATACTTTGCTTGCATACCCAAGGCATGCAAATAGTCGCCACATACAGTGCTGACAAAGTTACAAAGTACCCCGGTCGGCTTCTCCTTTGTTCTGCCCCTCCCCCCCCCCCCCTTCCCTGCTCCGGGTCTTCCATTGTTCTCAACACCCCACCCCCCTCCTCCTTCATGGCAGTCTCCTCATGCCGGGTCTTCCATTGTTCTCCCCCCCCCCCCCCCCCCCCTCCTCCACTGCGGTCCCCCCATGCCGGGTCTTCCATTGTTCTCCCCCCCCCCCCCCCCTCCTCCACTGCGGTCCCCCCATGCCGGGTCTTCCATTGTTCTCCCCCCCACCCCCCTCCTCCTTCACGGTGGTCCACCCGCTCCGGGTCTTCCATTGTTCTCCCCCCTACCCCCCTCCTCCTTCAAGGCGGTTCCCCCACGCCGGGTCTTCCATTGTCCATTGTTCTTCCCTCTCCCCCACAGTAGTCCCCCCCCACGCCGGCTCTTCCATTGTTCTTCCCCCTCCCTCACGGCGTTCAGGGTAGGGAGGTTGGGAATACTGTACGCCACAGAACCAACCAACAAGAACCATATGTCCAGACATTTGTAGGTTTGCAGGTGGTTAATGCAAGTATGTCAATCTCTCAAAGTGCATCTGTTTTCCCTGTGTTTTAGCTGGGACCGAGCCTGCTGTCTCGTTCCAGTATTTTCCCTTCACAGCATCCAAAATGCTTCAGCTTTTGATGCGTTTTTATTTTTCTCCTTTTTTAAAACAGCATTGAAACTGTCACGTCTCATTTCTCGCGCACTAATTTAATTCCTCTCCTTGCTTGCTTCCATCACTTGTTATTGACCAACACTTCATCTGCTATATCAGTCATTGTTAAAATTAATTTGACACTTCTTCCCCTAATAGCATAATGTGTTTGGAAATCAAAATAAGATAGAAATCTGAAATAAAAAACAGAAAATGCTCAGAATTCTCAGCAGGCGAAACAGCTTCTGCGGAATGAGAAGCAGAGCTAACATTTCTGATCAAAGATCCTCTATCAGAACTGGCACAGAGAGAACACTAAAATACTTTGAAGTTGAGGAGAGGGTGAGTGAGGGAAAAAAAAGGATCAGGAAAAATATCTCTGGAAGGACGAGTCCTGGGTTTCCATGGCGATCTGCTGCTGGTGAAGTCATTTAGTTGGTAGCATGACGATTGTAGTTGGACAGTGTCAATATGAAAAGGGAACATAAGAGTTCCAAAACGAAGGAAGTTAGAGAGCGAAGGGGGAGTGGAGGTTGGGGGGGGGAGAGAGAAAGAGAGAGAGAGAGAGACAGAGAGACAGAGAGAGAGAGGGGGAGACAGAGAGAGAGAGAGAGAGAGAGAGAGAGAGAGAGAGAGAGAGAGAGAGAGAGAGAGAGAATTAAAGCAATGGAAGAACAAATGAAGAGAGGAGCAAGCCAGCTCAGAGAGAGTACTGAGATTTAATTGTGCTCAGTGGTTCAATGGAGAATCATTGATTTCTTAAGATAACTTTTGCATAGAATTATATAAAATTTGTAGCACAGCAGCAGTGCTCAATGCAGACTGGTCAGAGCCAACGTTTGCGATCCATATGTTGTCTGCACAATTGGTCAATGAATGTGGGACAGTCTCAAGGTCATGTCACATTTGCTATGCTCCAATATTTAACAATTATCTTATGCACGCTTGCTTCCAAAACAGATCTCTTCAGTGACCTCTAAATGTGAATTATTACATTATCCTCCTTTCCAAACAATGGTACCTGTTTGTGCAGATAACAGAGCAGCTTATAATTTCCATTAGGAAATTGTTTGATTTCCCTAAAATGGCTCACTACTCACTTACATTGACTTTTTTTCTCTCTGAGAAGCATCCATGTCATTCACCTTAGCTCTTCTGCATCTCAGCAATCTCTGGGTTTCTCTCGAATTCCATTGATTAATGTGCCTTTGTTTTGAGTATTCCCCGAAGCCAAGAGTTTCAAAACTGTAACGTGTATAAAATGTGTTGGACCAGCACCGTGTGGGGGCTTCCATGGCTGTTTGGATCCAATAATCCACAGCAAAGGCCCCAAGGATAGATAGGCAATCGAAGAGGTATTACATACTCAAACATGGCAAGCAATGGCATGGCAAACATGGCATCCCCTCCCATGGCAAGCAAGTTAAAGAGTGGGCTGTGGATGGGTACTGGAGATGACCAGGTGATGGTGGAAGATCTGAGAGACAAAGAAGAGAGGGGAGCAGAGGGTTTTAAGAGAGAGCTTTGAGTGAAGGCCTGTGATCTGAAAATACGATACGATACGATACGATACGATACGATACGATACGATACGATACGATACGATACGACACTATATGATACGTTACGATATGATACAATACTATATGATAGAACTTTATTTATCCCAGGAGGGAAATTGATCTGCCAACAGTCATAAAAACGCAAAATACATGAAACATGAAATTAAAGTGACGAGTGGAAAGGATTGAGGATGTGCAAAGATTGGGGGGGGGGGGGGGGGTCATTCCAAATGTTGGTGGGTGGGAAGCAGGGGTAGGAAAGCAGGAGCAGTCCTGAACTATTATCTACCACATTGGTGACCCTCGGACTATCCTTGTTCGGACTTTGCTGGCTTTACCTTGCACTAAACGTTATTCCCTTATCATGTGATACACTGTAAATGGCTCAATTGTAACCATGTATTGTCTTTCCGCTGACTGGATAGCACGCAACAGAAGCTTTTCACTGTACCTCGGTACAAGTGACAATAACCTAATCTGAACAAATTATGGGCAATGTAAACTTCAAGATTAAAAGTTGTCCATGTTTTGTTTGACATTATTACAAGTGCCCAGACGCCTCCAAGCATGTGTGTGTCTCCTAGACAGGAAGCTGAGACTGAGAATGTAGGTGTGTAATACCATATTAAAATTGTGGCTAAAATTGGAATGTTTAAGGAGGTTCTATCACATGCAGTAGGACACAGCTGCATTATGGAAAACAATTTCCAGGCCTGCTTCACTATGTCCACTTCATCAATAATTTTAAAAGACATCTCCGAGGTGATAGGAACAGAAGACTATTTTGCTCTTGTTGGCTCCACATCCCAACCCCTTTGCCAAGCAAGCATTTAGCAATCTAAGACTCATGATCTTACGTCTGAAGGGTCTGAAGAATGGTCCCGACCCGACCCAAAACGTCACCGATCCTTTTTCTCCAGAGATGCTGCCTGACCCATTGAGTTACTCCAGCACTTTGTGTCTATCTAAGATTGATGTTTGTTCATCTGTCTCTTTCCCGGAGAAATTGATCCCAGCCCATTTGGACTTTCTTGAAAGATGTAACCTTTCTGTCATGGATCATTGCTGCAAAATGCTGAGCAACTTCTTGTTGGCTCTGCATCCTGCACTACAATATGCCGTTGAGAGCCATGCACAGTTTAGAGTGTGGCCAAAAACTCAGAAGATGGCCCAGCCAAGGTTCTGTATAAGTTCAGCAGACCTTCTCTGTCTTTTTAATTTAGTCCTTGGAAATGAACTTCACTGATTTCGCTTTACATTTTTGATCCTTTATGAACTCATTACACTGGGTGGCTCTGAATCTGATTCCCTTATGAACTGATTACACTGGGTGGTCTGTGAATTTGATTCCATTGTAAGCTTGTTACATTGGATGGTCTCTGTATCTGGTTCCCTTGTGAACTCATTACACTAATGTTCCATGAATCTGGTTCCCTTGCGAAATCGTTACACTGGGTGATCTATAAAGCCTTTCCTTGCCATCCACTTCATTAGATCATAAGATCATAAGAGATAGGAGCAGAATCAGGTCATTCGGCTCATCAAGTCTACTCCACCATTCAAACATGGCTGATCTATTTCTTCTTCATAGCCCCATTCTCCTGCCTTCTCCTACCCATAATCCCTGCCCCCCCCCCCCCTACTAATCAAGAATCTATCTCTTCCTTAGAAATATCCATTGACTTGCCATCCGCAGCTTTCTGTGGCAAAGAATTCCACAGATTCACCACCCTCTGACTAAAGAAATTCCTCGTCATCTCTTTCCTAATGCTGTCTTCTAAGTTTTCTTCATATTGTATTGTCCAGAGAGTACTTGGCCTTACAGTCCTCCACCACGATCTTATGCTTATCGACACTGTTATTCAATTATCACGTCTATTCACTTTTTAAAAAGTTATTTATTTTGTTGCAGGTTTCCTTACTATTGACACCCTCGAGCGCTCTTTGTTCACTGCCTTCTGAGCTCTGGTGGTTTGTTGTTTTCTGAGTCAAGAAGACCGGTGAGCTGTTGCTTGTGTCCAAGAAGGTCACAACAGAAGCGCAGCGCAGCTCTGCATTCACTGTTTCTCCAATTACATTTCACATTTACGAATTCCAGCAATTTTTGTGACTAGTGGCTGACAATAATAGGCCAATTACCTTTCCAATTCAGTGCACCGACTTTCATGTGCATGGTGATTCAATTTAATAAATGAAAACAGATTATCTAATTCACACAATAAGTTCACAGGTTCATAAATTTTAGGAGCAGTATTGTGCCATTCGGGCCAACAAGTCTACTACACCATTCAATCATGTCTAATCTATCTTTCCTCTCTCAACCACATTCTCCTGCCTTCTCCCCATGACCCCTGGCGCCCTTACTAATCAAGAATCTATAGGTTTCTTCACTTGACCTCCACAGCCATCTGTGGCAATGAATTCCACAGATTCGTCACCCTCTGACTGAAGAAATTCCTCCTCCTCTTCTTTTGAAACGCGCATTCTTTTATTCTGAAGCTATGGCCTCCGGACGTAGAGTCTCCTAGTGGTGGAAACATCTTCTCAACTTTCACTCTATCCAGGCCTTTCACTATTCGGTAAGTTTCAATTAGGTCACCCCTCATCATTTTAAAATCCAGCGAGTACAGGCCCAGTGCCTTCAAACGCCATCACAGAAGTCATGGAATCAGACAGCAAAGATTGAGGCCCTTCAGCCCACAGTGTCCATGGCAACCATCAAGTATTTGGTCCTTAGTCATCAATGCATTAGTGATCCAAGTGCTCGTCTAGATACTTAAATGTTGTGAGAGTACCTGTCTCCACCACCCAGTCAACAAATGCGTCCCTCTAACCACGCTCAAAACGATACAATAAAGTGATGGAATGTTATTTATGCCAGGAGGAAAATTGATCTGCCAACAGTCATAAAACACACGATACATGAAATATGAAATTAAAGTGACGAGTGGAAAGGATTGGGGATTGTCAAAGATTGAGGAGTGGGGGAGAGATTGGGGAGGGAGGGGGGGGGGGAGATTTGGGAGGTGGGGGGGAATTCAAGGTAAAATAAATTCTTCCTCAGATATCCTGAAACCTGCTCCCCCTTATCATAAAATTATGTCTTCCAATGTAGACACCTCTGCCATTGGGAAAATGTTAATATTTCTTTATCTGCTGACCACTGATATTTCTTACACCTTCTTTGCCCTCATGATCTAAGCACACCTTACACTTTCTATACTCCCGAAGGGCCTCCGCTTTTTTTCACTGCTTCATAATTCAGGCCATCCAACAATTTCACAGAATGAAGTATCTTTCATTTCATCAAATCAGATAGATATGCATCGAGTTAGAACTCTCTGGAATTCTCTGCCTCAGAAGGCAGTGGAGGCCAATTCTCTGAATGCATTCAAGAGAGAGCTGGATAGAGCTCTAAAGGATAGCGGAGTCAGGGGGTATGGGGAGAAGGCAGGAACGGGGTACTGATTGAGAATGATCAGCCATGATCACAGTGAATGGCGGTGCTGGCTCAAAGGGCCGAATGGCCTCCTCCTGCACCTATTGTCTATTGTCTATTGTCTATTGCGTTCATCTCTGTTCATTTTCTCACCATTCCAAGAGGGTTAAAATAGGAAAGATGGATGCTCATAGTCTTTTGTCCCGGCATAGGGAAATCTAAATCTAAAGGGCATAGTTTCATTTAGTTTTTAGTTTAGAGGTACGGCATGGAAACAGGCCCTTTGGCCCACCGAGTCACCATCGAACATCGATCACCCGTTAACATTAATTCTATGTTATCTCACGTTATCGTTTATTGTCACGTGTACCAAGGTACAGTGAAAAGCTTTGGCTGCATGCTAACCAGTCAGAGGAAAGACAATACATGATTACAATCGAGCCATTCACAGATGTACAGATACATGATAAAGGGAATAACATGAACAATGTTTAGCTCACTTTCACACCCACTCCCAGCACATCAGGAGTAATTTACAGAAACCAATTTAACCGACAAACCTGCACGTCTTTGGGATGTGGGAGGAAACTGGAGCGCCCAGAGGAAACCCACACGATCACAGCGGAGAATGTGCAAACGCCACACAGACAGAATCCGAGGTCAGGATCAAACCCGAGACTTTGGCGTGGTGAGGCAGCAGCTCTACTGAGCCACTGTGCCATTGGCTTAAGCTGGGAGGGAAAAGATGTAAAAGAGACCAGAGGGAAACTGTTTCTCACAGAGTGTGATGGTACATAGAACAAGTTCCAGAGGAAGTTATAGAGAGTTGTACAATTACAATGTCTAATAAACATTTAGATGGTCCATGGATAGGAAAGGCTTCGAGGGATAGATATGGGCCAAATGGAGTTAAATGGGACTAACTCTGGTTGGGCCCATGGGTCTGTTTCAATGCTTTATAACTCTATGACTCTCGGTCTGACATATGACTCCAAGGTGTCACCTAATCAGATTATAGTGATGGCCTGTTTTGATAACTTTGAACTCATAAAGGAGCATTGGCTTTTAATTGCTGATGGAAGTACAGATACATTTTCCAATCCCCAGACACGCAGCAAGCATTAAGTTATTTCCCCTCACCAGATGGTCTCATTTTACATAAACCTGCATGATTTATGGTTTTCAATTCCTCCTCCATGCTTCACATTGATTCCATGGGAAATATGATAATTTGTTTTTTTGATTAACAGTGATATTGAATAATATGATTTAACTGCAATATTCAGTAATTTTTTTAACAACAAGCGTCGGGATTTATGGTGCAGGTTCGGTGCTCAACTCTTACCTTACTGACCATGTGAGAAATGAAGATAGACGCAAAATGCTGGAGTAACTCAACGGGTCAGGCAGCATCTGTGGAGAAGAGGAAATGGTGACCTTTTCAGTCAGAACCCTTCTGCAGTTCCTTCCTACAAGCAATACAGAGGTCCTCCCGGAAGGACCTTGGTAAGGAATCTCAGTCCCAAAACAGCATGGTGGAAGACCCTCTAAGAGTTAACCATGACCCAAGTATCTGAAAAAGAGTCTCAACCCGAAACGTCACCTATTCCTTTCCTCCAGAGATGCTGTCTGACCCGCTGAGTTACTCCAGCCTTTTGTATCTACCTTCAGTTTTTTTTTTTTTTTTTTTTTTTAAATTTTCTTTGGAAGTAAGCACATTACATTTTAATGGTTCCTTTTTACAGGTGCCAAGAATTATTAAAACATTATTTGTACAACTTCCTTTTTTAAAAAGAAATGAGAAAGAAAGAAGTAGTGAAGAGTAAAGAATAAATCTACCTTCAGTTTAAACCAGCATCTGCAGTTTTTAGATTTTTTAGATTTAGAGATACAGCGCGGAAGCAGGCCCTTCGGCCCACCGAGTCCGCGCCGCCCAGTGATCCCCGCACATTAACACTATCCTACACACACTAGGGACAATTTTTACATTTTACCCAGCCAGTTAACCTACATACCTGTACGTCTTTGTAGTTCCTTCCTACACACCAAGCATCTTCAGCTGGTCTCTCTGATAAGATCAGGAGTTGGAGGACTCCTTGTTAATGCCATAGCCCACACAATGGAGCCTCTCCAACAGCCCAGAGTAAGGGTCTCAACCCGAAACGTCACCCATTCCTTCTCTCCAGAAATGCTGGCTGTCCTGCTGAGTTACCCCAGCATTTTGTGTCTATCTTCAGTCTAGAGTAAGTCTTGGATAACACTTGCAGTTCAATATTTGTACATTTTTAATAACCATTCATTGTCTGTATATAGAAAGTAAAGCTCCAATAATCTGCTATCCGACCATGTGTACATCTCAATGGTTTGGCATTTAGCTCACCAGGATGATGTTTGCTGTGTCCCCTTTCAGCTCACCTGAGTCCTGGTTGCCATCCTCCCTACTCTCAGAAACATGGCTCCTACTCTCCCCTCTCCAACTCACACAAACACAGTTCCCTGTGTTTCTCTCCTTTCCAACTCGCTGAATCCATGGTTAACGGTCCCTCAAGGTTACTAAGCTGACACACGAGGGTGGTAATCTTTGGATAACTCCCAGTGCCATGTGTGAATGAGGCCAGATGAATGCACAGCTGAGGAGCTGGTGCAGGGGCAGGGGCTCAGATTTTTGGATCATTGGGACCTCTTCAAGGGGCAGCAGTGACGTGTACAAGAGGTACAGGTGAATCTGAACCGGATGGGGTCCAAGGAGATTTGCTTGTTTGTACTACTCAGGAGGGTTTAAACTAGATTGGCAGAGAGCATGGGGGCGGGGAGGCTCCAGAGCAGAATGGATGCAGAAGAAACGTTGGGGGTAAATAGTGTTGTCAAAGAGAGAAAGATTAACAGACAGGATAGGCAGAGAGGAAAGACCAATGGTTTAAATTGCATTTATTTCAATGCTAGATGTTTAACACATTAGGCAGGTGATCTCAAGATGTGGGATTAGATTGGGGACTGGGATATTTATAGCTGTAAACGAGACATGGTTGGGAAAGGGGCAGTAGTGGCAGTTCAATGTTCTGGGTGTTGATGCAACAGGTCTGAGAGAGACGCAGGTAGAGAGAGGGGGGGTGTTGCCTTTACGATCAAGGAGGACACAACTGCAGCGTTTTGAGAGGATATTCTGGAGGGATCATCCAAGAATGGGTAGAACTTAGAAACAGGGAGGGAATGATCACGTTTCTGGGACTGTACTATAGTCCCCCCAGTCATCAATGTGAATTAAAGGAGCAGAAACTCCGGATGGATTCTATAGATATATTAAGAGTAAAAAGGTGGCTGGTGAAAATTATAGATCTCCTTAAATTAGCATAGCAATCTTTGTGTAGAGGTACAAGTGATGGGGGAGATATTAAATTAATAGTCTCATTCATTTTTACTGAGGAGAAGATCCTGGAAGCAAAGGAGAGGAGATCTTATCGAAACATATAAGATTATTAAGGGGTTGGACACGTTAGAGGCAGGAAACATTTCCCCAATGTTGGGGGAGTCCAGAACAAGGGGCCACATTTTAAGAATAAGGGGTAGGCCATTTAGAACTGAGATGAGGAAAAGAAATTTCAGTCAGAGAGTTGTGAATCTGTGTAATTCTCTGCCTCAGAAGGCAGTGGAGGCCAATTCTCTGAATACATTCAAGAGAGAGCTGGATAGAGCTCTTAAGGATAGCGGAGTCAGGGGGTATGAGGAGAAGGTAGGAACGGGGTACTGATTGAGAATGATCAGCCATGATCACATTGAATGGCGGTGCTGGCTCGAAGGGCCGAATGGCCTCCTCCTGCACCTATTGTATATTGTCTATTGTCAAAGGAATTAAGGCGTAAGTATTTAGGCCGGCACGGTGGCGCAGCAATATTCCACGGTACTCCAGCATTTTGTGTCCATCTTCGGTGTAAGCCGACAACTACAGTTCCTTCCCTCACAATAAACTTCTTACTGCAGCTTCACAGGCCCATTAATGCAAAATACACATATAGATATACAATAATCGATGATACAATAGATTAATAACCCGTAATATTTGGTAACCAGACCATAATAATGCAAAGCTGACGTCCGGAAGTCTCCTTAATTGAGTGTGACTTTGTGGTCTCCGTACAACCACACCATATTGTCTGCCTTGGGCATAAGTGCAATTTGCCTGCCTGAAGAAGGGTCCCGACGAGAAAAATTGCTATCCGTGTTCTCCAGAACTGCTGCCTGACCCGCTGAGTTCCTCCAGCATTTTGTGTTTTTATTGATATGGCCCAGTCACTTTCATCAGTTTCACAAGGGTACCATTTCCTTTTAGCTATCTCGTCCCTTCTCAACTAAAATCGTTCAAGACTGGGCTTGTAATGCACTGGCTTTGTGTCCAACCCGTTTCCACTGTGTACATTGAACCTTGTTATGCAAGTGGCATTGTCTTGAAATGCAACTCCCTTGCTTGTCACTGCCTCTCCAAGAATGTGTCAAGTTTGAAGTGTAAATGCTGGCAACATACTTCCATTCCAGCGTGAGTTGTCCCAGTCAACTAAAGTCGGCATGTTTCATAATTTGCTATGATGACAAGTCCTTTGCAGGCAGAGCCTCGCAACCCTACTGCAGTCTGTCAGATCCCTGACCTCATGGCAGAATACAATTATAAAACCTACACAATAGTTGCATCAAATCAAATAAGATGTTTTATTCTGAACAATGCAAACTATAAATAATAAAGGTAAGACTGTTTGGCTCTGCACAAAATTTAGACGTACTTTGGTGAGCAGTTGTGTGGCCAAAGCTTTAACATATTCAAGAGGTCATCCCTCTCCATAACCCCCTACACGTTGCTATTTCAGATTCTCATTAGCCCCACTACAAATCCACAGACAATTTTTTTTAAATTCAAAACTAGTCTAAAAAAAGTATTTCCTACATGATAAATTTTGGCTGTATATTACTGCACTTAGCAACATGCCTCGGGCCTCAGTCTGGCTTGTTCTTTGTTCCACTTTCAATGTCGACCAGCTCTTTTCTTAGTCTAAACCTCAAGGCCGTCTTGCTTTTCATGAAAACAATTCAACTGTTTGCCAGACCGCCAAGGCCAAAATTTGTTCTTATCTGGCAAAGACAGCTCAGAGAACAGCAGCAGTCTGCAAGGGTTTATTTTATCTCACTGGCTTCAAAAAGTATCCTAGGATGGAAAATCTGATCAACTTCCCCGTGATCGGCCAATTTGTTGAAAGCAGGATTTGCCGTCTTTAAGTGTCAATCTTAGACATGTGGCTAATTAAACACCCAAACTGTGTCACAGCCAGGGCCGTCTTAACGCATGGGCCTGATGGGCACTTGCCCGGGGGCCCACGAGCATAGGGGCCCCATGCTGATCTGTGTATGTTAAGTGACTTGCAATAAATAAATACTACTTTAAAAATGTAGGTTCAATAAGTGCTTTTTTCTGCAAAATTTTCGGTCACTAAGTGCTTCTCACAGCGATCTGTAAGTGCTTTTCGCAACAATGTAGCACCCTAAGTCCATCGCTAAGTGCTTTTCGGTAAGTGCTTTTCGCCGGCACGACAGGGGGGGGCTGGTAGGGAAAGGGGGGTGGGGGAGAGTAACGGTAGGGGCCCCAGTACACTGCTTTGCCCGGGTCCCATAATGCTGTAAAAACAGCCCTGGTCACAGCTGCAGTTACCTCCCTCCCTCCACCCCCTCCCTCCTCCCCTCCCCCTCCCCCCCCACTTCACCCCCCTCAACTCTCCTTATCATCCCTCCTTATCCTCCCTCCTCTCCCTCCCTACCTCCCTCCACCCCCCCCCCCCCCTCCCTCCCTCCCTCCCTCCCTCCCTAGGAGATAGATTTAAACTTTAAAATGTGAATAACTTTAAAAATGTAACACTGATTTCAATGAAACTTCTTCCATTAGCACCAAAGGGACGATGGTGAATAAAGTGGGCCTAAAATTATAGACAATAGACAATAGGTGCAGGAGGAGGCCATTCGGCCCTTCGAGCCAGCACCGCCATTCAATGTGATCATGGCTGATCATTCTCAATCAGTACCCCTAAAATTGTCACGCTATCGTGTACTGTTTTGGCTGTAGTTCAGGAACAAACAAACGAGAGTTTTAGTATATGGTTGGTGGTTGCCAACCTCAGTTTTGTGACAGTCACATTTTCCTCAACAACCATCGATTTGCAGCTAGACCGGCTGGAAGGAACACATTACGCTTTCACGGAAGACTGCAGGGAACAGAAGCCTCCATGCGAGACTTCTGTGACATAGTTCAGTGCTGACTAGCTAGTAGCCTGAATCCGTTACTTGCCACTGGTTTAGTTACAGGAATCCACCATCAGTGAACAAGAAACTAATTCCTCAGAGACATTGTCACTTTTTAATCAGCATTTTTACCCTACCCTGGATGAAAACTTTCTGCCTTTACGTCTTTTTGCCATTTCTTAGCTTTATTGGTTGTCTGTGTTTGGCAGGTTGATTGCAGTGAAAGTGCAATAATCAGCAGCTGTGTAACCGCAAGGACGCGAGACACTACTTTCATCTGTGCCTGTGTTTCAACTTCACTCCCCCTCTCCCATAGTTATCCATTCCACGGTACATGGCAGTCTGGCCAATGTCTTTGCACGATCATCTTGTTCTGATTTCCGAGTGGTTTTAGATTTAGATTTAGATTTAGATTTAGAGATACAGCGCGGAAACAGGCTCTTCAGCCCACCGAGTCCGCGCCGCCCAGCGATTCCCGCACATTAACACTATCCTACACACACGGGACAATTTTTACATTTACCCAGTCAATTAACCTACATACCTGAACGTCTTTGGAGTGTGGGAGGAAACCGAAGATCTCTGAGAAAACCCACGTAGGGAGAACGTACAAACTCCGTACAGACGGCGCCCGTAGTCGGGATCGAACATGAGTCTCTGGCGCTGCATTCGCTGTAAGGCAGCAACTCTACCGCTGCGCCACTGTGCCGCCCAGTTTGGCTGAGTTTTGCTGCAACCTTCTCAACAAAAATTCAAGTCAATTGTGCTTTGATTTAAAAACAAATTAACAATAAATCCAACATCTTCTGATCCCTCCTTTCCAGTATCTTCAACGTCATTTACTATGTTGCATTTCTTTTACCTTTGTCAAAGTTAACCCTTTCATTGCTTGGACAATATGATCACAAAATGTAATTTAGGTGGCAGATGAGCTTTTTCTCTCCCTCCATCTGCAAAATATTTCTGCATGGTAGTATCATGGTAGCCTACTCCTGCGTCTATTGTCTATTGTCTATTGCAATAAATTCCCCAACTCCACAAGGTGATCCTTGTAGCGGTTAGGAACAAATTATGGTTTATTAGACAGCTTGATACCCTACTAAATCTTTGGGTATCCATTTCCTGAGTCGTTACCCAATATATTACATGTAACGTGTTGGCAGATGTTTGGATGAATTATTCCAATGCTACTGTCATACAACTGATCATTTTTGATTCTGAACAAAGAATAACTTGGGTTTTCCAGCCTTAAAATCGGGAGTTGCGATATCAGTCCCAACATGGTGCCTGTGGAGTCACTGAGTGAATCATCACAGGTACGGTACACTCTGCATTTTTATAAATCTCTGCAAACTGCACTTGTTAATTAGGTGATAAATTTCGTAGCCTGTTGTCATACCCCCCAATGCCTCCAAACTCATAGTTCCCCAGCCCTGCACGGCCCGATTCTACCTCCTACCCAAAATCCATAAACAGAACTGTCCCGGCAGACCCATTGTCTCTGCCTGCTCATGCCCCACCGAACTTATCTCCACCTACCTCGACTCCATCCTATCCCCCTGGTTAAATCCTTCCCCACCTACGTCCAAGACACCTCACACGCTCTCCATTTCCTCGATAACTTCCGGTTCCCAGGCCCCCACTCCCTCATCTTTACCATGGATGTCCAGTCACTCTACACTTCCATCCCCCACAAGGATAGTCTCGAAGCCCTCCATTTCTTCCTCGACCGCAGAACCGGCCAATCCCTATCTACCAACACTCTCCTCCGCCTAGCAGAGCTAGTTCTTACCCTCAACAACTTCTCCTTTGACTCCTCCCACTTCCTCCAAACCAGAGGCGTAGCTATGGGCACTCGCATGGGCCCTAGCTACGCCTGCCTCTTTGTCGGGTACGTCGAACAATCCCTGTTCCGGGCGTACACTGGCCCCATCCCCGAAATCTACCTCCGCTACATCGACGACTGCATTGGTGCTACCTCTTGTACCCATGCAGAACTCACTGACTTCATACACTTCACCTCCAATTTCCATCCTGCCCTTAAATATACCTGGACTATCTCCGACATCTCCCTCCCGTTTCTGGACCTCACCATCTCCATCACAGGAGACAGACTAGTGACGGACATTTACTATAAACCCACTGACTCGCACAGCTATCTGGACTACACTTCTTCCCACCCGGTCCCCTGCAAAAAGTCTATACCCTACTCCCAATTCCTCCGTCTACGCCACATCTGCACCCGGGATGAGGTGTTTCACACTAAGGCTTCAGAGATGTCTTCGTTCTTCAGGAAACGGGGCTTCCCCACCTCCATTATAGATGAGGCTCTCACTAGGGTCTCTTCTACATCCCGCAGCTCCGCTCTTGCTCCTCCTCCCCCCAATCGCAACAAGGACAGAATCCCCCTCGTTCCACCCCACCAGCCAGCGGATCCAACAAATCATCCACCAACATTTCCGTCACCTACAACGGGACCCCACCACTGGCCATATCTTCCCATCCCCTCCCCTCTCTGCGTTCCGCAGAGACCGTTCCCTCCGTAACTCCCTGGTCCACTCGTCCCTTCCTACCCAAACCACCCCCTCCCCGGGCACTTTCCCCTGCAACCGCACGAGATGCAACACCTGTCCCTTTACCTCCACCCTCAACTCCATCCAAGGACCCAAACAGTCTTTCCAGGTGAGACATAGGTTCACCTGCACCTCCTCCAACCTCATCTATTGCATCTGCTGCTCTAGATGTCAACTTATTTACATCGGCGAAACCAAGCGCAGGCTCGGCGATCGCTTCGCTCAACACCAAACTGATCTCCCGGTGGCCGAGCACTTCAACTCTCCGTCCCATTCCCAGTCTGACCTTTCTGTCATGGGCCTCCTCCAGTGCCATAGTGAGGCCCACCGGAAATTGGAGGAACAGCACCTCATATTTCGCCTGGGCAGTTTGCAGCCCAGTGGTATGAACATCGACTTCTCCAACTTTAGATAGTTCCTCTGTCCCTCCCTTCCCATCCTCCTTCCCAGATCTCCCTCTATCTTCCTGTCTCCACCTATATCCTTCCTTTGTCCCGCCCCCCTGACATCAGTCTGAATTAGGGTCTCGCCCCGAAACGTCACCCATTCCTTCTCTCCCGAGAAGCTGCCTGACCTGCTGAGTTACTCCAGCATTTTGTGCATAAATACCTTTGATTTGTACCAGCATCTGGTGTTATTTTCCTATATGTCATTGTTATGTGGTTATTTTCAAGCCAGTCTGTTATCTTTTCATTTGTTTTTTTTAATGCAGATTGTGTCTAGCCTGTGCTACTAACTAATTACTGTATGTAACAGAAATCATTTTGTGCAGCTCCTTGAGATGCATTTTAGTTTCCTAATTGCTTCATCGACCTTCTGTGTTAATTTAGTGATTGGAGCAGTTAAATCCTTCAAATGCATTGTCGTTAAATCATTGTGTAGGTACTACAAATTTGCCTTAGTTAAAACACCATGTTCGGCACAAACATTATGGGCTGAAGGGCTGTACTGTTCTATGTACTATGTTCATTCTTAATCTACAGTTTAGGAGATTGCAATTCCAAATCTTCGATTACTAACCTACTTATAAACGAAGTGCCTGTAATTATTCCCATTATCGTTAATCAGACCTCTCTTCTTACTGTTGTTGGATTTAGTTGTCACTAGACCAAGTCGACCCATTGGGCCCAAACCTCTCCTGCATTGGTGCAGCACCCTCTCTTCCCCCCTTCCCTCCCCTCCACTCCTCCCTCCAACCCCCCTCCCCTCCCTCCCTCCCTCCCTCCACCCCCCCCCTACCTCCCTCCCTCCCTAGGAGATAGATTTAAACTTTAAAATGTGAATAACTTTAAAAATGTAACACTGATTTCAATGAAACTTCTTCCATTAGCACCAAAGGGACGATGGTGAATAAAGTGGGCCTAAAATTATAGACAATAGACAATAGGTGCAGGAGGAGGCCATTCGGCCCTTCGAGCCAGCACCGCCATTCAATGTGATCATGGCTGATCATTCTCAATCAGTACCCCTAAAATTGTCACGCTATCGTGTACTGTTTTGGCTGTAGTTCAGGAACAAACAAACGAGAGTTTTAGTATATGGTTGGTGGTTGCCAACCTCAGTTTTGTGACAGTCACATTTTCCTCAACAACCATCGATTTGCAGCTAGACCGGCTGGAAGGAACACATTACGCTTTCACGGAAGACTGCAGGGAACAGAAGCCTCCATGCGAGACTACTGTGACATAGTTCAGCGCTGACTAGCTAGTAGCCTGGGACTTTAAAGTCACTGGGATGCAGGGCTGTTATCCTGCATGTGTAAGTTGACCAAGTCTGGAGAACGTCATGTAGAGCCAGTTGAATTATAAAATGAACATTCAGCGTGTCTATGAAGAGAAAAATGGAGTAAATATTTCAGATACAGTATTCGCATCTGTTAAACAGACAGAACCTTTTTCTCAGGTTGAAATTTCAAAGACTGGAGAGCATAGGTTTAAGGTCAGAGTTGGTTTTAGTTTAATTTAGGATGGTTTAACTTAGAGATACAGTGCGGAAACAGGCCTTTCTGCTCACCGAGACCATCCCAGCAATCCCCACACACTTACACTATCTTACAAACACGAGGGACAGTTTACAATTTTACCGAAGCCAGTTAGCCTACAAACCTGTTTGTTTTTGGAGTGTGGGTGGAAACCAGAGCACCCAGAGAAAAGCCATGCAGGTCACGGGGAAAATGTCCAAACTCCCTACAGACAGCGCCCGGAGTTAGGATCGAACCTGGGTCTCTGGCACTGTAAGGCAGCAACTCTACCGCTGTGCCACCGTGCCGCACAGGAGGGAAAGGTGAAAGGAGATGTGTGGAACAAGTTTTTCTACAGAGAGGGGTGAGTGCCTGAAGCACACCGCCGGGGTTGCTGGTGGAAATCATTATGATAGTGGCATTTAAGAGGCTTTTAAATAGGCATGGGGATATGTTGGGAATGGAGGGATATGGTTCACATGCAGGAAGGGGAGACCAGTTTAACCTGGCATCATGTTCGCTCAGATATTCTGTCCTATAGACAATAGACAATAGACAATAGACAATAGACAATAGACAATAGGTGCAGGAAGAGGCCATTCGGCCCTTCGAGCCAGCACCGCCATTCATGGCTGATCATTCTCAATCAGTACCCCGTTCCTGCCTTCTCCCCATACCCCCTGACTCCGCTATCCTTAAGAGCTCTATCCAGCTCTCTCTTGAATGCATTCAGAGAATTGGCCTCCACTGCCTTCTGAGGCAGAGAATTCCACAGATTCACAACTCTCTGACTGAAAAAGTTTTTCCTCATCTCAGTTCTAAATGGCCTACCCCTTATTCTTAAACTGTGGCCCCTTGTTCTTGACTCCCCAACATTGGGAACATGTTTCCTGCCTCTAACGTGTCCAACCCCTTAATAATCTTATACGTTTCGATAAGATCTCCTCTCATCCTTCTAAATTCCAGTGTATACAAGCCTAGTCGCTCCAGTCTTTCAACATATGAAAGTCCCGCCATTCCGGGAATTAACCTAGTAAACCTACGCTGCACGCCCTCAATAGCAAGAATATTCTCAATAGCAAGAATTCCAGAACTGTACAGTACTGTTCTATTATCCTGTTACATTAACGCTGTTCCTCTCTCAACAGTCACTGTTCAATCTGCTAAATGTTTGCAACATTTTATGTCTTTGTTTGTAGTTTCAAACTTCTCCAGTGATTTTTTTTAAAAATGAACATGGCTAGTTGCTGCTTCCTCTGCCCTGTGGTGAGCCATCTGTACAGATACGGCCCAGATGTTTGTAGAAAGTATGCAGTTCATTAATGTATACAGTTAATGACAAGAACCTTAAGAGCATTGATGTACAGAGGCATCTTGGGGTCCAAGTCCATAGCTCCCTGGAACTGGCAATGCAGATAGAAAAGTGGTAAAGAAGGCACATGGAATGCTTGCCTTCATCAGTCTGGCCGTCTGAGTGTAAGAGTCAGGAAATCATGCTGCAGATTTATAGGACTTTGGTTAGGCCGCATTTGGAGTATTGCGTGGAGTTCTATTCGTCGCATGACAGGAAGGATGTGGAGGTTTTGGAAAGGGTGCAGAGAAGGTTTGCCAGAATTCTGCTTGGATTAGAGACTATTCGCCTTCATGAGAGGCTGGACAAACTTGAATTGTTTTGTCTTGAATGTCGAAGGATGTGGAGAGACCTGATAGAAGAATGTAAATGTATAAGAGGCATGGAGAGGGCAGGCAATCAGAACCACCTTCCAAGGATGAAAATGTCAAGGACCAGAGGGCTTTAAGGTGAGGGGGGCAAAGTTAATGTGCGAAGCAAGGTTTTACACATAGAGTGCTGGAGCTTGGAACCCACTGACAGAGATGGCGGAGACAGGTACGATAGTGGCTTATAAGAGGGTTCTTTGGATAGACACATAGAAGTGCAGGTAATGGAAGGATATGGATCACATCCAGGCAGAGAAGATTTATTTAACTTGGCATCATGCTCGACATGGACATTGTGGGCTGAAGGGCCTGTTCCTGGCTGTACTGTACTTTGTCTTTGTTGCTGGTGAGAGAAGGCGTAACCGTGGACGGAGTTGGAGAAGGCCGAAGTCGTAGTCTGAGTTACAGAACTCAGCCCCTTTTCAGGTGAAAGCAGGGGATTCAATGCGGTGTAATTAAAGCAGGGGGAGTAGTTAAGTTCAGGATTCACCAGGAGGCCAGACCTGAAGGTGCAGATATCCCAAGGGGTGTTTTAGTTGGAGGAGGTTACTGAGACTGTGATGAGTGAGACAATGGAGGGATATGAAAAGAAAGATGGGAATTTTACAATATAACCATTTCTTGAGCAGGAGTGTATTTAGCCGAAACACAAGGGGGTACGGGATGCGCTGGACAACATGAGGTAGAGCACAGAGAGCACAGATTTGGGTGACGACAGGTTCGTGGAGAACAGAGTGAGCTAGACCAGTCAGGGTGTCAGTGGAATAGTAAAGTTTGGAGATGACATAGGAATGGCTGAGGGTTTCATCAGCAGATGGGTTGACACCATGATGCAGCAGTTAGAGCTGCTGCCTTACAGCTCCAGAGGTCTAAGGTCAATCTAGACCTTTGATGCTTTCAACAGTGTGAAGTACCTTTCTTCTGTTCCATGATGGCGTTGAGAGGAAACCTCCGCTATGTTCAGTCTGTATTCAAACAGTGGCCCGAAGAGTTAACACGAGTTTTCCTTTCTTAGGGGTTGGCACAGGGGTGGAGCAGTAGGTAGCACCAGAGAACCAGATTCAATCCTGACCACGGGTGCCGTCTGTATGGAGTTTGTGCATTCTCCGTGTGACCGCAGGAGTGTTCTCTGGGTGCTCCAGTTTCCTCCCACATTCCAAAGATGTACCAGTTTGTTGGTTAATTTACTTCTGTAAATTATCCCTGCAGTGTAGGATAACAGTATAACAAAACTTTATTGTCATTCGGTATAAATACCGAACGAAATTTCAGCAGTCACAAGACACAGCAAAAAAGAAAAGAACACAGGACACACGACCCCAACACAAACATCCATCACAGTGACTCCAAACACCCCCTCTCTGTGATGGAGGCAACAAAACTTCCCCTCTCTTCCCCCCGCACCCACGGACAGACTAGTGTATAGGTGATCATTGGTTGGTGGGCTGAAGGGCCTGTTTCCATGCTGTATCTCTAAACTAAAATAATTTCATTATTTCATAGTCTGCTGGTTCAGAGTCCACACAGTTCTCCAGTAGCATGAATAATGGATACCTCTTAAGGATTTTGAGAGTCCAAGCGTCTGTTATATTACTTAGCTGAAACCACAAGCAGATGGGAACAAGGATTTTGCAGCCAATCGACCTGGCAGTATTTGTCATTGTAAATGTTACTCTAATATCTCAATAATGCCCAAGGCTATACCAGGATCTCTCCACTGTAATAAATAGTCTCTGATTCTAATGCATATTTGATCAAAAGGAAAAATGGGGTCTTATTTTGTTATGTAATATCCACAAGGCCAAAAGCAAATGACTTCTTCGTCAATCATAGCAAGCCATCTCATCTATTGATTTAATTTTACGTTTTTATAAGAGGGAAGAATCGGCAGGTAATGGATGGCACAGTGGCACATCTAAGGGAGAGGTTGAGCAGGCTAGGACCGCAGGAGGATGAGGGGTGATCTCATGGAAGTGTACACAATCATAAGAGGAATAGATCGGGTAAATGCACAGAGTCTCTTGCCCAGAATAGGGAAATCGAGAACCAGACGACATAGGTTTAAGGTGAGGGGGGAAAGATTTAATAGGATCCTGAGGGGTAACTTTTTAACAGAAAGGTAGTAGGTATATGGACCTTTGGAATGAGGAGGTAGTTGAGGCAGATACTATTGCAATGGTTAAGAAACATTTAGGCAGGTGAAGAGGACAGATTTAGATGGATAAGCCAAAATGAGGGCAGATGGGACTAGTGTAGATGGAACATTGGTCGGTATGGGCAAGTTGGCCCGAAGGGCCTCTTTTCACGCTGCATGACTTTTTGACTCCATGACTCTATGACATCTCCGCTACATAATCCTTAATTGGTCACGTTGTCATATTTTCGTATCACATAGGAGGCTCTTCAACCCCCACGCTAATCCTGTCCCCGCTTATTTCACTGTAATTTATCCTCTGCCCATGCTCATCAATTCCTCCTGACTCTCCTATCACCCACCTCCACTGGGAGTGATGTACGATCTATATACTAAAACTCTCGTTTGTCTGTTTGTTTGTTTGTTCCTGAACTACAGCCAAAATGGTACATGATAGCACGACAATTTTGGCCCACCTTACTCACCGTCGTCCCTTTGGTGCTAATGAAAGAAGTTTCATTGAAATTGCTGTTATATTTTAAAAGTTATTCACATTCTAATGTTTAAATTTATCTCCTAGGGAGGGAGGGAGGGGGAAAGGGCAGGAGGGGATGAGGAGGGAGGATAAGGGGAGTTGAGGGGGATGGAGTGGGGGGAGGGGAAGGGGGAGGTTGGGTGGGGGAGGGGGAGGGGAGGAGGGAGGGGAGGAGAGAGGGGGGAGGGGGAAGGGGGGAGGAGAGGGTGCTGTGCCAATGTAGGAGAGGTTGGGCCCAAAGGGTCCACTTGGTCTAATAACCCTTTAAACTGCAAACTAGTATGAAATAGGGGCAGTGGGAGAAACTCATGTGGCCACATGGAGAGGTTCAGATGGTCTGGAGAAGTGGATGGATTATGTTGAGACCTTCTTGTATAATGAGATTGGTGCTTTGAACAATCAAGAGTGACTTCCACAGCAGCCAGAGGATTACAAGACATTGATGGATGAAACTCCAAATACTAATTTGACTCCAATGAAAAACTCCACAAAGGAAGAAGCACACACTCGGATCAAAGCCAGGCTGATGAAACTGTGAGCAGACGGCATTACATGCTACATCACTGTGCCACCCTAATTAAGCACCCAGTAACCTGCAAACTTCAATGAAAGAATAAGGCCATTGAGACACTAATTGTAAAGAGATTAGCATTCTACAATATAAAATACATAAACACAAAGGAAATCCACAGAATTATATGTGGGGGGAAAATTGCAAAATACAAGCATGTCCAGCTGAAAGGATAATTGATTTAAACATTGGTGATCAATGCCTTAATGCTTCCAGCTCCATAGCGTTGAGTATAGGAGCAAAGAGGTCCTTCTGTAGTTGTACAGGGCCCTAGTGAGACCGCACCTGGAGTACTGTGTGCAGTTTTGGTCTCCAAATTTGAGGAGGATATTCTTGCTATTGAGGGCGTGCAGCGTACGTTTACTAGGTTAATTCCTGGAATGGCGGGACTGTCATATGTTGAAAGACTGGAGCGACTAGGCTTGTATACACTGGAATTTAGAAGGATGAGAGGGGATCTTATCGAAACGTATAAGATTATTAAGGGGTTGGACACGTTAGAGGCAGGAAACATGTTCCCAATCTTGGGGGAGTCTAGAACCAGGGGCCACAGTTTACGAATAAGGGGTAGGCCATTTAGAACGGAGATGAGGAAAAACCTTTTCAGTCAGAGATTTGTAAATCTGTGGAATTCTCTGCCTCAGAAGGCAGTGGAGGCCAATTCTCTGAATGCATTCAAGAGAGAGTTAGATAGAGCTCTTAAGGATAGCGGAGTCAGGGGTTATGGGGAGAAGGCAGGAACGGGGTACTGATTGAGAATGATCAGCCATGATCACATTGAATGGTGGTGCTGGCTCGAGGGGCCGAGTGGCCTACTCCTGCACCTATTGTCTATTGTCTATTGAACAACAGTAACAACATTAAAGGACGGATGTACGATCAAAAGCATTAGCAATGGTCCTCTGGCATCTGCCTCTTAGTAGTAATTACTTGTTCATTTACACAGGAAAGGGTAGAGAGACTCTGTGCGTTTAGCGAAGCAACCAAGTGCCCCAAGCTAACATCGCAACGTCACAAAATGGATGGAAAAATTCATCTTCATCCATCCAACCATCAGTATCCAGTTCTTCTCGAGTAACTCCAAGGCTTGCTGCCTCTGTCTTGCCCAGAAGTCTGCTTCACACTTCAATCAAGCCTTGTATAATATGAAGCTTCACCGCATTAGGTCACATGTTACACTCACAGCTCCAGCATTGCTTTGAGCAATCTTGTGATGAGAACCCATTTTGCTTTCAACTTTGCCTTCTGTTAGTTTGGACCTCTCTATTTATCATGACTTAACGTGGAATATTATTCCAGATTTATATCTTCTACACTGTTTATCATTTCTCCCTAGGATAAAATCTTCCCTGTTATCTCATTCAAACCATAAAAGCCGGAGAACAAAAGGAAATTTGGAGCTATGTGGTATCTTCACTTTTCAATCAACTGATGCTTGCCCCGTATCTCAGCTCAATGAACGTGACCTTCACCACCGTACTCGATACTCGATACTCATCTCAGCAAACATCTATCAAATACAACCTTGAATTCTCTATTTTTTTAGCCTGGAAGCCTTTGGGGAGTCCAGAACCCAAGGCAGATCTTGAATCACTAAACTTACTCAGCATCTGCACAAGATTGTGCACAGCAGGAGCAAGACTTGGTGCTTTCACCCCAAGCCCAGCGTTCATTAAAGGGAGAAGAGAGCTGGAAATGGGCAAAGCCTTCCTGCTGCGCAAAGGGGCATTCTAGTACACTAAGGGCAGGGCCGAGGGGAAAAATATCCGGTCCCACTGCCGTGGAGGTTAGGTTGGGAGGTTGGGGGGTGAGAAGTTGTGGGAGGGAGGTTAGAGGTGTGAGGCTGGTGGTGTGAGGTTGGGGTGGGTGTTTGTGGTGGGACATTGGGAATGAGACGTTAGGGTCAGGAGGTTTTGATGGAATGTTGGTTTAAGTTTAGGTTTATTATTGTCACAAGCACTGAGGTACAGTGAAAAGCTTTGTTCTGTATGCTATCCAAACAGATCAGATATACCACACATGGACATGATCATTTCAAACTCAAGTACAATAAGCTAGAGCAAAGGGGAAGATACAGAGTGCAGAATATAGTTCTCAGCATTGTAGCGCACGTTCCTTAGACAAAGTCCAATATCCTCAAAGAGGTAGAGGTGAATCAGACAACGCCCTTGCTTATGGAAAGACCATTCAGATGCCTGATAATGGAAGGGAAGAATCTGTTCCTGAGTGTAATAGTGCATGCTTTCAAGCTTTCGTGCCTTTTACCGGACAGGAGCAGGGAGAAGAAAGGATGACCGGGGTGGGACAAATCTTCAATTATGTTGGCTGCTTTTCCAAGCCTGTGTGGTATAGATGGAGTCAGTGGTGGGAAGTCTAGTCTGTGCGATGGACTGGGCTGCACCTACAACTCTCTGTAGTTTCTTGCAGTCCTGGGCAGAGCCACTCTCAAACCAAGTGTGATACAACCTGGCAGCATGCTTTCTATGATACATGTGCAGTAGTTTGTTAGAGTGACTGGAAGTGACAGGCTGGGGATGAGAAGTTGGGGTGAGAGCTGGGGGTGGGAGGCTGGGGTTTAGAGGTTGGGGATGAGTTTGAGGGTGAGAGGGGCAATAGATTGGGGGGGGGATGTTAGGATGGGAGATTGGAGATGAGATCGTTTGTCATGGAATTGGAAGGGATGTCAGGAGAAGGAGTGGGTGTCTGTAACATGGGGTGGTTTATCGTGTCCAGAGCAAAGCAGAACATTAAGTAAAACTTCCACAGGTTCCCAGCACACTGCTAGGTGTTCCTCAGGGTTCCTCTAGGTTTCACAGGAAGGCGGCCTCACATGGACTATGAGCGTCTCTTTACACAGGAACGTCCTGCAGAGACGTGGTCTATTCCGGAGGGAATGAAAATGCTGGAGATGATATCTGGATGAGCATTGTCACTGTAGTCCACTGTGTGACTCACACAGAAGACTCACAGAGGATTTGAGCATTGTGAACTAGGGTCCAATTATCATTCAAAATTTATTGTTAAAAACTCAAAAACATGACACTGCTCAATATAAAATTGTGTCTGAACTATACAGCTCCTATACACGGTACTCCCTCAATACTCAAACTATTTCAGCCTGGATTGTGTATTGGATGTTAAGCCATGTCTTATAAAAATATATGGCGATATGTCGGTGCTGTATTAATATGGTGTATGGTGAAAGGTTGTCAGTTCATAATCTCTTCCTTCCATCCACTCGAAATGAACAGTGAGGTGACATCAATCAGTGACAGAGGGCTCCTGACAATCAGCAATGACTGAGGACGGGACCGATGTGTTGAATATTTATACACTTTTCTGTTGCCACGGCGTGAATAAAATGATTTTAAAAATGTTCTGATTTAAGTAGAGTATTTATCAGGTGAATGATCTTTCCTTCACCCCACTGACTCACAATTATCCCAATTTCCCACGACACGACAAGTACTTGTTCTCGTGTAGGACGCAACTGCAGATAGACACAAAATGCTGGAGTAACTCAGCGGTACAGGCAGCATCTCTGGAGAGTAGGAATGGGTGACGTTTCGGGTCAAGACCCTTCTTCAGACTGAGAGTCAGGGGAAAGGGAAACAAGAGATTATAGATGGTGATGTAGAGAGATATAGAACTAATGAATGCAAAAAAAGTAACGATGATAAAGGAAACAGGCCATTCATTGTTAGCTGTGTGCTAGGTGAGAACGAGCAAAGGCAATGAAACCCAACAAGACGACTTTGAAGCTGCCACAGCTTGGGTGTGGGAGGGACAGAGAGAGAGGGTTGCAAGGGTTACTTGAAGTTAGAGAAATCAATATCCATACCGCTGGGTTGTTAGCTGCCCAAACAAAATATGAGATGCTGTTCCTCCAATTTGCGTTTGGCCTCACTTTGATAATGGAGGAGGCCTAGAACAGAAAGGTGGGAATGGGAAGGGGAATTAAAGTGTTTGGCAACCGGGAGATCAGGTAGGTCCAGGCGGACTGAGCAAAGGTGTTCAGCGAAAGTGTACAGGGACTTGTTATCCATCGGCTGCAGTGTTATGATTGGGAGCAGATGAGATATTTGTTGCTAATGTCCAGAATGGCTGACAGGTCACATCTAATGACCTAAGTTTGAAAAGGAAACCCTGTGTTGTCTGCTATTGCCTTCATCGCATAATGGCTCAGGGATACCAACCTTTACACTGTGATGGTCCACAGCACCAAAGAAATAGCCAAGCCATGCCTCGTGTACCTGGAGCAGGAGGAATGACAGCAGAGGGCAGACAGTTTATATCATTCATACAATGATCGACTCACAGAATGAAGTAGCACAGAAACAGGCCATTCAGCCCATCAAGGCCACGTTGACCATCAAACGCCCATCTATTCTGATCTCACGCCAATCCCATCTTATTGTCCCCACACATCCTCAACTGTCTCAAGTTCCACCGATCACCTAGACACTTGGGGCCATTTTTTGGGTGACAAATTAACCTACCAGCTTGCACATTTATCAATGACAGAGGAAAGCAGAGCACCCAGAGGAAACCCGTGTGGTCACGTGCAAACTCCACACGGACAACACAAGAGTTCAGGATTGAATCCGAGTTGCTGGAATTATGAGACCGCAGCTCTACCAGTCATGCCATCAAGCCACCCTATAAAACTCTGCCACAATTGTGTCTAGCTATCAATAAAATGATTACCAAACAAATTACAGTACCACCAAATCCGGTGGATATTTAATTCAATGGATGTTTCCCCTGTAACCTCAGAAAAAGAAGGTATGATCAATCAAGCTGGATAAGGGGAGAGGGTGACATGGTGGTGGTGAGTAGAGGTGGCATGCTAGCATTACCTTGACACACTATGTCAATATTGCACTCCTGTTTTACAGGGGAGTTAAAGCATAACATCTCTTCTATAAAACATGCAGAAAAGGAAGGTGAGGAAAAAGAAAGTGAAGGGAAACAGAAAAGTTGCCCAAGAAATGAATAGGTATTTGCCTTTATGATTAGTATAACTAAGAGTGGCCTCAGTGCGGGACCGACCTCATCTGTGCCCCAGATTAGTCACATTGTGGGATCCCACCTGTACCCTCGTTCAATCACAGTGTGTGATCTCACTTGTGCTCTAGACACATTGTATGCATCTTCATCTACCTAAACCCACCAGAAGAAGCTGTAGAGACAGATGCAATTGCGATGTGTAAAAGACATTCGGCGAGGTACAACGACAGGACAAGTGTAGAGGGATACGGGCCAAACCCAGACAAATGGGACTAGCGCGACTACAGAACATGGTTGGTATGGACGGGCCAAAGGGCCTGTCTACATGCTGTATCTGATATAAGCAAGACTTGCACAAGGGGTGCAGCCCTTTCCGGGTGCAGCCCTGTTGAGGGAAGTGCCCTGTGAGAAAAGTGCGAGTCTTTGGCTGCGAGTCTTCGGCGAGGAGGCTGAGGTGAGGAGGTTACGCTTGTTTTTGCGCCTGAATTGTTTTTGACTTCTCTGAAGTAATGGCGGACAAGTTGGTGCAGTGTGTTTCCTGCAGGATGTGGGAAGGTAGGGACACCGCTGGAGCTTCTGGGAGCTACACCTGCACGAACTGTGTCCAGGTGCGGCTCCTGAATGGACGTGTGGCGGAGTTGGAAAGGCAGCTGGAAGACCTCAGGGCCATCCGGGAATGCGAGAGTTTCCTGGACAGGACCTACTGTGAGGCTGTCACGCCAAGGGTCCAGGTCGAGCGAAGGTGGGAGACCGTTTCAGGGGGGAGCGAACGTGGACTACAGGAGACCCCGGTGGCCGTGCCTATTGCAAACAGGTACACCCTCTTGGTAGCTGTTGGGGCAGAAGACGCTTCCAGTCCGAGCAGCGGACAGGTCGTGGCTCTAATCCAGGCAAGGAAACTCGACCGGGGAGACCGAAGTCTGGAAGAGCCATAGTAGTGGGTGGCTCCATTGTCCGAGGTACGGACAGTAGATTCTGTGGTGACAGGCGGGACTCGAGGATGGTCTGTTGCTTCCCTGGTGCCAGGGTTCAAGACATCACGGGGCGGCTTCAGAACATCCTAGCGAGGGAAGGCAATCAACCGGAAGTAGTTGTGCGTGTGGGCACGAACGACGTCGGGAGGAAGAGGAAGGAGATACTGCAATGTGAGTTTAGATAGTTAAGAAGAAGACTGAGAAGTAGGACGTCGAAGGTGGTTGTCTCTGGACTGCTACCGGTACCTTGTGCTTGTCACATCTCCGTCTCAGATGTGTAATAATGAAGCAGACACAATCCGTGGTAATTACATTACTTCGTTTGACTGTTTATTGTTTCTAGGCCTTGCAGCCTTCAGCACACACAGCAAGCACACTCTCCTGCTCTCCAGTCACCTGATACACACATCACCATATTTGCATATCATCATCATGATTCGTCATCATGACATCCCTCCTTTACCAGAATTAAACTTTAAATTACTGTGTTCTTTTCCCCCAATTAAACAATTCTTTACTTATTATGTTATTTTTCCTTAATACAAATATACAAATAATATACAAATAATAACTTGTAAGTTTCTTTTGCCTCTAAACAAATATCATATAATTACTAAACAAAACTATAACTATAGTCTATAACACGAAATCGTCGTATCTTTTGGGAACTCTCCTTTCACGTTGTGGTCTCCCAGCTGGCACAAGAACATCAAAGTCTGTTGAATCTGCTAAGGTGTTGTCATCCAGATACTGTCTCTGCTCAACACCTGCATCGCAGTCTGCTGCCTCTGGAACTCTGGTCACCACCTCAGGAATGTCTTCTGGTCCCTCTGAATCGGTAACTCTCGGTGGACTTTTGCCCTCGATTCGACTGTCTCTCGACATGTACTTTTTTACATTCGATACATTCCTCTTGTACATAACACCTTCTGGAGACTTGACTGTCACCCTGCTACCGCTCCTCGATACAACATTGTATGGCTCGCAATGGTAAGGAGTGTCCATCTTACCACCATCATCTCGCCTCACAAGTACGTCATCACCAGGCATTATTTCTGAGTGCCTGGCTCCTCGTTTCAAGTCGGCATACCATTTCGCCGCACCTTTCTTTTTGGCATCACGGTCTCTCAGCTCCTGGTCTTCCTTGATCTCTCGTACTTCTGGCATTTTAGTGCAAATTTTCCTTCCAAACAAGGCTTCTGCCGGGCTTTTCCCTGTTGTTGAGTGAGTGATCGCCCGATATACAGCTACGTATGCTAGCAGCGCCACCTTCTAATTTTTTCCTTCGGCATGGGCGATTCGTATCCTCTTCTCAATGGACTGATTTTGTCTCTCGACTTCTCCATTAGCCTGTGACCATTTAGGAGTCACTCTATGATGATGAATACCGGTGGTTCTCATGTACCATTGTCGGAGTACAATGTAACAGGCAACCCATGTCTGGCGAAAATCTCTGCCAATGCCTGTACAGTCTTTTCTGCCGTAGTTGACTTCATCACCGCATATTCATAGTATCTGCTGTAGTAGTCTACCACTACCATAATTGATTCACCTGTTGGAAGTGGTCCTAGAAAGTCAACAGCTACGTCGACCCATGGTCCTGTTGGCAATTTCGTACTTCTAATTGGTTCCAGTGGGTTGCTCCTGCTTGTGATTTGGCATCCGTGGCAAGTCCTGACAAATTTTTCGGCATCTCTGTCATAACCTGGCCACCACACTTTGCTCCGCAAATTTTGTTTGGTACCAACGATGCCTAAATGTCCCTCATGAGCTAATGACACGATCCTTGCTTGTAGTGCCTGCGGGATCACCAATCTGTTACCTCTAAGCACACACTGACCAATCACACAAAATTCATCTTTTATGGGAACATATGCTTTGTAAGGGCATTGGTCCCATTGCCCACTATAAATACGCTTTCTGATATCATTAAGTTCAGGATCATGTTCTGATTCCCTTTCGACTTCCCTTGTTGCCACGGCTCTTGGCCTTGACTGAATTGCAACAAAGTGCACAAAGTTTTCTGCTTCCATCCCTAAAGTGGATGTTACTCCTAGCTGTTCATCCTTCAACAGTCTCGACAGCGGGTCCGCAATATTTGCTTTTCCAGCAATGTGGACTACTTTGTACTTGTACTGTTGGAGTCTCAGCACCCAGCGTTCTATTCTGGCACAGGGCTTGGACCTTGTTGAATAGATCACTTCCAGCGGCTAGTGATCAGTAACAAGTTCAAATTCAATGCCGTACAAGTAAGCATGGAACCTTTCACAGGCCCACACTAGTTCCAGTGCTTCTTTCTCCGTTTGAGAATACCTTCTTTCCACGCTGGTTAAAGATCGACTGGCATATGCTATGATTCTGGGTCCATCAGCATGTGTCTGTACCAGCACAGCCCCCAAACCAACTGGACTAGCATCTGCTATGACTTTTGTTGGTGCAGCTAGATCATAATATCCAAGGGTTTCTGCACTCATTAAGCTCTGTTTCAGGGTATTGAAAGCCTGTCTCTGTTCATGTCCAAAATGGAACGGTATGTCTTTCCTGGTCAACTTTCTCAGCGGATCTGCCAGTGTAGCAAAATTTGGGATAAACTTTGCACAGTAATTAACCAGTCCTAGAAAGCTCCTCATCTCGGTTGCATTCTGAGGTTCACGTGCATCTGCAACATCTTTCACTTTAGCCTTTGCCGGGTTCAGCCCTTCACTTGTGAGTCTGTGTCCCATGAAATCCATCTCAGAGACACCAAACTTGCACTTGTCCTCATTCACAGTGAGACCTGCTTTTTGAAGTCTAGTCAACACTAGCTTCAATCTCCTGTCATGCTCTTCACGAATTGATGCATGGACGATGATGTCATCTGATATGTTTGCTGCTCCAGGTACCCCTTGAATCACTCTGTGGATTTCATACTGATAGATCTCAGGGGCAGCATTGATTCCAAACATCAGTCTTTTGTACCGGTACAATCCGCAGTGAGTGACAAATGTTGTCACCTCTCTTGACTCTGGATGTAATTCCAATTGATGATATCCCCACTTGAGATCAATTTTGGAGAACACTTTACTAGTTGATAACTCTTGTAGGGCTTCCTCGATCGTCGGAATTGGGTGTCTTTCTCTGATTATTGCTTCATTGGCTCTCCTCATGTCCACGCACAGTCTGATATCATTATTGGGTTTCGGCACTATTACTACTGGACTCACCCATGGTGTTGAATGTTCAACTGGCTCGATAATGTCCTGATCAATCAACTCCTTGATTTTAGCTTCTACTTTTCCACGAAGTCCAAATGGTGTTCTCCGCACTGGTTGTGCTATTGGCTTAACAGTTCCATCAACAGCTAACTTCACTTGCCGGCCTTTCAATTTTCCAACTCCTTGGAATACTGAGTGAAATTCCTGCTTCATGTCCTCATATGACTGCACTGAATTGACATGCACTCCGATGTGAAGCACTCCCAGCTCTCCAGCTGTATTTCTGCTGAGCAGGGGTTCTCCTTTCTCCTCTATCACCACGAATTCTGCAACCGCTTTTCTATCTCCGACTTCTACATCAGCCTTGAAACATCCAATGGTCTGCAACGGTTCAGTTGCGGTGTATGGATACAACTTCCTACTACACCTCCTTGACATGCACTTGATTTTCTGCTGTTTCAAGCATTCCCACAGTGATCTGTCAATTACGTTGCAGTCGCTACCAGAATCTACAATCACTGGCACTGTAATACCTCCGATGGTCACTGCAACTTTTTCCAGATGGCTATCATTCAATGCAAACTGATAATCCCTTTTAATAGCATGCTCACCATCCTCATCACTTCCGAACTCATCTTCTACGTGACGGACGTAACTCTTCTTTTTCTGCCACGGTCTGTCTAATTTGTCACTGGACTTCACTTTCTCCCTTGCCTTGAAAGATTCACTTTTGTAATCCCTTGTATTGTCCCTGGCCTTACTTTTGCATTTCTTTGCAAAATGATCTTTGCCTCCACATTTCCTACACGTTCTACCTTTTGCTGGACAACATGTATCTTTCCCTACGTGACCCATGTTGCCACACCTGTAACACTCAATCTCACGTTCAGGCTTACATCTTTGTCTCCCGTGGGACAACCAATTAACTTGCCCAGTCTTGGAATCTTTTAATTTCATGCTGTGAAATTGTCCCTCAACAGCTTCCAGTGCTGCCGCAATCGACAAAGCATCATTTAAGTTTAACTCACCACCTTTTTCTAGCAGCCTTCTCCTGAGCTTGTCTGACCTGCAATGCTGGACAACCTGATCCAATATCTGGTTTTCCACATCAGCAGCCACATATTTGCAACCTACAGACACCTGTCTGAGTCTCGTCACAAATTGAGCAACAGTTTCGCCCTCTTCCTGGGTTGTTTTGCGGAATAAATGGCGTTGAAATGTAGCATTCGGTACCACCACATAATGACTGTTCAATGCATCAACGGCTTTCTTATAGTCATCCTTCATACCGGTGTCAGGGAGTGTTTTAAACATTTCTCGAACTGCTGGCCCCGCAGTGAAGAGAAGCAACGCTCTCCGCTGTGCCTTCTGCGCCGGCGTACTCTCATCAAGAAAGAGCCCGCGACTGTCGGCGTAGGCCTCGAATTCCTCCAGCCACGCTTTCCATTTCAAGCTGACAGTACTCACATCACCCGTCGGATCAAAGTGTGGAACTCCACGAAGTGCTAAGAAATCAGCTCCAGCGACAGCCATAACAACCTTTTTCTAACCTTTTTTTTTCCAGCAGGTAGTCTCGGATTCAGAATCCAAAATATCCAAAATATCCAGAATATCCAAAATATCCTCATCGCCAATGTCACACCTCCGTCTCAGGTGTGTAATAATGAAGCAGACACAATCCGTGGTAATTACATTACTTCGTTTGACTGTTTATTGTTTCCAGGCCTTGCAGCCTTCAGCACACACAGCAAGCACACTCTCCCACTCTCCGGTCACCTGATACACACATCACCACATTTCCATATCATCATCATGATTCGTCATCATGACAGTGCTGGTGAGGGCAGGAATAGAGAGATCAGGGATATGAATGTATGGCTGAGGGGCTGGTGCAGGGAGCAGGAATATAGATTTCTAGACAACTGGGATCTCTTCTGGGGTAGGGGTGACCTGTACAAAAGGGACGGGCTACACCTTAACAGCAGGGGGACCAACATTCTGGCAGGCAGGTTTGCTAGTGCTACAAGTGTGGCTTTAAGCTAAGTAGTGGGGGGGGAGGGGTTGACAGACTGGGAATATGGAAATGGAGTTAAAGGGGAAGCAAATACAGGAGAAATTGCAAAGGACTCTCGAATGAATGGGGAGGGAAGTTCTAGAAGGGATAAGGTCAGGGCCAATTGTGACTGGTGTGAGAGGGGAGGTGAATACGGAAATAAAAGTGTTGTATTTAAATGCGCGAAGTATAAGAAATAAAGTGGATGAGCTTGAGGCTCAGTTAGACATTGGCAAGTATGATGTTGTGGGAATCACTGAGACATGGCTACAAGAGGACCAGGGCTGGGAACTGAATATTCAGGGGTACACAACATATAGAAAAAACAGACAGGTGGGCAGAGTGGGTGGGGTCGCTCTGTTGGTGAGGAATGATATTCACTCCCTTGCAAGGGATGACATAGAATCAAGAGATGTAGAATCAGTATGGGTAGAAATGAGGAATTGTAAGGGTAAAAAGACCCTAATGGGAGTTATCTATAGGCCCCCAAACAGTAGCCTCGACATAGGGTGCAAGTTGAATGAGGAGCTAAAATTGGCATGTCGCAAATGTAATGCTATGGTGGTTATGGGAGATTTCAACATGCAGGTAGACTGGGAAAATCAGGTTGGTAATGGATCCCAGGAAATAGAGTTTGTTCAGTGTCTCCGAGATGGATTCTTAGAACAGCTTGTACTGGAGCCTACTAGGGAGAAGGCAATTCTGGATTTAGTGTTGTGTAATGAACCAGATCTGATAAGGGGACTCGAGGTAAAAGAGCCATTAGGATGCAGTGATCACAATATGATAAGTTTTACTCTACAAATTGAGAGGGAGAAGGGTAAATCGGAAGTGTCAGTATTACAGTATAGCAAAGGGGATTACAGAGGCATGAGGCAGGAGCTGGCCAGAATTGACTAGGAGGCCCTAGCAGGGAAGACGGTAGAACAGCAATGGCAGGTATTCCTGGGAATAATGCAGAAGTTGCAGGATCAATTTATCCCAAAGAGGAGGAAAGATTCCAAGGGGAGTAAGAGACACCCTTGGCTGACAAGGGAAGTCAAGGACAGCATAAAAATAAAAGAGAAGAAGTACAACAAAGCAAAGAAGAGTGGGAAGTCAGAGGATTGGGACTCTTTTAAAGAGCAACAGAAGATGACTAAGAAGGCAATACGGGGAGAAAAGATGAGGTACGAGGATAGTAAAAGCTTTTTTAGGTATGTAAAGAGGAAAAAAATAGTCAAGGCAAATATGGGTCCCTTGAAGACAGAAGCGGGGGAATTTATTATGGGAAACAAGGAAATGGCAGACGAGTTGAACCGGTACTTTGGATCTGTCTTCACTAAGGAAGATACAAGCAATCTCCCAGATGTTCTAGTGGGCAGAGATCCTAGGGTGACGGAGGAACTGAAGGAAATCCACATTAGGCAGGAAATGGTGTTGGGTAGACTGATGGGACTGAAGGCTGATAAATCCCCAGGGCCTGATGGTCTGCATCCCAGAGTATTTAAGGAGGTGGCGCTAGAAATTGTGGACGCATTGATGATCATTTTCCAATGTTCTATAGATTCAGGATCAGTTCCTGTGGATTGGAGGGTAGCTAATGTTGTCCCACTTTTTAAGAAAGGAGGGAGAGAGAAAACGGGAAATTATAGACCAGTGGTGGGGAAGATGCTGGAGTCAATTATAAAAGACGAAATTGCGGAGCATTTGGATAGTAGTAACAGGATTGTTCCGAGTCAGCATGGATTTACGAAGGGGAAATCATGCTTGACTAATCTTCTGGAATTCTTTGAGGATGTAACCAGGAAAATTGACAGGGGACAGCCGGTGGATGTGGTGTACCTTGACTTTCAGAAAGCCTTTGACAAGGTTCCACATAGGAGATTAGTGGGCAAAATTAGAGCACATGGTATTGGAGGTAGGGTACTGACATGGATAGAAAATTGGTTGACAGACAGAAAGCAAAGAGTGGGGATAAATGGGTCCCTTTCAGAATGGCAGGCAGTAACTAGTGGAGTACCGCAAGGCTCGGTGCTGGGACCGCAGCTATTTACAATATACATTAATGACTTGGATGAAGGGATTAAAAGTACCATTAGCAAATTTGCAGATGATACAAAGTTGGGTGGTAGTGTGAACTGTGAGGAAGATGCTATGAGGTTGCAGGGTGACTTGGACAGGTTGTGTGAGTGGGCAGATGCATGGCAGATGCAGTTTAATGTGGATAAGTGTGAGGTTATCCACTTTGGTGGTAAGAATAGGAAGGCAGAGTATTATCTGAATGGTGTCAAGTTAAGAACAGGGGACATACAACGAGATCTGGGTGTCCTAGTGCATCAGTCACTGAAAGGAAGCATGCAGGTACAGCAGGCAGTGAAGAAAGCCAATGGAATGTTGGCCTTCATAACAAGAGGAGTTGAGTATAGGAGCAAAGAAGTCCTTCTGCAGTTGTACAGGGCCCTAGTGAGACCGCACCTGGAATACTGTGTGCAGTTTTGGTCTCCAAATTTGAGGAAGGATATTCTTGCTATTGAGGGCGTGCAGAGTAGGTTTACTAGGTTAATTCCCGGAATGGCGGGACTTTCATATGTTGAAAGACTGGAGCGACTAGGCTTGTATACACTGGAATTTAGAAGGATGAGAGGAGATCTTATCAAAACGTATAAGATTATTAAGGGGTTATTAGAGGCAGGAAACATGTTCCCAATGTTGGGGGAGTCCAGAACAAGGGGCCACAGTTTAAGAATAAGGGGTAGGCCATTTAGAACTGAGATGAAGAAAAAAAATTTCAGTCAGAGAGTTGTGAATCTGTGGAATTCTCTGCCTCAGAAGGCAGTGGAGGCCAATTCTCTGAATGCATTCAAGAGAGAGCTGGATTGAGCTCTTAAGGATAGCGGAGTCAGGGGGTATGGGGAGAAGGCAGGAACGGGGTACTGATTGAGAATGATCAGCCATGATCACATTGAATGGTGGTGCTGGCTCGAAGGGCCGAATGGCCTACTCCTGCACCTATTGTCTATTGTCTATTGTCTATCACTCTATGGCTCTACACAATTGTTGATGAGGATACCGGCAAATCTCCACTGTGAGCAGCAGGAGACCGTAATCAAATGAAGATGTAATCAAGTGAAATAATGGAATTTCACTTAAAAGCAATTCACGCTCCATTGAAAACCCTCTCCCAGACAGCGAGCAGCAGAAATAATTTCAAATGTGCCATCCACAACCAAGGCATGATAAAAAAAAAGGGATGGAAAACGATGTTACTGTAGCTTGCGCTGTGGTATTGGCATTGGAGTTGGTTTATTATTGTCATGTGGTCGGAGATACACCTGAGAAAAGAAACATAGTGCAAAATATAGTGTTACAGCCAGAAAGTGCAGATAAATAAAACTGCAAGGGCTGCAGCAAGATAGATTGGGAGATCTAAAATACATCCTTATCATACGAGAAGGTATCACAAAATGCTGGAGTAACTCAGGAGGTCAGGCAGCATCTCTGGAGAGAAGAAATGTGTGACGTTTCAGGTCGAGACCCTTCTTCAGACCCTTATCATATGAGAGGTCCGTTCAAGAGTCCGATACCAATGGGGAAGAAGCTATTGTTGAGTCTGGTGGTACGTACCTTCAAGCTTTGTATCTTCTGCCTGATGGGAGAGAGGAGAAGAGAGAATCACCATATGATCCTTGATTGCATTGGCTGCTTTCCCGAGGCAGGGCGAAGTGTGGATGGAGTTGATAGTGGGGAGACTG
The DNA here is from genome assembly GCF_053455715.1 of Rhinoraja longicauda. Taxonomy (NCBI): domain Eukaryota; kingdom Metazoa; phylum Chordata; class Chondrichthyes; order Rajiformes; family Arhynchobatidae; genus Rhinoraja; species Rhinoraja longicauda. Next base: position 10,874,280 of record NC_135981.1, read on the forward strand.
GTTTGTATGATCAACTGAGCCGTGTCTACAACTCTCTGCAGTATCTTGTGTTGTTAGGCAGAGCAATTGCTGTGATACATCCTGATAAGATGCTTTCAAAGGCAAATCTGTAGAAATTGAAGAATCATTGGAGACAACTGAAATTTCCTAAAGTGTTTTATGTAGCAACAAAGACGCAATATGCAACGAATGGCTCAAGAGGGCATGAAGCATGGTAATGCAGGAGCTGCTGGTGCAATATGTACACAGTGGGATCCCACTAACATCAATTCATCCATTTCCAGTTCAAAGGTCAGGATATCTGATGGTGTCACCCACGGATGACAACCAAACAGCTTTATTTCTCCCAGTATTTCACAAACTAATAAATACAAGTGTTCAAAACTTGAAACACATTTATTTTTTTAAACCAGCCCTGGTTAATCGAAATGGTGTTCCAGAATTTAACCCTTTGTTGCCGGGGAGGCTGTCAACTCTAGGATGAATGAATGAATGAAAGAACGAACAAATGAATGAATGAATGAACGAATGAATGAATGAATGAATGAATGAATGAATGAATGAATGAATGAATGAATGAATGAATGAATGAATGAATGAATAGATGAATGAATGAATGAAAGAATGAAGCAAACCTACAAACAGGACACACATTAGGTGAAGAGGATTTAAGCATCTGTATTAGATTTTAATATCCTAAGATCATTATAGAACATAGAACAGTGCAGAATGTGTAGGAAGGAACTGCAGATGCTGGTTAAAACCCAAGATAGACACAAAATGCTGGAGTAACTCAGTGGGACAGGCAGCATCTCTGGATAGAAGGAATGGATGATGTTTCGGGTCGAGACCCTTCTTCAGACTAGTCGGGGAAAAGGGAAACGAGAGATATAAACAGTGAAGTAGAGAGATCCTTTTTTGCATATCTTTCATTCATCAGTTCTATAGTTCTCTACATCACTGTCTATATCTCTCATTTCCCTTTCCCCTGACTAGTCTGAAAGAGGGTCTCAACCCGAATCGTCACCCATTCCTTCTCTCCAGAGATGCTGCCTGTCCCGCTGAGTTACTCCAGCATTCTGTCTGTAGAACAGTACAGAATGTGAACAGATGCTTCGTGGCCCATAGTTTGTGCTGATCATGACAATGAATTAAACTAATGATCCATATTCCTCATATCGTCTGCCTCTTAAACATTGCTAAGATAGCTGCTCCCACCGCCCGTTGTCCCCTCCTCCGGCAATGTTCCAGGCACCTACCACCCTGTGCAAAAATCCTCCCTTGCTCATTTCCCTTAAACTTTCCCCCTCGCACCGTAAAGTCATGTCCTCACTTAAGGAACAGTGGTGGAATAAACATCTTCATTTATTTATAATGCGATAATATTCTCCTGAGACAAGCAGCTCCCAGGACATGAGGGATTGCAGTAAACGGCAGAGCTTTAGCCCTTGCTAGGTGGCCCACAGCCTTGCTGAGTTGCTGTGGGCTGCATGGCTGACTGTGGTGAATTATTTACTCTGGCAATATTCCGTGAGCAATGCCTTGGGGAATCTGCTGGAGCAAGGTGCAGGAAGATTAGAACCTGCACTGTCATCACAGCCTTGTGTCCTGGAGACTTTTGATAGATGGAAATGTAATTACATATCATTCAGAATAAACCTCAAGCCAGCGTAGGCGGATGGAGGATTAGACCAGCCAGGGACTGTGGGGCAATGATTCCTTCCATTCAAAAACCATTTCAACTTGAGATTAAAGTGGCCCTTTGTTTATGAGCCCTAACTCACCAGTGTTGACTCTGGGCTCGGGACGTCCTTTATGAGTGACAGCCTGAAAACAACTGTGATAAAGGCACCCCTTCCCTTTGTGATAAATAAGCCCATTCTCCCAAGGTCACATTGTGCTCCAATTTCCATGTGAACCTCACTGGGATAAGGTAAAGATAGTATGAGTGTGAATCGGATGTAAGCTGGATGATCCTCAAATTTCTTCCACTATTTCGTTAGATCGTACTTGAATGTACCTTAACTCCATTTGCACAGCAGAGGTACAAAAGCAATGAGCCGAGTTGCCTTAGACTCAGCTGGCTTCTCTGGTCTCATCCTACCCAACTTATCTGCACTTAACATTCTAGGATGAGTTGATTCAAGTACCTGCTGATGGTGAAAAGGCTCCTTGGGGCAAATAGGCAATCAGTGCATCCTGATGCCCCAGCCCAATATCTTCACGAACCATCAATGTCCTGGGGGTCACCATTGACCAGAAACTCGACTGGACCAGCCACTTAAATACTCTGGCTTGCAGAGCAACTTAGAAGCTGGGTATCCTGCGATGGGTCGCTCAATCCTAACATCTCAACATCTTTCTACATGGTGCAAGTAAGGAGTACGATGGAATGCTCTCTTCTTACCTGGGTGTGTCTAGCATGGGCAGCTCGCAAGAAACTTGACACCATTCAGGGTGGGCACCCCATCCGCCATTCTAATGCTTCACTCCCTGCACCACTGGTGCACAGAAGCTGCAGTATGTACCATCTGCAAAATGCACCGTAGTTACTCACCAACACTATTCCAACAGCACCTCCAAACACATGATCTCCACCACAACTCAGGACGAAGGCAGGCCCTTCAGCCCGTCTTGACCATGCTGACCAAGTTGTCGAACTGAGCTGGTCAGAATTGCCCACACCTGGACCATATCCCTCCAAACCGTTCCCATCCATGTACCTGTCCAAATGGCGTAACGGTACTTGCCTCTCTCTACTTCTTGGTCTGGCAGCTCGTTCCATATGTGCACCACCCTCTGTGTCAAATTGGTGCCCTTTGAAATCTTTCCCCTCTCTTCTTAAATCTATGCCCTCTAGTTTTAGATTCTCCTACCCTGGAGTACCAAGCTGACAAGTGGCAACATGAAGAAACAAGGAACTGCAGATGCTGATTTACACAAAAGAACAGACAGTGCTGGAGTAACTGAGCAGGTCAGGCAGCATCTCTGGAGAAGATAGATAGGTGCCCTTTCGGGTCTTCAGACTGAGGGTTCTGACCCAAAATGTCACCTATCCATGTTCCCCAGAGATGCCACCTGATCCATTGAGTTACTCCAGCACTTTGTTTCCTCACAGATGGCAAAGCTGACGTAAATCTGCGTGGCTGAATCACCTTATCTATGCGACTTGATGTAAGAAATTCTGACATTTATGAGAATTTGGTGAGTTTGTAATATGTTTTTTCCCAAGAGCACGATCGGAGAAGAGGCCAATATAATGAAGACAACTTTAAGGTCCTGCACTAAATAAAGAGGCAATAAATAGATTAATGAGGTTTTTAGATTGCAATGTATAGCTAGCTGGAGTAAAGATAAATGTAGGCAGTTGTAAACCAAGCTGAAGGCTATAAAACTGATCAGGAAGTAATAGAAGTCCTTTATTGCACCCATTCATCAGACAAGTGGAAAAATAGTTTTCTAAATAACAGGGAACTGAAGATTAAAGATATCTCTGGGAAAAATGAAGGAAGAAAAGTTGCACTTTGATCACTTATGAATTATTTCAAAAATATAAAATTCGTATATAACCATTATGTCATGAGCATATAAAAAGCCTGTAGGTGCTGTGAGCCATTTAAGCACTTTGGGTTCTCTCAGAGTGTTTCCCTGTAAGTCCCGTGAAGGCTTTGAATAAACTGACTTGTTTGAGAAACTCACCACTGCTCTCCAAGATATTCTTTGTGTCTATCCCTATCTGAGCCAACTTTGAGAGGTCGAGAGCCAAAGTGCACAGCCTCAGAATAAAAGGATGTACCTTTAGAATGGAGATGAGGGCTCATTTGTTTAGTCAGAGGGTGGTGAATCTGTGGAATTCATGCCACAGACTGCTGTGGAGGCCAAGTCATTGGGGTGGAGGAGATGCCTGTGAATCTTTGCCTCAAATGGAAGGTCCGCTGAGGTCACTGAATGGTGGTGAGGGTGGAGGTGCACGAGCAATTATGATACCTCCTGAAGTTACAAGGGAAAGTGCCATGGGTCAGGGAGGGGTTGGAGGAGAAAGATGAAAAGGCAGAGGAGTCATGTTTGGAGTATAAGAAAATAACTGCAGATGCTGGTACAAATCTAAGGTATTTATTCACAAAATGCTGGAGTAACTCAGCAGGTCAGGCAGCATCTCGGGAGAGAAGGAATGGGCGACGTTTCGGGTCGAGACCCTTCTTCAGACTGATGTCAGGGGGGCGGGACAAAGGAAGGATATAGGTGGAGACAGGAAGATAGAGGGAGAGCTGGGAAGGGGGAGGGGAAGAGAGGGACAGAGGAACTATCTAAAGTTGGAGAAGTCGATGTTCATACCACTGGGCTGCAAGCTGCCCAGGCGAAATATGAGGTGCTGTTCCTCCAATTTCTGGTGGGCCTCACTATGGCACTGGAGGAGGCCCATGACCCGAAACGTCGTCCATTCCTTCTCTCCCGAGATGCTGCCTGACCTGCTGAGTTACTCCAGCATTTTGTGAATAAATACCTTCGTCATGTTTGGAGTGATCACTGCTAGAAGCAGAAAGCAGTGGGGAGGGGAAGCAGTGGGGAGGGGAAGAGTTCCTCTGGTCCTCACCTTTCACCCTTATAGTCCTACCCTTTGCATCCAGCAAGTCGTCATTCCCACCAGCTGCTCTGGGATCCCACCGCTAGCAGGTAGGACCAAAAGGGTGAAAGGTGAGGACCAGAGGAACTCTATCGCTGTTCTTGAACACTCTCCAAGATTGCTGGCAAGGTTAACTTCCAATGGCTGCTTGGGGCTGCACACTTGAAAGCTGAGTGGCAGATTTATTAACACACCCTGCACTGGAACATAACTCGTGACTTTATTTTCAAAAGGTAAGATGGGTTTCAACTCACCACCTTAAAGTCCAAAGGCAGGTGGATTACCTACACACCTTGCTGAGACCACATAACGACATTGAGCAATGCAGAAATACCGTAGGTGCCTGCTCTTCGAAATATAGTGATTCATCCAAACAATGATTATGATTTAAAGATACACACAAAACACTGGAGTAACTCAGCGGGACAGGCAGCATCTCTGGAGAGAAGGAGTGGGTAGTGTTGCGGGTGGAGACACTTCTTTAGCATCACTGGATAAAAGGATCCACTTTTAGTGCCACTTTTCTATGTAATGCCAGTTTTTAAATAAATTTACCAACTTTGCTATTGCTGAATAGTAAAAAACACAGAATAAAGTTAAGTATGTGCATTTCCAATTTGTTTACTTATATTATTTGAGAAAATATTATGATATTCACAGGCAGTTGCTGTATGTGACAACTCACTAAAGACCTCTGGACCTTCCCTATGCAATCCTCGTGCTGCAGCGATTTATTAGCACAGCCCAGGCACACATGCTCACAACTTCCAATGTGTAGGAAGGAACTGCAGATGTTGGTTTAAACCAAAGATAGACACAAAATGCTGGAGTAACTCAGCGGGACAGGCAGCGTCTCTGGATAGAAGGAATGGGTAACGCTTCGGGTCGAGACCCTTCTTCAGACTCTTCAGTCCAGACGCGAAACGTCACCCATTCCTTCTCTCCAGAGATGCTGCCTGTCCCACTGAGTTACTCCAGCATTTTGTGTCTATCTCACTACTTCCAAGTTGTTTCAGCCACTTCCCCCAGGTGTAATCAAACCACTTCAGCAGTCAGCCACAACACAACGTCAAGGTGAAACTATTGGATTTATTGCTTGAAGTGAACCACTTGCCTTTTGGGATCTTTCATAAACGGTTCTGATCGTCATAAGAGAATTTGTTTTTCATCAGAGTTAAAAGAAAATCTTTTTAATGTCTCCTGAAACCCATCAACTGGAGTCATGTTTACTAAATAAGGACTGTGATGGGGAGATGTAAAAGGTACCATTAAGGACAGGAAGCTCCATCCATTTAGAAGGATTGTAAAGAAAATCAATAATAAGGTCCAACGTATGTCAGGGATAAAGTACATTCATTTACATCTTAAAATCGATTTGAAGATACGGACACAGAAATTAAAAGCAGAGTCCAGCAGAGACCCGGATAAATACTGAAAGGAGTGAGGGAGGGAGAGTGGAGGAAGGATGGGAGAAAACAGGAGGCCAGAGAAGGGAGAGATTCAGGCAGCTGGATGGGCTGGGGAAAAGGGCAGCAGAGGGTCTGGGGAAGGGAGACTGAGAATACGAGGGGAACATCAAAAAAGCTGCAGATGCTGGAAATCCAAATAGAAAATTATGAGAGGCATAGCTAGCACAGACCAGGGGTGGCCAAACCACGGCTCGCGAGCTACATGCGGCTCTTTGACCTTTAATATGCGGCTCGTGGAAATATGTTGGCTGAGCTCCTTTTTTCCCATCACAGTTAATATAAAAGGTAAATAAGAAAAAAATTCAAGCTTTATAATTATTTACTGGTTATGAATTGAGACCCCATTGGAATAAAACGTAAGTTTAATGTTCATGGTTAGTAAAAATATTTAAGTTCATGTCTTGCGGCTCTTTTGTTCATGTCTTGCGGCTCTCAAACATCTGAACTTTATCGTATGTGGCTCTTACATTAAGCAAGTTTGGCCACCCCTGGCATAGACAGTCAGAACCATTTCTCCCAGGATGGAAAAATCAAATACTAGAGGGCATAGCTTTAAGGTGAGAATGACAACGTTTAAAGGAGAGGGTGGAGCGTGTCTGGAACGTGCTGCTGGGGGTGGTGGTTCAGGCAGATAGGAAAGTGGCATTTCAAAGACTTTTGGATAGGCACATGAATATGCAGGGAATAGAGGGATATGGATTATGTGAATTTAGATATAGATGGTTTTGGCATCATGTTGAGCATGGATGTTGTGGGTCAAAGGGCCTGTTCTTCTGCTGTACGGTTCTATGTCCCATATTCTATGTTCTAAAAATATAAAATGCTACTCGACCAAGTGGACCCGTTGGGCCCAAACCTCTCCTGCATTGGTGCAGCACCCTCTCATCTCCCCTCTCTCCTCAACCCCCCCCCTCCCCTCTCTCTTCTTCCCCATTCCCCCCTTCCCCCCTCCCTCCCTCCCTCCCTCCTCCCTCCTCCCCGCCCCCTCCCCTCCTTTTAAACTTTAAAATGTGAATAACTTTTAAAATATAACACCGATTTCAATAAAACTACTTGCATTATCACTGAAGTGACGATGGTGAGTAAGGTGGGCCTAAAATTGTCGCGCTATCGTGTACCGTTTTGGCTGAAGTTCAGTCACATACAAGATAACAAACGAGAGTTTTAGTATATAGATAAATACTCATGAGTCAGGCCACCTATGTGGAAAGAGGAACAGATGCTTCAGATCAGACACTGTGAAGGTCACAAAACAAGTTCATTAAACTGCTATGAGAGTAAGGACTGGGAAGGGACACCAAGGATGTTCATCAAACTGCAAGCAGGATGGGGAAGAGATGGGTTATCTCTGTTGGAGTCAAACTGAGGATAAGCTGTAAACAGGGTTATCAAGTCAATGAGTGAATGTCACTACTTAGAGAGTGAAACATGGAGAAAACAGTTGAGAAATAAATGCAGGAAGACAGACTGGGAATGTTTGAAAGTTTATAAATTCATAAGTTACAGGAGCTGAATTAGGTCAGTCTGCCCATCAAGTCTACTCTGCCATTCAATCATGGCTGATCTATATTTCCCGCTCAACCCCGTTCTCCTGCATTCTCCCCATAACCTGATATTCATACAAATCAACAGTCTGTCAAACTCCGCCTTAAAAATATCAACGACATGGCCTCCACAGCCTTCTGTTACAACAAGTTCCTTAGATTCACTACCCTCTGACTAATGAAATTCCTCCACATCTCCTTTCTAAAGGTACGTCCTTTTATCCTGAGGCTATGGTCCTAGACTCTTCCACGAGTGAAAACATCCTCTCTACATCCACTCTGTCCAGGCCGCTCACTATTCACAATATTCTTTACTCCCAAAGGAAAATAAGGGGGAATTTGGAGGGGAAGCCAGCTGTTGTCCAAACTTCCAGACAGATCTTCCTGTTCCACATTTTGCCATTCGCACATTCCTATGAGCATGTTCTCACCCATGAACTGCTTCCATTCACTTATTGACCAGATAGCCTTGCATACGGCTCTTCACCACACTCACCCAGTTTTTACTGGGTGGCACGGTGGCGCAGCAGTAGAGTTGCTGCCTTACAGCAAATGCAGCGCCGGAGACTCAGGTTTGATCCTGACTGCGGGCGCCGTCTGTACGGAGTTTGTACGTTCTCCCCGTGACCTGCGTGGGTTTTCTCCGAGATCTTCGGTTTCCTCCTGCACTCCAAAGACGTACAGGTATTTAGGTTAATTGGCTGGGCAAAATGGTTTTTTTTTAATTGTCCCTAGTGTGTGTAGGATAGTGTTGATATGCGGGGATCACTGGGCGGCGCGGACCCGGTGGGCCGAAGGGCCTGTTTCCGCGCTGTATCTCTAAATCTAAAAAATCTAAATCTAAATCTTCCCTTTCCCATCCTCCTCACAGATTAACCAACATCTTTGGCTTTCTTTCCGTTCTGAAAAATGGGTCTTTGACCTGAAACCTTGACTCTGTTCCTCTTCTCACAGGTGCAGCCTGACCTGTGAAGCATTTCTGGCATATTTTCTGTTTCTATTTGGGAACGCGAGAGAAACAAGGCGCGGAGATGGGGGAGGTAAGTGAGGACACGAGACAGGGTTGAAGAGGGGCGAAAAACCGAATGGGTAGAAAGGGCAAAAGAGAGGGGATGCACAAGGAAGAAGTACTGCGAAACATGCAACTACTAGATCGTGCAACCCTGCTCTATTCATAAGTCCTGAGACTGGTCATGAGCCTCGTCCATTTTCCCACACGATCCCTGTATGCTTTCATTGTCAATGTGCACAGAAATATCTTGAGGGATAGCAACCAATATGGTGGCTCTTTCGACTGCTACACCATCACTGGCTCGGGACGCTGTCTCATCTACTAGAAGTCATCGTCAATCTGATCGCTCTTGTCCATTTATAACATATAACATATATAACATATAACAACTACAGCATGGAAACAGGCCTGTCCGGCCCTACCAGTCCACGCCGACCATTCTCCCTGACCTAGTCTCATCTACCTGCACTCAGACCATAACCCTCTAATCCCCTCCTATCCATATACCTATCCAATTTACTCTTAAATAATAAAATCGAGCCAGCCTCCACCACTTCCACCGGAAGCCCATTCCATACAGCCACCACCCTCTGAGTAAAGAAGTTCCCTCTCATGTTACCCCTAAACCTTTGTCCCTCAATTCTGAAGCTATGTCCCCTTGTTGGAATCTTCCCCACTCTCAAAGGGAAAAGCCTACCCACGTCAACTCTGTCCGTCCCTCTCAAAATTTTAAAAACCTCTATCAAGTCCCCCCTCAACCTTCTACGCTCCAAAGAATAAAGACCCAACCTGTTCAACCTCTCTCTGTAGCCTAAGTGCTGAAACCCAGGCAACATTCTAGTAAATCTCCTCTGTACCCTCTCCATTTTGTCGACATCCTTCCTATAATTTGGCGACCAGAACTGCACACCATACTCCAGATTCGGCCTCACCAATGCCCTGTACAATTTTAACATTACATCCCAACTTCTATAAACGATGCTCTGATTTATAAAGGCAAGCATACCAAACGCCTTCTTCACCACCCTATCCACGTGAGATTCCACCTTCAGGGAACAATGCACAGTTATTCCCAGATCCCTCTGTTCCACTGCATTCCTCAATTCCCTACCATTTACCCTGTACGTCCTATTTTGATTTGTCCTACCAAAAGCAGCACCTCACACTTATCAGCATTAAACTCCATCTGCCATCTTTCAGCCCACCCTTCCAAAAGGCCCAAGTCTCTCTGTAGACTTTGAAAATCTACCTCACTATCAACTACTCCACCTATCTTAGTATCATCTGCATATTTACTAATCCAATTTGCCACACCATCATCCAGATCATTAATGTAAATGACAAACAACAGTGGACCCAACACAGATCCTTGGGGTACTCCACTAGACACTGGCCTCCAACCTGACATACAATTGTCAACCGTTACCCTCTGGTATCTCTCATTCAGCCATTGTTGAATCCATCTTGCAACCTCACTATTAATACCCAACGATTTAACCTTCTTAATCAACCTTCCATGTGGAACCTTGTCAAATGCCTTACTAAAGTCCATATAGACAACATCCACAGCCCTACCCTTATCAATTTCCCTGGTAACCTCCTCAAAAAATTCAAGAAGATTAGTCAAACATGACCTTCCAGGCACAAATCCATGTTGACTGTTTCTAATCAGGCCTTGATTATCCAAATAATTATATATATTGTCCCTAAGTATCTTTTCCATTAATTTTCCCACCACAGACGTCAAACTAATAGGTCTATAATTGCTAGGTTTACTTTTAGAACCTTTTTTAAACAAGGGCACAACATGCGCAATGCGCCAATCTTCCGGCACCATCCCCGTTTCTAATGACGTTTGAAATATTTCCGTCATAGCCCCTGCTATTTCTGCACTAACTTCCCTCAATGTCCTAGGGAATATCCTATCAGGACCTGGAGACTTATCCACTTTTATATTTTTCAAAAGTGTCCGTACCTCCTCTTCTTTAATCCTCCTAATTTCCATCACTACTCTACTTGTTTCGCTTACCTCACATAATTCAATATCCTTCTCCTCGGTAAATACCGAAGAAAAGAAATTGTTTAATATCTCCCCCATTTCTTCCGGCTCAGCACATAGCTGACCACTCTGACTCTCTAATGGACCAATTTTATCCCTCACTATCCTTTTGCTATTGACATATCTGTAGAACCCCTTGGGGTTTACTTTTACATTACTTGCCAAAGCAGCCTCATATCTTTTTTTCGCTTTTCTAATTTCCTTCTTAAGATTCCTTTTACATTCTTTATATTCCTCAAGAACCTCATTTACTCCCTGCCGCTTATATTTATTGTATATCTCCCTCTTTTTCCGAACCAAGTGTCCAATTTCCCTGGAAAACCACGGCTCTTTCAAATTATTATTCTTTCCTTTCCACCGAACAGGGACATAAAGACTCTGTACTCTCAAAATTTCACCTTTAAATATCCTCCATTTCTCTATTATATCCTTTTCATAAAACAAAAATTTCCATTTCACTCCTTTTAAATCCTTTCTCATCTCCTCAAAATTAGCCTTTCTCCAATCCAAAATCTCAACCCTTGGTCCAGATTTGACCTTCTCCATAATGATATTAAAACTAATGGCATTGTGATCACTAGACCCAAAGTGCTCCTCAACACATACCTCCGTCACCTGACCCATCTCATTTCCTAACAGGAGGTCCAACACTGCCCCTTCTCTGGTAGGTACCTCTACGTATTGCTGCAAAAAACTATCCTGCACACATTTTACAAACTCCAAACCATCCAGCCCTTTAACAGAATGCGATTCCCAGTCTATATACGGAAAATTGAAATCACCCACAATCACCACTCTGTGCTTACTACTAATATCTGCTATCTCCTTACATATTTGCTCTTCCAATTCTCGTTCCCTATTTGGCGGTCTATAATACACCCCTATAAGTGTTGCTAAACCTTTCTCATTTCTGAGTTCCACCCAAACAGCCTCCCTAATCGAGCCTTCTAGTCTGTCCTGCCAAAGCACTGCTGTGATATCCTCCCTGACAAGCAATGCAACACCCCCACCTCTTGCCCCTCCGATTCTATCACATCTGAAACAATGAAATCCTGGAATATTTAATTGCCAATCGCAACCCTCCTGCAACCATGTTTCACTGATCGCCACAACATCATACTTCCAGATGTCAATCCAGGCTCTAAGCTCATCCACCTTTCTTACAATGCTCCTAGCATTAAAATATACACATTTAAGGGACCCATCATTTCTTATTCTCAGTTTATTTCTTTTCCCTTCTTTCTCTCCTACATATTGGGTCCGAGTGTTTCCCTTTTCTGCCTCCTGCCTCACACACTGCCTGTTAGCTATCTGTGTTTGAGTCCCTCCCCCCAACCGTACAGTTTAAAGTCTCCGCAATTATTTTAGCAAATCTCCCCGCCAGGATATTGGTTCCCCTCAGGTTCAGATGCAACCCGTCCTTTTTGTACAGGTCATACTTCCCCCAGAAGCGGGCTACCACAGATGCGGCCAGACCCACTCAGTTCCTCCAGCAGTTTGTTTTTTGCTTGGAATTCCAGAGTCTGTAGTCACTTCTGTCTTGATCCTCCATCTATCCTGCTCTCGAACAGTACTTCTCCTCTTAGCCCAGCCTCCTGTCGGCCCACATGCCCACCCGGTAGCAAAACAACATTACCCATCTAACCCATATCTCCCTTAACATTATTTCATGGGACTTCGACAAGCTCTACGTGTGTTGTGCCAGGAAGTTTCACCAGAGAATGATATCGGGATGAACGGATTCAATTTCTGAGGAGGGATTAGCTTCAGCACAGAAGATTAGTTGATGATCCAGTGTTGTTTAGGATGATTAAAGGGTTTGATAGTGTTAATGGAGAGAATCCATTTTTCTAGTGGGAAACCCAGACCAACAGAGTAATTAGATTTAGAGCTATAGGGTGAAGCCAGGAAACATTGGCTCGCACAGAAGGCAGGAAAATCAGGAATAATCCCTTCAGCCTGATCCAGGGGCTCAAGATGAATTCGCAATTTCTAAGCTATCACTTATTGATCAAATGCTGGAGTAACTCAGCAGGTCAGGCAGCATCTCAGGAGAGAAGGAATGGGCGACGTTTCGGGTCGAGACCCTTCTTCAGAAGAAGAAGGGTCTCGACCCGAAACGTCGCCCATTCCTTCTCTCCTGAGATGCTGCCTGACCTGCTGAGTTACTCCAGCATTTTATGAATAAATACCTTCGATTTATACCAGCATCTGCAGTTATTGTCTTACACCACTTATTGATCAATATCAGGGATGGATAATGTCAGTTACTGAACCCCAGTGAGGAAACCTTCTCTGGACTTGGTTTTAGTTCCACTACATCCAGACTTCGGTTTTGCACCATCATGGACTGGTTCATGAATATTATTCATTATTATTATATTGTATTAGAGTCATAGTCACAGAGTGATACAGCATGGATCACTTCGGCCCAACTTGCCCACACCAGCAACATGTCCCAGCTACACTAGTCCCACCTGCCCGCATTTGGCCCATATCCTTCCAAACCTATCCTATCCAGGTACCTGTCAAACGGTTTCTTAAATGCTGGGACAGTCCTTGCCTCAACTACCTCCTCTGGCAGGTTCTCCCATACCCCCCCCACCACCCTTTGTGTGATTATTGATTATTGTATATTTATTGTGTGTTATTGTGAGAATGGGCTTTCAAGCTGCAGCATGTAATCTTTTCATTGTTCCATCGATGGTATATATTGATAATTATGTGCTCTTGCCTTTTGATTCTTGACTCTAGAAATCAAATGAATACAGATCAGCCACGATCAATGGCAGAACAAGCCGAAGCGGTTGAAAGGCCAGGTGTTATTCCGCTTAATCCATACTGATTGAGTTTGCCAAGGCACATTTTTGATCTTGCGAAACGCTTCGGGATGAGTTGTCAATGTCCAATGTTTGAACCAGTCAGCAGACAATTACCTTCATGTTTCTGACCCCTGACTGTATATTTCTGTTTCTGATGTACTGACATTGGCTTCCTCTTTGCTTGTCACAGTACACAGGGGATTAAAGATAAGTTTGCTTGCAGAAAAGCACCAACTCTTTGAAAGGTGTTAGGTTGGCGTTTGGAGCGACCTGGGTGACCTTGTACATTAATCACTGCAACTTAACCAGTAGGTTCAGCAAACAGTATGCTGGCCTTTATTGCAAGAGAATTTCAGGAAAGAGTAGAGATGCCTGCTTCAGTTATGTTGAAGCTACGTCTGGTATTAGCGTTATTGTCACGTGGGCTGAGATACCTTGTTTTGTGTGCTATTCAGGTTATTACCCATACATGAACACAAACACAATCAAACCATGCAGAAGATAGTATTACAGCAATCGAGGAAGTGCAGGTTAACCAAACAGTGTAAGGGCGTGATGAGATTGATTGGAGGACCAGGAATATAACCTTAGCTTATAAGAGGTCTGTTCAAGAGTCTGATAACAGTGGGGATGAAGCTGTCCATGAAACCAATGGTGCATGGTTTGAAGCTCTAGAATATTTGCACAGATCGGGTTTCCATCGGCAAGAGGAAGAGAGAGATACGATACGATATGATACAATACGATATAATACAACTATATTTATAGACAATAGACAATAGACAATAGGTGCAGGAGTAGGCCATTCGGCCCTTCGAGCCAGCACCGCCATTCAATGTGATCATGGCTGATCATTCTCAATCAGTACCCCGTTCCTGCCTTCTCCCCATACCCCCTGACTCCGCTATCCTTAAGAGCTCTATCCAGCTCTCTCTTGAATGCATTCAGAGAATTGGCCTCCACTGCCTTCTGAGGCAGAGAATTCCACAGATTCACAACTCTCTGACTGAAAAGGTTTTTCCTCATCTCAGTTCTAAATGGCCTACCCCTTATTCTTAAACTGTGGCCCCTTGTTCTGGACTCTCCCAACATTGGGAACATGTTTCCTGCCTCTAACGTGTCCAACCCCTTAATAATCTTATACGTTTCGATAAGATCCCCTCTCATCCTTCTAAATTCCAGTGTATATAAGCCTAGTCGCTCCAGTCTTTCAACATATGACAGTCCCGCCATTCCGGGAATTAACCTAGTAAACCTACGCTGCACGTCCTCAATTTATCCCGGAGGGAAATTGGTCTACCAACAGTCAAAAGAAATAGTTACAATAAGGGTTTACCCGTGTAAAACCAGGGATGAGGTGAATTTTTTCTTTCAGAAGACCATGTGTCTCTGGAACTTGTTATCTTGAAGGCCAGTGGAAGCTGAGTCTTTGAATGTTTTTAAGACGGAGGTACGTAGATTCTCGATAAGCAAAGGGGGGGGGGGGGTGAAAGGTTAATGTTGGAATACGAGAGTGTGGAGATGAGGCTACAGTCAGATCAGCTGGGATTCACTGAATGGCGATTTAAGGGACTATGTGGCCTATTCCTGCTCCTAATATGTACGTTTGCATCCATATTTATAATTAATAAATCAGAAGATTCAAAGAAAATGGAGGCAATCCCACAACTTTTAATGACCCTCAGTTTAATCACCCTAGGTGCTTGCACCAGTGGCTTGGAGATTAATCTTTATTTTTTGGGATCACTTAGACCATCCTGGAGACTTGGCAGCATTTTTGTAAGTGCAACAACATTGGGTTTTCAATCTGAACAGCAGGGATAAATAATGCAGTGAGTTCTCCGGTCTCTCTGCCAGTAAACTGAATTTCACAGCATCTTTCCAAGCATGAGGGACTGCTGTATGCTGTGATTCACAGAGACATGGCTCACCCTCAGCTCTCCGATACAGCACTCCAACCCGAGGGCTTCTTCTCACAACACAAGCAGCGAAGGAGAAGGAAGCGGCAGCGGTGCGAGCTTGATGAGAAACTCGCCATGTTGCTCGGACGAGGCGGTCTTGTCTCATTCCTGCCCCCCTGACCTGCAATACCTTGCGATACCTGCTTTTCAAAACATCATGAGGTCATACGGTCATAAGGTCACAAGGACATAAGGAATAGGAGTAGAATTGGGCCATTCGGCCCATCAAGTCTACTCCGCCTTTCAATCACGGCTGATCTATCTCTCCCTACTAACCCCATTCTCCTGCTTTCTCCCCATATCCTCTGACACCTGTACTAATCAAGAATCTATCTATCTCTCCCTTAAAAATATCCACTGACTTAGCCTCAACAGCCTGTGGCAAAGAATTCCACAGAATCACCACCCTCTCCTCCTCATCTCCTTCCTAAAGGAATGTCCTTTCATTCTGAGACTATGACCTCTAGTCCTAGATGCTCCCACTAGTGGAAACATCCTCTCCATATCCACTCTATCCAGCTAGAGGCAGAGACCGGAAACTTGACGGCCGTGGTGGGGCTTGCACACAATCGCATCCTATAAATTGAAACTGGGTAACACAAGTGACGTTGGCGCATCACTTCCATGTAAAGTCAATGACTTGTATGTTTGCTATGAAAAGCAGAACACACCTGGACCTCTGTACCTCCCTTTACAACTGGATCCCAGACTACCTCATCTCAATCTCTGTGGATCGGTACCAACATCTTCTCCTCACTTCACCACCAACACTGGTACACTGCACGGCTGCATGCTTATCCCCTTTCTCTGCTGTCTTCATACACATGACTGTACGGCTCAGCAGAGCTCCAAAATTCGCCAATGGCTCAACTGTCATTAGTTGAATCGGTCAGAGTACAGTAGAGAGATAGTGTTGAGCCCTGCTACAACAACATCTAGTGGAACATCAACAAAACCAAGGAACTAATTGGTGTCTTCAGAAAGGGGATGATCAGAGACAGCATGTCAGTTTTCGTTGTTGGGGTCAGTAGTGGAAAGAGTTAACAGCTTCAAATTACTGGGCATTAACATCTTGGATGAGCTATCCTGGGCCCAGCACATACACTAGATATAATCATGAAGAAGGTTCACCATTGCCTCTCCTTGCCTAGAAATGTAAGAGATTTGGTATGTCACTGAATGGTCTAAACAAACATCTGCAGATGCACTGTAGAAATTATCCACACTGGTTGCATCATGGTCTGATACAGCAATTCCAACACACAAAAATGCAAGAGGCTACAGAAACAAATGGACTCAGCCCAGTCCATCACTGGCACGGCCCTCCCCTCCATTTCAAGCATCGACTGGAGGCACTGCCTCAAGACCCAGCATCTATCATCAAGGATCCCCACCGTCTGAGCATTGTCCTCGTCTCACTGCTACCATCAGGGCAGAGGTACAGAAGCCCAAAGTCCCACACCACCAGGTTCAGGGGCAGCTACTTTCCTACAGCTATCAGGCTCCTGAACCAACCTACACAATCATAATCCTACCTCAGTAATGGGACACCACGGACACCTCTTGCAAGACCATGGAGTTGTTTTCTAATTCTGTTTCTGCACTGATGTCTTGTTTTTGCATTCTTCCTTTTTCACTGTCTGGTATAAATTATGAAATATTTCTGTTTTGTGCGTTGACTGAGTCTACATGCCTGGAGTACTGCTGCAAGCAAGAATCTCTGTACCTCAGTGTACTTGCACACTCGACAGTTATCAATAAACTAAAAATTCGATAAACTCATAGTTTCTTCAGACTCTGTGCTTGATGTATGTGTACAGGATTGGACCGTGCACTGCCCAGATAGATACTGCTGCTCAAAATTCATGGGCAAGCATCATTATAAGTGTACAAATTATCCTAATATGTGGCAAGAAAGAGGAAGATAAATGTTGACGTGCCAATTGCTATCCTTCACTGAACGAGCTGTGCCTGGAGCTATGGATCTTGGCAAAGAAACTGGTTGGCTTTACTTCTTGAAGGTATTTATTCACAAAATGCTGGAGTAACTCAGCAAGTCAGGCAACATCTCAGGAGAGAAGGAATGGGTGGCGTTTCGGGTCGAGACCCTTCTTCAGACTGATGTCAGGGGGGCGGGACAAAGGAAGGATATAGGTGGATCACTTCTTGATCACTTTCTAAAAATGACAGCATTTGTGCATTATTTAACCATTAAAAGCACGGCAGAAAGTACTTTAGAGAATAATATTGTTTTAAAGTGGTCAATGTTCCTGCAATCTCACAAAAGAAACAATTAAAAGAAACATTTTTCCTTGATCTCTGTTCCCTTTGTCTCATTTCACATCTTACACCTCCCTATCTCTGTACCTCTCTCCCCTGACTCAGTCTGAAGAAGGGTCTCGACCCAAAACGTCACCCATTCCTTCTATCCAGAGATGCTGCCTTTCCCGCTACTCCAGCATTTTGTGTCTATCTTGAACTAAAAGTATTGATCTTCATGTTATGAAAAGTAAGTTGTAATTTTTAACATTTTTAATTGAAAAGCGGAGTCAGGGGGTATGGGGAGAAGGCAGGAACGGGGTACTGATTGAGAATGATCAGCCATGATCACATTGAATGGCGGTGCTGGCTCAAAGGGCCGAATGGCCACCTCCTGCACCTATTGTCTATTGCCTATTGTCTAAAATATTAAGTTTCTTTATTTTTTGTTGTTTACATTTCAGTTCTTGCTTTCGGTAGTAATTCACGTTGAGTAAATGGTGATAGGGCATCTTTTCTTTGAACCATGATATTTATTATGATGTAGAAGCAAAGAACTGCAGATGCTGTTTAATACACAAAAGGACACAAAGTGCTGGAGTAACTCAGCAGGTCAGGCAGCATCCCGAGAGAACATGGACAGGTGACGCTTTGGGTCGAGGCCCATCTTCTGACATTGTAGGGGAGGAGAACATAACTGGAGAAGGGGAGAGGCAGGACCTGCGTGGCAGGTAATAGGTTGACACAGGTGACAGAGGGGGGATTTTGATAGCCATCTGGTTGGAGCAACGAGAGAAGATAACAAAGGAAAGATGGTTTGTGACAGGTTTGAAGAGTTGCAGATTATAAAGGCAGAGGGAGGAAATTGACGGGGGAGGGGGTGGGGTAATTGGAGGGGGGGGAATGGATGGGCATCCAGGGGAGGCATGGAGGGGGGGGGGGGAGAAGGATGTTGGGGGGCCAAAGTGGGGGAGGGGGGAGTGTTATGAGAAGTTACCCTAAATTGGAGAATTCAATGTTCATACCCTTGGGTTGCAAGCTACCCAAGTGGAATACGAGGTGCTGTTCCTCCTGTTTGCACATGGCCTCACACTTTTCGATGCTGGGCTCCTACCATTGCACTGGTTTTAATCTCATCCTTTCTCAATTTAGCAGTGTTTCATACTATTTGAATAATTCACTTTTACTGCGATAACACTGTCAAGCTGTGCTAATTAAAAGTAAGTTAAATATTTGTTGCATGGTATCCTTTAAACCCCAATATAAATATTAATGTGATGGACAGCAAATCTGATGAGCAAATGATTAATACACAACATTATATTTTAACAAGGATAACTCACTTTAATGCAACACATAAGATGTCCAATTAATTTTCTAAAAAGTAGGGGTCATGAAGCATGATTTAAAATTCAATTTATCCCTGACACACAATATAACAGCAGCAGTTGACCGTCTATAACCCAAACCTTTGTTTAATAACTTGTTAATTCTCAGAGGGCTATAAAGTACAACATGACACTAATTGGCACCAAATAGGTGACTTCATCAAGTACCCTGGTTGAGAAATAGATAATGAGGTTTCACGGACAACCCTGGAGACTTGACAATGTTAGTGTTAGTGTAACAACTCTATTGTCTGATGAGGTATCTGATGAGTGAGGGCCTGAGAAACATTCATGAACTACAGAAGACCGCCAAGGGGGAGGACAGTGGAGTAGCGGTAGAATTGCCCGCCTTACAGCGCCAGAGACACAGGTTCGATACAGACTACGGGTGCTATCAATATGGAGTTTGTACATTCTCCCTGTGACCACGTGAGTTTTCTCCGGGTGTTTTCCGGTTTCTTCCCACATTCCAAAGGCTTGCAGGTTTGTAGGTTGATTGCCTTCTTTAAAATGTCCCTCCAGTGTAGGGTAGAACTAGTGTACGGGGATCGCTGGTTGGCGTGGACTCAGTGGGTCGAAAGGTCTGTTTCAAATGCGGATGATAAAGCACATAACATTGAGATAGGTTGCAAATAATGTACTGAAGGACTGGGATCGGGAGAGGTGAGGCGATGTGGAAAGGAAATTCACGAAGGATAATATGTCAATGAAGTTGGGTTGAAGAATGTGGGATGAAGAATTAGGGCAAGTCTTTAGGTAGGTTTACAAAATACGGCACAAAGTTCTGGAGTAATTCAGGGAACCAGTCGGCATCTCTGGTCAGCGTGGACGTGCGATGTTTCGGGTCAGGCTCCTTCTTCAGACAAAATCTCACCTCTTCCTAAACACGCAACAAAAAGCTTTTCACTGTACCTCGGTACACATGACAATAAACTAAACTGAGCATCCTGTTCCATCAGGGTCACGCTCATTAAGGCTGTATTGGTTCCTGGACCTCCAACACCTAAGGGCTCACAACTCACAACAGCATTTAAAAGACACTTGAACAGAAATAGGGGTAGAGGGGCCAAATGCAGGCAAATGGGATCAACTCAAATGGGGCATCTTGGTCGGAATGGATGATTTGGACCAAGGGGTCCTTTCCGTGCTGCATGACTCGATGACTTGACTCCATCTGCTCACCTTCTCTGACCTGCAAATCTCCAAATATTCAAGCTGATTCTAGATTCCCACATTCGTTACCCCTTGTTTATCGTGGTGAATTTCCCTTCGACATCTCCCCACCTCTCCAGATCCCCCGTTCTTCAAGACATTTTTTGAAACCTACCTCAATGTTCTGTGCTCTAGCATTTTGGCCACAGTGGATCTTTGCTAGGACAATCAAAATGTCAGATTAATTTGGACGAATAACGGAAAGATTAGAATCATTTGTGGGAGTGATTTATGGGTCTCCTCGTGATAGTTGTCCAGTTAAACATTATATAAATCAGCCCTCGTCAGATCGTTCACCTTGTTGTGGTGAAGTGGCTTGCGTGCCGCCATGATTCTGAGAGCGATGCCATCGGAAGCACTAGCTTCTGGGAGGGCCATCCATGGCGGTAAGGTCGAGGATGAGGGTCCAGACTAAGAACGATCCAACCTACAAGATCTTGAACTCAACGGCTGTGAAGGCGGATGAAGGCTGCAACAAATCTATCAGCTCCGATCGTCTTGGTTCGTTTGCCATTGGAAATAGTTGATTGATTTGTGAAGGACCGTGTGCTTCTTGGAGTGCAACATCGAGCACACGTTAAATAAACACACGCACAGGCGTCTTCGTTCTGACATCGGAGCGTAGACCATCATCCTCGACCTCGAGGGATAGCCACGACGATGATAAAAATCAACAAATGAATAAACCAGGAAATAAATGCACTTATCAATGTTAATCAATAATCATAGAGACTTTAATCCTCATTTGGGCCAGTTAAACCAAAACTGAAACACGTTAATAAAATGCTTTCAAAGTAGTATTTTAATTCAGTTAATGGAGGAACTAACCAGGGGTCTGGATATTTAGACTCATCCTCTATAATGAATGGGCCAATTAATAATCTTATAGTAAATAGGCTTCTTGAGAAAAGTGATGTGAATATGGTAGAATCTTCTACTCAATGTGAGGTGATTTAGCTGCCAGTAACTAAAGTCTCATATTTGAACAATGTGTAGAGGGGCAAGATAGCTAAAGTACAGTAGATAAAGAAACTAGATCAAAAGCTGGATCAAAAGCAGTTAAAAGCTGGATCAAAAACTAGATCAAAAGCAGTTAAGTGATGACAAGCATGCAAAAAGAATAATTCCCAACAAATATACACTGATGAGCCAAAACATTATGACCTGATGAGCCAAAACATTATGACTACCTGCCCAATATGCTGATGGTCCTCCGTGTGCAGCCCCATACGTAGCAGGTTGCGATGCACTGTGTATTGTGACACATTCCTCCCGTGATCACCATTAAAATTTTCTGTGACTTGTGCCACAGTAGACCTTCTGTTAGTTCGGACCGGACAGGATAGCCTTCGTTTCCCTTGCGCATCGATGAGCCTTGGGCGTCCAACACCCTGTCACCAGTTTGTGGTTTATTCCTCCTCGTACCACTGTCAGTAGATACTCACCACTGCTGACCAGGAGCACCCCACAAGTCTTGCCATTTCAGAAATGCCCTGACCCAGTTGTCTGACCATAACAATTTGGCCCTAGTCAAAGTCGCTCAGGTCTTTACTCCTGCCCATTTCTCCTGCATCCAACACATCAACATCAAAAGCTGACTGTTCACTTGCTGCCTAATATATCCCACCCCTTGACAGGTGCCATTGCAACAAGATAATCAATGTTATTCACTTCACCTGTCAGTGGTCATAATGTTTTGGCTCATCGGTGTATATTCCCTGGGAAGAGTTGACCAATTATTATTAGTGACTCTTTGAAGGAGCTTTATAATGTTCCTAAAGAGTTTAGCGAGGCTAAGATTGAGTGAATTTTAAAAGTTAGTGAAGGAAGATGGAGAGAAAATTAAATATGACATCCTCCTTTCGAAGGGTGAGAGGAGATCTTATCGAAACATATAAGATTATTAAGGGGTTGGACACGTTAGAGGCAAGAAACATGTTCCCAATGTTGGGGGAGTCCAGAACAAGGGGCCACAGTTTAAGAATAAGGGGTAGGCCATTTAGAACTGAGATGAAGAAAATCTTTTTCAGTCAGAGAGTTGTGAATCTGTGGAATTCTCTGCCTCAGAAGGCAGTGGAGGCCAATTCTCTGAATGCATTCAAGAGAGAGCTGGATAGAGCTCTTAAGGATAGCGGAGTCAGGGGGTATGGGGAGAAGGCAGGAATGGGGTACTGATTAAGAATGATCAGCCATGATCACATTGAATGGCGGTGCTGGCTCAAAGGGCCGAATGGCCTCCTCCTGCACCTATTGTCTATTGTCTATTGTCTATAAACTACCAAACATTATGGAAACAGATTGGGAAAGCTTCAGTGGGTATTGAAGGAGTTTGGAGAAAGTAATGTGACTTCTTACAGGCAGGGGAGAAATTATGGTTGGAAATGAAGAAGTGTCAAGGCACTAATTCCTTGCAACATGGTAGAAGAGAAAAAAAAATCAAGTTGTGATGGGAACATGAATGAGTACAAGAAATTTAAAAGAAACAGAGTTTAAGAAAATAATGGAACTAAAGATGACAAATCAACTGAAATATACCGAGATAGCAATCCTGAGGCTTTATAATCATCCACACAGGTCAGAAGGTGACAATAATACTGTTAAAAAGCAAATTGGGAGAGAGAAATTACTGAACTGAGGTCTGTCAATGAACATCAGCAGCAGGTAAAATATTAGAATCCCTTAACAATGGCCAGTTAACATGGCACTTGGAAAGTCACGCATGTTTGTCCAGTTAACATCAATTTTGAGAAATGGCTTCCAGACAGTTAGAGAAAAAGATTTAAGGATGTGCTCAAAGGATGCAAAGAAGTGTAACATTCCCAAGGAACAATGGAAACCACTCATCCTTGACTGCTCAAAATGGAGAAGAAATATTTGGCATGGTGTTGAGAATTTCGATACACTGATGCCCTCCACAAGCAGCTAGAGGAGCACACCATCTCAGTAAGTACCTACCCCACCTGTCCTCTACCTACCCCACCTGTCCTGTACCTACCCCACCTGTCCTGTACCTACCCCACCTGTCCTGTACCTGCCCCACCTGTCCTGTACCTACCCCACCTGTCCTGTACCTACTCCACCTGTCCTGTACCTACCCCACCTGTCCTGTACTTACCCACCTGTCCTGTACCTACCCCACCTGTCCTTTACCTACCCCACCTGTCCTGTACCTATCCACCTGTCCTGTACCTACCCCACCTGTCCTGTACCTACCCACCTGTCCTGTACCTACCCCACCTGTCCTGTACCTACCCCACCTGTCCTGTACCTACCCACCTGTCCTGTACCTACCCCACCTGTCCTGTACCTACCCCACATGTTCTGTACAGACTTGGATTGATTTGATACTAGCATTTAAGAGACTTTTGGATGGGCACATGGATATGCAGAGAATAGAGGGATGTGAATTATGTGCGGGCAGATACGAGTTGGTCTTGGCATCATGTTCATCGCAGACAGAGTGGGCCATAGGGCCTGTCCTGGTGCCGTACTGTACAAAGTAAGTGGTGTTTCCACTGCAGAGTAGTTATGTTTCGAGGTAAGTCGGCTCTATGCTGTAACTGCCCTGGAGTATAACTATGAGTGTCTTCATGTCTGAGAGCTTCCATTCTGCAGTTCTAGCATTCCTTGCCTTGAATACAAAGTTCACAAAAAAAGTGCAAAAGGAAAAGTGTTGGAGAGGCTCAACAATAGTTAACACCTGTAAAGGATTGACCTTACTTATCTCACTCACTCCAACAGGGCAGAGCCCTTGGCTTATATAATCAACGCAGCAGAGCACAGGTGTGTCTTTCATGAGCAACTTTTGTTCTTCAGTCTCAAAGGAAATGAGTGCAAACCATCCCTCAAACAACGTTCTAATTAACATCTCGCTCACTTTGTACATTTCTTTAATGAGTTTTGAAGATTGCATCTGTTAGGGAATTTCTTTTTCTCCCCAAAATGAAATATTTTCCCTTTTTCATTTCATGAAATGTCAGGGGAAGTGTTTGTTATTATCATGTGTTCGGATGCTGCCTATTTGTATTTGATTTGGGCTCAAGATCTAAAGGAAAAAATGATAATTCCTTACAACTAGATGTAGTTGAACTTTCCCTGCCAGCATAGTTTAATCTTGAGTGCTGAGATGCAATTTCCCATTGGATATACTTATTTCTCCTCATTTTGCTTTCTGTCTACTTTAGTATAAGTTTCCGTACAGATGCGACAGGCAGCAAAGCGACGCAGTTGCTAGTCACTGCATCGTTGCTCCAACAACCCGGGCTCAATTCTAACCCCAGGGTGTTGTCCCTGTGACCGTACGTGGTTCACTCGGGTGCTCCAGTTTCCCTCCCACATCACCAAAGGACGTAAATTGGTTCCGACCCGAAACATTGCCGATCCTTGTCTTCCAAAGATAGACCCACACCTATTGAGGTACTCTTTTTGTAAACCAACATCTGTAACTCCTTGTTTCTATATTGGTAGGTTAGTGGGTCACAATACATTTCCCCGCATGTGTACATAAGTAATAGAATCAAGGAAGAATTTATGGGAATATGTAAATATAATCAGAATCGAATAGGATTAGAATAATTAGGTATAATTAGAATAATTAGGTATAATAATTAAGAATCAAATAGGATTAGAATAATTCTGTGCTGTATATTCAATGAGGACATTCCCATTTCTACACCATTGTTTTACCCCATTGCAATTCTCCCTTCCTCACCTGCTGATATTGCGTACAACTTTCATCCTTCTCCTAGTTACAGTCTAGAACCTCCATTCCATCACTCTCTGGACTTCCACCCACCTTCTTCGTTCCCCCCATAAACCTGACCGTGTCTAAGTTTCTGTTGTCCATTTCTTAACTCACACCAAGTACCAAGTGTTTCCTGACTTTGGGTTTGGCACCACCTCACTTTTAAACTTTGAAACTTCTTGACAAATGGCTCCATGACTTCAACTCCTGATTTTTGGTGCCTCGTTACCACCTTACAAGGTCTGAGAACTTTGTGGTTACGCAGTGCAGGGTTGGGAGAATTGCCATGACCGGCTCAATCCCTGCTACACCAGATATAATCTCGATTTAGCAATGGGTTGTCGTTCCTTTATCGTCACTGGGAGAAAATCTTGATTGCCCTGCATTACAAGACCAATGAGTATCGTCACCTCACGGACTGCCGTCATTCAAGGAGCCTGCTTATCGAGGGTGAGGAAAGGGCATAGATGCTGCTCTTGCTGTCCCAAACACTTCTTGCCCATGATTGAAACATATCCCATGGGTTTGACCTGTAACGTTCTGATCGTGTGTTTTGGTGTCCTAACGGCTAACATGCTAACTTCCCCAGGAGCTTGTTTTGCACATTTGCTTTTAAAAGTTACACAGAACAGAAGGAATTAAAAATATAATTAACTGGAAAGGATAAACAGAAAACAGAATAGACAATTGAAAGCAAAGCGTGAACGATGACACATTGCCCCATGCAGCCTGTTTTAGACGAATCAATAAAAATTGATTAGCATGATTAGATAACAACTCCATTATTGTTGTGTCGTGTGGTCACCAAAACAGTCGAAGGCAAACTGGATGGGTAATTATCATTTAAATTTCTGAGTTGCCATGATGCTTGGGAGATTTTGTTTCTATTTTTCTTGCTTTTTACAGCAAGCCAGCGTCGAAGTTTGCTCTGTGAGGTTAATGTCTATGTTTCCACATTTCAAAGTAGAGTGAAGCATTTTGTTTAAATCATTCTGCAAAAGCAGGAAGGTGAACGGAGGTAATGGCTCAAGCACCCACAGGCTGGCTACAGGAGGTGCCCCCGGACACAAAGCTGGCCAGGCGAACAGAGGAGGGGGACATTGGTTCGCGGGAACTGATCGGGTATATCCAGCGCGCGGGCCGACTGGACTTTAATAATGGTGGTGCCCATACATGCAAAAAGAATTTCACCGAGCGGTTGCATACAAAGCTATTGAAAATATTTTGTCTATTGTCTATTTGTCTATTGTCTATTGAAAATATTTTGTTTACTTCTCAGCAGTCAGCTGAATGACCCAGAAAGTTCTGCTGCTGTGTTGGTCAGTGTGAGCAGCATGAGTCCCAGCTCACACTGCCCAAGCCCTCAGCTGCTCATTTATATCCTGGTTGAAGCCTGTGGCAGGCCATCAGAGCTCCGGTGCGATGAGGCATGTTGGTGTTGTTTGGCTCTGTCGCAAACATGAATTTTCAATCATTCATTTTCCAAATGTGAACATTACTGTTCCATCCTTGGATACGCTGAGATTGAAGCCTCTGTGGTGAACCTCAATAAGGGGGGTTGAGGGGGGATGGAGTGGGTGAGTGGGTGAGTGGGGGGGGAGGAGGGGGGATAAGGGGGGTTGAGGGGGGATGGAGTGGGTGAGTGGGGGGGAGGGGGGATAAGGGGGGTTGAGGGGGGATGGAGTGGGTGAGTGGGTGAGTGGTGAGGGGAGGAGGGGGGATAAGGGGGGTTGAGGGGGGATGGAGTGGGTGAGTGGGGGGGAGGGGGGATAAGGGGGGTTGAGGGGGGATGGAGTGGGTGAGTGGGGGGGAGGGGGGATAAGGGGGGTTGAGGGGGATGGAGTGGGTGAGTGGGTGAGTGGGGGGGAGGGGGAGGGAGGATAAGAGGGGTTGAGGGGGGATGGAGTGGGTGAGTGGGGGGGCAGGGGAAGGGGGAATGGGGGGGCAGGGGAAGGGGGAATGGGGGGGAGGGGAAGGGGGGAGGTGGGTAGTGGGGAGGGAAGGGTTCTAGACCAATGCAGGATAGGTTTGGGCCCAACGGGTCCATCCTTTTCTAGTAATATATAGATGTAAAATGCTGGTCCCGCACATCCCTCTAAACTTTATCTGTCTGACACTATAGCTTTGCCTTTCAGTATTTGACATTTCCAGCCTGGGTAAAAAGTTCTGAATGTCTACCCTATCTATCCCTCTCTTCATTTTATAAACTTCTATCAGGTCTCCCCTCAACCTCCGTGCTCCATGGAAAACAATTTAAGTTTGTCAAAGCACTCCTTTAATTTAATTTAGGTTGGAGATACAGCGCGGAAACAGGCCCTTTGGCCCACCGTGTCCGCACCGACCAGCGATCCCCGCACACTAACACTACCGTACACACACTAAGGACAATTTACATTTATACCAAGCCAATTAACCTGCAAACCTGTACATCTTTGGAGTGAGGGAGGAAACGGAAGATCTCGGAGAAAACCCGCGCAGATCATACAAACTCTGTACAGACAAGCACCCATAGTCGGGAATAAACCCAGGTCTTTGGTGCTGTAAGGCAGTAGCTCTACCGCTTCGCCACCATGCTGGCACAGCTAATATCCTCTAATCTAGGCACCATCCTGGTAAACGTCTTCTGCACCCTCTCCTAAGGTTCCACATCCTTCCTGTCATGGGTCAATCAGGAATTGGGAGGTGAAGGAAATGGAGAAGGATACTTCATGGGGATACTGTCTCAAGCCATTGATTGGGACAATGACCCCTTTCTGTCACAAGGGACCCCAAGGATCTTTGGGGTGGCATATTATGGAGAGATTAAAAGTGTTGAAGTGCTGCGTTCTGTGTCAGTGCCAGATATGATGAAAATATCAGCAAAAGGAAAATTAATATTAGTTTAGTTTAGAGATTCGGCATAGAAACAGGCCCTTCGTCCTGACGAGTCCCTGCTTACCATCAATCACCTGTTCTCACGGCATCCTCTTTTTATTATGAGTAAACACCAAAGATTGCCCAAAAGGGATAATGAGTGCATGCACATTGATGAAGTGCAAATGGTGAATGGGGAAATTAAATGTTAGGGTGAATTGGGGTTAAAGATGAGCAGTCCAGTTTCCCAGATGGCCAAAGTTCAATTGGAATTGGGCACACGTACACTGTAAAAAAATATATTGTGTTGTCTTTAATATCCTTTGCAAATTCCATGTTTCTATTCCTTTCCAGAAATTATTTTGATCTGTATTGTCATCTTTTCTTGTTCAATGTATCTCAAATATTTTCCTATTTCATTACGATATAGAAAGAGGCGTCTTGGCCCATCGAGTCTATGCTGGCTGTCACAGCAAGACCATCAGCCCCATTTCAACCCCATCCCCCTTATAACTCTGCAACCGATTTTCCCTTACATGACCATCTGTTCCCCTTGATTTTCCTACTATCTCTCTACCTAAAGCAGAAGTAGCCAATTATCCTTGGCTAAAGGAGACAGACACAAGGTGCTGGAGTAACTCAGCAGGTCAGGCAGCATCTCTGGAGAAAAAGGATGGGTGATGTTTCGGGTCGGGACCCTTTTCAGACTCTCATCCTATCAAATGCCCCAGTCACAGACACTGTGTCCAATTTACAAGGATCTATCCCAAGGGTCTGTCCCTGTCACTGGGATATGTTCCAAAGATCCATCCCACTCAACTGTGCCATTTTCTGCATCTTTTTACGTTTTAAATTTTTTACTTTTACATCGTTTTGATGCGTTATCACCCATGTACTAATACAATATCAAGAAAATATAGTATTTACTAATAACATATCGCCTTTGCTTTAGTTTATACTATTATGGGGTTTGCTGATATATAAAATCTTACTAAAAAGTAGTATCATGATCAGTCTTCCAGTGCCCTGGCACCATATCAGTAGCACAAGGGAGCTGCCGTTTATGGTCAGAGCCTCTGTAAATTTCTCCTTTACTTGTTTTAAGGACCTGCAATACAGTTTGTCAATGTTCACCTATTCATCCACTTTGAAAGATCCTTATTTTTATCACGTAATATTTAAACCTTTTCCTCCTGAATTAAGCGGGCAGCAACAATGGTGCAGCGGTTAGAGTCGCGTCCTTACAGCGCCAGAGACCCGAGTTTGAACCTGACTACCGGTGCTTGTCTGCACGGAGTTTGTACGTTCTCTCCGTGACCCATGGGGTTTTCTCTGGGAACTCCGGTTTACTCCCACAATCCAAAGATGCACAGATTTGTAGGCCAATTGACTTGGTAAAATTGTAAATTGTCCCTCGTGTGTGTCGGATAGTGTTAGTGTGAGTTGTTCGCTGGTGGGCACGGACTCGATGGGCCGAAAAGTCCGTTTCCACGCTGTTTCTCTAAACTAAACTAAATGAATTGTCCTCCATTTTTAACAAAAGTGTTAAAGTCACGGAATAAATAGACAAATGATTAGAGGAAAAAAGACACAAAGTGCTGGAGTAACTCAGCGGATCAGGCAGCATCTCTAGGGAGACATGGATTGGCAACATCCAAAAAAGATGTAGTTAAATGATTTTGCCTCCGTGTGGAACAATGAAGCTGGAAAACTGGAGTTTTACTTTTTTTCAACATATCTGGGATAGTTTTCGTGATCAATTTGTTTTTGAACCGGCGAAAGAACAAGCATCTTGCAATGAGATTAAGTTTAAATAACTCAGCAATCTCAGGGTTAGGAACACATAGGTAACTGTGAACAGAGGATGATAGAATCTGAGCTTAGTTTTTAGAGAAGGGTGAGTCACAAACTAAATTTAGGTGCAGTGACCACAGAGGATTTATGGCTACATTAAAGTGTCCATGAGCATAACTATAAATGAAATGTTCAAAAGAAAAAAGTGGTAGATGCAAATCCTGCGCAATGGACAAAAGACACAAAGGACATAGGGCAAAGTCGAAAGGACAAGAATACTACAGTTTAGAAATTGTTATGTAGCTGAACAAGTATGCTGAAGCTGTACAGGACGGGGCTTTGTGATGGCTTTGTGTGAGGTGCCCAGATGAAAGAATATTAATGTATATGCTGTGAATGGTATACATCGCAGCATATACATGTGTGCTGTATATGCATACAGCATCGGTCTTTCTCAAGCAAATTGCACGTAATCTTTCCATCTGCCACCTCTCTCATTGCGTGTATGGAGGATGGGGGCATTGGGATTGGATTGAGAGTGGAAAGCACGTGGAACAGGGTGGAGAGTTGTGGAGAAAATAAATCAGGAGAGATGTGACAGAGAGACAGGGAGGATTGGAGGAGATTATCATGGCAGTTGGACAGAGGGATGATCAGTGGAGGATGGGATGATCTGTGATGGGGTTCTGAGGAGGTGTTCCAATCACGAATAAAGAAAAATAAGAATCTACATGGAAAAACGTGGACAGGTTTAGAATGACCACCAATGACCCAGGAAAGTCAGCTCCCTTTAAATGATGCCAAAGGGAGGGGTTAAATCTCTGATTAAGTGTCTTGGGTCCAATCCCTCACCTGCAGAGAACAATTGGTTGATAGTGAGATCAATGTGCATCTTGCACATCGTTCCATGTTGCCTGCATGCCCAGTAACCTCCATGGACATCCACCTTACGCGGATAGTATACCCACATCAGCTTCAGAAATCAATATGCTTTTATTGTACAGCATCCAAAATCTTTTCACGGTTCAATAGAATTTCTTGGCCTTACATTCGAAACTAAACAACCAAGATAAATAAATATCACCATCAAAGACCGCTTACACAATAGCATTGAACGGTAATGATCGCATAGTCTCTGAATATAAATAATGGTGAAGAGCTGTGAAGTATTGCGAGATGCAGAGTGGACGAGGAAAAATGTGAAGAATGACACTAAAGCTCTTCACAAATACATTCGTTTATAGAAGGTAGTAAGTGTTAGAGAGAGATATAATTAACAGGGGGTGGCAGACTTTATGAATTAGTATTCAACTTCACAATTACAATCTTCTATCCTGTTCTGTTTCCACCCATCACCTACCAGTCACTGTCTTAACAATTCCCCCCTCCACTTCCCCAAACTTGCTCCATCATTTTGCAACCACCCCACTCTTGCTTAATCTGGTTCCACCAACACCTGCCACAGGGCCGTTTTTACAGCATTATGGGCCCCCGGGCAAAGCAGTGTACTGGGGCCCCTACCGTTACTCTCCCCCACCCCCCTTTCCCTACCAGCCCCCCCCCCCCTGTCGTGCCGGCGAAAAGCACTTACCGAAAAGCACTTAGCGATGGACTTAGGGTGCTACATTGTTGTGAAAAGCACTTACAGATCGCTGTGAGAAGCACTTAGTGACTGAAAATGTTGCGAAAAAAACACTTATTGAACCTACATTTTTAAAGTAGTATTTATTTATTGCAAGTCACTTAACATACACAGATCAGCATGGGGCCCCTATGCTCGTGGGGCCCCGGGCAAGTGCCCATCAGGCCCATGCGTTAAGACGGCCCTGACCTGCCAGCCCTGTCTTACCCCCACACACTCCCTTCGGTATACTGTCTATCTCCGCTCTGCACTCTCATTCCTGAAACAGGATGTTGAGTTCAAATGTCAACCATCCCTTTGGCTGCACAAATGCCATTGACCCATTGAGATCCCAATGCCACCAGATAACAGCATCTGCAGCCTCTTGTACCTCCAACTTCACAGCAGTGCTTAGGGAATAATGCCTCCGAGATTCAAAGGAGGGTAATGACAAGTCTATGGGATAACTTAAAATTTAACATAGGTAAAAAAATTGCACAAGAGAAAATAATGAAACAGGAAACAGGAGACGTTACTCCGCCTCATAGTTTCCATTAACATTTTTTTTAAATGCAGCTGCTAGAAATCTGAAATAGCAACTGAAGATGCTGGAAACATTCAGTAGGTCAGACAGAGAGAAATAATTAACATTTCAGGTCCGGGATCATTCATCAAAATGGAGAAAGAGAGAAAATAATTAATCCCAGTAGCTGAGAGTGTGGGGGAGGATGATGGGTGGAACAAAGGGAATTTCAATAATAGTGAAATAATGGGTCTGTTAAATTCAGATTAAGCTTCTGCCTGCATAATGCTTTATCGTCTGTGTGCTGCTGTTCAGTCTATGTAATGATGTACAATCTGACTATACAAAAATGTCAGACAGGCAGCATGGCGAGAAAGAAGATGAGGTTTGATTCTCGAGCTTGTGTTGGCCTCATTGAAACAGTGAAGGAGGATTCAGATGGAGAGGTAAAAGTGGGAGAGGGACCGAGGATTAAAATGGCAGGGGATAGACACAAAAAGCTGGGGTAACTCAGCGGGTCAGATAGCATCTCTGGAGAAAAGGAATGGGTGACGTTTTGGGTCGAGACCCTTCTTTAGACATCTCAACCCAAAATGTCATCTATTCCTTTTTTTCCAGAGATGCTGTCTGACCCGCTCAGTTACTCCAGCTTTTTGTGTCTATCTTTGGTTTAAATTGGCATCTGCAGTTCCTTCCTACACATATAAATGGTGGGCTCCGGGCATATGTGACTGGCATACACCATAGGAAGGGCACGTACAGAAACCTGCCTTCACTGCCCTTACAAACTGCTTTGCTTTGGCCTGAGGAGGCTAGAAAAGACTGGGAAACAGAATTGGGTACATCCCCTTGAAGGTAGGTTCTTGAGAGTGGTCCCAACCCTCATCCAAGCTCACGAGTCTCACTTGATGCCCAACCCATGACCTGCTCCAACACCACTCCAACCTAAACCAATAATTCATCATCTCAAACACATTCCTCAACATCCAACTCCTTACACATGATTGCCAATCCTAAAATGGGAACAGGTTGCTTAATTTTGATCCTTTATCTCTCCACTCATCTCTCAGCCCTAACCTTCTATTCGTCAGATATGGTGGAGAATAGAATGAGGACAAAATGGCTTGGGTATTGAAGGAAAAATGGGCCCCATATCTCTACAATTTCCAACTGAGCTTAGATCCAGTGCCAATTCTCCTTTAAATTTGCCAGAATATATTGCAGCTATTTTTGATCAGCTACAGTTTTCTTGGCTGACGATCTTCAGTCTCCTCGCTAACACGATTTGTTTTGTTGGTTGATGACATTCATTATCAGAATATCAGCCAAATTAGGCTGCGTATCTATCAGTCAGGAGTCAGCAATAGAACATCAGACCTTCATTTGCAGGAAGAAGAAAAAACCTTTAAATCCATTAACATTCATTTGTGACGAGCTTTATTATTGAGTCCGAATGCCCAGCCATTGAACTGTCGGCTGGTGTGCACATTTCTTGGCTCAGCGCCCAGTAAGACTGCAAATGTTAATCACCATCTGTGCCTTGCTTCCTGTTAGCAGGAAATGGGAGCCCGTGATCTGAAATGCTGGCGGTGAGCTTGGATACCTGGCCGTTCCTGCATGGTCAAACTGGCCTGCAGTCGGCCCCTAGGCCACTGCGAAAACTTCCCGCATCTCCCGTCCAGTCCTTTAGATGGGCTGCAACAGTACAAGAGGGCGGGCGCACCACCACCTATTCAAAGACAGATGGAATGGTTAACAGAGGCTGGTCTTGCCAGCACCACACACAGCCCTGGAATAAATACAAAGTATAGTTTAGCACGGACTGTCTGCCAATTAAATAAATGAATAGCTAATTCAAAAATCAGGAATCTTGTGAGAAGAAGCAAGATATCAAAGATGGAGTATTCTCATTTTCCTTGTGAATCATGTCTATAACTCTATGACGTTTATGTTATATGCCTGTGAAGCTGCAGCAAGTTGGATGTCATTGTTCTGTTCCAGGTGCATAGGGCATTTAAACATTCTTGACTCTGGACACTTGACATAGAAGGAGACCATTCAGCCCATCGAGTCCATACCAGCCCCCATCAGTCTAAACCCCCCCCGTCTATTTCTTATTCTCCTAACCTATTCTCGCTCACGTGCCCTGATCAACTGCTCTCCGATCTCCCCATTACCCACCCCCACTGGATTAAACCACCAGTCTATGCATCGTTAGAATGTGGGAGGAAACCAGAACACCCAGAGGAAAGCCTTCCCCAGACGCAAGAGGAAAGTGGTCACAGGGAGAAGGTGCCATTAGCTAGTGCATGGATCTTGCCTCAGTCTGTACGGTTTAGCTGAAGTGATAGAAGTAATGTTCATCCAGTATTGCAGCAGCCGACGGCACTCCTTCAAAGGGCGTGGACAATTGGAGATCTAGTAGTTTTCAGTTTGACAGTCTAAATGCTGCAATGTTGTCTTGATAGAATTAAAATGTTCTGTGGTTAGTAAAGTGAAAGCTGTGATGACAGAATTAAATGTCCACGCACACATTCAGAACCAAAATAATATCAAGACTGAGGAGATTGAATACTCAGATAAACATAATGGAGTGGAATCACAAGAAAAAGATGATGGGCTTGGCCTATTTGGATGAATTAAAGAATGGCCTTCCTCTTTGGTGATGATGTTTTGAAATACCCCCATACCTTGAGTCCAGGATTTTATTCCTTGTAGTGGACTTCAGCTTTATAATTGGTGGAAAACTGGGAATATCGATTGGAGAGCCCATTTTCGGAGCCTTTTCTTCCGCATGATGTTCACTTTAGACTTTAGAGATACAATGATGAAACAGGCCCTTCAGCCCATCGAGTCCGCACTGACCAGCGATCACCCCGTATATCCCATCCTACACACGAGGGACACTTTACAATATTACCATAGCCTTTTATCCTACAAACCTGTATGTCTTTGGAGTGTGGGAGGAAACCGGAGCACAGGGAGAAAAGCCATGTGGCCACTGGGGGAACGTACCAATTCCTTACAGACAGCACCCATAGACTGGATTGATCGCTGGCACTGTAAGGTAGCCACTCTACCACTGTGCCACTGTGCCGCCAATAGATAGGAAATGTGAAAGTGATATAAGAAAATAACTGCAGATGCTGGTACAAATCGAAGGTATTTATTCACAATAAGCTGGAGTAACTCAGCAGGTCAGGCAGCATCTCAGGAGAGAAGGAATGGGTGGCGTTTCGGGTCGAGACCCTTCTTCAGAAAGTGATCATTGGTCTCCCACAACTGGGTTGCACTAAGTCACCAGGTCAAGATTTACCACAGACTCACGCTGGACTGTGAATCTTTCACTCCCTCACTGACCTGTGAGGGTTTCAATGGAACCAGGTCCAGCCCATGATTACTGATATCATGCAATACAACCAGGCTCACGAAAACTGTAAGAATGACAGGCTGCAGTAACTATTCTGTTTGAATAACTGTCTGCAGAAGAGCCTCGACCCGAAACGTCACCTATTTCTTTTCTCCAGAGATGCTGTCGGACCCGCTGATTTACTCCAGCTTTCTGTGTCTATCTTTGTAACTATTCCCCACATGTAATGCTGGTGATGGTGGTATCAGCACCACACAAAACACAACGCTCTGTGAAGCAAATCCATTTGCTGCAGATCACATTAATTTTTCAGGCACTCTGGTCTTGTTTTCTTCATTACACCGAATAAAACGTCTGAACGCACTGACAGGTTCTTCAATATATGTCAGAAATGTGAACCCTCAGTGACTCCTCCATATTTCTGTTCTCAGTACTGGGTGGGTCAGAAGCTAAAAGCACAGAGTGCAATATTTGACTCACTGTAACAAATTACCTTCCTACGCATTTGCTGTCAGTCAGGTCCTGTACTTTTGCTTTACGAGTGTCACAATCATTGTTCAGCACTTTTCCAGTGTGTCCTTGTTGTCTTTCCAAAGCAATTTAAGCCTTGAAGAACCGTTTGAAGCTCTTTTAATGATTTAACAAGTCAGGAGCTGATGTACCTGCTTCGCCCAGAATAAATGTAGTCGCGGGCAGGGCGGTGGTGGGAAAGGGAGGAAGCAATTGGCCTACATTCCTTGCATTAGAAAAGGAAAGGTGAAGTCCTTTACATTTTACCATAGACAATAGACAATAGACAATAGTAGCAGGAGGAGGCCATTCGGCCCTTCGAGTCAGCACCACCATTCAATGTGATCATGGCTGATCATTCTCAATCAGTACCCCGTTCCTGCCATCTCCCCATACCCCCTGACTCCGCTATCCTTAAGAGCTCTATCTAGCTCTCTTTTGAATGTATTCAGAGAATTGGCCTCCACTGCCTTCTGAGGCAGAGAATTCCACAGATTTACAACTCTCTGACTGAAAAAGTTTTTCCTCATCTCAGTTCTAAATGGCCTACCCCTTATTCTTAAACTGTGGCCCCTTGTTCTGGACTCCCCCAACATTGGGAACATGTTTCCTGCCTCTAACGTGTCCAGCCCCTTAATAATCTTATTCGTTTCGATAAGATCCCCTCTCATCCTTCTAAGATCCCCTCTCATCCTTCTAAATTCCAGTGTATACAAGCTTTCAACCCTGCTTTATTGCCTGTTCTTGGAGGTTATGCGAGGTCAGTCTCGGTTCCAATGGCCTCATTGCCCGATTGTTTGTAAAGAAATTTGTAAAGAAATTGCAAATCATTTAAAGGATATTAAAGTTATAATTATGTTGGCAACTCACCGGAGTGCAATAAGACAAATAATCACACAGCCAGAGGGACAAGGTTGAATATCCCTGATTTTGTAGAGGATGCAAAGCAATTAAATTGTCATTCAAGACCTGGTCTAACAATCTGGAGAACTGAGTTCATATTTTCAGTTAATACATTGGTCCTTTTTTTAAAAAGAAATATTAGTCATTTGTAATGAAGACAATCACCACCGGGTTGTTTTTGATAATGATCCATCTGATTCACAAATATCCTTCAGGGGAGTAATCTGTCATTCTTTGCCTATCTGTAAATCCAGACAGACCCACAAGGTTGACTCTAACGTGGCCAAGGGTGATTAGGGCGAGATATAAATGACAATGCCAACCACTACCGGAAAAATGAAAAAACACAAATCATTGTCAATGGATATAACCCTTCCTCTTCCCATCCTTTAGAACTAATGCACTGCAATGCTGAGGATTGTAGTCTGCATGCTTTCCCTTTGCTTTATCTATTGTACTTGAGTTTGACTTGGTATATCTATGTATGATATTTCCGATCTGTTTGGATAGCATGCAAAACAAAGCTTTTCATTGTACCTCGGTACACGTGACAATAATAAACCTAAACCTAAACCTTTTGAGTTCTTCGAGAATAAAATAATAAACTCATTTAACTTTATCTCCTGCCAGGCTCCACAGATGGACACCGACATGGGCTGATGATAAATGACCTAAAGATGGGCACAAAATGCTGGAGTAACCCAGCAGGTCAAGCACCTTCTCTGGAGAAAAAGGATGGGTGACATTTCAGGACGGGACCCTTCCTCAGACCTGAAATATCATCCATCCCTTCTCTCCTGAGATGCTGCCTGACTCGCTGACTTACTCTAGCACTTTGTGAATATCTTTGGTATAAACCAGTTCTTTGTTTCTATATGTTAACTGACCTAGTCATGTAGAACATTCCACACAGCCATTTGGGTCTGTATTCGCAAAGGTTGAGGCTGCTGGAAGCCTCGATCACCTCGTGGCACCACGGGAGAAGAATGAGGAGGAGATAAGACTTTTCTTTGCCTTCCATCACAGTGAGGGTGTGCCTGGAGCAATCACTGTGATGGCTGTTTGTGTTAAAATTGTATCTGTGTGTCCTGTGCTTTTTGTTGTATACTGCCGGACCCTGGCGTGAGAGGACGCTGGCGCTGTTTATTCGCCGCTTCTCCGTTAGGATAGTTTGTCTGTTTGTTTTTATGTTATGATTGTTTTTGTAAAGCGCTTTGAGCTTCTGGTAAGGCGCTATATAAAATAAATGCTTATTATTATTATTATTATTATTATTATTATAGTGTCTACGACACCCAGCACATCAATGGGTTCAACAGAATAGACATGTTATCGGAAGGTCATCAGTCGATGACATCCAGAGGAATTTAGGGACAAAATCAATGGAGTCTCTGGACACTTTGCCCAAATGGCTCCACTCATAGGCCATCTTCCCATGGCCAAAGGGGTATGGAAGCATCTCATCACTTAACAATTGTAGTGCCTGTGCCCTTCCACTTTTTCTCAATTATAAAATTTGCAGAATATCAAGTCGAACATACAAACATCACCACCGTAGTCCACAGCAGGCACAAGGCACAATAGTGTTCCTCATCCCCCTACAATCCAGAACTCGAGTGGTAGCTAGTGTCGAAGAACTAACAGGAATTTGGTGGATCATGTACAGAAATAAAAAACCTTAAAATCTACGTCAAGGAACTAAGGAATCTTTACATATTTAGGGGCGAATGTGGGTGAGTGGTTAATGTGAATGTGTTTAGTTGACTATGTGTTGGGAAGGAAGGGGAAACAGGAGAGAGAGATGTGGAGGATGGGAATAATGTTTGCCATAGAAGGGCAGCACAGTGGCTCACCGATAGAGTTGCTGCCTCACAGCGCCAGGGACCCCGGTTCAATCCTGAGTACGGGTGCTCTTTGTACGGAGTTGGTACGTTCTCGCTGTGACTGCGTGGGTTTTCTCTTGGTGCTTTGGTTCCTTCTCCCATCCCAAAGACATACAGGTTTATAGGTTCTGTAAATTGTCCCTAGCGTGTAGGATAGAACTAGTGTATGGGTAATCGTTGGTCGGCACGGACTCGGTGGGCCCTGTTTCCACGCTCTGGAATTCCAACAGGCAAACTCCAGGGCCTGGCCCAGATTGTGTAACTGTTCTCAGGGCCGCAGGCCCAGCCAGTGGCTACCTCATCAATTCCAGCCTGTCATGCCTCTAAAAAGGTTTGGACACTGCTGGGAAGGATTATTGGAATATTACACTGGGTTTTGGAATTAATATATGTAGAGAGATTAAAGAGATTTCTCACTTTCTCCACAGAGAAGAGAAGACCAAAGGAAGCTTCAAAAGAGGGAGTCAAACTGATAATGGATCTTCATGAAGGAGAAAATGTTTATACTGGTTGGTGGATGGGTTACTTGGTAGTGAGTTGCCATGGATAGTAGGTAAAGGAAAATGGAATCCAAGAAGGCATTTGAACATAAAAATAGAAGCAGGAGAGGGTCATTCAGCCCCTTGTGTCTGTTCCATCATTCAATAAGATCATGGCTAACCTTTGTTCTCAGCACGACATTCCTTCGCTAGTCCCATTTCTCTTCATATCTAAAAATCTATTGATCTCTCTGGAAAAAATATTCAGCAACTGAGTCTGCACAATCTTCAGCAGCTTGTGATGCTTCATCATCATATCATATATATACAGCCGGAAACAGGCCTTTCCGGCCCTCCAAGTCCGTGCCGCCCAGGGATCCCCGTACATTAACACTATCCTACACCCACTAGGGACAATTTTTACATTTACCCAGCCAATTAACCTACATACCCGTACGTCTTTGGAGTGTGGGAGGAAACCGAAGATCTCGGAGAAAACCCACGCAGGTCACGGGGAGAACGTACAAACTCCTTACAGTGCAGCACCCGTAGTCAGGATCGAACCTGAGTCTCCGGCGCTGCATTCGCTGTAAAGCAGCAACTCTACCGCTGCGCTACCGTGCCGCCTGAAGGTGTTGTGAAGCAGATTGAGTTGTTGGATTCAAAAAGGCATGGAGACATAGATGAAGAGGAATGCAATTATGTGACCTTAGAGTTGAACTACAATCTAATCTGAGAGCTCTTGCAGTAGAGCAGATACAGCATAATGGGCCAAATCACCTCCTTCATAGGGTTATAATCCTTGATTTGGCGATACATTTGGCAATCATTATTATTAATGCGAAAAAATTCTAAATTGCCCACAAGGCTTGGCACATAACGACATTCCAGTTGAAGAAATAGAAAGATTAATGTAAGGATTAGCGAAGGAAAGAATTAAAGAGAAATAATTGTGGCAGGCCCTTTGGGAAATCACGTTAAGTGCTTATTAAAATCTGGTAAGAATAAAAAATGTTCTTTACACAATTTTCTCTCGTGAGTAGCTTGCAAGCAACAATTTCTATTTCAGATCTCACACGTTCTGTGTATGCACAGCCACTTCAACAGGTTCTCCAAATGACATACAGACATCAAAAGTAGATTAAGTATGCTCTCAAAGGGTATTTTTAAATGAAAATCAAAAGAATACCATTTGCTGGAAATCAAAAGCAATGTCAGAAAATCGGAACGTTTCTGTGAAAAAAGAAACAGAGTTTACGTTTCAGATCCATGACCCTTTGTCAGTTCTGGCTTGCAATGTCAGTTCTCTTTTTCCCTCCACAGATGCTGACTGACATGCTGAGTGTTTTCAGTGGTCTCGGTTTTTGCTGCTGTTGAGAACTGAGAAGATAGAACAGAGAGTAGGTCAGCCAAGGAACTCATTCAGCCGAACATAACACCAATTTAAACTAATCTCTTCTGCCAACACATGATCCCAAATTAAACTAATGTCTTCTGCCTACAACTGTTCAATATCCATCCATTTCTAACATATTCATGTGCCCATCTGAAAGGTCTTTCAATGCTACTACCAAGTGTTTTGGCAGCACATTCCAGGCGCCCACCACCCTCTATGTAAAAGACATGCCCTGTACATCTCATTTAAACTTTTTCCCCTCTGGTCTTGAAGCTGTGGCCGCTAGTATCCGACATTTCAACCCCGGAAAAGGATTCTAACTGAGCGGGATGGAACAGCAGATGCTGGTTTATACCGAAGATAGGCACAAAATGCTGGAGTAACTCAACGGGACAGGCAGCATCTCTGGAGCGAAGGAATGGGTGACATTTCGGGTCGAGGCTCTTCTTCAGCATCTCTAGATAAAAGGAAAAGGTGATGTCTTCAAACTCGGTCTGAAGAAAGGTTCCGACCCGAAACATCACCTATTCCTATCCTCCAGAGATGTTGCCTGGCCCGCAGAGTTGTTCCAGCATTTTGTATTTATCGAAAGGATTCTAACTGTCTAACTTATCTATGCCTCTCATAATTGAATAAACTTCATTCTGTTTTATTTTTCAATCCTCAACAATAACTCTGATGCTTTTGTGCTGGAGAGGTTTAGTGTTTTCATTTTTCTATCTGTACACTGTGAACTTGCTTTGGATGTGCAGTGACCTTTGTTACGTAAATGAATGTGACAGCGGCATTTAAGTGGAAAGCAGCAATGGTATTGTTTAAGGAGTAATTGTTGGCCTGAGCAGTATTGGAAACAAATAATAAACATTAAACCAAGCGGCACGGTGGCGCAGCGGTAGAGTTGCTGCCTTACAGCGAATGCAGCGCCGGAGACTCAGGTTCGATCCTGACTACGGGTGCTGTCTGTACAGAGTTTGTACGTTCTCCCCGTGACCTGCGTGGATTTTCTCCGAGATCTTCGGTTTCCTCCCACACTCCAAAGACGTACAGGTATGTAGGTTAATTGGCTGGGCAAATGTAAAAAAATAAAAATTGGCCCTAGTGTGTGTAGGATAGTGTTAGTGTGCGGGGATCGCTGGGTGGCGCGGACCCGGTGGGCCGAAGGGCCTGTTTCCGCGCTGTATCTCTAAATCTAAAAAAAAAATCTAAAATCAAAGAACACATGCAGAATAATATTAAATAAAGCTTTGTATTAGTCCCGGAAATCTCTGATCTCACAAGTCATGGCTATCTTTGATTGTTCTCATGTGTTCTCCATTCATCTGTACCACAATGTTCCACTTGTTCCCTCTCGCTCACTTGTTCCCTCTGACTGCCTCTGCAGCTCACCACTCATCCTCCTCTCACCACTGCCCCACTAACATACAACTACCACTGATTCACTCCCCCTCCCAATTCACCACTCCACCCTGATAAAAATAAGTAAAATTATGAGACGCCTAGAAAGGGTAGATAGTCAGAAGCTTTTTTCCCATAGTGGGGGTACCAAAAATAGGAGAGCATAGTTTTGTGAGTAACAGAAGTTTTAAAGGGGTTTGAAGGGATAGCTTTTTTAAGCAGATGGTGCTAGATACTCAAACACACTGCCAGAGGGAGTGCAGAGGTCAGATACAATCACAATGTCCAAGAGACAATTAGACAAGCATGGAATGGAATACGGACGTAATGCTGGCAAACTGGTTGGACACAAAGGTTAGTGTCGACCCAATGCACCAAAGCTTCAAGAATGAATCTGTTTCTTAACTAACATGGAATCAACACATTGTGGTCATCGGTGCATACATCCGAACCCTGGAAATTCTGGACAAAGCCAAGGAGGATTTCCTGAAAACAAAAGGATTCATATCGCAAAGGTTTATTTTTATTCACAAAGGAAACAGACCTTGCAGTTTGAGAATTCATTGAAGGAGTAGGTGAAAGTCTAGAACGAGTCGCCATAACCCTCAATAACTCTCAACATCCAGGATCCCCTATACACGTCACCTTACTTTTTATCCTTTAGGAACATTTTGTCCTTAAATTCTCATTATGTTTCCTGTGAATGCTTCCAACTGTGCAGATGTAGACTTTGCTGCAATTAGATGCTCCCAATTGGGTTAATAAACAGGTTAATAAACCTGTTTTTGTGCAATACAATCCTGACTCTAATTTGTTTAATGGGATTAATCTTGAAGCAATGTAAATGGGTTGTTGATAGAGAGTGGTGGGCCAAGGGGTCTGTTTCCATGCTGTGCGCCTCTTACTTAAAATATAAACAAGTGTGCGCATTACTGTGATTTAATATGCAAGAAACACTGACACGCAGAAAGAAACAAAATTACATGAAACTTCTTAATTTAGTTTAAGAAACTGCTGTTGGCCAGGGAAAGCCAAATTAAAAGATTCCCACTGAAGCAAACTCTCATCCAAAACGCTCAATATTCAAATATATTCCTCTACTTCGCAGTAATATATTAGTGAAAGTTACAGAAGACAATCTGGCACTTTTTGGGGCACTGCAGTTCACCAGTAACCACGGCAACCAAAGCTGTGCGGCTGCTAATAAATTCCCCCAGAGTACTGAGTGAGATTGGGGTGCTGTTTCTGATAGACGAATTCACTTACAAATCGTGAGATTTTTGCATAGTGTTCAGGTGGAAGAGAGTTACAAATCGTTACGTACACTGAAGATTGATTATAATATGTTAGAGTTTCAGTAATGACGTAGGACGATATCAACACGAGTCCCAATAAATATTCCTTGGGATTATTTGC
The DNA here is from genome assembly GCF_053455715.1 of Rhinoraja longicauda. Taxonomy (NCBI): domain Eukaryota; kingdom Metazoa; phylum Chordata; class Chondrichthyes; order Rajiformes; family Arhynchobatidae; genus Rhinoraja; species Rhinoraja longicauda. The sequence continues at coordinate 10,917,517 of NC_135981.1, forward strand.
GAATTCAGGTGTACCCCAAATTAAATATTCCTATGGTGATACAAAAGGGTTTGTAGTGTTATGAATATTTCTTGTGCTGTTGTGGAGTATTGCATAACCAAACACAGACCAGAAGAATCAAGGAAAACACATCCGTTTATTGTGGCAACTGATTCTTAACTGAGTTGAAGCAATTGGTCACTGTCAATTACTGTCAGTGGATGGTAAGATAATTAGTAAGGTGAAGGGGGGGAGGGGGATAGTATGGAGTTCAAGACAAGATAACAGGAAATTTATTCACAAAATGCTGGAGTAACTCAGCAGGTCAGGCAGCATCTCGGGAGAGAAGGAATGGGTGACGTTTTGGGTCGAGACCCTTCTTCAGTCTCGACCCGAAACATCACCCATTCCTTCTCTCCCGAGATGCTGCCTGACCTGCTGAGTTACTCCAGCATTTTGTGAATAAATCGATTTGTACCAGCATCTGCAGTTATTTTCTTATACTATAAGATAACAGGAAAAATGGGATTAATTTAGGTGGTTGCTCGATGGTTGGCATGGGCGCAGTGAGCCAAAGGGCTTGTTTCCATGATGTATGATGAATGAAAATACAGTGCAGAAAATGTGTTGTTATCCACTCAATGCGGTTTCTTCACGTAATAGTGACCCATCAACATTGAAGTAATAGTTATATGCAATAGATAATATACATGAGCCAGCCCAATATACAAAGACCACAGTGAAGTTAAGTGCAAGGTGTTGCACTTTGGAGGACAAGCTAGGCTAGTCAGTGATGGGAATCACAAGGGTTGGTTAAAACAAGGGCTTGATCCTGGGGACTGGGGAACCAAGAGACTGGAGACCAGACAGTGCAGGATAAGAATTAATGCTCATACATTGGGCTCCAATGTAGGTACAATAAACCCTGTGCTCACTAACTCATTCACACAAAGGTCAGCGCACAGTAACCTTTGCTCGCTCCCTCCTTCCTCACATCTCAACTTTCTTACTCACCTACGGCCAACTGTCCCGTATTAGCTGGGACATCCCGTATTTTGGGCTAAATTGGTTTGTCCCATACGGGACCGCCCTTGTCCCGTATTTTGGCCCAGGAGGCGCTGTAGGCCCGGACGCTGTAGGCCCGGACAGTGTAGGCCCGGTCAGTGTAGGTCCGGACTGTGTAGGCCCAGACAGTGTAGATCCGGACTGTGTAGGCCCAGACAGTATAGGTCCGGACAGTGTCGGTCCGGACACTGTAGGTCCGGACAGTATAGGCACGGAGGCCCGGGCGCCGCCTAATGGAGGTTGCGTAGCAACCCGCCTCCCGGCCCGGGCGGCTGCCATTGGTGGAGCGGGAGCACATGGTCGTTGGCTGGGTGAGGTCACGTGGGGCGCGGGATGGTGACGTCACCTTATTTGGGAGTGAGATAGTTGGCACCCCTATACCCACCCTACCACCGACATTCCTAGCTATTAAGATCTCAGCTTCAACACAGACACAGTCCCAGTCCCGATGCTGGAGTACTGAGCACAAATGCTGCCTGACACACTGAGTTCCTCCAGCAGTTTGTTTCTTGCTCTCTTTGTTGTATTGAACCAAGAACTTGAATTGCCAAGCTCAGAAGGCCAGGGTCCAAGTGATGGTACATATGATGAATATACATAGATGGTTGACAGTTGGTGTGGACATGTTGGGTGGAAGGACCTGTTTCTACACTGTACCACTCTATCACTATATGACTCCTCCACACGAACTGCACCACGTTTCCAGCAAATCAGTTAACAATTTGTCCAAGCCCGCCTCCACAAGCCTTATCCTCAACATCAGAGCACTTTGTTCCTTAAAGCTTTCACCTGTGACCAACAGAATATTATGGATTTTGAGGATGATATCCAGTTCTTCCAGATAAATGAGTGGGTGTCAAAGAAGAAAAATGTTCAATACACAGTGAAATCCTAAACAATTCAAGGCAAATAGCCTCATTCATCACAGTAATCACCCGACACAGCAATTATGAAGCTGTTGACTAATCATTGCATTCAGTCTCTGTCAATGAATCCACAATGGACCCAGACTGGAAGCATGGAAAACCCAGTGGCACAGAGTTTTGGGAGCCATAGACCTAAAAACCTCTACTCCCTTTGTGATCACTCCACATACCATGTGTCATTTCTCAGATTATTCAAACTCTGCAAGACAAAATATTATTTTCTGAAAAAAAATAAGAGAGACAAACGGATTTCTAAATTAAGCACCTACTCTTCAAAAGAATCAATGGTTTTGCAGTGAAAGGCAATAGTTAAAATATTTATAGTTTGAGGAATTATGTCTTCTTCATGAGTCTGGTACGGGAACTGTTCTGCCCACAGCCACAAATCACTACAGAGAGTGGTGAAGACGGCACTGCACATCACTGGTAACTGTCTCCCGGCCATTCAGGACATTTTCTACCGGCGGTGCCTGCGGAAGGCACGCAGCATCATCAAGGACCACAGCCACCCAGCACGCAGGCTGTTCTCCTTGTTACCGTCAGGCAGACGATACAGGAGTATGGCTGCCCGTACCACCAGACTTAAGAACAGTTTCTACCATCAGGCCATCAGGCTTCTGAACTCAGAAACACATTTCACATCATATATGTTGATTATTTTAATATTGTCTTTTTATCTTACTAATGTCTTTTTTTATCTTATTTATCCTTGGAATATGACTGCTGAGGTGACCCGTTGTCTTGTCAAATACATTTCATTGTACCGTTGACCCTGTGCCAACCTACATATGACAAATTAAATTTTAAAAAATTTTAAATTTAAAATTAGAAAGAGGCTTTAACCATATTGTCTGCAAAACACCAAATACTTTGGTTTCCTTGCTGCTGTCCACTTTGTCATCATTAGCGATACCAAACAGGGTGCAAAAAACAGTGATTCTTCTACTTTCATTCATATTTATTGATCACAGGTAAAGATTTATAGCTGAAACACAACCAGTTGTGGACAGAATGAACAATGTGGTGGGAGACAAGTAGATCAGGTAAGAACGGTGGGTTTATTCACCTGAAAGTTACAAATGAAAGAGTTGTTTTATAATAATTCAACTGGTTCTTTGCTACTTTTCTAATGCGTGTTTCTTTTTTTGTTTTTAGATATTTGTAACTTGTAAGAGATTTTAAAAGAAAGAAGACTTTCAAACTTCTTGCACGATTAAACCGCAGAAACGCTCACCAGATAATGGTGTGTTTTTGGAATTGAAATTGCATTGTGGAGAAGTAATGGCAAACCTACATAGAGAAAACAACAGAATGATATTGAATGGATAATTCCTAAAATAATGTTCGAAGAATAAATATTTGCCAAGACACCAATGATACCTCCTTCAACCCTGTCTGCTAGTTTCCTGCACACACATAATACCCTGTACAAGGATAAAAAAAATAGGTAGACACAAAATGCTGGAGTAACTCAGTGGCACAGACAGCATATCTGGAGAGAAGGAATGGGTGATGTTTCGGGCCTTCTTCAGACTGGAGAAGACTTCCGTCTGAAGAAGGGTCTCAACTTTGGTGGTGGGAAAGATGCTGGAGTCAATTATTCAAGAGGTAATAACGGTGTATTTGGATAGCAGTAAAAGGATAAGTCCAAGTCAGTATGGATTTATGAAAGGGAAATCATGCTTGACTAATCTTCTGGAATTTTTTGAGGACGTGACAAGTAAAATGGATGAAGGGGAGCCAGTGGATGTAGTGTATCTAGACTTTCAGAAAGCTTTTGATAAGGTCCCGCACGGGAGATTGGTGACTAAAATTAGAGCACATGGTATTGGGGGTAGGGTGTTGACATGGATAGAAAATTGGTTGGCAGACAGGAAGCAAAGAGTAGGAGTAAACAGGTCCTTTTCAGAATGGCAGGCAGTGGCGAGTGGAGTGTCGCAAGGCTCGGTGTTGGGGCCGCAACTGTTTACCATATATATTAATGATTTGGAAGAGGGAATTAGAAGCAACACTAGCAAGTTTGCGAATGACACAAAGCTGGGTGGCAGTGTGATCATCTTGTGAATCTGCTTCTAGCCTTTCCACTTTTGATAGCTGTGTCTTTACTTGAAGCCTTAAACACCACAAATTCCTCCCTAAATTTCTTTGCCCCTCTGCCTTAAGGTATTTTGAAGCCTATTCTTATCAAGGTATAATCCAAGACTGGCTTCTATTCTTTGGTACTGAGATTATCCCCAAAACATTGGGAATATCCTAATACTCATCCTAACAGGGATCGGTGCTCAGGCTTTGACCTCTTGCAATGTTGATGAATTTTCAGAGAACACAAAGTAAATGTGAAAGTAGTTAATGTAGACGGCATCAGGAGGATAACAAATTTAAAATAGTGGACAAAAATTTGACAAATGTTGTATAATGGGGGCAAAATGTGAAATTGTCCATTTTGGCTTAAATAATTTTTTTAAGCCAATTTATAAAATGGGGAATTTCTGAAATGAAATGGGATCTGAGTATTCTAACCAACGATTTAAAATAAGTTTGCATGCTGGTACAGCAGATATTACAAAAGTCAACTGATTGAGAATGATCAGCCATGATCACATTGAATGGCGGTGCTGGCTCGAAGGGCCGAATGGCCTCCTCCTGCACCTATTGTCTATTGTCTATTGTCAACAGAATGTCACTGGCTATGGCAAGTAAAACTGAATACAAAAGCAGAGATTATGCTTCAGTTATACAGGGTACTGATGAGATCACACCTGGAGTACTGTGAACTGTGTATAGTATTGGCCTCTTTATTTATGGAAGGATTTAAATCTATTGGAAGCAGTTCAGAGAAGGTTTACTGGAAAAGTTAGATAGATTAGGCTTGTGTCCACTGGAGCTCAGAAAAGTAAGGAAGGACTTATTTGGAACACTTAAGATCCTGAGGAGATTTGACAGGGAGGATGTGGAGAGAATGTACACTCTTGTAGGGGAACTTGGAAGTTGGAGACCATTTAAAGACAGCCAATAAACGATAGAGATGAGGCAAAAATATTTCTATCTGGGGTTGTAAGTTTTTGGATTCCTTTAAAGGGCAATGGAAGAAGAAATGTCTTTTGAAGGAGAGAAATTTCTCCTTGTATATTTTTTATATTGTCTGGTATATTTTTAAAGCAGTGGGAGATGGATTCTTGACAAGCAAGGAGTGGAAAGTTTACCAGGGGAATGTGGAGTTGAGATCACAGCCATAATTGACCATGATCTTATTGAAAGGCACAGAGGGATTCGGAGGGTGTGGGTGTGGACTAGAATTCTGCTCTGAGTACTCATAATATGAGTATTTCTCTCATGGTGAAAATCTGAATTTGGCAAGTCATTTCGTAATTTGCGTCCTTACTTTAATTCAACCATCTCTTTAATATCTCTTCCAAAATAAAAGGGATGCTGTAAGAAGTTGTAATAAAGAGTCGTTTAACTTCATATAAAGTTCTTTATTAGCCATAAGCATCGGAGACTGCAGAGAAAGAGTCCCACGCTCTCAACCATCTGGATTGTTCTAATATCTTATCAATAAGCTACGAGCACACATGTGCAAGACACATTCCATAGGATGCCTGTCTGAAGACTTGGCCTGGATCAGGAACATACAGATGCTTCTGCTATTTCCCATGTCCTGCAAACATATGAGAGGAGATCTTATCGAAACGTATAGATTGGAGGAGATCTTATCGAAACGTATAAGATTATTAAGGGGTTGGACACGTTAGAGGCAGGAAACATGTTCCCAATGTTGGGGGAGTCCAGAAGAAGGGGCCACAGTTTAAGAATAAGGGGTAGGCCATTTAGAACTGAGATGAGGAAAAACCTTTTCAGTCCGAGAGTTGTGAATCTGTGGAATTCTCTGCCTCAGAAGGCAGTGGAGGCCAATTCTCTGAATGCATTCAAGAGAGAGCTGGATAGAGCTCTTAAGGATAGCGGAGTCAGGGGGTATGGGGAGAAGGCAGGAACAGGGTACTGATTGAGCCATGATCACATTGAATGGCGGTGCTGGCTCGAAGGACCGAATGGCCTCCTCCTGTACCTATTGTCTATTGTCTATTGTCTATAAACCTTTCTGGTTCATATTCACTGCAAATGCTCATTACAGGCTTCACCTATTGCCTGGGATATGTACAATGGGGCAAAATGTAAAATTGTCCATTTTGTCAGTCATGAAAAACAGGCCAGACATAAAGGGCTGGACTAATTCAGCGGGTCAGGCAGCATCTCTGGAGAATATGGATGTTGAGTCAGGTCAGGTCCTGCTTCTGAAGAAGGGTTTCCACACAAAACGTCACCTATTCCTTCTCTCCAGAGATGCTGCCTGACCCGCTGAGTTACTCCAGCATTTTGCGTCTATCTTCTATTGTATTTTATAATAGCTTTAGAGCAGCTATTCTATAAGACCTACATTTAGAGAGCTTGGCAGTTTGATGTATGAGTTTGTCGCACACGACTAGGAGCTGGAGACCTTTGCTGGCGCAATCAGCAGTGTCGAATGAAGACCCCAGGGAGCATTTAGAGTTCATCTAGAGCTGTTTCTGTGCATTCACACTGTTGTCAGGAGGAGAGAGGACACTGCCGAGGATTCTATCACTCACAGTTCTCACTGCAGCATCAGCACGAGGTAGGTCAGGTGTAAGGTCTCATCTCTGCCTTGCATTCTCGCTGGCAATCTTCCAGAGGCACATTTCCAATCAATATTTTGCTGCCTTCGAGCAAATCCCTGGTCTCCCGTTTAAAAGTGTACTCTTTTTAATCATGATAGGTCACTGTTGTATAATCCCAGTGAATGGTACGGCAGAGGTTCAGGGGAAGGGTGACACTAGACTGAGGCAAAACAATAAGAACTCAGTCTACGCAAAAACAACTCAGCAAGACACAGGGTCATTAGCAACTCAATGTGGGGAAAAAAGATCTGTGGATGCTCGTTTATACCAAAGATAGAAACGAAGGGCCAGGCAGCAGCTGTGGAAAAAAAGAATGGCCGATCTTTCGCGACTCAACCTGAAACGTCACCCATCCTTTGTCTACAGGGATGCTGTCTGACCTGCTGAGTTACTTCGGCAATTTGTGTCAACCTCAAAGTGGGAGGCAGGATAGAGACAGGAAGGCAGTAGAAATGCTCCGGTTTAATAATGCACCATTAGGAAGAAACTATATAACAACCTGGGGATTCAAACTATTGTCTTGAGAGCCGGTGTTAAAACTCTAGGCTGACACTTGGTGCAGTACTGAGATGGTGCACTGTGGGAGGTGCGATCATTCAGATGAGATGTTAAAGGAAAATCCTTGTGTGCCCCAGGCAGGAATCAATGCAACCATGACAGAGTTTTCAAAACGAGCACCAGTATCCCCTGCAACCAACAACATATTACTGAGATGATGGATTGTTGGGGCATTGCCACCTTGTTAAGTGGTGGCAGCTGGTGCATTGGCTGATGCAGTTCTAACATCACCATCGTGACCACACGAAGAAAACATCTGTAGGGCCATATCAGATGGAAACAGGCCCCTCTGTCCACCAAATCCCAGCCAACCATCAACCACCCATCTCACGAACCCAACACAAATCCCATTTTACTCTCCTCACATTCTCATCAACTCGCCCAAGATTTCGATATGATACGATGCGATACGATAGAACTACCAGCATGAGTGGTACAACGGTTTGCACTGGAATTGTCAAAACACAACTTCATTTGCTACGTGATGAATTTTAGACCTGGCCCAGCCAGTGTTGGTCCTTTTTCTGGCAAAACGGATAACCCAGAAAGGCTCTGGAACCAAGGATGCCAGACAATCGGTGGTGGACCTGTACCAACCAATCATCATTGATTCAACAGCCCATGTGTTCACATGCAATGAGATGGCAGGGTTACAGAACTTTTTTATTGGTGTGAGATTCAATCAAATATTTAACACAGGCGTACATAATCACATTAGTTAGTTTCTGGGCCATTAATCGGGGATGTCAGGTGCAATGCTTATTGTCTTTGTTACAGTTGGATGGACTGTCCCCCCAGTCATGCCCCACAGATCTGGGACTGGATCCTTGTAATCATCAAGTAGTGTAAGAAAATAACTGCAGATGCTGGTACAAATCGAAGGTATTTATTTCACAAAATGCTGGAGTAACTCAGCAGGTCAGGCAGCATCTCAGGAGAGAAGGAATGGGTGACGTTTCGGGTCGAGACCCTGAAGAAGGGTCTCGACCGAAAACGTCACCCATTCCTTCTCTCCTGAGATGCTGCCTGACCTGCTGAGTTACTCCAGCATCTTGCAATCATCAAAATCGATTAGGCAGAAATTTATTTTGTACAGTAAAGGTAACAAAAAGTCAAGTTATTTTTGTTACACTTGAGCAATTTATCAGAACAAAACTATTGGTCTGCATTGCACATTACAAGATGAGATTCCTCTGGATTTGTAGGAGTCTTGTCAACGTCCAGACTGGGGAAGTGACTTTCCCATTTCAAATATGGAATACATAAAAATAAAGCCTGTATAGCCATACAAAATTCAAGATAGGCACAAAAAGCTGGAGTAACTCAGTCAGCATAGACACAAAAAACTGGGGTAACTCAGCGGATCAGACAGAATCTCTGGAGAAAAGGAATAGGTGACTTTTCAGGTCGAGACCCTTCCTCAAACATATTCCTTTTAGGGCAGTGGAGGCCAAATCACTGGATGAATTTAAAAGAGAGTTAGATAGAGCTCTGGGGGCTAGTGGAATCAAGGGATATGGGGAGAAGTTGGGCACAGGTTACTGATTGTGGATGATCAGCCATGATCACAATGAATGGCGGTGCTAGCTCGAAGGGCCTCCTCCTGCACCTATTTTCTATGTTTCTATCCCGGAAAAAACCCCACGCAGGTCACCATGAGAGCGTACAAACTCCGTACATTCAGCACCCGTAGTCAGGATTGAACCCGGGTCACTGGCGCTGTAAGGCAGCAACTCTACCACTGCGCCACTGTGCCACCCACAATTGTCCAGTTAGGCTACACCAGCATTCCTCGGCTGTTTGCTCATCTGCTGTGAGATGAAAAAGCAACTGGTTGGAACACCTGTACACCGGCCTGAAGAGGGGTACTGACACGAAACGTCACCTGTCCATTACCCCCACAGATGCTGCCTGACCTGCTGAGTTCCTCCGGCAGTTAGTGTTTCAGTCAAGATTCCAGCATCTTCAGTTCCTCGCGTCATTGGATTCCTAATCTATCTCCACCGCCATCGGAATACCAACCATCAATGATTCAGCAGCCCTGGCATTCATGTGTGCAGTGTGATGCCATGGTCACGGATCATTCTGACAGGTGTAATACGCATCAAATATTTAACGTGTGGCCTTAATCACATTAGCTTGTTTCTGGATCGTTAACTAAGGATGCCAGCTGCAATGCATACCTTCTTTGATGGGCTGCCCATGTGCAAACCGTGTGTCCGTTGTTTCCAAAACCACAAAATTCCCATGACCAAGAGTTTCCATTTTGTCAAAGGCACCCATTCCTCCTCCCACAAAACCAGTCTTTCTGCAGGTAAATTGTCACAGACAGACAGAACTCTCCACACAGGGTGTTGTGTTCAATCACTAGTGATTGCGCTGCTGTTAAATGATGAGACCGCTGTCTGTGCAGTTCCCCTTCGCCTTTCCCCACTACAGTCAAGATCATTCCTCTGTGAGACGGCAGGGTCGTAGCTCAAGAACATATATCAATGTAACATTTGTAAAAAATCTCCAGAAGACTGGGAAATACAGCAATCTGTTTGAATAAATGTCGCATTGCAGCAAGAGGCAACATATAGCAGCAGCTTCAAGATCATGTCATTTACAGAAAGAGCTGGACCCAGCAACTCCTACACCCTAAACCAACAAGAACCCCTCCAATATATTGTCCTTCACTCTTCCCCAGGCTGTGAGATTCTTAAACCAGGGTCTGAAGAAGGGTCCTGAGCCGAAACGTCACATATCCATTTCCTCCAGAGATGCTGTGCCGACCCGCTGAGCATTGTGTCCATCTCTGGATGCAAGGCCTGTTTATTAACACACAACACCCTGGGCCTTGTGTGCTACGGATTTCCCCAGGGGCAGAGCTTCAGACAGAATATTCGCTTGCCCACCACAAGGCGCACAGTTAATGTATTCAAACAATGCCATGAGAGTTCCAAGCTTCTGCCCCCCGGCAGTAACACCATCATAGTATTGCCATGGAAGTACATTGTGTTCAGTCAGTGCCTCTCTGCGGCCCTCATGCTCGGTGTGGACCTTCATGAGAAGGCCCGAAGGTTGGGAGCTCCAGTGTGATGGGACCTCCTACATAAGGTGTAGGAGGGAATTCTGACTACTTTGTGCTCTACCCGTACCCTGTATCTGGCTTTACTCAGATAGGCACAGACACAAAATAAAACAGCTAGTAGCTCAGTGGACGTCTGTCAAACAAGTTGTTTTATTGAAGGCTTCAACAGTGGGCACCGTCCTCTGGGTTCGCTCTGAGTGTTCAACAATGATATCATGATGAATGCCTGCACCTTGGAGCCAGCCAGCAATGGAGCAAAATTTGTCCGGAGATGAAAGTTAAAAAGCTGCAAAGGCAGGATATCTGAAACCAAGACAATGACAGGATAAAACAAGGCAACAACAAACAAGAACAGGACACCTGAAGGGCGATAGAGTTGCTGTCTTACAGCGCCAGAGACCTGGGTTCAATCCCAACTACGGGTGCTGTCTGTACGGAGTTTGTACGTTCTCCCCGTGACCTGCGAGGGTTTTCTCTGAGATCTTCGGTTTCCTCCCACACTCCAAAGACGTACAGGTTTGTAGGATAATTGGCTTGGTGTAAGTGTAAATTGTCCCTAGTTTGTGTAGGATAGTGTTAATTTGCAGGATCGCTAGTCAGCACGGACGTTGGGACGAAGGGCCTGTTTCTGTGCGGTATCTCTAAACTGAAAACTAAACTAAAAGTGGAACATGGTGGAAACAGTCAATCCGTTGATCTGATGGTCGTTTGGGTGTCCTGCAGACTACCATGGGCTGAAGGAATTAGATGAAGTCTCCTCTCCTTCATTGTGATATCGGGGTGACCTTCCTCATGCAGCAGTGAGCAGCAAACCGTGAGATGTGGCAGTGGTCAGCAGCACAAGCCTGTGATGATCCTGACGCTGAGCAGTTGAGATTGACCCTTACTCTGACCTCTATCAGCAAAGCAGAACAGGCACAGCCAAGGATGAAATGACCGCAGTCCAGCACACAAACCATCCTCCCCACCCCCACCATCGACTCCATCTACTCTTCATGCTACTTTTGGAAAACAGTGAACATGGTCACGGACAACTTACATTCCGCTATTCCCTCTTCTCCCCTTTCCCGTTGGGCAAAAGATACAAAAGCTTGAAAGCACGTAACACCAGATTTAGCAACAGCTTCTTCCCCACGGTTAGCAGGCTACTGAACACATCTACCATAGGCTATGGGTGTAGTCCTGATGTCCCAGCCTACCTCATTCTGCCCCTTGCACTTTTTAAATCTGCACTTTCTCTGTAACTATAGCGCTATAATGCTGTAACTCTATAGTCTGCACTCTGGTATTTTTCTCTTCGCACGACCTGTTGTACTTGTGCATGGTTTGATTGCAGTTATTTTTCAGGCAAACCTGCAGGCTTCCATGGGCTGAAGGTACGAGATGATCTCTCCTGCATTATGATGTCGGGGTGACCTCCCTCACGCAACAGCAAGCAGCATGGTTTGACTGGATAACACACGAACTGCTTCTCCGTACACGAGACAATAACAGACCAATACCAAAACCATACAGATTGAATGGTTGCTTTCTCATGCAGTTATCTATTAAAATTATGTTTGCTTCACTTATAATAAATTGCAAGCAGTGGGAATGTAAGTCCCTGAAGATTGTGACTAAACGGCTTACAGTTAATTGATGTAGCTGAGGTATTGCCCAGATCATCCAGAGATAGATGGGCAACATCTCATACGCTTGGAACTCAGTACATTCACTTTCAGCTTCATTGAAAATTCATGGAAAAATGGTTTAACTTCTTTTTTGAGTGACTTGATATCTTGTTCAGTCAGAGAGTTGTGAATCTGTGGAATTCTCTGCCTCAGAAGGCAGTGGAGGCCAATTCTCTGAATGCATTCAAGGGAGAGCTGGATAGAACTCTTAAGGATAGCGGAGTCAGGGGGTATGGGGAGAAGGCAGGGACGGGGTACTGATTGAGAATGATCAGCCATGATCACATTGAATGGCGGTGCTGGCTCGAAGGGCCGAATGGCCTCCTCCTGCACCTATTGTCTATTGTCTATTGTCTATTGTTGTAACCATTGCACAGGTGGGATTGACAATACTCTGGGCATATCCCTGTATGTCAAAAGAAATGTCAAATAAAGCGCGTACTCCACATTGCGGGCTTTAAGAGGCAGGTTCAGTGGAGGTATGCGTGGGTGTTACTCAGCTCAGACTGGTCAGCTTACAGCAGAAATCCCCCTCGCAGTTTATCTGCAGTGATTTACCTCCAATCCTAGAAATTGGAGTTCCCTTTCTCTTAAATCCAAATTGCCCCCATGGAAATTCAACAGTGCACTATGTATGTACAGGATTCATGTGATGGTCCCATCAGCATGTGTGATGCGTCTCTCGGCATTACTGACAGACACAGGAACAATAATGCACAACCCTTGGCATTTGTGGATAAACCCTGAGTAAAACCAGTGGTAAGGGAAGACTGCTTTGTGTGTCTGGATTTCCAACAAAGATATTTGAATATGTTTAGTTTAGTTTAGAGAAACAGCATGTAAACAGGCCCTTCGGCCCACCGAGACCGCACCGACCAACAATCCCCACACTTTAACACTACCCTACATACACTAGGGACAATTATTTACATTTATACCAAGCCAATTAACCTACAAACCTGTACGTCTCTGGAGTGTGGGAGGAAACCGAAGATCTCGGATAAAACCCACGCAGGTCAAACTCTGTACAGACAAGCACCCGTAGTCAGGATCAAACCTGGGTCTCTGGCGCTGTAAGGCAGTAGCTCTACCGCTGTGCCACCGTGCCGCCCGTGACATTGGTATTGGGTATAATTTGTGTTAAGATGAGCTCCCATCGTAAATATGTAATTCTACAGAGCCATTTAGCCACACTCAAAATGTTGATGTTGAAACTGTATTTAATTACTTGTTGTTATCTTTGTTCCCAAAGAGTATAAGTCCTCGAGGTACTTTGAGTCAAGAAATGTCTGAGAGCAATTCTTTCAAAATGTATGCTTGTCACATTGAATAAAGACCTTTTTCCTCGCTGAATCTCTAAACTAAACTAAACTAAACTAAACTAAACTAAAGAACCATCATAAGGGTAAACCTTCGGAAAGCATCAGGACCTGACGGTGTATCTGATAGCTGCTGGACCAACTGGCTGGAGTCACTGGTACTGACCTCCTTACCATTGAAGAGACCTATAAGAGGCAGCAAAAAGTCAGTCAGCATCATCAAGGACACATGCCATCCTGGCCATGCTCTCATTTCACTCCTGCGATCGGGAACCAGATATAGGAGTCTCAAAACCCTAACCTCAAGGTTCAGGAAAAGTTTCTTCCCAACAACCATCAGGAACACTATTAACCCCAATTAAACTATGCATTGTTTATTAAAGCACTTTGGGCTTTTTTTGCACTAATGTTGTTTTGGTCACCATGTTATAGGAAAGGTGTTGTCAAGCTGGAAAGGATGCAGAGAAGATTTACGAGGATGTTGCCAGGAGGGCCTGAGCTACAGGGAGAGGTTGAGCAGATGAGGGCTTTATTCCTTGGAGCGCAGGAGGATGAGGAGTGATTTTAGAGAGGTGTACACGATTATGAGAGGAATAGATCGAGTAAACACACAAAGTCTTTTGCCCAGAGCAGGGGAATCAAGAACCAGAGAACATTGGTTTAAGGTGAAGATTTAATAAGAACATGAGGGGTTGCTTTTTTTTTACACAAAGGGTGGTTGGTGTATGGAACAAGCTGCCAGAGAAGGTAATTGAAGCAGGTACTATCGCAACATTGAAGAAGCATTTGTACAGGTAAATGGATAGGACAGGTTTAGAAGAATATGGGCCAAATGCAACTTGGGCCTAGTATGACAATAGACAATAGGTGCAGGAGTAGGCCATTCAGCCCTTCGAGCCAGCACCGCCATTCAATGCGATCATGGCTGATCACTATCAATCAGTACCCCGTTCCTGCCTTCTCCCCATACCCCCTCACTCCGCTATCCTTAAGAGCTCTATCCAGCTCTCTCTTGAAAGCATCCAACGAACTGGCCTCCACTGCCTTCTGAGGCAGAGAATTCCACACCTTCACCACCCTCTGACTGAAAAAGTTCTTCCTCATCTCCGTTCTAAATGGCCTACCCCTTATTCTCAAACTGTGGCCCCTTGGATGGGGCATGTCGGTCGGTGTGGGCAAGTTGGGCCAATAAGCCTGTTTCCACACTGTATGACTCTATGACTCTAAAACTCTATTGTTAAAGTTTGAATTTAGGAAAGAACGACCATCTTTATTTGTTGATAAATCAGAACATGCAAAATATGAATAGATATCACACACAGTAGAGCAGAATAATTAATGTCAGTGTTTTCCTCTCTACATCGCTGTTTTGCAATTACTGAACTGCAGACAAATAAAGTCAAAAATTCTTCATGTCGCCCACTAATTAACAGCCTGTTTTGATTCTTTTTCACTGGTTGATGTGTGCTCTATAATGAGCTTCGCTGCTTATCAGTGATTTGTTCTCTAAGCCCTGCAATTTCTCTCTCCACTCCTGAAGACATTGTTACCATGCCTTGGGCTCCACATCCCCAGCTGCCTGCTATTACGATACTATTGCAAGCTCACAGTTGTCATGTCTGATCCCAGGCGTATAAACACATGCATTCGGAGCAAGCCCTTCTCCACTAATTGTACGGATAAGTGTGAGGTGTTGCATTTTGGAAAGTCAACCAGGGCAGGATGTTCACAGTGAATGGCAGGGCCCTGGGGAGTGTTGTAAAGCAGAGGGATGTAGGAGTGCAGGTACATAGTTCCTTGAAAGTGGCGTCACAGGTAGATCGGGTGGTCAGGAGGCTTTTGGCACATTGGCCTTCTTCAGTCAGAATATTGAGTATAGAGGTTGGGAGGCGATGTTACAGTTGCACAAGACATTGTTGAGGCCACATTTGGAGTATTGTTTTCAATTTTGGTCAACTTGTTATAGGAAAAAATTTGTTAAGCTGGAAAGGGTGCAGAGAAGATTTACAAGGATGTGGCCAGGATCTGTACTTTTGTGGTTTTCCATTACTGCCTAAATGTTCCTTCTACATTTTAAATGGTCATGGGTGGAGTGCTCAAGGATACCTTCAGACTCTCCCCTCTGCATTTTGAGGTTCCACACTGCTACAAAAGGACATCTATCATACCGTTGCCCAAGAAGAGAATGGTGACCTGTCCCCAGTGACTGTCATCGGGTTACATCCATTGTAATGAAGTGCTTTGAATCCCGAATCAACTCCAGTCTCAGAAATGACCTGGATCCGTTTCAGTTTGCCTATCGCCAACAGCAGATGCTGTCTCACGGACACTCTACTCTGCTCTGGATCACCTGGAGAACAGGAACACAATCGCCAGGCTGTTGTACATTGACTAGAGCTTGATATTCAACCAATCAGCCCCTCCACATTCATCAACAGGCTCCAAGACCCGGCATATTTGCCTCCCTTTGCAACTGTCTTCATCTGCAAATATCAATCGATGCGGATTAAGTAACAACATCTCCTCACTGACCATCAACGCAGGTGCATCTCAAGGCTACTTAGCCCCCTGCTCTACTCTCTTTATACCCAGGACTAAGCACAGCTCCAGTGCCATCTATAACCTTGCTGATGACACCATTGTTATTGGCCGAATAATGGTTGTTGGTGAATCAGCATTCAGGAGAAAGAGGGGACACTCTGGTTGAATGATGCCACAACAAGAACATCTCGCTTAATGTCAACAAAACCAAGGAAGTAACTGTTGACTTCAGAAAGAGGAAGTCGGGAGACCATGGTAGGTCGGTTATGGAGAAAGTTAGTAGCTTCAAATTCCCGGGCGTTAACATGTCACATGACCTATCCTTGGCCCAGAACATGGGCGTAATCATGAAGAAAATGGCAACCCTTCTACTTTCTCCGAAGTTGAGAGAGAATCAGCTCACCATTGAATTTGCTAACAAACTTCTACTGGTGCGCTGTAAAATGTGTTCTGACTGGTGGCATCATGGCCTCGTACAACAATTCCATTGCACGGGAATGTAAGAGGCTGCAGAGGGTGGTGGACTGAGACCAGTCCATCGTAGGCGATACCAAAGCCTGAAGACCCACACCACCAGGTTCAGGATCAGCTATTTTCTGCAGCTATTAGGTTCTTGAACTGACCTGCACAGCCCTAATCTGACAACAGCAACGGACCACTTCCTTAGACCATAGAACCACAGGCCACTTACCAGAGATTTATTTTCTAATTGTGTATTTGTGCCCCATTATTTTATTTTATTTCCACTGCCTTGTTGGATGTGTGTATAATTTTATCTTTTGTGTACTGCCTGAGTCTATCCGCCTGCGTTGCTGCTGCAAGCAAGATTTTGCATCGTACCTGTACCTGGCTGTACTTGCGCATGCGAAATAAACTCCACCAGTTGATTTGACTTGAGTTGACCGGGACCTGAGATTTCCAGGACTTCGTGGGGCTGTGGCATCTCTTCAAAGAGACTTTGAGCGGAGATGAACAGTTGGCTCCACAATTGGACAGGAGGCCACACAGCTGGACAGCTCATTAAATGGATGGACAGCTAGTCAGCTGATGATAAGGGCAGAAACAGCATCATCAGTGACGTGTGTGACGGTCTGTTCTTTTCTTTATCAATTCATGTTGCTTGTGATTGGCAAAAATGAAACTTTCGGAAGACCTGGTGCTTCACGTTACTGAAACGTTTCTTGATTAGTACCGGTGTCAGAGGTTATGGGGAGAAGGCAGGAGAATGGGGTTAGGAGGGAATGATGGATTAGCCATGATTGAATGGCAGAGTAGATTTGATGGGCCAAATGGACTAATTCTTTCCTCCTATCACTTATGAACTTATGAAATTGTACTTGCCTTAATCTTTAAGTAATTTTCCATTCGATGAAAAGTTTGAAGCAATGGTGGAATGAGGGAGTCAGAATCGAGATCCAGTGCTGTACGAGCCTCCTGAAAGATATCAACTCGAACGATCACAATACGATGTTGTGTTTTTATTGGTTAGTGTGCTCACAGAAATGTTAACATTTCTGATCCTGTTTTCATGCTGGAATCCAATGCAAAGGATTTAGTGCTTAGGAGTTGCCATGGAAACTGGTGGTGCTCTGATTGAGAGTGTGTGTGTTGCAAACATTTCCAGCTTGCTCAACCGTGCCTCTGCTTTTAGATGATGCTAATTCCAATCAGAGGGGCCAGTTGTGAAACCAACAAGTTCACTTTCAATCATGGCTGATCTCTGCCTCCTAGTCCCATTTTCCTGCCTTCTCCCCATAACCCTTGACACCTGTTCTAATCAAGAATTTGTCGATCTCTGCCTTAAAAATATCCACTGACTTGGCCTCCACAGCCCTCTGTGGCAATGAGTTGTGGCAACAGATGGCAAACCCCAGCACAACCAGCAAGCATCCTGGACACCAAGAAGCTGGAGCTGGTTGAGGCTTCCTCTCCTCCACTCCACCATTCCTGTTGCAGTGTCTACAGGAGCTTTGAGGTTGCGGCTTATTGAGGCAAATAACAGTGGAAGAGCTCCCAAAGGAACTGGCAGTACAGAAGGTAGCGAACTCTCAGCAGTGTAGGAGTGAACTGCAGATGCTGATTTACACTGAAGATAGACACAAAATGCTGGAGTAACTCAGTGGGACAGGCAGCATCTCTGGATAGAAGGAATGGGTGACGTTTCGGCTTGAGAAGGGTCTCAGCGGTATCAGTGATACACTCGGTGGTTAACAGTACACACATTTATATACACCACACTGCTCCCCCTTTAAAAAAAATTCTAATGCCTAACAACCCTTCAGCTGTTTACATATGAAATTATACTATTAGTTAACTATTTACATCAGTACACAAAGGTTTAAACAATTGACCATAAATTCACTCAGTCAACTGCGACCTTCATTCATTGAACCACTCACCATTCTCTGCACTTGACATCTCTGAAACCTCCACTGTTAATTTCAATGAATCACTTCTCTGGAATGGCTCATACATATCTCGTCTAACAGGACGTGCTTCACTATAAATCTCTTCATGACTGTGAACATATTGCCACCTGCTCCTCTTGCCACCAGTAAACGGCAAACTGTCCACATAAAACATAACACAGGGCCAATAACTCCTATCGATGATTACTGATAGAGAGACCATGGACTCAGTCACAGCAATCTCTGCTATGTTTGCTTCTTCAGGCTCTCCACCCGCCTGCCTGTGCTTTCACTCCCTCGCGTGCCTGCGTTTCCAACCCGACCTCCTGTAATTACTGGACCTGTCCTCTTTCCTGCCACAAAGTCTTCTCTTCTGACTTTCACAAGAGTACGAGCATGGAATGGTGAGCAAAGTGAATTGTGGGCAGCGTGAAGAGTGGACAGTAATTGTGCACACTGAACAGTGCATGCTGAATGAAACACGAACAGTAGTGCACAGTGCAAGCAGTGAATGGCGAATAGCAGTGTGAACAGAGTAGTGTGCAACAGAGTGTGCAGAGTGAAGAGTGAGCAGTAAGGAGGGTGAAGG
Organism: Rhinoraja longicauda; assembly: GCF_053455715.1. NCBI lineage: Eukaryota > Metazoa > Chordata > Chondrichthyes > Rajiformes > Arhynchobatidae > Rhinoraja > Rhinoraja longicauda. Next base: position 10,936,339 of record NC_135981.1, read on the forward strand.
GGATGAAGAGTGAGCAGCTTGCGGAGTGCAGGACATATAGTGATCGGCAGTCTGGCTGTGAATGCGGGTTTAGAGTGGGTGGCCATGTAATTAGTGTTGTTTGCTAGCCTGCAATTTATAAAGCTGGAAGTGATCAGCAACTGTCAGCGTTCATGCGATCGTGGGTGAAGATCTTGCTGAAGACCAACATGGGTTGTTGTGCTGCTGTTGGTGTCATTTGGGTGATTTAAGAATGAAAAATCATCTATAGTGAACACAAAGCTTTCACTTAAAATGAGCAAGTGATGGCTTCACACGATAAGGGTGAAAATTGCTTCACTCGATGGCTTTCAGCTTCACACCGTTTATTTGGCATCACACAGGCGAATCTCGAAGACACTGCGTGTGAAATCTAAATATACTGTGTGCATATTTCAACGTTGCTGCCTGATTCACCCAAGCATTCTCACTGTTAAGTGAGGTTTGGGTCCAAGTACCATTATAATTTTAAGCTCTACTTTAAACAGATGCCACAGGGTTAAGTATATCATTTTTCAGATGATTCATCTTTGTTTTCAAGTGCGGCAGAAATTAAAGAAGAAATAGGAATTTCTCATGTTGGAGATGGAATATGCTCAACGGACCAATTAATCTCCTTGAGTGTCATTACAATTCCGTCATTTCATGTATAAAAAAACCTCCAAAACCAAGGAACTGCAGATGCTGGTTTAGAAAAATTACACAAAGTGCTGGAGTAACTCAGTGGGTCTGGAGAACATGGATAGATCGTGTTTCGGGTTGGCCCCAAGCTGAACACTTCACCTACCCAGGGATGTCCTCCGGAGATGCTGCCTGGCCTGTTGAGGTACTCCAGCATTTTGTGCAATTTTTCTAAACCAGCATCTGCAGTTCCTTGGTTGTCTGTCAGTTCATGTTGTCTCATATGAGAACATTTAACCATAAGAAAAACAGGAAAGGATAGTTGTGTTCTTTGAACAGGTTACAGTGTGATCTTATAAAAAGAATTGTAAATGAGGAAACGATAGAACAGCGATGATAGGAGTAAACTACCTTCAGCGTCTGAGATATCTAAGTTGAAGAAATAAAATATAAGACTACCGGCACAAATGTTTCTCAGAATGAAAGAGATGCAGAATAGTATGAGTAGTATTAGAACTGAGAGTAGTATGAGTAGTATTAGAACTGAGAGTAGTATGAGTCTGTGTCACGTTCAAATTGCCTTCAGTGATTATCTACATAACATTAACTGCACTTAAAAGCAATCCAGTAACTGCGAAGGGCTCGCAACATCCTAAAGTGAATATAAGTGCGTTACTAAACTGGAAGCTGGAAAATTACCAGGGCGGCATAATGCTCCTGGCTCACAATGCTAAAAAACCCCGGTTAGATCCTGACCTTGGGTGTTGTCTGTGTTGAGTTTCATCTGGGATGCTCCAGTTTCCTCCCAAATCCCAAACAGATGTGGGCTGTGGGTTAATTGGCTTGGGAGTGAATGGGTTAATTGGCTTGGGAGTGAATGGGTTAATTGGCTTGGGAGGGATGGCCGGTGTGAAATGCCCTGTTTCCATGCTGTATCTTTCAGTGATTCAATAATAAATCTTGATGTATACCAGCCTGAAATCCAGATTGAAAGTGCAAAATTACACGTTAGGAAAGAAAAACTGCATTACACCGATCAATAGCTCACTCCAGCAATTATTGATTGGATTGCTTTAATACAGTACCAGGTAGTGCACTGTGTTTCATCATTATTATTAATTTTTTTTGCTTGTTTTGTTTCTTTTTTGGTATGACTGTATGGCAAATCAAATTCCTTGAATGTTTTTACATACTTGGCGAATAAATTAATTACAGTTACAATTACAATTAGCAGCATAAGCATCAAATGGAAGATGGCACCAGATAATGGTACAGAATCTAATGATATAAGGACACCATGGAGCCTGCTCCAACTCTTTTGAAATGCTATCACATTATTCCTCTGGTCCTACACCTGCCTCAGAGTCTTTAGTTTAGTTTAGTTTAGTTTAATTTAGTTTAGTTTAGAGAAACAGCGCGGAAACAGGCACTTCAGACCACCGAGTCAAAAGAGAGTTAGATTTAGCTCTAAAGGAATTAAGGGATATGGGGAAAAAGCAGGAATGGGGTGCTGATCAGCCATGATCATATTGAATGGCGGTGCTGGCTCGAAGGGCTGAATGGCCTACTCCTTCTCTATTGCTATGTTTCTATGAGTCCACGCCGACCAGCGATTCCCGCACATTAACACTATCCTACACATACTCGGGACAATTTACACATATACCAAACCAATCAACCTACAAAACCTGTACGTCTAACTCACACGGTCACGGCGAGAACGTACAAACTCCGTGCAGACAGCACCCTTGGTCAGGATCAAACCCGCATCTCTGGCACTGCAGACGCTGTAAGGCACCAACTCTACTGCTGCACCACTGCCCATGCAATTGTCCTGCAATTCTTTTTACTTTGAAACTTTCTATCCAATTCCCTTCTGGAAATTAGTATTAAATCTCGTTCCATTTTACTTTAGAATTGCTTATTTCAGATCTTAATAAACTCATCTCCTCAGTGAGACTGTATACCTAATTCTCCATTATCAGACAGTCCCAGGTGTCTGCTTTGGCTTCAGGAAGGCAGTGCCAACCAAATGAAACTCATTTGAGGTTCATTCCACATGCCAAAAGGGGCAACACGGTGGTGCAGCGGTAGAGTTGATGGCTTACAGCGCCTGAGACCCGGGTTCAATGGCGACTACGGGCGCTGTCTGTACATTTGCACCTTCTCCCCGTGACCGCATGGGTTTTCCCCGACTGCTCCTGTTTCCTCCCCACACTCCAAAGACGGACAGGTTTGCAGGTTAATAGGCTTGGTATGATTGTAAATTGTCCCCAGTGTGTAGGATAGTGTTGGTGTGTAGGGATCGCAGGTCGCTGAGCGACACGGATTTGGTGGACTGAAGAGTCTGTTCCCACGCTGAATTTCTAAAGTAAACAAAATGACTAGAGAGTGTGACGGGTGCCTGTGTTTTAGCCCAGAGCAGGGCTCCAGAGGCTCACATCTTCCTCAGCTCATTAAGTGGAGGAGAGGGGTGCAACACAGAAATCTTCTGTTGATGTGTTCCTCGGTTTCAACGTTGCCTTCCTCCTACTAACACAATTATAACAATGTTTATTTTGTTCTGCTTCTGCACACTGACAGCCAGTGTCCTGAAATTATTTTAATAGTTTATTAAAACAGAACTGGATGACTCAGTGTTGAAATCACAATAATCTCCAATAGAGTCCCACAGTCGAAGAACATAATTGTTCCCCAGAGCACAATGATGCTTCTTATTAATGTCCAGTGGTTGAAACTATCTATGAATGGTTTATGGTTTCAGCGGCAGGATTTGTTGGTTCGAGCAGCTAATTAAAGCCCTTGGTTGGTGTTTTATACTTTGCTGTCCTATGTCTACTTCATCCTGACTGCGTTGCAACCATACTGAGTTCATGTGAAAAAGTCTGGGGGTGGGGGGGGGGGGGGGGGAGGGAAGAGAGACACAAGAGAGAACTTGACCATTCTTTCCCATACTTGACTTACATTTGGTTCAATGTGTAGGAAGGTACTGCAGATGTGTAGGAAAGAACAGCAGATGCTGTTTTAAATCGAAGGTAGACACAAAATGCTGGAGTAACTCAGCAGGGCAGGCAGCATCTCTGGAGAGAAGGAATGGGTGACGTTTCGGGTCGAGACCCTTCTTCAGGTACTGCAGATGCTGGTTTAAACCAAAGGTTGACGCAAAAAGCTGGAGTAACTTGGCAGGTCAGCCAGCATCTCTGGAGAAAAGGAATAGGTAAAAAGGACCCAAACTGAAATATCACCTATTCCTTTTCTCCGGAGATGCTGTCTGACCCCCCTGAGCTACCCCAGCTTTTTGTGCTCAAACGTGGCTCAAGGTACCCTTCCAATGGACTACAGTTCCAGAGGCATGCTGACTCTTGCAGGAGCAAAGATATATGACACATACAGTAACTACTAAGTTGAACCTTGTTCACCCCATTCTTTCTGTGTGATCTATGTAACCTCCTACTGGTTAGTGGGCTGGTTAGCTCCATGCTCCTCACATCAGACCAGTGGAGTAAGGCTCCCAGTGCCCAGCTGGTTCCTTGTCTCAGACTCCCTGTCTGCTCCACAGCCGACAGCACGGCAATGGGACACTTCAGATCTTTCATCCGATTGCATGCCAGCTTCAGAGAGATCTACTTTAAGTAATCCACTTCCCTTTCTACTCTCTCTCCCCAATTCCCTATCCATTTCAGCTGTCATATCAAATAAGATGATATCCAGAGAGGTGACCACAAGGTTGATGAAAGAGATATAGAGGACTCTGAGAACAAATGGACCGAGGACAATCTAAAGAGACCAAAACATTAGGGAGAGGTTATAGAGAGGGATAGATAAGGTTACAGAGGGCTGAGGAGGTTAAGAGATGGGGATGAATGGGGTCACAGAGGAGGTTATAAAGATAGGGTGGATGATGATGTTGCAGAGGGCTGGAGAAGGTTACATAGAGAGAGGTAGGGTGAGTGAAGTCACAGACGGGTGGTGGTGCAAACAGAGAGAGGTGGGGGGAGTGAAGTCACAGAGGGGTGGTGGTGCAAGCAGAGAGAAGTGGGGTGATGTTCATCCATGAGATCAGGTCCTGAGCAGGACTTAGCCCAGGTCAGGGCAGGAGGAGCCGAGTTCAAGGTTGGGAGAACAGAGGACCTGAGCCAACCAGAGGAGTAAAGGATTCCCAATCTCAATCAACAAACAGGTTGGTGGGAAGATTCAGAAACTAAAATCAGATGTGTTTAGATTCTGAGAACAGAAACTGGGGCAGGAGAAAGGAAACATTACTCCTTGACTACCATGTCCTTCCTGATATTGTAAGGCAGAGACAAGAACTATCATTGAACTTTAGCATAAACCTTTGACCCTCAGCTTGGTATGGCTGGAGTATCCAGTGGGACTTCAAGGGTGGGAATTCATTGCCCAACAAATGTAAAACTGAGCAGCTTGTGAGCTGCCTAACTCAACTGCACCAGGTTCTGCCCGACATTTCAACACATTCCAATGTGCTTTGCCAATCCTTCATCCTGATAGATATAAAATTTACAGAAAAGCAAGGCCCTGAAATACAGGCCCTGTTGCACAACATACAGGCCCTGTTGCACCACATACAGGCCCTGTTGCACAACATACATCCCCTGTATCCAGTCTTCTATTTTACAACTGCACTTCAGTGTGACTAATGAATTTTGTAAATTATGACCATCAGCAAACATCACTCGGGTAAAAATGGCCAGTTAAAGTGGAATAACAATGAGATTGTTCTTTGAAACATCCTCATCGAGGTGAGCCTGGCTCAATGAGACTCTTGTAGGAACCATGTGAAAACAAGGGAAGGGAAAGGGGGAAGGGAAGGGAACAGGTGTGTTGGGATGAGAAAAAATATGATGGAAAAAGAAAAGAAATGAGAAAGGAAGATGTAGGGAAGGGAAGGGAGAAGAAGGAGAAGGGGAGGGATTGAGAAGGTACGATGCGGGCGTTGATCTACTTTGGACACCAAGGCTGCTCTTCAATTTCATTCCCAAGAGGATATTCTTCGAGAATGAACTTGTTCTTAAGCGAGATATAGCACGGAAACATGCCTTTCTGCCCAACGAGGCCGTGCCGCTCAGCGATCCCCGTGCATTAAAACTATCCGACGCACTAGGAATAATTTACAATTTGGCCAAAGCCAATTTACCTACACACCTGTACGTCTTTGGAGTGTGAGAGGAAACCAGAGCTCCCGGAGAAAGCCCACGTGGTCACAGGGAGAACTTACAAAGTCCATGCAGACAGCAACATTAGTTAGGAATGAACCCGGGTCTCTGGCGCTGTATGGCAGCAACTGTGCCACTGGTCCGCCCTGAGCATGAAAGTGAATAAGAGCAGACCATTCAACCACTGGGGTTACCACAGCAGAGATGGACTCATGTTGATTTGACCCATCAAAGGATCCAAACCTCACATTGTTGCCCATTGTCTGTTGGTGGAGTTTGAAATCTAGTGCACCATCTTCCATTCCTGTCAGAGTTGCAGGGAGTTCACAGCTACTACACATTTCCAATTTGATGTTTTTTCAATATTAGAACTTAGCATTTAAACATTCCCTTTGGACTAACTTTTCATTTTGTTTCATGTAAGTGGCTCTGATGTTTTTTCAGAATATCTCAAGTTCTTGAAGCTACTTGTTTCTAATCAAAGAGCGATCAACCAGGCAGTGGGTGAAGGAGTCTGCCATGAACATTCAGTCATTTTGGAACACAATTTCCCTGAAGAAATAAGATTTAATAAACCTCAGAGTTTTTATTTCATATGCTGCCCAAAAAAAAATCATCAACCTCTCTTTGATAGCATGAGCCAAAGTGAACTTAAATGAGTCTGTGTTTGAGTTATATTTGCAAATCAAATAACCTTCTCTTTCACACAATCCATAAACACTACTGATGCTGGAACCCTGAGCAAGAAACAAAATCAATGGGTCAGGCCGCATCTGTGAATGGGAAATGGACAAACTATGTTTTTTCGCGTCGAGACCCTTCTTAAGATATTGATGAAGACTCCCGATCCATAAAGTCGTTGGTCCATTTCCCTCCACAGATGCTGCCTGACTCATTGAGTTCCTCCAGCAGTTTGCTTCCTGCAGAAATACTGCAACTGGATCATTCATGAAATCATCACAGTAATAAAGTTTTCATTGCATTTCTTTACACGTGACAATAATAAACCAGTAGCAATACTAATAGAAAGTGCTGAGAGAAGGGAGGGTGTGAATATTTACCATGTTGACTTGTGACAATCACCTCTTGCCACAAACAATGCTTGTGTCTTGCCACAAGTAGACATCCTAATTTTATGGCTCACAACTCAGCTGTAGTTTGCCCAGAGTTATCATCTCTGATACAGAGATTAAATTTGGCAGAATGCTGCCTGGATTAGAGGGCCTTAGTTGCATGGACTAGAGGGTACCAGCTATAAGGAGTGGTTAGACAATCTGGATTGGTTTCTCTGGAGCATCAGAGGTTGAAGGGAGACCTAATGGATGAATATAAAATGATGAGAGGCAGAGTTTAGGATAGATAGTCAGAACCTATTTCTCAGGATGGAAATAGCAAAGACCAAAGGGCATGGCTTTAAGGTCAGAGGGGAAAAGTTTAAAGGAGATTAGTGAGGCAAGTTTTATTGCACAAAAATTTGGTAGGCACCTGGAGCACACTGCCTGGGGTGATGGTGGAAACAGACATGAGAGTTGAGTTTAAGTCTTTTAGACGGGCACATGGATATTGCAGGGAATGGAGGGATATGGATCACATGCAGGCGGAGGAGATTAATTTAACTTGACATTGTGTTAACCAGACATTGTGGGTCGAGGAGCCTGTTTCTGCCTTAAACTGTTCTATGTTCAATACCAGCAGTGGCAAACTGCAATATGCAGGATTCTATTTACAGGAATCCATTCCTGAGAGCTGCTCATTAACCAAACTGTTTGTAAGTCAGAATGCAGTGCGTTGGAAAGGATAGCAGAAACAGCTGTGACAGGGGAGCGGGCAGGCTTGGAAAGAGCAAACGCCAGGCGGCCTCACTACCTCAGTGAGAGGAATCTGCTCAACACTCCCAGCTCTGCCCGGCCCAAACCAGCCCCCCATTGTTGTGGCTTGCGGGAGAGAAGGCACACCAAAATGCCACGTTCCTGCTCGACAGAAGATGCCTCCAGCCCCACAGCAGCGAACAAATCCATCCCCATCCACCCCGCCCGGTCACCTAACCCCTCTTTCATTTGCACAGGGTGACAATAAGTTGGTTGTTCATAACCAGGGAGGACCTGTATTGTTCTGCTCAGTAATACCAATGCCCAGTAACAGCTCTCTACTCCAATAGGATAAACTTACTGTATATTTGGATAAAATAGGATATTGATACTGTAATACATTAAACGACGGTGCTCAGTGGCACAGCGGTAGATTTGTTGCCTTGCAGCGCCAGGGACCCGGGTTCGATCCTGACTATGGGTGCTGACTGTGTGGAGTTTGTACATTCTCCCTGTGACCATGTGGGTTTTCTCCAGGTGCTCCGGTTTCCTCCCACACTCCAAAGACATACAGGTTTACAGGTAAATTGGCTTTGGTAAGAATTGCATGTTGTCCCTAGTGTGTAAGCTAGTGTTAGTGTGCGGGGTGATCGCTGGTTGGCACGGACTCGGTGGGCCGAAGGGCCTGTTTCTGCACTGTATCTCTAAACATTAAACAAAACTAATATTGTATTTATAACAAAAACTGAAAATTCTGGAAACATTCAGTTAGACAAGTTGCATCTGTGGAAAGAGAAAAAGGTTTAACCTTTCAGGTTGAAAACCCTTTGTCAGGGTTAACTCCATCTTTCTCCTCACAGCTGCTGCCTGACATGCTGAGTGTTTCCAACGCTGTCTACTTTTGTTTCAGATTTCCAGCATCTGCGTTCTACTTTTATTTTCATTTAAAATGTGACAGCACTTTACTATAACAATGTGACACCCTTGTCAAGTGGTAGCTGTGTTATAAAAGCTGTCGTTTGACAGCACTATATTACAATACCACAGCACTGTAATAATGCCACATGCCAATCTCACAATACTGCTGTTCTGTACAGATATTGTAATGGTATTACACTGTATATAATTTTAAATTGCTGCACTGTGATCAAAATGTAATAGAATTATATGTAATTTGATCTTACCATAACAGGTTTGTGTTGTAATATTGATCTTCTGTAATAGTCATGAAACAGTATAAGATCATACATTGCCATGGTTTGGTACTCCTGAGATGGTACAATTTGGAACATCTCCAGGAACGAACCTACTGCAATAATATCATCCCAAAATAAAAGTTTATCTGCAAAGAGGTGCCATGCATTATACCAAGACTGGACCATGATATATCAGCTATGTCCAGTTATGATATGGTATTATCATATCATAATGATTTCCATAAGAACTTTTAATGATGGTACAACATCCAAGAGCTTTCATCGACTTGAGAATAACTGAGGCTCGCAGTAAAACTTGTTAATCAGATATTGAACAGATTGTTGTTAATTGTCACGACATTGATTAATAATCTCATGGTAAAGAATCCTCTGGAAAGAGAGATGTTAATACTACGGAATTTCAGGTACAACATGAGAATGAGAAACTTATGTCTGCAACATAAGTTTCTAACTTTATTAGAGGCAATCGTGAAAGTATGAAAATAAAATTGGCTAAAGTGGATTGGGCAAATTAAATAAAAGCTCAGGAAGTAGATAAGTAGACGGACATTTAAGGAAATATTTCTGAATTCTGAACATCAATACAATCCATTAAGATCTAAGGCCTCTCTGAGAAACATGAACCATCCGTGGCTAATCAGATAAATTAAGGATAGCATCAGAATGAAAGCAAAGTTTCATGGCCACAAAGTCGGAAACATCTTAAAAGCCAGCAAAGGATGACTAAAAAAAAAGAGGCAGAATATATATCTTGAGAATAAACCACCAAGAGCTATAAAAAGAGTTGATAAGAACATGCATAATTACATAAAAAGGATTAGAGTATCTAAAATAAACCTGACCGCCAGAGGATGTGAGTGGTGAATGAATTATGGAAATATGGAGATGGCAGAGACTTTGATCAAATATTTCTCATCTGCCATCAAGTTAGAAGTCACCAAACGAATCCCAATAACTGGAGAAAGTCTGAGGGAAAACAAGAGGGACAAACTTAAATTACTATCACTGAAGAACAATAAGGTTCCGCATGCTAGGCTGCTCTGGAAGGTTAGGTCGCATGGGATCCAAAGAGAATTAGCCGACTGAATAGTGAATTGGCTTGATGGAAGGAAGCGGAGGGTGACAGTGGAATATTGTTCTCGGACTGGAGTCCTGTGACTAGTGGTGTGTCTCAGGAATCAGTGCTGGACCCTTTGCTGTTTGTGGTTTATATCAACGATTTGCATGATAATGTACAAAATATGCGTAGCAAGTTTGCAGATGACATGAAAGTGGGTGGAATCGTAGGTGGTGAGAATGGTTATATAAACTTGCAGCAGGATCTTAATCGATTGAGCAGGTGGGCTGAGGAATGGTTAATGGAGTTTAATGCAATTAAGTGTGAGCTGTTGCATTTTGGGACGTCAAACCAGAGCAGAATCTACACACTAAATGGCAGGGGTCTGGAAACGTGTCGTAGAACAGAGGGAGCTAGGAGTGCAGGTACATAGTTCCTAGAACGTGGTGTCACAGGTAGATAGGGTGGTCACGAAGGCTTTCGGCACATTGACTTTCATCAAAGAAAGCATTGAATATAGAAGTTGGGAGGTTATGTTACAGTTGTACAAGAGATTAGTGAGGCCACATTTGGAATATAGTGTTCAGTTTTGGTCACCCTGTTATAGGAAAGTTGGTGTTAGGATAGATTTTAGATTTAGAGATACAGCGCGAAAACAGGCCCTTCGGCCCACCGAGTCCGTGCCGCCCAGCGATCCCTGCACATTAACACTATCCTACACACACTAGGGACAATTTTTACATTTACCCAGTCAATTAACCTACATACCTGTACGTCTTTGGAGTGTGGGATGAAACCGAAGATCTCGGAGAAAACCCATGCAGGTCACGGGGAGAATGTACAAACTCCGTACAGACGGCGCATGTAGTTAGGATCGAACCTGAGTCTCCGGCGCTGCATTCGCTGTAAGGCAGCAACTCTACCGCTGCGCCACCATGCCGATAGAAAGGATGCAGAGAAGATTCGCAAGGATGTTGCCAGGACTCGAAGGACTGAGATATAGGGAGAGGTTGAGCAGGCGAGGTCTTTATTCCTTGAAGCACAAGTGGTGTACAAGATCATGAGGGGAATAGATAGGGAAAATGCACAGAGCCTTTTACCCAGACTAGGAAAATCAAGAACCAGGTTTAAGGTGGGAGGGAAAAGATTTAATAGGAACTTGAGGGGCAATCTTTTCACACAGAGGGTGGGTGGGTATATGGAATGAGCTGCCAGAGGAGATAGTTGAAGCAGTTACTTTTACACCATTTAAGAAGCATTTAGCCAGGTACACGGATAGGATCGGCTTGGAGGAATATGAGCTGCACACGGGCAGGTGGGCCTAATCTAGATGGGGCATGTTGGTCGGCGTGGGCAAATTGGGCTACAGTGCGAGTTTCCACACTGTTTGACTCTATGATTCTGTAACATGTACTTGCAAATTAATGGGACTAAAGGCTGGCAAGTGCCCTGAGAATCCATGGTCTTAAAAGATGTGGCTGTAGGATAGTAAAACATTGGGTTGCCATTTTCAAATGTTCACCATATTCCAGAAAGGTCCCAGCGCACTGCATCAACATAAATATAATGGCACTACACAAGACACAGGGGAGGCAGAAGGAAACTACAGGTGATGTCACCTGACATCCATCATTTAGAAAATGTTGGAATCAATTATTATAAAAGTGATAACAGGGCATTGAGAAAATCCAAGTAGAGTCAACGACGTTTTATTAAAGATACATTTTATTTGACAAATGTATTAGAAACATAGAAAATAGGTGCAGGAGTAGGCCATTCGGCCCTTCGAGCCTGCACCGCCATTCAATATGATCATGGCTGATCATCCAACTCAGTAACCTGTACCTGCATTCTCTCCATACCCCTTGATCCCTTTAGCCACAAGGGCCACATCTAACTCCCTCTTAAATATAGCCAATGAACTGGCCTCAACTACCTTCTGTGGCAGAGAATTCCACAGATTTACCACTCTCCGTGTGAAAAAAAACTTTCTCATCTCGGTCCTAAAAGACTTCCCCCTTATCCTTAAACTGTGACCCCTTGTTCTGGACTTCCCCAAAGAGTTCTTTGAGGATATTACAAACTGAATATATAAGGGGAAACAGCGGAAGAAGTGTTTTTGGATTTCCAAACGGCTTTTCAATAAGGTGACGTATAAAAGATGACTGCACAGAGTAGAGGGATAGATTCTGGCACGGATAAGGGATTTGCTAACTCACAGAAAACCAAGAGTACGGATAAATGAGTCATTTTCAGGTTGACGCGATTTAACCTGTGGGATATGCTGCAGAGATTAGTGCTTGGGCCTCAACTATTTGCAATCACATTCAGGACTTAAATGAAGAGACTGAGTGTACTGTAGCCAGGTTTCCTAACGATGCAAAGGTGGAAAGGAAAGTAAGATAATCGACAATAGACAATAGACAATAGGTGCAGGAGTAGGCCATTCAGCCCTTCGAGCCAGCACCGCCATTCAATGCGATCATGGCTGATCACTCTCAATCAGTACCCCGTTCCTGCCTTCTCCCCATACCCCCTCACTCCGCTATCCTTAAGAGCTAAATCCAGCTCTCTCTTGAAAGCATCCAACGAACTGGCCTCCACTGCCTTCTGAGGCAGAGAATTCCACACCTTCACCACTCTCTGACTGAAAAAGTTCTTCTTCATCTCCAAATGGCCTACCCCTTATTCTTAAACTGTGGCCCCTTGTTCTGGACTCCCCCAACATTGGGAACATGTTTCCTGCCTCTAATGTGTCCAATCCCCTAATGTTTCAATAAGATCCCCCCTCATCCTTCTAAATTCTAGTGTATACAAGCCTAATTGCTCCAGCCTTTCAACATACGACAGTCCCGCCATTCCGGGAATTAACCTAGTGAACCTACGCTGCAGGCCCTCAATAGCAAGAATATCCTTCCTCAAATTTGGAGACCAAAACTGCACACAGTACTCCAGGTGCAGTCTCACCAGGGCTCGGTACAACTGTAGAAGGACCTCTTTGCTCCTATACACAACTCCTCTTGTTATGAAGGCCAACATTCCATTGGCTTTCTTCACTGCCTGCTGTACCTGCATGCTTCCTTTCAGTGACTGATGCACTAGGACACCCAGATCTCGTTGAACATCCCCTCTTCCTAACTTGACACCATTCAGATAATAATCTGCCTTTCTATTCTTACTTCCAAAGTGAATAACCTCACACTTATCTACATTAAACTGCATCTGCCATGTATCCGCCCACTCACACAACCTGTCCAAGTCCGGCAAGAAAAAGCCTGCATTTTAACAGGCGACCATTGAGACGTGGAGAGTAGAATACCGTGCCCTGATATTGGTTGGACACACACACTGGTCGGCATTGCCATGGTCCATAAGGTGAGGTATAGTAGGGGACAGATTGGAAGCTCTCCCAAAGCAAAAAACTCCAATGTTCCATTATGGGCAAACGCAGATCAGCTTGGATGTATTCTTGTTGGTCTCATATCACTCAAAGTGCTTCTCAAAAGACTATTTTTCTTGATCTCGAAAATGTTCTAAATCTAACCATACAGACACATAAATTTTCTAAATCTAAGCATGCAAACACACAACAGTTTTAATGCCTTCTATTATGCCTCTCACTAGTTCAATTGCAGCAGTGCCCCAGATATGAATCTTTCATTCTTAGCATCTGCAAAAGAACCTTAGAGCTAGGCAATCTAATCCATTATGTACAGTGATCAAATTCAACTTCACTGAACTTCTGTCAACCCAACACAGACACAGAAACTGCAGCAGTTGAAACTGACAGTGCTGAACCAAGCTAACGCTATCTGAAGTCATTTATCTCAAGTTCTGATAAAATAAACCCATACAAGCTTACACAATAGGACTCATTTCCACAATATAAATGCTCATGTCACAAGTTTGGCTCTGCATCATCGGCCTAGAAATGTATTGTGTTTATTGCCCAAATAAAGCATGATACTCAAGAACCTGACTGCTAAAATAAATGTATTTATACAAGAATTGATTTATATCAAATGGGTCAGCTTGTACCGAGCAGACTTTTAGCTTAGCTGAAATTTCCCACGTCATTCTCAATAAAATTGAGATATTTATAATGTCAGGGTAATGGCGATATTTCTAATGTCAGGGAAAATGACCAAAAGCTGGGTCAAACAATTAGGTTTGAAGAAGGAAAGAAAGGTGGAAAAGCACAGACCTTCTGGGTGAAGATTCTGCAGCTGAGAGCCTTGGTTACAAAGCTCAGGCCATTAGTCTGGGAGATAATAAAGAGGCAGGAATAGGAGCACAGCAAGTTGCTTGAAGCTTTGATGGTGGTAAGAGATTTTGAGATAGAGAAGGTAAAGGATTTAGAGGGGATTTGAAAATGAAGATGATTGTTTGAAAATCCAAGCATTGTTTGATTGGCAGCAAGTGCAGGGCAGTGATTTGTTTTTCCTTAACAAGGAACTTTTATTCAATTAATCGCAGATACAGAGTACGGAAAAGAACAAGACTGCCATTGGCAGTTTGCAAACAACAATCAACAGTTATCAAGTTAAAATGTTGGCAACCTTATCCGCAGTACACTCGGCCCGCTGCGGTGACCAGCGTTCATGGAAGGCCTCCAGAGTTCCCCTGTGGACATCACGTGTTCCCTCTCCAGAGACACGTGGGGGTCAGTGAGTATAGGAGTGAAGAGTGAAGACAGTTGTGAGGACTTAAGATACAAGCAACAGAACTTGGATAGCCTCATGTTTAGAGAAGGTGGAATAAAAGATGTTGATTAGAATTGCACTGGAATAGTTAGGTTTTTGTGGTAGCTAGATCGTGGGTGAAGATTATAGCAGCAGCTGTGCTCAGGCAGGGAATAATGTACAGATGTTCAACTACAACCCAAATATGACGTTAAATTCCAAATAGTGATTGAGTTTCAATAGACAATAGACAATAGACAATAGGTGCAGGAGGAGGCTATTCAGCCCTTCAAGCCAGCACTGCCATTCAATGTGATCATGGCTGATCATTCTCAATCAGTACCCCGTTCCAGCCTTCTCCCCATACCTCCTGACTCCGCTATCCTTAAGAGCTCTATCTAGCTCAGATTAGTGTCATGGAGCATGGATTTAGTGGAGAAGAGAACAATGGGATAGAAGCTCTGGTCTTCCCAATATTTAGTTAAAGAAAACTTTAATTACTGGCTAGGAATGACCTGCAGATGCTGGTTTATACCAAAGATACCACAAAATGCCAAAGTAATTCAGAGGGTCAGGCAGCATCTCTGGAGAAAAGGAACAGGTGACATTTTGGGTCGGAACCCTTCTTCAGACTGAAAGGAAATGTGTGGGGGGGGGGGGGGGGTGGAATCTGAAGGTAAGGAAAGGACAGAACAAAACGGGGCCGGCAACAGATGGCATCAGAAAGAAGAAGAGTTCCGGCCTAAATGGCACCTATTCCTTTTCTCCAGAGATGCTGCCTGACCTGCTGAGTTACTCCAGCACTTTATGTCTATCTTCCATTACTGGCTATCAGACTAGCAATCTTACAATTTAGACAGGGCATATAGTTTAATAGAGACAGTGGTGAGATAGATCATTAAATAACCACGATAGATAAGATATCCACCTGGCTGGATGACAATGAAGTGGTGTTGGAGATGTCAAAGGCTACAGGCAGACCAACAATAGAAGAGGTGAGTTATCCTTTTTGCGGTCATTTTGCCATATTTTGCACAGTCTTTTTGTCCAATTAATGTGTGATTGATGTATAAATTCAGATGGGTTTCATGTGCCTGGTTCCATTCTCATCCACTATAGCTACCATTTTATTTCCTCTTTCTGTATACAAACCATCTTTGGAGCCTCCCAAAGATTATTTCTTGGCCACATCATTCAAAAACACATCTTCTGTGTGTGCTGATTGTGTGCCTATGATGCTACTGCAAGCAAGATTGTCATGGTAGTGATACCACACCATGCCAGTGCATATGACAATAAACTCAACTTGACTCATATCAGGAAGGGTGTCCCATGTCACCTATTGTATGCTCCTTGACTTAGGGGGTAACCCACCATCCCAATACTGGATGCAGCAATACTGTGGTTGTGTTACAGAACTATAATCTGGCCGCCAGGTCTGATAATCAACAGATTTGTTTTTAAATCCTTGTAAAATAGTCAATGCATCAGTAAACATCTGCATAGGTACAGACACAAACAGCTGGAGTAACTGAGCGGGTCAGGCAGCATCTTTGGAGAAAAGGAATAGGTGATGTTTCGGGTCGAGACCCTGCTTCAGGCTCTCCTTCAGTCTGTAGAAGGGTCTCGACCTGAAACATACCCTTTTCCTTTTCTCCAGAGATGCTGCCTGACCCGCCAAGTTACTCCAGCATTTTTGTATCTATCTTCGGTGTAAACCTGCATCTGCAGGTTTGAAAGAAATGTGTTCTTTCCTACACATCTAGTCTGCATAAGTATGTTAGATTGTTATAAAATCTTAAAGAGAACGCATGCCCTCTTTAGTGAAGCTAACGATCCTTACCTGATCTTGACCCCAAGTGACTCCAATCCCTTACTAATTGGCGGCATCTTCACTGTCTCCTGTGCTGACATATTGAGTCACTCCGTTGGACCCAGCTATTTTCATGCTGGTTTCACAAATTGCTGCCCGAATGTAAAGGAAAGATTCATCCTTCTCCACGCATCTATTCAGTGCAATTCTCTTGTAAGGTGACTAAGTGCATCGGACCCGTTTAAAGTGGATTGTGACTTTGAGTGTGTTTTAGTAAGTCCTGTGTGGAAGCTGTCGGTTTTGATCAGCATTGCCCATCGTTAAAATGCATCAGTCTCTCTGTGAGATTGGAGTGAATTCTCGTCAACTGCTTGGTGTTAACGGAGCGCTCCCGGAGCAGACGGCGGCCAGATATGAATAACGACATGTCTCACTTAACTAAACACAAGACCGGACGGCAAACAAATATCAAAAGTTAAACTCTGCGCCGGTTTGGAGAGCGGGGATGGCGGAAGATGAGACCATTCACATACACCATCGTCAAATACACACTCCCTGAATTCATGCAGCGACGCAGTCGGGAAAAAAACCTGAAGACAAAATATATATTCCGCTCGGAACCCGCCCCAGACCTGAATATGATCGTTTGCAAAACCTTGGTACGACAAACAAAACCGATAAATCAATGAACGTGATTTTACCATTCCGGCTGATATTTACACTGTGAAAGTTTTAACGTATGGGTCAAATAAGAAAATGTTGTAAGCTCCAAAGACGGGCAGGTGTGTAGGTTAATTGGCTCGGTGTAAATGTTAATGTAAATGTGCGGGGATCGCTGGTCGGTGCGGACTCGGTGGGCCGAAGGGCCTGTTTCGACGCTGCATCTGTAAAACTAAAAACTAAACAGGGAATGGGAAGGACAGTGGGGGGGATCATCAGTCTGAAGAAGGGTCTGGACCTGAAACGTGGGGGACAAAAGGGAGGAGCCGGCGTGCTTTGTAACTTTGTCAGGAGGCTGCTATTTGTATACATTGTGTGTGCAAGCAGAGAATCTCACTGTGCCTAGCCACATGTGACAATAAAGTATTCCTATTCCTATTCCTACTCCTTTTTTCCCAGAGGTGCTGCCTGAGTTACGCCGGCTTTTTGTGTCTACTACCTTCGGTGTAAACCGGCCTCTGCAGTTCTTGCCCTCACGGCTCCCACACACGAGAGGCCAGAGCGGGATGGGATGAAAGCGTTTTGGGATGGGATGAAAGCGTTTGTCTCGTCGTCCCATGTAACGTCCATCACTGGGTTTCCAGCTTCCGAATATTCCCAACTTGAGATGCCGGGGAGCCACGGGTGTTCACGTAATTATACCTGATATATTCTTATATCTTCCAGAGACACGTAGTTACAATCATTCGACCCAAGTTCAAATCCCACCAGGGCGACTATGGGATGTAAATAGTTGTTGGTGATAGTATAGACAATAGGTGCAGGAGGAGGCCATTCGGCCCTTCGAGCCAGCACCGCCATTTAATGTGATCATGGCTGATCATTCTCAATCAGTACGCTGTTCCTGCCTTCTCCCCATACCCCTGACTCCGCTATCCTTAAGAGCTCTATCTAGCTCTCTCTTGAATGCATTCAGAGAATTGGCCTCCACTGCCTTCTGAGGCAGAGAATTCCACAGATTCACAACTCTCTGACTGAAAAAGTTTTTCCTCATCTCAGTTCTAAATGGCCTACCCCTTATTCTTAAACTGTGGCCCCTGGTTCTGGACTCCCCCAACATTTGGGAACATGTTTCCTGCCTCTAACGTGTCCAACCCCTTAATAATCTTATACGTTTCGATAAGATCTCCTCTCATCCTTCTAAATTCCAGTGTGTACAAGCCTAGTCGCTCCAGTCTTTCAACATATGACAGACCCGCCATTCCGGGATAGTATCCACAAAGCTATCAGATGACTGTAAAAACATCTGGTTTTCTCTTGCTCATGAGTGCATGAATCTGACATCCTTGCCCGCTGTGATCCATGAGATAGTCCTGGTCGCCCGTAACGTGACCGACTCTGTCAAGGACATTTAGGGGTGGGCTGGCCTTGTCAACGACTGCCAGATCCCGAAATATGAATAAATATTTTTTTTTTTGCCAAACACAACAAAATGCTGGAGGTCCTCCATCATTTTATTATTTCTTTGTTCAAGACTCCATCACCTGTAATCACTTGGTTCTCAATGTCACTAAGTTAGGCGGCGCGGCGGCCGGCACAGCGCCAGAGACCAGGGTTCGATCCCGACTCCGGGTGCTGCGTGTACGGAGTTTGTATGTTCTCTCTGTGACCGCGTGGGTTTTCTCCGGGTGCATCGGTTTCCGCCCACACTCCAAAGCGTAAACAAAAAAGAAAATTGTCCCCCAGTGTGTAGTTTAAACACACGGGGTGATCAATTATTGGCGCGGATCAATTATTGGCGCGGATTCGGTGGGTCGAAGGGCCTGTTTTCCTGCTGCATCTCTAGTCTAAAGTCTAAAGAGCTCAGCGGATCAGGCAGCACCTGTGAACGGAATGAACAGACGTTTATTGTCAGGATCTTTCTTCAGACTGCCCAGACTGTCTCCAGATTTCTCCCCACAGACGCTGCCTGACCCGCTGAAGTCCTCCAGCATTTTATTATTTATTTGTGCAAGATTCCAGCATCTGCAATCTCTTGGCTTCTCAATGTCACTAAGTCAGGTTGTGTATGCTCCGTATACGAGCTGTTGGGCTCCGTGAGGCCGCGAATGCTGATCTTCCTGGGTGAGAGAGTGGGCGGAGAGCACCAAGATAGCACCGCCGTCTCAGGCTTGTGAGGCATCTTAGCGACAGCAGTTACAGCCCCGGCGATAGTCCGCACTTACCCCTCCAACCCCCCCCCCCCCCCCCCCCCTCTTTTATGTTAGTCAAAGATTCATAAAGCATGGCCCAGCTTGTCCATGCCGACCAGAATCTGAAGAAGGATCTCGACCCGAAACGTCACCCATTCCTTCCCTCCAGAGATGCTATGCTGCCTGTCCCGCTGAGTTACTCCAGCACTTTGTGTCTCTCTTCGGTGTAAACCAGCATCTGCAGTTCCTTCCGACACAGAAGTGCCCCAGCTACGCTGGTCCCACCTCCTCACGTCTGGCCCACATCCCTCGAAACCTTTGCTGTCCATGTACCCGTCCAAGTGGCTTTTAAATGTTGGTATAGTTCCTGCCTCAACTACCTCCTCTGACACTTCGTTGCGTACACGTGTGAAAGGGGTAAACGTTGATGCTTCCCCGGGGACGAGCGGATGAGATGCAGCCAAGCTTCTGAAGATCCAGCTCGCTCAGAAAACATTTATTAGTAGAAACACGAAACTGCAATGCCGGTTTACAACAAAAAAAGACACAAAATGCTGGAGTAACCCGAAGCTCCACGAGGTTTTACGAGGATGTGCCAGGACTCGACGGCCTGAGCTACAGGGAGAGGTTGAGCAAGCTAGGACTCTATTCCTTGGAGCACAAGAGGATGAAGTGTGTTTTTGTAGAGGTGTACAAAATCATGAGAGGAATAGATCGGGTAAACGCATCGTCTTTTGCCCGGAGTAGGGGAATCGAAAACCAGAAGACATAGGTTTAAGGTGAGGAGGGAAAGATTTAATCGGAACCTGAGGGGCAACTTGGTTACACAAAGGCTGGTGGTGGATGTATGACACGAGCTGCTGGAGGAGGTAGTAGAGGCAGGTTCTATCGCAAACTTTGAGAAATATTTAGACAAATACATGGGTAGACAATAGACAATAGGTGCAGGAGGAGGCCATTCGGCCCTTCGAGCCAGCACCGCCATTCAATGTGATCATGGCTGATCATTCTCAATCAGTTTTTCCTCATCTCAGTTTTAAATGGCCTACCCCTTATTCTTAAACTGTGGCCCCTGATTCTGGACTCCCCCAATATTGGGAACATGTTTCCTGCCTCTAACGTGTCCAACCCCTTAATAATCTTATACGTTTCGATAAGATCTCCTCTCATCCTTCTAAATTCTTGTTGGTCGGTGTGGGCAAGTTTAGCCGAATGGCCTGTTTCTGCGCTCTGAGTCCATGACAACAGCATCCCCGCAGAACATGAATAAGTGGCCTTTCGGGTCGGGACCCTTCTTCAATGCGAAGGGACCTGATGCGAAACCTCACCAATCCCTGTTCTCCGGAGATGCTGTTTGACCTGCTGAATTACTCCAGCACTTTGCCTTTTTTTTTAAAGAAAACATGTATTGTTTGTCAGTAAGAACCGGCCCACACGTTTAGAGAGGCGAGGGAGATGTTTTAACACACAGCAAAGTAAAAATAATTGAAAAGGAAGAACATAAAATAATTTGAAAGGTCCCGAAACGAAATGTCACCTGTCGATGTTCTCCAGAGAACCTGCCTGACCCGCCAGGTTACTCCGGCACTCTGTCCTTTTTTTGTTGTTGTAAATCAGCATCTGCAGTTTCTTGTTTCTAGAAGAAAGTAATTGTGATTTACAGCTATTCCCCCCTGTATTGGAAAGGATGTGTCTATAGTTTAATGAGAAGCTTGGCTGGTGTTAGCGGGGACTCCAGCTAAGGTGATCCGGCGGCGTATGCCCAGTCCGTCCCCCCCCCCCCCCCGTCCCCCCCCGCCAGCCCTCTCGTCTACAGCCACCTGCGCCTCGTTCCTTTTAACCACTCGTAAAGATCTGATGGGGAGGTCAGTACATCACCAAACTCCGGGATCATCCCAGGGTGCCGCCGCCGGTTTACAGCGAGGAGTCGCGGTCCCAACCAGACTGTGGGAGTCGAGGGTGGGTGGCGGAGAGTGCGTTGTGCCCTCTGGCTCCTCCGTGAGGAGAGGGGCTCCGAGTTCCCTCTCGCTCCCCCGCCCCTCATCCTGAGAGCGATTGACAGGTAGAAGAGGAGAGACTGCCGGAGCGCCAGAGAAGTTTCAGTGTTCGGGATGCGAGCGCCTCTGCTTATTGCCCAGACACGTCGCCTTGTGACGAACTCATGGCCTTTAAGTTGACTTTTCCACCGTCCAGGGGAGCCTTGTGTTGAAGTTGAGCCCGGGACTTCAGGCACCGGGTCCCAACCCAGAGATTTCAAGGGAATTAGCCGGCGCCCGAAGCAAACTTTCAAAACGATGATATGTGCGTTACAGTGGACATTGCTATTGAGGGCGTGCAGCGTAGGTTTACTAGGTTAATTCCCGGAATGGCGGGACTGTCATATGTTGAAAGACTGGAGCGACTAGGCTTGTATACACTGGAATTTAGAAGGATGAGAGGAGATCTTATCGAAACGTATAAGATTATTAAGGGGTTGGACACGTTAGAGGCAGGAAACATGTTCCCAATGTTGGGGGAGTCCAGAACAAGAGGCCACAGTTTAAGAATAAGGGGTAGGCCATTTAGAACTGAGATGAGGAAAAACTTTTTCAGTCAGAGAGTTGTGAATCTGTGGAATTCTCTGCCTCAGAAGGCAGTGGAGGCCAATTCTCTGAATGCATTCAAGAGAGAGCTGGATAGAGCTCTTAAGGATAGCGGAGTCAGGGGGTATGGGGAGAAGGCAGGAACGGGGTACTGATTGAGAATGATCAGCCATGATCACATTGAATGGCGGTGCTGGCTCGAAGGGCAGAATGGCCTCCTCCTGCACCTGTTGTCCATTGCGCGTTAACGAATAGTGTTAGATGACTTTTGCAACTGGGAGTCATCAAAAAGACTTTTATTAACGCCGCTGCCAACTCTCTTTATCGGGGAATAGCCGGTTTTTTAAAAAAGCAGCCTAAAATAAAAAGACGAAATACTGGAAACACTCAACAGATCAGGCAGCATCCGCGGAAAGAGAAACAATGGTTCATCTTTCCGGTCGAACTGGAATGTCAACCCGATCTCCACAGATGCTGCCTGACCCGCGCAGATTCTGCTCCCATTTTAGATTTCCAGCACCTACATTGCTATGACTTTAATAAACTTTTCCCATGCGTTTGTTGTAACCAAAACGTATGCAAATAATTCAGGATAACTGTTGCTGCGTTTAACTGGTTTAATTTCGCTTTATGCTGTTCCTCTTTGCAAATAGAATGTATTTGAATATATGTCAATATATCCCAGATTCACAGAAGCCCCTCTCTCTCTCTCTCTCTCTCTCCCCCCCCCCCCCCCCCCCCCCTCTCTCTCTCTCACTCACTCTCTCTCTCTCTCTCTCTCTCTCTCTCTCTCTCTCCCCCTCTCTCTCTCGGACGGAGCAATAATATCAAGCCACTCGTTGGAAGTTGGGTGTTGAAATATTTTTATCAATCATACTTTGCATTACAGTGTTAAAAACAATAGCCTTTAAAAGTCGAACTGCGTGACTGAGTCACACCCCGAGTGGAAGCCACGAGATCTCGGGGGAAACGATATAAACCATGCCACAATGTCATACCAACAGAAACCAGCCCAGACAATGAGAATCAGACATCAGGGGGGTTAAACACACACCGAGAAACAAAAGCATGCGATTAAAAATCAGTCCTCAAGAAAATATATTACAAAATGTTATGATTTTTTTTTTTTCTTTGTTCGCAGTTCGGAGTCAGCTTCATGTACAAGTTACATTGTAAGAACGATTGGTAGATACCTTCACATGCAATATTCGCTTCAAGACCCCCGGTCTTTCTTTCCCTCTCGCCCCCATCTCCATATTCGCATCCCAATCTGTACGATATTTTCATGCAATGTTTAATTATTCCCCATGTTCCGCATGCAACATAACGCTCCCGTGCGCGGCGAGGATACAACACACCCATCTGTAAATCCCAACAGCTCTCCGCCAACTCTATTTAAGAAAAAATCGGATTTTTTT
The DNA here is from genome assembly GCF_053455715.1 of Rhinoraja longicauda. NCBI lineage: Eukaryota > Metazoa > Chordata > Chondrichthyes > Rajiformes > Arhynchobatidae > Rhinoraja > Rhinoraja longicauda. The sequence goes on from NC_135981.1 coordinate 10,959,581, forward strand.
TTTTTTAAACCACGTGCAACCATTTTTACTCTGTCCGCTCCCCTCTTTGTTTGAACCGGACCACCTCACCGCCCCCGCCGGTCTCTCTCTCCCCCCCAGACTGAGGGGGAGATGCTCGGGCGGTCAATGTACAATCGGCAGAGCGCACTCATCATTTATTAGAAAACTGTAGGCGAAGCGGACTCCTCCTAATACAAGCCGACTATCACAGCCTCCACGTCCTTAGAGGGCCTCCTGTCTTTCACCAAGAAGTTGATCATGCTCTCAGATTTGATCATTAAATTGCAGCCCAGAAAGAAAATGCCGAAGATGACAGTCAACGAGAGGACACAGAGCACGGCGATCTGCACCACTCTCATTATAAAGAGTTTCTGCTCCTCTTGGTTGAGGCTGAGGGATCCGTCTGTTGTGACCGAGCTCTGATTACAGCATCCCAGCACCGTCCCCAGACCGTGCCCATCGGCGACGTAAAAACCTTCCTCCACCACAGTCCGGTTGAAGAAAGTAGAATTCATCTCTTTCTTTGCAAAAAGTCCAGAAGCCGACTTGAGAGGCAGTCAGTGACGGAGGGGCAACAAGGGGCAGGAGGGTGGGTGGGTGGGTGGGTGATGGTTCTCGGGCTGTTAACTGTGCGATTTGGAAGTCTGCATCGCAAGTTTAGTCCGTGTCCCGGCTCTTCGTGTTCCTCCACTCCCTTCCTCAAGCTCCTGGTGGGGCTTCACGGCAGCGAGATCAGCTCAGCTCAGCTCAGTCCCTCCCTCCCTCCTCCCACAGCTAGAGATTGTCCATCAGCCCAAAGCCATGCACGCTTTATAAAGAGACCCGGAGCCAACCCCCGGCAGCCGAGGGGAGGGGACAAGTCAGCGGCGACAAGCGCGCAGACAGCGGCCGGGAGACAAACTTGCCCAAATGTGATCAGGGTCTGGATCGCAGGCGGAGTCTTGGAGACCTTCACGACTTCCTCACTTTGTGATTCACAGCAGGAGATCCGATCCGCCCGCTTGTTCCTGCAACTCCCGGGCTAACCGGTTACCCCGGCTCTGCTCTGCCCTCTCGCACTCTCCCTCCTCCCCGGTTACCCCGACAGAGCGTGTCTCTACTCTGCCCTCTCCCCCCCCCCCCCCCCCTCCCATCCCCCCCCCCCCCTCCCGACACACAGAGAATGCACAGGCAACGCCTTCACCGTCGGGACGCCGCGCTTCCACTGAATCCCATCTGTGTGTTTGCACACTTCAAATCGCTCCGGGAATGTTGCAACATCTCCAGACTCTCCCTGAAGATACGAGCCCAGTCATTGCTAGTTCTGCAGGGATGTGCGAGGGGTCTGGTCTGGGGAACATTGGGGCTTCGATGTTTCCCCGGCCTCTGTCTCCAGTATCTGCGCTTTACGCGACCACCCTCGCCCACCAGCTCTTTGTGTCTTTGATTTGCTCATCCCTTTGTCTGAGCTGTGTTTGTACGGACACAGGGTTGCGCCTAGAGCGTAGTGCCTTGCAGATACTGCGCTGGGAGTCCGGGTTGCTACCGTCTCTCTTGACCGCCGGCGAGCCAAGCGTTGTCGCCTCGGTCAGTCGTGACAAAGTCGGGGGAAATAAAACTCTCCCTCTCAGCACTCCATTCAAAAACAGTTCCCACTCGGAGCAGGGACAGGCCACTATGCCTCCCGAGTCTGCTCTGCCGCTTCAGAAGACTGTGACTGATCCCATTGCAGCCCCAACTCACATTCCCATCTTGCCGCCAAACATGCTTGTTCAAAACGGTGCAGGGTGACCTGAGCATATGTCTATCTTCGATGTCATTCGTGTTCTCCAGAGATGTTGCCAGACCCGCTGTGTTACACCAGCATTTTGGGTGCATGTCATGTCGAGTTTATTGCCCTATGTAAAAGTACAATGAGGTACCCACACAATGAAAACCTTGCTCGCAGAGATGGCAACACAGGTACATAGACTCGTGAGATCTTGAGACACAGGAGCTGACCCCATCGAGTCTGATCTGCCATTCATTCATGGCTGATCTATTTTCCCCTTTCAACTCCATTCTCCTGCCTTCTCTCCATAACCAAATGATGAAGTTTAATGATCTGTTACTAAATCCACGACTTCTGCCGATGACATTTGGCTGTCCAAAGTCCATGGATTTTGCTCAAGGCCATTTTGATGATGATGCCTGCAGGTTTTGTCCGGAGATGTTGTGCGACGCTTCTATGTCGTGACTGCATATCAATAACAATTAATCGGCTGTAAAGGATCTTCAGACAGATGGAGAACAAGTGGAAGAGTCGGAAGCGGCAGCGGCAGAGGCAGCGTGTTCGCCCGCCCCGAATCGTGGGGCTTGGGTCGGCCCCCCACGGACCTTTCACCGTCCGGCGCGGCCTAGAATAGGCCGCGGACCTTTCACCGTCCGGCGCGGCGCTCCAATATCGGGATCCCCGACGTGGCAAGTTCAACAGCCTGACCTCGGGAGAAGACGGCAGGGAAGAGAAAAGACATTGTGGCCTTCCATCACAGTGAGAAGGGACTGGAGGAGACTCACTGTGATGGATGTTTCTTTTGTTTGGTGTTAGTGTATAATTGTATGTGTTATTGCACTTTTATTGATTATTCTTATTGGTCTTAATGTTTCAACTGCGGGTAATGTTTCATTTCACTACACATTTATGTGTATGTGACAAATAAACGACTATTGACTATTGATATTGACATATGCAACTCTTTCCTAGTCTCTGCTTGTGCTGCACCGAGAAGGTGCATTAAAAGCAGATACAGTTATGACTTTCAAAATGCTTTTGGACAGATATATGGACAGGAAGGGTTTGGAGGACAATGGTCCAAATGCAGGTACATGAGACTGGCCAACCTGGTCAGTATGGACAAGGTCAGCTGAAGATCCTGTTTCCAATGTTCTTTAGTTCTATGACTCTGTGACTACTTTGTTGGAAAAATAAATCAGGTTGGTGCCTCCTGCATCATTATAATATTACTAATTAATTTGAATTAGAGTCAGAGGTGCTACCTCACACTTCTGGTGACCCAGGTTCAAGCAGGACCTCTGATGTTGCCTGTAAGGAGTTTAGATGTTCTCCCTGTGAACTTATAGATTTCCTCCAGGTGTTCCCATTTCTTCCCGCATCCCAAAGACATGCAGATTGAAGTGTTGAGTGGTCGTTGTAAATTGTCCTCAGTATGTCGGTGACCGTTGAAATGTGGGGGAAGTCGATTGGAAAGTGTGAAAATAATATGGCTGAATGGCCAGCATGGACACAGTGGGCTGAAGGGTCTCTTTCCATGCTGTATAGGAACATAGAAAATAGGTGCAGGAGTAGGCCATTCGGCCCTTCGAGCCAGCACCGCCATTCAATATGATCACGGCTGACCATCCAAAATCAGTACCCCGTTCCTTCTTTTCCCCCCTATCGCTGGATTCCGTTAGCCCTAAGAGCTAAATCCAACTCTCTCTTGAAAACATCCAGTGAATTGACCTCCACTGCCTCCTGTTGCAGAGAATTCCACAGATTCACAACTCTCTGGGTGAAAAACGTTTTCCTCATCTCAGTCTTAAATGGCCTACCCCTTATTCTTAATGTATTCTTAATATGTCAGCAGTTATAGCTAACAAGTTAGACTAATAATTTTCTTAATTCTCGTCCTGTACTTAATGTCATGTTCCTGTACTATACTGTTCTATGGTAATCAGGTAGGGGAAATAGTGAAATGGCACAGCAGACATAAGCATCTTTTTTAGTAACCCAGCATCTGCAGTTCCTTGTGCCCTTTCTTAACATTCTCTGTGTCACACCTCCCCCCCCCCCTACCCCCCCCCCTTCCCCCCTCCGACAACCCCTCAGTTATCTGATATTGAAATCCACCATCTCTTGGAGCATGTTTCCTCCCTCTCTGACTCCCATTTTCCAACCTTCATAAATCCTACTGCTTACATCCTAACTTGCAAAAAGTCCCAAAAGTAGTAGCAGTTTAAAGTAGTAAACGTTTAAGAAACGTTTAACATTTAACGGTTTAAAAAAAGTAGTAACGTTTAAGAAACATTGTGGATAGTACCTGCTACTACTTTTGGGACTTTTTGAGAGTTGTTTTCTGAAGTCACCCATTCCTTCTCTCCGGAGATGCTGCCTGTTCCGCTGAGTTTACTCCAGCTTTTTGTGTCTACCTTCACCAAAGACCTGTGGTTAGCCATTTGTTTTTTGGTGAGATGTTGCAGGCCAGTGTATCTCCCTAGCAGAGGTTAATGAGGCGGGAAAGAAAATTGGAACATGTTTGCAGATGTGGTCAGTATGATAAGGCTCGGAATTTAACATGAGTGTTGTGGCAAACATATGTTCCATCACTGAGTTATGGAGCTCTCCTGTTTTGAATGGATCGACACCCCAGCAGAACAGTTTGTTCAGAAGAAAGATAAAGGATAAAGAGATTTTCTGTGGAATGAGAGCAATTGAAAGTGTAGTGGACATGCAATATCCCACCTGTCATGAGAGAAAAAGATGTGATTTATTAACCACAAAGACAAATGTGTTCCAAATAGATTTTTATTGAGTTAAAGCAAAGACACCCAAACACTGTGGAGGTACCCCATCACACATGCTGCACTTAAATGGTAGAACTGCCCCCAGGGCTTGGAGGCCCAGCTTCAGGTCCTGATGTTGCAATGCTCTTATGTTCCCACGGCAACATCGTGTGTAGCAGTTAGTGCTGCATTTCTCCTTAAGTGCTGCCAAGCAGCTCCAGTGAACCCATGTTTGACCCTGACCTTCAGTACTGTCGTGTGCGGAGTTTGCATGTTTCCCTCTGACCACCATGGATGTCCATTGTGGGCTTCCATTTCCTTCTACGTCCTAAGGATGGCCTGGTAGGTTACATTGGCTACTGAGAATTACCTCTAGCATTAGAAAGTGGCAATGAAGCAAAGGGAAGCTGATGGACATGAGGTTGAGGTAAAGTTGCAAGGCCACAAGGAAATAAGGAGAGGATTGATGGGATTACTCTGCTGGAGACCACCTGATGCACTCAATAGCCTTCTGAGTAGATAATCCTTACTTTTTTCCAATTCCCAATGTTCCATATTTTCACCTTTTCTATAACATTGGATGATTACAGATGATTGAGAAGGCAGGAGAATGGGGTTAGGAGGGAGAGATAGATCAGCCGTGATTCAATGGCGGAGTAGATTTGATGGGTCAAATAATGGCCTCATTCTACTCCTATCCCTTATGACCTTATTACCACACAGAAAGTTCCAGTGTAGCTCATTAACACATCGATGATTTAAATATCACCATCAAGCCAGAAGCCAGGGATTTAAACTCCCCTGCAGAATTTGTGTATGTGATCTAGATTCTCTCTTCCAAGCCACACGGATGCAGTTATTGCCATCTCATGGCAAACAGCAATGCCGAGCGTCAAATATGTCCAGGTTAGAGGATGCCACCAAGATGGAGGACAATCACATTCTAGGCTTCTGAGTAGGGTCGGAAATTAATTTGTATTCTGGCCCATCAAGAAACCAGAGAATGTGATAATGAGAGACAGAATGAAAGAGGGGGTAAGAGCGGGAGAGAAGAAGGATGGGGAAAGAAAGATGGGGAAAGGAAGGGGAGGGAGGGAGGGAGGGAGGGAGGGAGGGAGGGAGGGAGGGAGGGAGGGAGGGAGGGAGGGAGGGAGGGGAGGGAGGGAGGGAGGGAGGGAGGGAGGGAGGGAGGGAGGGAGGGAGGAGGGAGGGAGGAAGGAAGGGAGGAAGGGAGGAAGGAAGGAAGGAAGGAAGGAAGGAAGGAAGGAAGGAAGGAAGGAAGGAAGGAAGGAAGGCAGGCAGGCAGGCAGGCAGGAAGGAAGGAAGGAAGGAAGGAAGGAGAAGGAAGGAAGGAAGGAAGGAAGGAAGGAAGGAAGGAAGGAAGGAAGGAAGGAAGGAAGGAAGGAAGGAAGGAAGGAAGGAAGGAAGGAGAAAGAGTGATAGAAAGAGGAAAAGAGAAAAATATACAGAAAGAGTCAGAAAAAAGAGAAAGAGGACAAAGTTGGAAAGAATGAGGGAGAAAGGAAGAGACAGAAAGAGAGAGGGGAGAGAGATGGAAAGGGACAGAGAGAGAGAGGAGAGAGGAGAGAGAGAGAGAGAGAGAGAAGAGAGAGAGGAGAGAGAGAGAGAGAGAGAGAGAGAGAGAGAGAGAGAGAGAGAGAGAGAGAGGAGAGAGAATTGAAAACAATAATACAACAGTTGCAATTCCAAAATCATCAGGTGACGTATCCTTATCAACATTTATTCTTCCACTAAAGCTACTAATTCCACTCCTGTTATGTCCAAATTGCAAGTTTTATTTGAATAATAAAACAAGTGATGACTTTCCAAAAATAATTTACTGTATTTGGTCAGATGCCAAATCAATTAACTTTTTAATTCCTTCTATAAAGAAGATTTACAATATCTGGTCTGTGGAAAGAGAAATAGTTAATGATTCAGTCTGAGAGTGGAACTGGGAAAGAGAGAAACAAATTCGTTTTCAGATGCAGAAAAAGATGGGGGGAGGGGCTGAACAACAAAGGAAACATCTCTGATAGAGTGAGACCAAACAGTTTAAAGTAGCGGTTAGAAGTGTACTATGCTTCTTTGCGGACTGTGTTCTTAGTAGCGAGGCTGTAGGTCATGGACACCATGCCAGATTATACCAGTACAAAAAGAAAAATTGAGCCAAAATGATAACAAGCAGAAAAGACCAGTTCCAATACTGACAGATAGAGGGCTGCCTAGATGGAAGATGAGGCACAATTTCTTCAGCTTGGCTTGGGGCATTGTCGTAGGAGGCTACAGACAGGGGACCTGTCTCGGAGTGGGATGGAGAATTAAAGTACAGTGATTCCCTTGCACTTCTTCCAATCTGCTGCCTTCAGTGCTCACAGTGTGGTTTCCTCTATATTGAAGAATCCAAATGAAGATTGGGCAATTGTTTAGGAGGACTTCTGTGTTCAGTCCATGGGAGTGATCAGTCCTGATAGTCCTTAAACCAAGTTGTAGTCTTCAAACCAAGAGCCTGATAGTTGGGACAGTGGTCACAAACCACTAGGCACTTGACCACTGCCTCAGCAACTATGATCTGTAATAGTCTTTGTTTTGATTGCACTACGAAATTTGGTTTGTGCTATTATAGTCTGCTTGCATGGCATCGCTGATTAGTATTTTATTGCATTATTGATCATTGTATATTTATTTCCGATTTACATTAATGGGCCTGGAAAGCTGCAGCAGTAAGAATGTCATTGTTCCATTTCTGGTGCACATGACAATTAAGCACCATCAACTCTTGACTCCCGTGTTTATATTTCATTGTACCAAGGTACACATAACAATAAAGTACCATTAAACCATTGAACCATTGTCTCCTTCAGCTTAGTGAATAATTCTTTGTTTGAAACACCTTGGGGTAGGTGGGATTCACTGTAGGATGAAAGGTCAAGGGTTTGGCTTTGTAGCACAGGGGCAAGGGTCTTATAAATGAGGGGGTCTGAGTTCAAATCTCACTGGGCCAGTATGTTGAAGGTGCTGCAATGGCTGCTACCTCTCCAACTCAGGTGCTACCTTTATGGAGGTTGCATGTTCTCCCTGTAACTGCATGGTTTTCCCCTTGATTCTCCTGTTCTCTCCCACATCCCAAGGGTGAGTAGGTTGGAGGGTTGAAAAGCCACTGTAAATTGCCCCTGGCACAGTAGGTGGGTGGTGGGAAAATTCAACTGGGAATGTGAGTGGTGATACGTTTCAGGAAAGAGTTCGGCGAATGGGATTGATGGGCTGGCATTAACATGTTAAGCCAAACAACCTCCCCCTATGTGTTAAACACATGAAAATAAATTACTGGGAAGTGAGACTGACTGCAAGGATAACAGAGGGAATGGGAAAGGCATTGATTACAAGGTTGTGGGGAAAGAATGGGATATTGCATGGTTAAAAAGAAAGTGGCAGGTGGGCTTATAGAAGGTTTGGTTTGGCCGCAGTGAGGAGTGGATCTAATTCCAAGGCTAAAGGGACAGAACTTAACTTTATAGCTGGTGTCCTGGTCTTGTAAACCAGTCATAGTGAGTTCAGTTCTCAATGGGGTTTGAATCCATTGGAGCATTTGGAGTGATACATTGGCACAGCTGGCTGCCGCTCCAGAAGACCAAGGGCGCGGACCTGACTTGACTTTTAAAATGGCGCCACAACCTGGTGATTCTTGCACGTGGTCTCAGTGGACTATTTCTGTACACTTTGCACTAATCGGGGATTGTGCTCAGGTATGGCAATACTTTGCAGAACTGTATGCAATCAAAATAATTTCACTGTACGTGTGAACCAGTGAGTCCTGTCCTGAAGCATCATCTGTCCATTTCCCTTCACAGATGCTGTGTGGCCATTTCTGTTGGTTGTCCATACTTTTCCCTCCAGCATTTTGCATTTTCTTCAATCATTCAGCATCTGCCGCCTCTTGTCTGCCCTATTGTGAGGTGACTATCCCTTGTGAGACTATCCCACTTGCCAATTTGGAAGAAGTGCAGGGGAATTATCTCCAATATCTGAGCCTACACCAAATGCCTGAAATGGATTAAAAAAACATTAACACACTGATTTTGTTGCACATTGCAAGGGAGTCAAGAGAGTTTTATTGTCATACTTCCCTGATAGAACAACAAAATTCTTACTTGCTGCAGCACAACAGAATATGTAAACATAGTACACTGTAAATAACAATAATAATAACAATAATAATAATAATAATAATAATAATAATAATAATAATAATAATAATAATAATAATAATAATAATAATAATAATAATAATAATAATAATAATAATAATAATAATAATAATAATAATAATAATAATAATAATAATAATAATAATAATAATAATAATAATAATAATAATAACTGAATTTTCCAAATTACAACTGAGCCACCAATCTATGTTAAAGATGTTGATAGACCCTAATCACAAATGATCACATCTGAAACTCTCGAGAGATTGCCACAGTGCACTGCGACAGACAAGGCTAAGCTATAAGTCTACAATCACTGAATTCATGCACTTCTTCAGTACGGAAGGATAGGAATGGATTCTGCAGGGTGATCAATAAATAGTGAGCATGGCAATGTCAGATCTATTATTTGTTAAATAAAATGGTCCTTCAGAAAAGATAATGAATAATCTTCATTGCAAGGTTAATGTCATGTTATTTCTAGTTGGTATTTTGCATTTATTGTTCATTCTAGGTTCTTGAAAAGATGGTAGTGAGGCACCTTCTTGAGCCACTGTGGTCTGGTGAAGGTGGTCCCACAGTGTTGTTGGGCAGGGAGTTCCATGATTTAAACCCAGCCATTGTCAATGAAAGACCAGCAATATATTTCCAAGACAAGATGGCATGTAGTTTGGAGGGGAACCAGCAGGTGGCAGTGTTCTCTTGCACTTGCTGCAGGTTAAATGTCATGGATTTGGGTGGTGCTTGGGAGTAGCCTCAGTGAGTAAATGTCAGGCATTTTGTAGACGGTATCCACTGCAGCCACTGCATGCCAGTGGTGGAGGAAATTACTGTATACTTGAAGGGATGTCCAAAACTGGTGGTATTGTCAATGATGGTGTACTTCTTGAACATTGTTGGAGCTGGCCATTGTGGTATGATTTGTGCATTGGAGACGGTGGAAGGTCTGGAGGTGTCATGAGATGAGCCTCTTACCACAGGATACCCAGCTTCTAACCTGCTCTCGTAGCCATGGTATTCATATGGCTAATGCAATGAGTTTCTGGTCGAAGGTGAGCCCTAGGATATTGATGATGGTGAACTTGTCAATGATAACATCATTGAACAGTAAGTGTCAGTGGTTAGATTCTCACTCGATAGACATACTTCCTGCAACTTTTGTGTTGTTGCATATGTTACTCGCCATTTATCAGCCCGTATCTGGATGTGTTGCAGAATGTGGACATGGACTGCTTCATTTGCTGAGGGAGTGTGATAGAAATGTATACAACAAACATCACACTCTGACTTCATCAGGGAAGAAAGGTAATTGACGAAAATCCTTTTAAGTGTGAAAACCCTTCTTCAGACTGATGAGTCCCCACCTGGACAGCTATATGTCCATTTCCCTCCACAGATGCTGCCTGACCTGCTGAGTTACTCCAGTGATCTGTTTGTTGCTCATTATTCAAGTATTTGCAGGCTCTGACAGTAGGTCCCCCTTTAAATGTATTTTAACAGGGTGATTTATACTTTTAAGTTCATTAAAAGAACACATTGGATCCCAGTGCAAATGTAGTTTTATTCACACACACACACACAGGAACACACACACACACACACACACACACACACACACACACACACACACACACACACACAGTCATGAAATCCTTAACTTTAGTGATGACTATCTGTCCCGAGTCCCCAGAACTATCTGTAATGTTTGGGGCAGTAACAGGCGAGTTCACTGGGCACCCGGAGTCCTGTCTTTTCTGCCCTTCACCAGTGTTGATCTAGCTGCCTTAGGTGATGCCAGTGCCATTTTGTTTGGAGCCATCAGATTTGGTTTCGCTCGCTGTGATCCCCAGAGTTTCACTGCTGAGCACCAGGGCAGAGTTATCGCGGCCTTGGCTTACCAATGGGCTTAGTTATATTCGTGCTGAGGCCTTTCAGATACTTCTCTCGGTTAACGCCTTACAAATGGCAGTCAGCAGGACCCAGCATTGTCACCTGATAAAATCAGGGCGATTCCTCCAGCAAAATGAGATGAGTGACGGACAAACGTAAGCATAAAGTGAACCCTGGGTGCAAACAGCAATGAGGGGGTGAATGAGGGGGGGGGGAATTACCCTCACATTGTGCTCTAGCCAGGAACAGTGATGTGGTAACAGGCTGCAACTCTGGTCCCACCAGAACCCAGCGATACGACACGCTCATCACAACTGATCATCAGGCCGGGGGAGGCTGTAAAAAAACAACAAACACACGAGAATAAAATTGCCTTGGAGACAGAAGGCAGCTGATTGTTTTCCAGACCAGATGATAATATAAAGGCACATCTCCTGGGGATCTTTGTTGGAAACACTGTCTTTCTAATTTCTAATAATAACGTGGATGTGAATAAGATATGTAATTTCAAAGCTGCAGATAATACAAAGCTTGAAAATATCATAAACAATGAGGATAGTCGCAAAGATCAAGAGAAAAAAGGCAAACTGAAATAATGGTCATTAGGTGAATGAAACTGTTTTACACAGCTTCTGTCATCTTACTCTCCAGTGAGTGGACCAAAGGAAACTAGGATGTGGATTCCACAGTGAGCCATGGTCACCTTTCTTTGGCAGTAAGACATTGGCACAGGGAGAAACGAGGAAGCCTACACATTGACAGGTGTTACGACATTCCAACTGGCATCTCAGGCAAGACCAGCGCATTTAGCAGCAACCTGCTGCTGGGTTCGGAATTGTGGGAACTGAACTATTCTTCCATGTTGTCATGATTCCCAGGAGAATGCGGGTGGGGTGCGGATTGACTGTGTTCTGGTGCTTAGTCTGGACTGGGACATTACCAGTCCTTTACACATTAGACGTTGGACATTAGGGATACAGTGCAGAAACAGGCCTTTCAGCCCATCGAGTCCGTGCCGACCAGTGATCACCCTGTACACTTGCACTATCCTATACCCTAGGGACAGTTTAGTATTTTACCAAAACCAATTAACCTACAAACCTGCACGTCTTTGGAGCATGGGAAGAGACCAGAGCAGTTGGAGAAAACCCACGCGGTCACAGGAAGAATGTACGAACTCCATACGGACAACACCCATAGTTAGGATCAAACCTGGTCTCTGGCGCTGTAAGGCATCAATTCTACCGCTGCGCCACCGTGCCGCCGATGGCCACATGGATGTCCTTCATGGCCATGGTTTAGTAATAGTGAGGGAGGGGGAACACTGTTGTCAGAGACCTTGTCTTAAGGACAGGACATTGTATCACAAAGAAATCTCAGCGTTCGCTCACGGCCAACCAGTCCCTCTCTAAAAGCACCTTAAGCCACTTGCCCCAACTCATTCTTACATTAAATAACTTTTCCTTTCACTCAGATTCTCCACATCACAGTAGTAGCTATAGGAACTCTCATGAACCCAGGCTCTGCCCTGTCTCTCTATGGGAACAATCTTGTTCCAATGACATGGCATGCCCTCTGCCATAGCTGGCAAGGCTCTCAAGCATGTCTCCTTCATTTCTCACCTCTCTGCTCCCATAAGTTCATAAGTTGTAGGAACAGAATTGGGCCATTCGGCCCATCAAGTGTCCTCTGCCATTCAGTCATGGCTGATCCATCTTACCCTTTCAACTCCATTCTCCTGCTTTCTCCCCATAACCCCTGACACCCATACAAAACAAGACTCTCTCACCTACACTCTCCACAATTAGAAAAGAGATTGGTCTGCCTTCTCCCCACCTTCCACCCTATAGGATCAGGAGTGGGCCACTCAGTCTTTCAAGCTTGCCTTTCATAATCAATATTGATCATGGAAGATCTGCCCCAGGCCTCATCTCCTCTTCTGTGCCAGTTCCCCACAGCCCTCAGTTCCCTGAGCTTTCAAAAGCTTATCTACTTCCTCTTGAAAATACTCCCAATCTTCTTGGCTCCAAAATTCTCCAGGTGTACAGATTCTCCACCTTCGGCATTCATTTTGTTCCTCTTTCCGCAGATGTTTCTTAACCTATTGATTGAGTCAGGTGCCTTTTCCCAGGCTGCAAGTGACAAATACTAGAGGGCACAGCTTTAAGGTGAGAGGGGCAAAGTTTGAAGGAGATGGATTTTTTTTTAGATTTAGATTTAGATTTAGAGATACAGTGCGGAAACAGGCCCTTCGGCCCACCGAGTCCATGCTGCCCAGCGATCCCCGAACATTAACACTATCCTACACACACTAGGGACAATTTTTACATTTACCCATTCAATTAACCTACATACCTATACGTCTTTGGAGTGTGGGAGGAAACCGAAAATTTCAGAGAAAACTCACGCACGTCACGGGGAGAAAGTACAAACTCCGTACAGACGGCGCCCGTAGTCGGGATCGAACCTGAGCCTCCGGCGCTGCATTCACTGTAAGGCAGCAACTCTACCGCTACGCCACCGTGCCGCCTTGGATGAGGCAAGTCTTTGTGGCAAGACTGGTGAGTGCCTGGAAGGTGTTTCCAGGGATGATGGTGGACGCAGATACGATAGTCATATTTAAGAGGCGTTTAAATAGGCACATAGATATGCAGGGAATGGAGGGACATAGATCAAATGCGAGAGAGTAGATTAGTTTAACTTGGCCTCAATGTTGGCATGGGCATTGTGGACTGAAGCGCTTGCCCCTATGCAGTACTGTTCTCTGATTAATCCTGTTTTATTTTGTTTACAGCCAAAGAATTCATTTATGGGCGATGTTTGCTCAAAATATAAATGCATTTTCATAGGGACATGCCATAAAAATAACTGGTGGACATCGTTTTGTTGTCACTGTTTAAGGATTAACAGATATGCAACGTTCTAAAAGTAACTCTTCCTTCTCAATTTTCCCCTCTCCCCTTACGTTCCTTTCCCTCACCTTTGCTCTCCCTTCTTTTCTCTCTCTTTCTCACTCTCACTCTTTCTCCTCCTCTTATTTTTTCCTCCACCTAGTTCTCTCTTCCTTTCCTGACCGCGATAACATTCCAAGCATCCATCCCTTTCAAAGGCGGTTTTGTTTTTATTTAAATAGTCTGTGCAGCATTGTCAGTGCAGGGAGCCGTGGGCTGAAGTTAACTGGAATTTCTGTGTGTGCAACTGAGATAAGAGGGAAGTCTGGCCCACAACTTACTGAGAAGTATAAATATAAATGGAGAATGCTGGAAATACTGACAGGCCATAGAGTCATACAGCATGGAAATAGGCCCTTCAGCCCAACTTGCCCACATCGACCAACATGTCCCACCTACACTCATCCCACCTGCCTGTGTTTGGCCCATAACCCTCTAAACCTATCTTATCCATGTACCTGCCTAAATGTTTCTTGAAAGTTGTGATAGTGCCTGCCTCAACTACCTCCTCCGGCAGCTCGTTCCATACACCCACCAGTCTTTGTGTAAAAAAATTACCCCTCAGGTTCTTATTAAATCTTCCCCCCGCCCCTCATCTTAAATCTATGTCTTCTGGTTCCCAATTCCCATACCCTGGGCAAGAGACTCTGTGCATTTACCCGCTCTATTTCTCTCATGATTTTGCACACCTCTACAGTATAAGATCACCCCTTATCCTCCTGCGCTGCAAGGAATAGAGTCCTAGCCTACTTAACCTCTCCCTGTAGCTCAGGCCCACGAGTTCAAGCAACATCCTTGTAAATCCTCTCTGCACCCTTTCCAGCTTGACAACATCCATCTTGACACAGAACAGGTCAGTGAGCTTCTGTTGGAGATAGGGTGAAGAGCTCTGAAGTAACAGCATTGACCTGAATTGTTTCTCTCACCACAAATGCTGCCTCTCACTTGCTGAGTATTTTCTCTCCTTTCTGGTTTTTATTTCTGACTAGACCAAGTGGACCCATTGGGCCCAAACCTCTCCTGCATTGGTGCAGCACCCTCTCCTCTCCCCCTCCCCAGCAGTAACAGGATCGTTCCGAGTCAGCATGGATTTACGAAGGGGAAATCATGCTTGACCAATCTTCTGGAATTTTTTGAGGATGTAACTAGGAAAATGGACAGGGGAGAGCCGGTGGATGTAGTATACCTTGACTTTCAGAAAGCCTTCGACAAGGTCCCACATAGGAGATTAGTGGTCAAAATTAGAGCATATGGTATTGGGGGTAGGGTACTGATGAATAGAAAATTGGTTGGCAGACAGAAAGCAAAGAGTGGGGATAAATGGGTCCCTTTCAGAATGGCAGGCGATGACTAGTGGGGTACCGCAAGGCTCGGTGCTGGGACCGCAGCTATTTACAATATACATTAATGACTTGGATGAAGGGATTAAAAGTATCATTAGCAAATTTGCAGAAGACACAAAGCTGGGTGGCAGTGTGAACTGTGAGGAAGATGCTATGAGGTTGCAGGGTGACATGGACAGGCTGTGTGAGTGGGCGGATGCATGGCAGTTGCAGTTTAATGTGGTTAAGTGTGAGGTTATCCGCTTTGGTGGTAAGAATAGGAAGGCAGATTATTATCTGAATGGTGTCAAGTTAGGAAAAGGGGACGTACAACGAGATCTGGGTGTCCTAGTGCATCAGTCACTGAAAGGAAATTTGTGGAATTCTCTGCCTCAGAAGGCAGTGGATGCCAGTTCTCTGAATGCTTTCAAAAGAGAGCTAGATAGAGCTCTTAAGGATAGCAGAGTCAGGGGGTATGGGGAGAAGGCAGGAACGGGGTACTGATTGAGAGAGAGAGAGAGAGATGTGCTGCTGTAAAACTGGAGCCCGCGCTCACCGAGAGAAGTATTGTTTTCGTCCTCTTGCCAATAAAACTGATCTGCAACTAAACAGCCGAGTGAGCCTTTTCCTGTTCTACTCGTCAGATCCTTGAACCTGTTCCCTTGTAACAATGGGACACACAGACTGCTCTGCCTGGATGACTTGGCAGCTGTCACAAACTTTACATGTCCTTTTTTTAACTAATTATCCGAATCATTGTTTCTGTTCCTCGTTTTTGTTCCTGTTCCTCGCTAACTTCTTTATCTCAAAGAAACACGTTGACTTGAATGAGCTGGGTTTGGATCTTCATTTCCTGCTCATCGTTTGCTTGATGGATACAAAACGCTCGAGTAACTCACTCAGCGGGTCAGGCAGCATCTCTGGTGAAAAGGAAACTGATGCCGCCTGTCCCGCTGAGTTACTCCAGCTATTTGTGTCTATCTTTGGTGCACAGCAGTATCTGCAGTTCCTTCCTACACCCATCATCATTTCCTTGTTTCTCTCCACCACGATTAATTGAAACTTGTCTCAGTCTGAGCTGGGTTAGGGGTGAGGTTGTGTTGATGGCAGTTCAAAAATGTCCACTCTCAAGACATTCCAGTGGGAAAATGTCAGTCAGTTCCTTGCCCAAGCATTGGATGCAGCGTTACCTCTCATTGGTTTTGCAAGTCAAGTCAAGTCAAGTTTATTTGTCACGTACACATACACGATGTGCAGTGAAATGAAAGTGGCAACGCCTGCGGATTGTGCAAAAAAAAAAAGAATTACAGTTACAGCATATAAATTAAAGTTAATACAGAGAAGACAAAATTTAGTCCCTGGAGTTATAAAAGTTAACAGTCCTGATGGCCTGTGGGAAGAAACTCCGTCTCATCCTCTCCGTTTTCACAGCGTGACAGCGGAGGCACTTGCCTGACCATAGCATCTGGAACAGTCCGTTGCTGGGGTGGCAGGGGTCCCTCATGATCTTGCCAATGCACTGTACAATGTTAGGGTAAATTTAACATTCTATTTTCCATGTGATTCCAGACCTGTGGGTTCAAATCCAACCACGTCACTTGGTGAATTATATTATGTTAAAAAATAACCTGATTTTAAAAAAATTTAAAAATACCATCTTCTACCATCACTACATACAGTATGTTGGCTTGCACTATTATGATCTGGTTTATCTAGAATAACTGATCATTTTTAGTTTATTTATCTGTTGTGTTGTTTCATTAATGAGCCTACAAAGCTGCGAAAAGTAAGAATTTCATTGTTCCGGTCCTGGTGCACAGGACATTTAAGTACTCTTGAATAAAAAACTGGTCTCATTGATGGTGATCGTGAAACTGCCAAATTGTTGTGTAAAAAAACATCTGCTTCGCCAATGTCTTTTAGAGATTGAAAATCTGTTGATATCCAATTAAAGCCTCATGTGAATCCTGACCCACAGTAGTGTGTAGGACTCATAGTTGCCCTCTGAAGTGGTTAGCTGTACAAAAACTGCTACATTAAACTAGAATAAGAATAAACCGGGTCAACAACCAGGCATTGACCGAGGCTGAAAATTCAAATATAGTGAATTTGATTCCTGCCAACAATGGGGGTTGGAGTTTAGGTTGGGAGAGATGTCCCACAGAACAATCAAGAGAAAGCCTGACATAATTGTACTCACCAAAGGACACCCCATAACTAATCCCCCCCAACTCCACCATCTCAGTCTGGATCATGATATCCCACCAACAGGGGCTGACCAACAAGAACTGGCTGTAGAGTGGATGTGGGTGGGAGAAATGCAGCCTAGGATTCTCAACATTGATCCAAACCCCATGGTCTCACAGCAACAAGAAGTCAAATATGGGCAAGGAATCCTCCTCCTGATTATTACCTTCCTTCCTGCTTCTCCATGTGGAAGGATTACATGGTATAGGATTTCAATGTCCTTCATCGAGTGGCTTGGTGCCATTACTACTGCTGAGCCCTGAAGGATATAATGGTTGGACTATATCTGTGGCAGGGAGTGAGTGAACCAACACAGGCTGGATGTTGAACCTGAGGCAGACGTTTCTGCCCATGATAGCATTGATATGAGCGATCACCATACAGTACCGGAGGTAAAAGAGTACAGTCTTTGCACTGAGGAAATCTCCATCAAGTTACGTAGCAGTGGAAGAGAACAGATCTGGCAACTCTAAGCTGAGCATCAATGAGGTGCTGTAGACTATCACCAGCAGAAATGTCTGCCACCACAACTGTAAACTCATTCCGGCACACCCTCACTCTCCCATTCCAATCAGCCCAAGGGATCAATGCTGCTACAATGCCAGCCGCAGTAGGTCATTACTGGAAGCAGTGCCAGGCTCACTAAAAACTGAGGTGCCAACCAGCTGAAGTGGCAACTCATGCGTGTTTAACAGTGGCAACACCATGCAGTGTATGGAGCTGAGAAGGCCTAAACCTAATAGATCAAAACTGAGCCATCACCCTACTATTGGCCATGGTCAGTATTGGACAATAGAGCAGCTGATGGGATGAGATGGCACCAGGAACATCTCCCTCCTCAACAGTGACAGATCTCCGCATGTGAGGGTCAAAGTCACAGGTGAACATTTGCAATGGGTTTAGCCAGTGTCAAATGCAAGATCCATTTGCATGGATCCTCACCATCGCAGAAGCCAGTCCTCAATCCACTCATTGAAAGCACTGGCTACGGAAAAGGTGATTAGACTTGACAATATTCAGCTGGAGTGACAGAAAACATTTCATTCCAGGACTGGCAAGTCACTAGCCAAGCTGTGTCAGCAGAGTTGCAACCTTGATACCTGTCCAATAATGTGGGAAACAACCTGAAAGATAAGTTCATTGTGTGTCTGTCATAAGACAGAGGAGCAGAATTAGGCCATTTGGCCCATCGAGTCTGCTCTGCCATTCAATCATGCCTAATTTATTTTTCTCTCCCAACATATTTCTCCCGCCTTCTCCCCGTAACCTTTAACGCCGTTACTAATCAATCTCTGCTTTAAAAATAAGCAATGATTTGGCCTCCACAGCCGTCCATGGCAATAACGTGCTGGCCAAGAGTTTACAGTTGTGGTGGTGAACCTTTCTGCTGGTGATATTCTACTGCAGCTCATCAATGCTCAGCTTACAGTTGCCAGATCTGTTCTCTTCTAGTGCTACTATTGCTACATAACCTGGCGGCGATTTCCTCAGTGCGCTGTACATTTTTTCCTCCAATGTTGTGTGGTGATCTGAGGTGAATCCACAGATTCACCACCCTTCGGCTAAAGGAATTCCTTCTCATTTCCATTCTAAATGTGCGCCCTTTAATTCTGAATCTGTGCCCTTTGGCTGTGGAGGCCAAGTCATTCGGTAGTTTTAAGACGCAGATTGACAGATTCTTCATTAGGGTTGTCGGGGATACGGGGAGAAGGAAGGAGACTGGGGTTGGGAGGGAAAGGTAGATCAGCCATGATTGAATGGCGGAGTAAACTTGATGGGCTAAATAGCATAATTCTGCTTCTATAACTCATGAACGTCTGAACTTATTGAGTCACAAATGAGCCAGACCAGATAAGGTTGGTTAATTTCCTTCCTGAAAGGAGTTTTGAGAAGTAGATGGGTTGCTATGACAATCAGGTGGTTTTTGTGGTCATTATGTTTTCACATATTTTAGGGAATTAACTGAAATTAAAGTCCACATGTGCCTTTGTGGAATTAGAACAATATCTCCTGACTTACTGTAGTTCAGGTTATATGGCTTAGTGGTGTGGTAAGCTACCCCTACTCCACCACAGCATTGCACCTCGTGATGATTGTGGTTCTTAGACATCAATCATCCATGTCCCATGATATCAGTATCCTTAGGAGACCCTCCAGGGCAGCACAGTTGAACAGTGGTAGATTGTGTAAGGGGTTTCTGCGCCGAGCTTTCGCCCGACCTAAGGTCCCCGTGCCTTGCTCTGATCCCTTGACCAGGCCGTGCACACTGGTTCCCCGTGAGTGGTTCGACCCACTCACCCCTTACGGTTCTAGACACTGGGCTTAGATGCAGGAGCTCTTATAGTGCAGAAAAAATTCAACCAGACCAGATTTCAAAACCAGGGTTTAAATGAAAAGGCTTTTATTCAGCACTTGGGTCTATTGTTCATGAATATATTTATACAGTTCTATAAGACATATCTATAATACACATACCGAATACATGGATATCTTTTATTTATTAATCACAAAAACGCACAGTTCACTAGACATATACCCGAATACCCCTTTTCGCTGAAAACTTAAAAGCACAGTTCCACGAGACATATATCCGAATACCTTCTTCGCTGAATTCTTGAAACACACACAGTTCCACAAAACATATACACGAATACCCTTTTACTTATGAATTCTTAAACACAGTTCTGCAGGACACATACACGACTGTAAGATGGGGAACGCACAACGCATCGCAACCTTGACCAACACATATTTTAGTACACACCCAACGTTTATTCACAACCACCCTCCCCTCTACACTAAACTATGTCCAGGATATGTAGAATTTGGAGTGCATGCTCACCATGGGGCTATTACTGGGGTTACTGGCTGTTCGTTTTGCAGTATTTCTTCTCGTGTTGCGTGCCTGTTCCTCCCTCTTGCATCCGTTCTTCTTGCCTGTCGTTTCTTCCTCCTGCATTCATTTGACTTCCTTCTGACTTGCCTGCTTGCGTTCCTTGCAGGTTTTCTTCTCGAGTTGACTTAACTTGACTTAACCCAAAAGTAGTGGCCAGTTATACTGTTTCTGACCCGTCCTATCTCCCGCCAGATCTTGGAATCTCTTTGTTCAAAAAGATATGTATGAGGTTTTCTTCTGATCTGCGCTTATGTTCGGGGATACCGGGGATGGCCAGATGGTGTAAATTGGGATTTCATTGTGAGGTGATGGGTGTTAACTGGTTTCCCATCACCTACCAGGTAGTTTTCTATGGGCTATTGTGCCCCCTCACTGAGATGAACTGTTTAGGTCGGCTTGGGGCATTGTGAGTATGCTGATGTCAGCGCCCCAGTGTCTGGACTCCGACTTGGTTTCGTAGGTTTCTGCATGGCCAATACCCATCCTTTGTTCTGGCCGTAGCTTTGCAGAAACCTAGAGATTGGGTTGTAAGGTTTTTACTTTTTGTGGCTGGTCACGAGGTCCTGCAGCCATTTTAGGACCCACAGATTGTGACATCCTTTGGTAAACTGACTGCAGCCTTTCTCCGCTATCAGCCCCAGTCTCCCGTTTAAAATGTCCAAACTGCAGCTCTTTGGTTTTGTGTTGATTTCAGAATGAGGGAAAACTTCTCAAATCTTACAATTGCTGCCTAACAGCGCCAGAGACCCGGGTTCAATCCTGACTACGGGTGCTGTCTGTGTAGAGTTTGTACGTTCTCCCTGTGACTGTGTGGGTTTTTTCCCAGGTGTTCTGGTTTCCTCCCACATTCCAAGAACATACAGGTTTGTAGGTTAATTTGCTTTGGGTGTATGGAACAAGCTGCCGGAGATGGACTATCCCAACGTTTAAGAAACAGTTGGACAGGTATATGGCTAGGACAGGTTTGAAGGGTTGTGGGCCAAATGCGGGTAAGTTGGATGAGTAGCTGGGACATGTTGACCGGTGTGGGCAAGTTAGGCCGAAGGGCCTGTTTCCACGCTGTATCACTCTATGGCTCTGTGACTTTATAAGCAAAATCTCCCACACCAATGATCTTCATACCATCAGTGAAGGCAAGTAATGCCATGGCCTGTAGTAACCGCACAATGTTTTCACTAGGAAATATATTGATATTCCTTCATTGACATTGTCTAAGTTCTGGGATTCTCTCCCGACAGCATTGTAGGAGGGCCTTACCTTGAGGACACAAAGTGCCGGAATAACTCAGCAGGTCAGGCAGCATCTCTAGAAACCTGTATCGGCGACGTTTCAGGTTGAGACACTTCCTTACCTTAAGGTGCTATATTGGTTCAGGAAGGTGCCCAGCACTATTTTCATAAAGACAGTGCTGTCTGTGTGGAGTTTGCACGTCCTCCTTATCACCCTGTAGGTCTTCCGCCTGGCGGTCCGGTTTCTTCCCACATCCCAAAGATGTGTGGGCTTGTAGATTCATTGGCCCCTGCAAATTGTCACTCATGTGTAGGATTAGTGGGTGCAAAAGTGAGATAATCTGGACCTAATGTTGACATGTCTGCTATGGTCAGTGTGGACTCGGTGAGCCGAATGGTCTGTTTCAATGCTGTTCCTCTAAAGTAAACTACACTAAACTAAACAAAAAACCTGAAAATATCACCCTGAGTACTGGCACACCACAGGGCTGTGTTCTGAGCCCCATTCACACACGACTGTGTTCCTGCATTAGACACCAACACCATTGTCAAGTTTGCAGACAACACAATGGTGATCGGGCTGATCACCAACGGTGATGAAACAAAGAGCGGAGGTGCAGAAACTGGCGGACTGGTACTCTGATAACAACCTGTCCCTAAACACCTCCAAGACCAAGGAGCTGATCATCAACTTCCATAGATCACACAACGGGGAATACGCCCCGATCTTTATCAACGGGGACAGTGTGGAGAGAGGTCCAGCTTCAAGTTTCAGGGCACTCACATTTCAGAGGATCTCACATGGTCCACTAACACCGCTGCGCTGGTCAAGAAGGCACAGCAACAACTATTCTACCTGAGAGCACTGAAAAAGTCTGGTCTACCTCAACAGCTACTGACGACCTTCTACCGCTGCATCACAGAGCATCCTACCGCATGGCATCCCTGTGTGGTACCTCAGCTGCACGGAGGCAGAGAGGAGAGCTCTTCAGTGGGTAGTCCATAGAGCTCAGAAGACTATCGGAACATAGCTACCAGCCTTGGAGGATATCTACAACACACGATGCCTCAGAAAAGCCACCAGCATCCACAAAGACTCCTCACACCCCTGCAACAGTCTGTTCTAAATTCTACCATCGGTCAGACGATACAAGGCCTTCTACGCCCGCACCTCCAGACTCAGGAACAGCTTCATCCCCAGGGCCATAGCTGCTATGAAGACGCAGGGCCATAGCTCATCCCCAGGGCCATAGCTCCAAAGACGTACAGGTATGTAGGTTAATTGGCTGGGTAAATGTAAAAATTGTCCCTAGTGGGTGTAGGATAGTGTTAATGTGCGGGGATCGCTGGGCGGCACGGACTTGGAGGGCCGAAAAGGCCTGTTTCCGGCTGTAGATATATGATATGATATGATATGAACCGGTCCTGCTGAGCCAGATGGTCACATCGCACAGTGAACCGGCACAGACCTACTTGAACTTTATACTGTTTTAAAACTGTTTCTAATTTTGTTTCACTGAGTTGTTTAAATTAATACTGGTTAGCCAATTAATTTATTGCATCGTATGGGAGGGGCATTCCCAATCTCGTTGTACCCCTGTACAATGACAATAAAGATATATTGTATTGTATGGTATTGTAAAATACCTTTGTACCTTTGAAGATGCTGAAGGGAATGTAATAGTTTCATTGTGAGTAATGTTAAAAAAACTAAGCAAAACTAAGTCAAAGTCTTCTTTCAGCTTTAGATTGCCATTGAATCCATGAACATTATCAGAGCTCAGCCATCACTTGTTTCCCATCCTGGAGCACAGGAAGGATTTTATGGCATCAAGTTATCTAAAGATCTTCGTTTCTCCAGAGATGCTGCCTGACCCGCTGAGTTACTCCAGCATTTTGTGTCTATCTTCGGTAGAAACCAGCATCTGCACCTCCTTCCTACTCACTTCATTTTTTGAGCTTGAAATCGACCGTGCATTACCAGCTTGTGGTTTCCTGGAAAGGACCAGAATTCATTGCCATGTGTGTGTATACAGCATGTACCCACAGCTGTTTGTGTGTGTATACAGTGCATGCTCATCAGCTGTTTGTGTGTGTGTGTGCATAGTGTGTGCCCACCAGTTGTGCATGTGCATATGTGTGTATGTGTACACAGTGTGTGTGTGTGTGTGTGTGTGTTTACAGTGTGTGTGTGTTTACAGTGTGTGTACACAGTGTGTGCGTATACAGCATGTGCCCACCAGCTCTGTGTGTATGTGTGTATATGTGTGTGTGCGTATATACAATGTGTGCTCACAAGCTGTGTGTGTGAGTGTGTACAGTGTGTGTGTGTGTGTTCAGTGTGTGTGCGAATGTGTAGTGTGTGTGTGAGTGTGTACAGTGTGTGTGTGAGTGTGTACAGTGTGTGTGTGAGTGTGTAGTGTGTGTGTGTGTACAGTGTGTGTGTGTGTGAGTGTGTACAGTGTGTGTGTGAGTGTGTACAATGTGTGTGTGAGTGTGTAGTGTGTTTGTGAGTATGTACAGTGAGTATGTACAGTGTGTGTACAGGTGTACAGTGTGTGTGTGTGTAGTGTGTGTAGTGTGTGTGTATGTACTGTGTGTAGTGTGTGTGAGTGTGTGTAGTGTGTGTGTGTGAGTGTGTATGTACTGTGTGTAGTGTGTATGAGTGTGTACAGTGTGTGTATGAGTGTGTACAGTGTGTGTGAGTGTGTACAGTGTGTGTGCGAGTGTGTACAGTTAGTGTGTGTACAGTGTGTGTGCAGTGTGTGAGTGTGTGCAGTGTGTGTGTACAGTGTGTGTGTGTGTACAGTGTGTGTGTGTGTAGTGTGTGTCAGTGAGTACAGTGTGTGAGTGTGTACAGTGTGAGTGAGTGTGTGAGTGTGTACAGTGTGTGTGTGTGTGTGTACAGTGTGAGTGTGTACAGTGTGTGCGTGAGTGTGTACATTGTGTGTGTGAGTGTGTACAGTGTGTGTGAGTGAGTGTGTACAGTGTGTGTGAGTGTGTGAGTGTGTACAGTGTGTGTGTGTACAGTGTGTGTGTGAGTGTGTACAGTGTGTGAGTGTACAGTGTATGTACAGTGTGTGTAGTGTGTGTGTGTGCAGTGTGTGTGTGTACAGTGTGTGTGTGAGTGTGTACAGTGTGTGTGTGTACAGTGTGTGTACAGTGTGTGTACAGTGTGTGTACAGTGTGTGTACAGTGTGTGTACAGTGTGTGAGTGTGTACAGTGTGTGTGTGTGTGAGTGTGTACAGTGTGAGTGTGTACAGTGTGTGTGTGAGTGTGTACCGTGTGTGTGAGTGAGTGTGTACAGTGTGTGTGTGAGTGTGTACAGTGTGAGTGTGAGTGTGTACAGTGTGAGTGTGTACAGTGTGTGTGTGAGTGTATACAGTGTGTGTGTGAGTGTGTATAGTGTGTGTGTACAGTGTGTGTACAGTGTGTGTACAGTGTGTGTACAGTGTGTGTGCACAGTGTGTGTGAGTATGTACAGTGTGTGTGTGCACAGTGTGTGTGAGTATGTACAGTGTGTGTGTGTGTACAGTGTGTGTGAGTGTGAATGTGTAGTGTGTGTGTGAGTGTGTACAGTGTGAGTAGTGTGTGTGTGTACAGTGTGTGTGTGTGAGTGTGTACAGTGTGTGTGTGTGTACAGTGTGTGTACAGTGTGTGTACAGTGTGTGTGTGTACAGTGTGTGTACAGTGTGTGTACAGTGTGTGTACAGTGTGTGTGAGTGTGTACAGTGTATGTGTGTGTGAATGTGTAGTGTGTGTGTGAGTATGTACAGTGTGAGTATGTACAGTGTGTGTACAGTGTGTGTGTGAGTAGTGTGTGTGTGTACAGTGTGTGTGTGAGTAGTGTGTGTGTGTGTGTGTAGTGTGTGTGTGTGTGTGCAGTGTGTGTGAGTGTGTACAGTGTGTGTGTGTGTGAATGTGTAGTGTGTGTGTGAGTATGTACAGTGTGTGTGTGAGTAGTGTGTGTGTGTACAGTGTGTGTGTGAGTAGTGTGTGTGTGTGTGTGTGTGTGTGCAGTGTGTGTGAGTGTGTACAGTGTATGTGTGTGTGAATGTGTAGTGTGTGTGTGAGTATGTACAGTGTGTGTACAGTGTGTGTGAGTAGTGTGTGTGTGTGTACAGTGTGTGTGTGTGCTAGGTGCCCACATCCCAAGGCGGCGCTCCCCGATGCTGCTGTTGTGATGTTAGGGCGGGACGGGGTCGGGTTCCAACTTGTGAAACATCTGCGAAGGTGGGTGTTCAATGTTGGAGACATCCTGAGCCCAGAGACTGCTCCCTTCACTCGCTGAGGAGCGCCTGGGTGATCAGAGCCGCGGCGATGGGAGCGCACGGTTTGCAGTTGAGGCTGGTCGCTGTGGCAGCTCTGCTCTGCATCTGCATCTGCATCTCCACCGTCCGGGGTGAGTCTCACTCAGCCCCCCTAGCTGGTGGGGCAGGGGGCAGCAAGCGTTGCCGGGGCTGGCTACCAGGGACCTTGGGAACTGTGGAAGGTATCCCAAGGGGAAGGGCGGAGGAGAGGGTCGGAGACCTCTGGGTGTGCGAAGGTACTTTGGAGGGACGCAGTTTCTTGACAGGAGGCAACGTGCGTTTGCTCAAGTGAGCAAAGACCAGCTATTGAGGGTCAGAATCACAGGGAAGCAATCCTGGGGGAAATATTGGACGTCCCAGTGTGTGATCTAACTAGTTTAAAGTGGGATTGAATGTGATAAGTGAGATAAGAAAATAACTGCAGATGTTGGTACAAATCGATTTATTCACAAAATGCTGGAGTAACTCAGCAGGTCAGGCAGCATCTCGGGAGAGAAGGAATGGGTGACCCTTGAAGGGTCTCCACCCGAAACGTCACCCATTCCTTCTCTCCCGAGATGCTGCCTGACCTGCTGAGTTACTCCAGCATTTTGTGAATAAAGTGATAAGTGAGATAACTAATCCGAAAGAAAATGTGACCCATTTAAGCAGGAAGCCGCATTGGAAATATGGTTTTATTTTTTGTTGAATTGAACACCAGAAATCAGGTGCTTTTAATTTTAAGAACCAGATGCATGAATTGAAATTCACATATTTTGAATTTAAATTAGGTTTAGCAACCCTGCTGTTTTTTATACACATTTATTACTTAGGGTTGGGGTTTATATGGGCATAATTTCAGATGGGACAAGAACAACTTAGTTTATGAAGATCTTTAACATCTCAATGCATTTGTCAGCAGTATTTAGGTGTTTAAAAAAAAACTGGATGCGAAATGTTTATTTGGGACGTGGGCCAAACGTATGGGACTAGCGCAGCGGTAGAGTTGCTGCTTTACAGCGAATGCAGCGCCGGAGACTCAGGTTCGATCCTGACTACGGGTGCTGCACTGTAAGGAGTTTGTACGTTCTCCCCGTGACCTGCGTGGGTTTTCTCCGAGATCTTCGGTTTCCTCCCACACTCCAAAGACGTACAGGTATGTAGGTTAATTGGCTGGGTAAATGTAAATGTAAAAATTGTCCCTAGTGGGTGTAGGATGGTGTTAATGTACGGGGATCGCTGGGCGGCACGGACTTGGAGGGCCGAAAAGGCCTGTTTCCGGCTGTATATATATGATATGATATGATATGATATCTTGGTTGGCACAAACGAGCTGAGCCGAAAGGCCTGTTTTGTTGCTATGAATCAATAATATTCATAAATGTTTAAAAAATGGGTCACCCCAAGAGATATTTGTGTCAAGAGCAAGGGGCTTGGCCAGTGAGATGGGATTTAATCAGGTTAGGGAGCTGGAAATTCAGGGGGACATTTGGGAACACAATTCCTGAAATGAGGTCCTTGAAACCTGAAGACATTGTCTCCAATGGTGCAATGATTAAATTCTGGGAATAACAAGAGGCCTGTATCGGAGTGTGGCTATCTCAGAATTGTAGCAATGGAGGAGATCACAGGGGGGAGGGCATAGAAGGATTTGATAACAAGGGAAAGAATTGTCAAATTAGAAACAGGACATTATGGAAATGCTCAGCAGGTTGGATAGCTTCTGTGGAGAGAGAAACCGAATTAATGGTTTAGATCTACTTTGTTTCTCATTCAACTAACACTGCCTGACCTGCAGAGTAGTTTTTTATTACGATTTTTTTTTCCAGATATTCTGACTTTGAGGTTTGTTGAAATCAAGGTGTTCCATAACTGGACCTTGATACAAGTAAGACATGGACAGCAGAGGTTTGGAGGACTTTAAGATGACAGAAAACAAAATAACAGGAGGTTAGCTGTGAGTCGGGGGAAGTTTGGAAATTGAGGAAGATTGTATTATTTTTTTTTTTTAAACCACAGACATGCTGAGGGAATAGACCAACACAGACGAGTTGAAACTCAAAACAGGAGAATGCGATACACGATATTTTAATGGACAGTCAAGAGAAATTATACTTGCTAAATGACTCCTTTTATAGAGGGTGCAAGTAGAGAGATAAATATCATGGTGCAGGTTAACAAAGGAATTTGTTCAGTGTGCTGTAACCTGGGCTTTGTAAACAAGAGGCAATAAGCACAAAAGCTGAACTTACAGAAACAACTCAGGTCAAACTCAGCTGGAGTACGTTGTCAAATTCTGGAAAGGGTGTGAGTAGTTTAGGGATGCAGCATGGAAGCAAACCCTGTGGCCCACTGAGTCCACCTGTTCAAACTCGTTCTGTGTTATCCCACTTTCTCCTCCACTCCATATACGTACCAAGGACAATTTACAGAGGCCAATTGACCCACAAACCCACACGTCCTCGGGAAGTTGCAGGAGACCAGGAGCGCCTAGAGGAAACCCACGCGGTCACAGGGAGAATGTGCAAACTCCACATGGACAGCACCTGGGGTCAGGTTTGAACCCAGATTTCTGGTGCATGTGTGACGGCAGCTCTCCCAGCTGCGCCACAGTGGCACCAAGTGTGGAAGAACAGGGTGTGGAGGAATTCCAGAGTTTGGAATGCAGTACTTGATAGCATAGTCGTCACAAATTGAATGCCGCTGTTCAAAGTGATATTGGATTAATAGTGGAGGGGTTTAAGGATTGAACACACGAGTGCCAAAAACTGGATTGCTGTTTGAAAGACTCACTGTTCACTCGGGGAGGTGGATGTTATTCTGCGGCGATGGCCGTCCTAAAATGGCAGACCGTTCTGGAACTTATGGGAGCTGACAATTTTCTAACTCAGTCAGGTAAGAGGGGGGAGAGTTGGTCACTCTGTGTTTATTCCCTGGGGGTAATTCCATCTTTACAGGTCTGCAGTGTCTGAATTCTGGCGTGTTTCAACATAACAATGCAGAGAATATAAAAATGATCTTCAAACTTCCCATTTCAACTTACGCACCACTTTAACTTTGGTAAAAGAAGGGCACTGAAGACATGGAACTGTTATCTCACAGCCACAACTTGCCTCCAAACGTAGGAGAAGAGTTTATTTGGCTATCGGGGAGAGTAAACTCCTTGCTCCTGTCATCCTCTGTTTAAATTCTTGCAAAAGAAAAAAAAAAATTGAAGGCAAAGAAAGATGACTTTTGTAACACTTCTGTGAAAATACATGAAGGGTCTTGCAAAGCGTGGATACAATGCGAGATTGTAATTCCAATGGCATTAGATGGACGGCCTCCAAGGCTGAAGTCTGTTGCCTGCATTCCAACGCCAGAGCCCATTCTCTCAGCTTCTCTCCCAGCTGTGACACGTGGGGGCGGAAATGAACAGAGTGCAGGGTCCACTGGCCCTGGTTGTTTGAAGAAAGAAGTACAGATACAGTGGGACAAAAACCTCCAGTCTAGCATGTTCAGTGTTATAATGTGGCTATATTTTGTCTTCTGGTTATTTTTGTTGTGGTGCACTTTGCAAGATAGGGAAGTGATATCTTTAAATGACTCTGGGAATGGAGCATAATTCCCACACCCAATACTGCCCCACAATCTCATCTGTCCCCACTCCATACGAGAAATGTTCTGGCATTTGTGCTCTGCCGTGACTATTATGATTATTTGGGTTTAAAATTATTGTTCCTCTGTGTAAACCCTTACATGATCTTGCACCTCGTGGTGGAACTTTATCGCACCCTACAACATACCAGCCCCCTACCTTCCCAGTGCTTTTCTTTCCCCTGACAAGCACCCACCCTATCCTTGTCCCAGTGTTGGCCTTCACGTGGGTCCAACCTACATTCTATCTCTACTTATGATGATGAAGGAGGCCATTCGGCCCATTGAGTCACTGGCAGTTCTCAGAGCAATCCCATCAGTCCTGATTCCCCTCTCTTTGAGTGGAGTAGAGTTTGAGTTTAGTTTATTGTCACGTGTACCGAGGTACAGTGAAACGGTTTTATTGCGTGCTAACCTGTTAGCGGAAAGACAATGCATGATTACAATTGCTCCATCCAGTGTACAGATACATGATAAAGGGAATAACTTGAATAACGTTTAGTGCAAGGTAAAGTCCAATCTGTTTCTTGGATCACGACCAATCTGCATGCCTTTGGGTTGTGGTGGGGGGTGGGGTAGGGGGTGGGGAGATGAAAGTTAAAAAGCTGCAAAAACAGGATATCTGAACCAAGATAACGACAGGAGATAACAAGACAACAACAGGTCATCTGAAGGGCGGCACGGTGGCACAGCGGTAGAGTTGCTGCCTTACAGCAAATGCAGCGCCGGAGATCCGGGTTCGATCCCGACTACGGGTGCCGTCTGTAGGGAGTTTGTACATTCTCCGAGATCTCTTCGAGATCTTCGGTTTCCTCCTGCACTCCAAAGATGTACAGGTATGCAGGATAGTGTAGGATAGTGTTATTATGTGGGGATCGCTGGTCGGCGCGGACCCGGTGGGCCCAAGGGCCTGTTTCCACGCTGTATTTCCAGACTAAACGAAGCAGAATTAGGCCATTTGGCCCATCAAGTCTACCACAACATTCAATCGTGGCTGATCTATCTTTCCCTCTCAACCCCATTCTCCTGCCCTCTCTCCATAACCCCTGACACCCTTACTAATCAATCACCCGAACTAACTGTAATAATTACAATCAATCCATCTACATACAGGATAATGTTTAGGGCATGATAACGTCCAGTCAAAGATGCGAACGGAAACTGACCATCCCTTTGCCTCCACAGATGCTGCTTGACCTGCTGAGTTGCTCCAGCAGTTTGTTTGTTGCTGTATATGACAAAGCAGATTGAGTTGAGCGTTTGGTTTTCACCACAGTCCTCCGTACAATGCGGAAGCGTGCTGTGGCATGTCTTCGTCTTGGATCATTTCTAACAGCACTATCACCTTTGTATCATTGAAACTTTACAGCTGCAGTGGTTAGCTACGTCAGATAATCGTAACATATTGGTGTTAGTACATAAGGAAAGCAGTCAGTGAGACAAGGGAAATGGCCGACATAAGGAACTGCAGATGATTTCACGTCTGAAGAAGGGTCTCAATCCGAAACGTCACCCAATCCTTCATCCCCTCTCCCCATCCCCTCTCCCCATCCCCTCTCCCCATCCCCTCTCCCCATCCCCTCTCCCATCCCCTCTCCCCATCCCCTCTCCCCATCCCCTCTCCCCATCCCCTCTCCCCATCCCCTCTCCCCTCCCCACTCCCCCTCCCTCTCCCCTCCCTCCTCCCTTCCCATCCCCCCTCTCCTCCTTCTCTCCCTCTCCCCACCCCTTCCCCCATTCCTCCTCCCCCCCCCACTCCATCCCCCCCTTATCCTCCCTCATCCCCTCCTCCCTTCCCCCCTCCCTCCCCCTTCCCTCCCTAGGAGATAGATTTAAACTTTCAAATGTGAATAACTTTTAAAATATAATACCAATTTCAATGAAACTTCTTCCATTAGCTCCAAAGGGACAAAGGTGAATATGGTGGGCCTAAAATTGTCGCATTATTGTGTATCGTTTTGGCTGTAGTTCAGGAACAAACAAACAAACAAACAAGAGTTTTAGTATGTAGATGGCTGGTTTCCTGTACAAGGGGGATCGAGTAGATTAGGCATGTATTTTTGTATTATAGACAATAGACAATAGGTGCATGAGGAGGCCATTCGGCCCTTCGAGCCAACACCACCATTCACTGTGATCATGGCTGACCATCCACAATCAGCACCCCGGTCCTGCCTTCTCCCCATACCCCTTGACTCCGCTATCTTTAAGAGCTCTATCTAACTCTCTCTTGAAAGCATCCAGAGAATTGGCCTCCACTGCCTTCTGAGGCAGAGTTCCACAGATTCACAACTCGTTGAGTGAAAAAGTTTTTCCTCAGCTCCGTTCTAACTGGCCTACCCCTTATTCTTAAACTGTGGCCCCTCCACTACACCCCCCCCCTTCCCTCCTTCTCCCCTTCTCCCAAATCTTTGCACATCCCCAATTCTTTCCACTCATCACTTTAATTTCATGTTTCATGTATTTTGTGTTTTATGACTGCTGGCAGATCAAATACCCTCCTGGGATAAATAAAGTTCTATTGTATATTGTGTCGTAATCAAGAATTTGTCAACCTGCACTATAAAAATCACCACTGCTGGGAGGCATAGATAGGGTAGACAGTCAGAATCTTTTTCCCAGGGTGGAGGCATCTAAGATGAGAGGGGCAAACTTGAAGGTGAGAGGAGAAAGTTAAATGGAGATTGTTTTTTATTCAGAGAGTGGTGTGGGTGCCTGGAACACATTGCCAGGGGAGTTGCTAGAGGCAGCCATGATAGAGGCATCCAAGAATCATTTAGATAGGCATGTGGAAGTGCACGGAATTGCGGGACATAGATCGTGTACAGGCAGATGAGATCAGTTTAACTTCCTGTGCTGTACTGTAGTGCTCTATGTTCTATATTAAATGCAAACCTTCTGTGTGATTTTGTACACCAATGTTCCTTAACGATGAGGCAGAGAGAGACAGGCAAATTAGTGGTGAGGTCTTACTTCCTTCCGTTTAACAGCAACATTGTACAAAATAAACTCTTGGGCATTTGCCAACGTAAACTAACCTGAAACCTCAAAGGGTTTGATTAGGCCCAAATTAATCCAATTTCCTTCTCCTCCCATTTAGACAAAGCACTTGGTCACGGCCAAAAATATGGACATGACATTAGCGTTGACCTCCAGAATGGAAATGGACAAACTCTACTTAATGGAGTCTCTGAGGTGTGAGGGTAGACTGTGT
Source organism: Rhinoraja longicauda (assembly GCF_053455715.1). Taxonomy (NCBI): domain Eukaryota; kingdom Metazoa; phylum Chordata; class Chondrichthyes; order Rajiformes; family Arhynchobatidae; genus Rhinoraja; species Rhinoraja longicauda. The sequence continues at coordinate 10,991,985 of NC_135981.1, forward strand.
GAAAGCCCATCATTGCTGCTGCGATGAACAAATGGAGGCTATTAGTTGGTTCCTCCTACACACCCGTCCAATAAGTGCTGGTATCACAAAATGCTGGAGTAACTCAGCGGGTCAGGCAGCATCTCTGGAGAGAAGGAATAGGTGGCGTTTCGGGTCGAGACCCTTCTTCAGACTGATGTGGTCCAATAACTGCTGTGATGGGAATGGATGACAGTTCCTATCTTTCTGGGCAGGGCAACGAAAACATTATTCCAACGTTTCACCAATATGCCTACTTGCTGTAATTAATATAAACTCACCACACTTCTCCAGAGGCCCCCGATGTAACAATAGAGGGACTTAGTCAGCTGAAGTTATTCTAACGGGGAGCAAAGAAGGGTGCGTTCGGCTGAACGCACTATGGGAACTACACTCGCCCCCCTGCAGGACCTATACATCATGAGGTGCAGATCCAGAGTCAGCAACATTATGGGGGACCCCTACCACCCCAGCAATGGACTGTTCCAGCTGCTACGGTCAGGCAAACGCCTCCGCTGTCACGCTGTGAAAACAGAGAGGATGAGACGGAGTTTTTCCCACAGGCCATCAGGACTGTTAACTCTCATATTACCAGGGACTAATTTAATTTACTGTATTAATTTATTTTTTGTGTTAAAAAAAATAAATCTATTCTGTTTTGTAGTTTTAGCACAATTGCCACTTTCATTTCACTGCACATCTTGTATATGTATGTGACAAATAAACTTGACTTGAGGGGTGGCCCTCTAGAGGGAACCTAGAGCATTACAATAAAGAACAGGTCCTCTGGCATCTGGTCCAGCGGCAGACTTGCAGCTTTATAGGAGTTTGGTTAGGCTGCATTTTTAATAAAGGTACATCTCTCCAAGACGTACAGGTTTGTAGGTTTTTAGATTGGCTTGGTATATGTAAAAATTGTCACTGGAGTGTGTACTGCTGAGAAGAAGGAGAAGAGATCTCAGTGAAGCTTACAAAATTCTTACAGAGCTTGACGGGTTGGACTCTGCGGGAAGGTGAGCAGCTCGGGGGGACCATGCCCTCTGAAGGCGGATGTGCAAACTCCACACGGACCGCGCTGAGGATCTGGCATAAACCCAGGTTGCTGGAGCTGTGAGACAGGTTTACAGTTTAAGAATAAGGGGTAGGCCATTTAGGACCGAGATGAGGAAAAATGTTTTCACCCAAAGAGTTGTGAATCTGTGGAATTCTTCAGATTCCTACTCCTTGTTTGGTGAGCTAGAAGAAAGGGTATATGGTTCGGAAAGGTTTAGAGGAATAAGGGCCAAATGCAGGCATGTTGGACTAGCATAGATAATGATAATGAATGATAATGAATACGTTTAATGGCCAAGTATGTGCATCTTGGTTGAAGTTGGCAAGTTGGGCAGAAGGGCCTGTTTTCATGCTGTATAACTATGACTGTAAGAAAATAGACAAATTAAACAGTTTGCCATGTCAGAACAACATCAGAAAGGAACCACATCTCTGTCTCCAGTGGATATGACAGACTTGTCACATGTCAGGGCACAGTTTGGCAGAGATGTCCTCTGTTAAATTCATCCTTCCATCCTCCAATCTGACATGCTGGGCACTTCCCACAGCCCAGCCATTAGTATCACATAACACAGGGAAAATAGCATCATCGCCCTCTAATAACTCCATGACCCATTTTGACCTGGTCTCATTCTATCATAGATATTTGCTTTGTCCTATTCATTAATCCTGCCTACTGCTAACTTTATATCACCATTTTTATCTGTCTTTCCACAGTACTGACCTGAAATGTTAACTCTGTTGGGTCAGGCAACATCTTTGGAGTAAAGGAATAGGTGACGTTTTGGGTTCTGACCTGAAACATCACCTATTCCTTTTCTCCAGAGACGCTGCCTGTCCTGCTGAGTTACTCCAGCATTTAGCGTTTATCTTCTGTTTAATCTAACATCTGCAGTTCCTTCCGAAACATGTTAACTCTATTTCTCTCTCTACAGATGCTGCCTGCCTCGCTGAGTTTTTTCCAAGCACTTTCTGCTTTCATTCCAGACTTTTAGTATCTATAGTTTTACGTAGAATTTCATAAAGAACCAGAACAATCAGATTATGCATGACAGAAACATTGGCTGCAAAGCAAGAGCAACTTTCCTGTCAGGGGTTTGTGCTGTGGGAGTACTGACGAAGTTGACGAGTCTTTAGTCTGTCTATCAATAGTATGTCTGTACACAGTCGTGCGTTTGTGGAACTTAGCAATGATCATTTGTAGTCTCAACTGTTAACTGTTGATTTTCTCTCAGGTTAGTGACTGTCAATGGCCTTTGTACTGTATCTGATGGATACCTTGGTCCTGATTTTATGTTATCATAGGTGCAGATGAAGTCAAGAACAATTGTCAAGATTTTATGAGCCAAGAGATGTTTAATTGTCATATGGATTGAAAACGGAACAATGAAATTCTTACTCCACAGCAAAACAGGTCAATGGACACAGTATTCATTGATTACACAATAAACGAATGAAAGTCCAATGAATTTTTAAAAAGCAATTTTAGTGCAAAGCAAAGGCCCAAAGTCCCTACTGTAACCAAGACAGTTTGTAGTTCATGGTTTAGTTGGAGTTCTTAGTGTTCAAGAGGAAACAGGAGCGTCTGGAGAAAATCCAGGCAGGCCACGGGGAAAACGTTTCAAACTGCCTACAGACAGCATCCATAGTCAGGATCGAGCACAGGTCTCTGGCGCTGCAAGGCAGCAACTCTGCCGCTGTGCCGCCACGCCCCTTTAGACCAACAGAGTTTTGATTTATTCATTCCAGGGATAGGGACAACTTTGGCAAAGCTCTCGTCTGTGGCCCAAGTCCAGCTGCTCTGAGGAGGTGGGCTGCCTTCTTGAACCACTGGTGACGGTGTGTCAGTCTGTGGCACAGTGTTGGGTACAACTGCAAGGCTGGCAGGGTCACTTCAGAGGGCAGACGGGTGTCACCCCACCATGACGAGGGATGGGCACACACTGGCCAAACCTCATTCTCTGATGGACATTCGTAAACCAGATGGGTGCTTGTACCAACTGCAAACTTTATGGTTACTTTTATTAACACAAATTTTATTTTCTGGTAAGAATTCAGATTCTGAAACTACCACTGGAATTGTATACAGGCACCTCGTGTCTTACACGTGCTTGATTTACACATTTTTAGAATAACGCGCTTGTCTAATTACTACAGAAGTTTAATTTATGTGCTCCTATTTTCAGAATAGTGTCCTCAATCCTTTTTCAAAATGAGTGGTGCCTGGTATATGTTTGATTTACCCGCTTTTTGATTAATGCACTGCCATTTAAGCGTGTGACCATCGCATCTAATGAGAGGTGACAGTGCTTTCTCATAATGATTAGTGCAATAACAAAGCACATCCACATTCATTTCTGACTGAAGAAGGGTCTCGACCCGAAACGTCACCCATTCCTTCTCTCCAGAGATGCTGCCTGACCCGCTGAGTTACTCCAGCATTTTGTGTCTACCTTCCACATTCATTTAACTGCAGTGGTTGGGAATTGAGGCATGAGGCATCTGCTCAGTGCGCCTGCACTTTTCTCCTTGGGCACTGGCTGTGTTCTTTCCATGTCCTTCTATGAGGGGTATTTTCTATTGGTGCTGCTGCACCCATCTACTCAACCTCCGAGCAGCTCGCCAATCATTCTCGTCACCAGTGCCACTGACTTCCAGTTGCGAGGGTGGAAAAGAGAATTGATCGAAGGTTGGAGTGGACTCGCTGGGCCCAAGATCCAGTTTCCATGATAGACACAAAGTGCTGGAGTAACCCAGTGGGTCAGGCAGCATCTCTGGAGAAAAAGGATGGGTGGCGTTTCCGGGAATGTCACTCATCTTTTATCTCCAGAGATGCAGCCTGACCCACTGAGTTACTCCAGCGCTTTTTGTCTATCTTCAGTATATACCAGCATTTGCAGATCCCTTCTACACATGGGCCTGTTTTCCATGCTGTGTCTCTAAACTAATCTTAAGTAGTGCCATGGAAAAATTAAAAACCTAGAAAATAGGTTCAGGAGGAGGCCATTTGGTCCTACGATCCAGCACCGCCATTCATTGTGATCATGGATGATCATCCACAATCAGTAAAGCATGCCTGCCTTCTCCCAATATCCCTCGATTCTGCTAACCCCAAGAGATCTATCTAACTCTCTTTTAAATTCATCCAGTAAATTGGCCTCCACTGCCTTCTGTGGCAGAGAATTCCACAAATTCACAACTCGTTGGGTGAAAAGGTTTTTTTCTCACCTCAGTTTTAAATGGCCTCCCCTTTATTCTTAGACTATGGTCCCTGGTTCTGGACTCCCCCAACATTGGGAACATTTTTCCTGCATCTAGCTTGTCCAGTGCTTTTATAATTTTATACGTTTCTATAAGATCCCCTCTCATTCCTTCTAAATTACAGTGTATATAAGCCCAGTCTTTCCAATCTTTCCTCATATGACAGTCCCGCCATCCCGGGGATTAACCTCGTGAACCTACGCTGCACTGCCTCAATAGCAAGGACGTCCTTCCTCAAATTAGGAGACCAAAACTGCACACAATACTCCAGATGTGGTCTCACCAGGGCCCTGTACGACTGCAGAAGGACCTCTTTACTCCTATAGTCAAATCCTCTCGTTATGAAGGCCAACATGCCATTAGCCGTAGTAGAAACAGCTTTATTCACTCTCTATAAACATACGTTCCTGATCGTAATGCCTTTTTTTACCATCTGGCACTCAGAGAACACGGTTTGACTTTTATTGAAAGCATCTTTAGGCTGTTTCTCGACAGTGATGGTCCCCATTTGGATTTTAAAGAAACCCGTAAATTGGTTGGGCCTGAATCAGGATACTTTGCCCATATCCTAATGAAGCCAGTTGCCGTGGTTAATAATTACTGGTGAGCCGACGGCACTGGACAAATCCCCAGAGACAAGGTGGTGGTCCCAGGCTATGCCAAGGTCAAGACAAGTCTAGTCAAGTCAAGGCGAGTTTATTGTCATGTGCACAAAAGGACACAAAGTGCTGGAGTAACTCAGCAGGTCAAGCAGCATCTCTGGAGAATATGAATAGATGATATTGCGGGTGAAGACCCTTCTTCAGATTCACCTATCCATGTTCTCCAGAGATCCTGTCTGACCTCCTAGTATAACAAAATAACTGCAGATGCTGGTACAAATCGAAGGTATTTATTCACAAAATGTTGGAGTAACTCAGCAGGTCAGGCAGCATCTCAGGAGAATATGAATAGGTGATATTGCGAAGGAATGGGCGACGTTTCGGGTCGAGACCCAGTCTGAAGAAGGGTCTCGACCCGAAACGTCGCCTATTCCTTCTCTCCTGAGATGCTGCATGACCTGCTGAGTTACTCCAGCATTTTGTGTCCTTTTGTGTATTAACCTGCATCTGCAGTGCTTTGTTTCCACATTTTTATTGTCTTGTGCGTAAGTACAGGGAGGTGCAGGTGCTATGCAGCATCACAAGTACACAGACGCCAACGACAGAAATTGTGCAAGGCAGTGGCAAAAGAAAACAGTCCAAAAACACATATATTAAACGTTTGTAGAGCAAGAGGTGGCCCGTGGTGTCCCGTTACTGAGGTAGGATTGGGTCCTGCGGGTTGCATCGAGAACTGGATAGTTTTAGAAAAGTAGCTGTTTCTGGAGCTGTTGGTGTGGGACTTAAGCTTATGTACGTTCTGCCTGAAGGTCGCAGCGAGAAGAGGGCATGGCCCGAATGGTGGGTGGGGATCCTGAATGATAAATGCTGCCTTCTGCGGCAGTGTCTCATGTCGATGCTTTTGATAGTGGGTGGGGAAGGCTGTGTCCAGGCAGAGTCCACCGCTCTCTGCAGCCTCTTGCGTTCGTCTAAATTGGAAATGCAATATCAGGCCATGAAACAGTCGGGATGCTTTCTACGGTGCGTCAGCAGAAGTTTGTCAACAGTACTCAGTGACATGTCAAATCTCTTTAAACGTGCACAAAAAGTAGAGGTGCCGGATTGTTAATGATGGTGGAATTACAAAAGGTGAATTGTTTGCCATGTGAGGCAGGACATGGAAGGAACTTTGTTTGCACAGCTTAGTCACTGAAGGATGTCCAATCAAAACCTTACTGGGCGAATTCAAGCTCCCATTCGTGAACCTGACCAGGAGGCTTGTCAGTCTGACAGGCACTTTGGAACCAGCACAAATACTAAGATGTTCTATTTACCTCCCCATATCCCAGAGCCTTGTGTAAGAAGGAACTGCAGATGCTGGTTTAAACTGAAGATAGACACAAAATGCTGCAGCAACTCAGCGGGTCAGGCAGCATCTCCGGAGAAAAGGAATAGGTGACGTTTTGGGTCGAGACACTTCTTCTCAGGGGAAGAACACTTTCTGTTTCAGTCACCCTAAGTGTCTGTCACATTTGCTTCTCACGTGGTTGTTGACAGAGTCCCGGGTGCCAGGCTCGAACCTCTGGGTGATGTTCATTTAGATCATTATTTCCGTGCCACCAGCTTCCTCTGCCCACTGATTGTGGGAGGGAATGGGGTTACCTCACAGCTCCAGTGATCCAGGCTCACGTTTAATCTCATGTGCGGATTGTGTGGAATTTGTACACTCTGTTTATTTTCACTTTTGCAGTACTAGATGTACTCGCGTATGGTATGATTTTCCTGGATAGCATGCAAAACAATGTTTTTCACTGTATCTCGATACACGTGGCAATAACAAAATAAAACAAAACTAAACATACTCCCTGCGATAAGATTGGCTTCCTCCTGGTGCTCTGGCTTCTTACCACGTCCCAAACGGGTGTTGGTTGAGGTGGTTTAATTGGGGATTGTGTAGAGAGTGGCAGGAGAACCAGAATGGAGTTGATAGGCATAGGTGAGACGATAGGTTACAGGGAGCTAGCATGGAGTTGGTGGGCCAAATGGCCTCCTCCTATACCGTCAGAAAGTATTAAAACCGCTTGCTCAGGGGATCACTGCAAAAGTGATCAATATTGCTTCAAGAGAGTTTTAGGTGCAAGCAGGAACTGCCACAGCTCCACTGGCAATGAAGAGGTTAAATCAAACCATGATTGGCAGAGAGGACGGAATTTGACAGATGTAGCTGTCAGAAGGCATGTGGAAGCACGAGGGGCGTATAAGAGCAGGAACTTGGGTAGTAATGACTTGTCAACCGAGTTTTCTTGAGAGAAAAAAATTTGAATAATTGAAGTTAAATTCCTCAGACTTATCTTCAAGTGGCCTTCAGTGCAGACGTTTTTGATCTGAATGAGCACAAACTGTATATTCCAGTTCCCTGCAAAACACGACATGGCAGCCTTAGTCTTGTGAAGACGACCATCAGAGCTGGGCTGTTCCTATTGCACAGTCATTGCTAGATTAGAATATAAGAAACGAGCAAGATTTCTGTTAAAAAATATTCTCAGTTAAAGATTTGTCTTCTGGGCTGAATCGAATGGAACAGATGGGTGGGGATAGGTAGGATGCCAATTTGGCACCAAGCTTCAAACGTTTAGTTTTAGAGATACAGTGCAGGAACAGGCCCTTCGGCCCACCACAGATAGATAGAAACTAGAAATATTAAACTTGGCCATAATATAATAACAGTAACTAATTTAATCGTAAATGGCTCTTACGGGATATACGTACAGAAATGTATTTCTCCTCAAGCCCCCTGAAAGGAATTCAAGTCTTTTGGCTAAACCATCCACTCCAGCAACAGGGGGTTCTTCTGAACTCTTACTTGGGTTTTATTTCAGACTTTATCTTAATGATCCTTGGCCCTGTTATGCAGGAAATATTAGGTGGTGCTGCACCCTACAAATGTGAATTATGGCTTTAGAGTTGTGATCAGCAACTGCTCTAGTCATGGGTGAACCATGGAACACTTCAGCAATTTGCAAGGCTCTGGGCCTCGAGTGCCCTCACATTCCGACTGTCGGCGATGGAAGTCTGAATGGCCTTGGATTAGCTATTTGGGGATGAGAGTTGTAGATGGGGGTGTTTTGTATCAGTCATTGGAGGGTGTTCAAATGATTGAAGCTTTGAGCTTCATAGCAGTGGAGCTTTGGGACTTCTGGTTGGAGGCGAGGTGAGAGTTTGGGCCTTCTAGAGAGGGATCACAGCTTTGGGCCATGTGGTAGTGTCAGAGGTCGGGCCATGTGAGGGGGGGTCAGAGGGTTGGGCCTTGGGGTGGTGGGCAGGTCAGGGGATGGGCCTTTAGCCTAGGCTGTTGCTCAATGCACACATCAGTTGCATTTAGAATTTCCTTGGATGTCACTTCTGCCATTTTATGGCTTGTGGGAATTGATACATTTTCTTCCAAAAGGAAGGATTTATTTATATGTACATAGTGCCAGAATACGTATGTTCATTTAGAAAATGTCTTATCTATTTTTCAGGTAGCAACATGTGCAAAGGGGCACAGACATGTGCAGAGTGCCTGGAGAGAGAGCCGTCCTGTGCCTGGTGTTTACAAGAGGTAAGTCTCAGGATCACGACACCATCCTGCCTTTGAGTAGATCTGCACAGTTTCACTTCTCATTTAACAGTAGGTTGTGTGGTCACAGTCAATGAAACATTGTTGAATGAAAACTAAAGCACTGCAGATGAATGCAAAACTCATCAACTCAGGCAGCGTCTGTGGTAAGAGAAACAGTATAAGCAGAGCTTGACCCGAGGAGTTAATTCTCTTTCCATAGATACTGCGTGTCAAACTGAGTTCAGTCAACACTTTCTGAATTTGTTGCCAAAAATATATTAATGGTTGTTCAGTTGCAAATGCTTGATTGTCAATAAAGGACACACAAAATGCTGAAGTGACACAGCGGAATCAGACAGCATCTCTGGAGAACATGGATAGATGTTCAGACTGTAGAAGGGTCCCGACCTGAAATGTCACCTACACATGTTCTCCAGAGATTATGTCTAACTGACTGAGTTACTCCCAGCACTTTGTGTGAACCAATATATGTAGTTCCTTGTTTCTGCCTGATTGGATCTGTTTATTTGCATGACTTCCTCCATTCTGAGGATAGGATTGGGCATCAAGGTTCATTCGGTTACTCTGGAGCTTGTGGTGTGAATGCTGAGTGGACCTATTTTTGCTGGGGACGTAGATCACTCATATGTACCTATGATAAAGATTGGTCTTCTGGACCAGTTTTGATTGCATCGGTGGAGTTTTGAGAGGCATTTTCTATAGCTCCGGTTCCCCATCTCTGCCAGACAAGTAAACAGCTGTGAGTGGATTAAGAGCCTGGATATTGAGCAAGGCACTGCAAATCCACAGGGCACACACATTTTAAAAATAATTATCTGGTCATCACATTGGCTTGCACCTCATGCTTTAGAAATCACACAGGGATTTGTAATGAGGAGGGAGAAGAGAATTAGGCTGACAGGTGGCAACTGTTGTTTACTGAGGATTAAGCAGATTGATGAGATTCAGGGAGGTGGAATAAGAGAGAAAATGATGCTGAACGAGAGTGCTGTCGGGCCTGGAGAGACCAGGGGATGGGACCATAGTGAGGAGAGTTACAAGCTCAACACATGACATCTGATGCGGTCCATCCACATACTGTGCATTTTCCATTTGACGGGATATATATATACACACACACACACACACGCGCACACGCACACACACACACACACACACACACACACACACACACACACACACACACACACACACACACACACACACACACACACACACACACATACATATATATATAAATATATAATCTGTTCATGATGGAGGGCAGTTGAAGATGGGACTTTAACAAACAGTCATATGCAGAAAGGTTCTTCTGAAAGGGCAGTCTGAAATGCCAAAAGTGGGTTTAGCTTTCTGATATCACCCAAGTTTGTGAAAAATTTGCCGGCTGCACAATGAAAATTACAAAAGTGCTGGAGGAACTCAGCAGATCAGGCAGCATCTGTGGACGGAATGCACAGGCACTGTTTTGGGTCAGGATGCTTCTCCAGATCATAAAAATACCGTCACTTAGGCAAATTTGTGTCAATTATTCATAATATCTCTTCCTTACTCTGTTTCTGTTACATTGTGATGTTAGTCCAGTTTAGAGGCATGATGTGACAAGCAGTGCATTGGAAATAATTCAATTCTACACACAGCAAGGTTCTTATAGATGGGCGAGACAAGAAAATAGCATAGACAATACTATACTGCCTGAGCATAAAACCTACTCAACGATGAGATCCTGACTGAAGGTCTTCAGCAGACACCTTTGTTTGAAGATTAAGTTGTCCCTTTGAGAGTTGACTGGTTGGAGTTGAAAATGCAGATGCTCCTTTAACTAGAGGAGGACTCATTTCTAACCCCTTACTCCTTACAGCCCAGGGGAACTTTAGTTTAGTTTAGAGATACAGCATGGAAACAGTCCCTTTGGCCCACCAAGTCTGCACCGACCAGCGATCCCCACACATTTACACTATCCTACACACTCTCGGGACAATTTACATTTATACCAAGCCAATTAACCTACAGACCTGTACATCTTTGGAGTGTGGGAGGAAACCAAAGATCTCGGAGAAAACGCAAGTGGTCACGGGGAGAACGTACAAACGCCGGACAGACAGCACCCATTGTCAGGATCAAACCCGGGCCTCTGGCGCTGTAAGCCAGTAGTTCTACCACCACGCCACGCCACGATGTCGCCCAAGAGTCGAGAGTCAAGAATTTTTTATTGTCATATGTCCCAGATAGAACAATGAAATTCTTGCATGCTGCAGCACAACAGAATATGTCAACATAGCACACTGTAAACAATGTAATAAATGAGAGAAAAAAGAATTTAGTGTGCATATATACACATACAAGTACACATATATGGATATATATATATGTGTGTGTGCTTGTATGTGTGTGTATGTGTGTATATATATATATATATACATACACAAAATGCTGGAGTAACTCAGCGGGTCAGGCAGCATCTCAGGAGAGAAGGAATGGGTGACATCACCCATTCCTTCTCTCCTGAGATGCTGCCTGACCCGCTGAATTACTCCAGCATTTTGTGAATAAATACCTTCGATTTGTACCAGCATCTGCAGTTATTTTCTTACACTATATATATATAGTGTAAGAAAATAACTGCAGATGCTGGTACAAATCGAAGGTATTTATTCACAAAATGCTGGAGTATATATATATATATATATATATATATATATATATATATATATACACTGAATTCCTCTGGCCTAACCTTGGCAGTGTGCTGCTTTCCTGATAGTGTCAGGCCTGACTGTTCTTTTAAGCATTACTTTTACGTTTATTAGAAATCTTAAACATATACAATTAAAATTCTTGGAAGCACCTGCAAACAATTGAGACCAATTAAAATCAATTCTATGAAATCAAGAAATTAATTATGTACTGCCTCCAGTTGGTCAATACTCCCTTCATTAATGTGGCACAGGTTTAGCACATGTTCTGGGGAATCTGTGAAGGTTTTGTGCCCTCCTGTTGGGCGTCATGATGATCCCAGTAGGGGAAGACAGACGTTCCAAGGTGGTTGATCTGCTGACCAGAAGGAAGTTGGGGATTTTGTCCATGCTGATGAGTCCTGAAATTCCACCTGTTTCACTGGTGAAAGCTAGCAGTCCCAACTACAGCTGGTGGCTTCTCAGGTGTGGGAAGCATGTCATAGTCATTGGGACAATGTAAAAGATTTTCAGGATTGCTCTGGTAAATTGCAAACCAAAACCCTTTGTCCAGTGAGTGCTTCCTTGAGCAGGAAGCAATGATTTAGCCAAAGATGTTTAGCTAAATTATTCACAGCTGGCATAGCGACATTTAATTTAAAAGATTTTAATTCTAAGAAACTAAGACAGACAAGAAATCATCGTCTCAGAAGGTGTAAAGGGGTGCCTGGATTGAAGAGATTTTGAAGGTATTAGTACATTTCAAGAATTCGCTCAATCAGTCCGGAGGCATAATGATAATTATTGAATTATTCTGTGGTCTTAACCCTGATTCCCCATTCTAAGTTGCATTGAATAATGGTTCAGCTTTTCAATAAAGGCATTTATAATTTCCCAGACTGAAGAATTGTTCTGTTGACCTTGATTGTAATGGCAATAAACTTGTACGGACGCTCTATGTTTGCACCAAAGACTTAGTGTTTTATGGGTAGTATGGTTAATGATTTCTTGCATTTTTTAGAAACTGTGTTATCTGTGTGTAATGCATTTATGGGCCTGTTAAGCTGCTGCTTGGAAAGATTTAATTGTACTGTTGTCGGAAGCTATGACAAACACTCTTGATCCATGAATCCTCCTGGCGATCTGATATAATGTCACACTGTAAGGACATTAGGGTCTCGACCCGAAATGTCATCCATTCTCTCTCTCCAGAGATGCTGCCTGTCCCGCTGAGTTACTTCAGCATTTTGTGTCTACCTTCGATTGAAACTAGCATCTGCAGTTCCTTCTTACACAAGGACATTGCAGTGTTCTCAATGCAATACTATTGATCGTTCAATGTTCTGATGATGTGTGACTACTGCACAGTCCAGGGTGGTACTAATTGGAATGCCCAATCTACGTAGGAGAATTAACAATGATAGTTTCTCTCTTGGAGCATTACCACTGTTCTCCACTCTGAGCGGGCAGCCAGAGCAATGCTGACTATTTGGTTAAATTATAATGTTCTCCAAGCTCCATAATCTGAACCAGAACCACTGTTATTGAATATTGTTAATTCCACTGAGCCTCCCCTCCCAGTGAAGAAAGCTAGGTTGCATTCCCAACGGAAATACAGAGTGTTTTGTGATTTGTTTTCAGGGTTTTGGAGAGGGCAGCACTTCGCGATGTGACCTAAAGGAGAATTTGATTAAAAAGAGTTGCAGAGAGAATGCGACTGAATTTCCACAGGGCTCCTTCGAGATTCTTCAGGATCTGCCACTGAGTGAGAAAGGGTCGAGTGACCAGCCGGACAAAACTGTGCAATTCTCTCCTCAAAAGATTGCCATCAACCTGCGCAGAGGTATGGGGCACGCCTCTAATTCCGTACGATCACCTTCTTCCCCCCTCTGCTTCTCCGCAATGTCTCACCTCCAGCGAATGGCCGCAGAGAATGTCCTCTACGCAACCTGACAGCTAGTAAAATGGAGCTGATTTTCAGAAGTCAAGTCAAGTCAATTTTATTTGTATAGCACATTTAAAAACAACCCACGTTTACCAAAGTGCTGCACATCTGATTAGGAAAAAAAAGAAACATACAGTGTTCATTGTGGTAAACGCTAGCATATTGTGTGTTTAATCCAATCAATCAAAACCCCATCATCCCCTACTTCCCATCGGCAAATTGTGCTCCAGCGCACCCCAATCCCTCTGTATTTCAGAACTGCTTTGAGATCTTTCGCCATTTAAATAATTTTTGTTTCCACTTTTCCCCTCAAAATGGACTTCATTTGCTAAATTGTTGCCCCCTCACTGCGTAAACCTATCACTGTAACCTCTTCGTGTCCTCCATTTAACTTGCTCTCCAACCTATCGTTTGCGTGCTCAGCAAATTATCCGTCATTTATAGAAATTGTGGAAAAATTGGGAAATAGACAATAGACAATAGAAAATAGGTGCAGGAGTAGGCCATTCAGCCCTTCGAGCCAGCACCGCCATTCAATGCGATCATGGCTGATCACTCTCAATCAGAACCCCGTTCCTGCCTTCTCCCCATACCCCCTCACTCCGCTATCCTTAAGAGCTCTATCCAGCTCTCTCTTGAAAGCATCCAACGAACTGGCCTCCACTGCCTTCTGAGGCAGAGAATTCCACACCTTCACCACTCTCTGACTGAAAAGGTTCTTCCTCATCTCCGTTCTAAATGGCCTACCCCTTATTCTTAAACTGTGGCCCCTTGTTCTGGACTCCCCCAACATTGGGAACACGTTTCCTGCCTCTAATGTGTCCAATCCCCTAATTATCTTATATATTTCAATAAGATCCCCCCTCATCCTTCTAAACTAGCACCGATCCCACTCATAACATCTTGCCAGCCAGTGGAAGACCATATCTGTCCTGCTGTTACTTGTTAGACAACAAATCCTCTCTCCATGCTAAAATAATATCTCCCACCCCATAAGTTTTCAGCCATCACAATAACCTTTGTGAGGCACCTCATTAAATGCTCTTACCATTTGATTTTGAACTAGTTTTATCATGTCCTCCAATTTTTCCTTCCTTATCAATGTTTTAATCATACTGTACTATTTTTTGCACTTCTACCCATCTTCAGACTCTCTGTACAATTGTGTTCTTTACCTTCAGGTTTACTACTATTTTCAACATTTGGTTAACAATGGATGGTAAATTGTTGACCCTATTACCCCTATAGGGTATCAAGTGATGTGTCGAGAAGGATACTTCAAACAAAGATTAAGTACGACTTAATCTTTATTAGTTCTCCAGTTAGTTATGCATGCATGCAAACCACTGACGTCTAATAATGTGACATTTGATTTGCTGTTCCAGTTTATCGTCACTTGTATTAATTTGCAGAACTCACTGCTTCTCAAACACTACCCATGTGAGTGAATTAACCAGATCCATTCTGCTGATGGGAAGTTGTCTTGTTTAGTTTAGAAACAAGGAAACGCCCCTTTGGCCCTCTGAGTCCACGCTGACCATTGATCACCAAGCACTCTAGTTCTGTTATCCCACTTTCTCATCCACTCCCTACACACGAGGGACAATTTTGCAGGATCCAGTTAATCTACAAACCTGCACGTCTTTGGGATGTGGAAGGAAGCTGGAGCACCCAGTGGAATTCTCTGCCTTAGAAGGCGGTGGAGGCCAATTCTCTGAATGCATTCAAGAGAGAGCTAGATAGAGCTCTTAAGGATAGCGGAGTCAGGGGGTATGGGGAGAAGGCAGGAACGGGGTACTGATTGACAATGATCAGCCATGATCACATTAAATGGCGGTGCTGGCTCGAAGGGCTGAATGGCCTCCTCCTGCACCTATTGTCTATTGTCTATTGAACCCGCACGGTCACAGAGAGAGAGTGCAAACTCCACACAGACAGCATGCAAGGTTAGGATCAAACCCGTGTCTCTGGCGCTGTGAGGCAGCAGCACTACCAGCTGCGCTATCGTGCTGCCATCTTCTCTTAGCTTTGAATTCTAAGCATTCCTACTTTTGATGGTAGTTCCTGAATTGTTGTCTCTCTGGCAGCGTCCTCCCAGAGGACTCTGGGATGCTTGACATCTTGTCTCTAACTACAGGTGCCTCCCCTCAATGCTTGTGGGAATGTAGCTGGTTTGTAAACTCTACAATATCCCTTTAAATCCCCACCATTACTTTTTCAAATAACCTAATTTTTGACGTAGGAGGAAGGAGCTAAATTTAAAATTAGATTAAATCGGTGTCAAGTGACCTTTCCATCGTTTTCAAATGAGTACTATTCCAGGCAGCAACTTGGAGTGACAGATTCAATGAGACATCATCCAGCTGAAGATAGTTTCTCATTTTGAGACATTGATCTTATTTACTCCACCAGGTCTGCTTTGATCATATTGAATAGGGGCAGACATGTGGGGCCAAAGGGCCCACTCCTCCTCCTATTTTCTTAAATACTCAGCCTTACTCCAGCCAATAACAATAATAAACAGCAGTTAATCCTGGGATGGTGTGAACTAAATGGAAACACATTGTGCTCACTTTATAGCAGCAGCTCATTAATGCTTGTTTTTTATCCTCAATTAGACGCGGCTTAAAGTTTTGTCCAGATAAACCACACAACCGCTATCACTGAAACGGCTTCCTTCCTCTGTTGAAAATGCCATTTGTTGCAGACTGACTCACTGGACGACGTGCAGTTTGAACCATCACTGGCTGCTCATCGTTCCTCAGCAGCCCTGCACTCTGCTGACTTCTTAATGACTTGCGATTCTGACTTCAAATTTTTATCAAGTGATAAGCTGTGTCAGTTGTTAGTCAGGGCAGCCCAGAAAGGGATCCACTCTGTACTGGAATCTTGCTGGCTTTTTGTGTGACGCTGGCTGTATCTGGCTCCTTTACGCAACCCCTAAATGTCTCAAAGTGCCTTCTAGATGTGCTTGGAGTGATTGAGCCACACATCAAGTGTCCATCCACACTAATCCTACACTAATCCCATTTTATTCTCCCCATAATCCCGCCCCAACCCCTCAGATTCTGCTGCTCGCCCCACACCCTGGCGGCAATTAGGTGGCCAACTAATCAGCCAACTTGCATGCCCTTGGGATGTGGGAAGAAACCAGAGCACCCAGAAGATGTCCATTCCTGAAGGACTGGCAGTCAGTCAATGCCTCAAATGACCAGGTCACCCAATCAATGGTATTAGCTGAAGGAAAATAATTCTTCCAGCCAATGTGGATAAACTCGCATTTTCTCACAATATAATCTATTTGCTAAATGTTTGCCCATTATGGGAATTGCTTTATCTCCTGCTTGGCATCACTGTGTCAGTGGAGATGAAGCATCATGGTACCAGAGTCCAAAGGCTCAATCCTGACCTTGGGTGCTTTAGTTGTGGAATTCCCTCTGGTTGGTGGGTGAATTGACCCTTTTAAATTGCCTCTAGTCTGTAGATGAGTGGGAGAATCTGTGGATGGTTGATGGAATATAAGGGCAATAACATATGGGATTAATGTGGTAAATGGATGTTTGATGGTCAGAGTCCACTCAGTGAGCCAAAGGGCTTGTTCCGTGCTGCATCCCTCTGTGCAACTTTGCAGAGTCCTTGCATCCTCTCTCAATTCCTTGCCGAACCATCCATAAATCATCAGCAGTGTACGCATGCCACAATTTGTTGGGGATATGGACTCCAGTGTTTTATGGAAGCTTCTCCTTTGCCGCCACTTGCAGGGGAATCCGTGTCATTCACGGTGCATGCGCGCCAGGTCGAGGACTATCCTGTCGACATCTACTACCTGATGGACGTCTCCTTCTCCATGAAAGATGATTTGAAAACTATCCAGCAACTTGGCACAAACGTGGCCACAGAAATGGCCAAGCAGACCAGCAACCTGCGACTGGGCTTTGGAGCTTTTGTGGATAAACCAGTCTCACCGTACATCTATATGGCAACAGAAGCCGAAGTCAAAAACCCTTGTGTCCGGTAATTGGTATTTACGTAAAGCGAGGATGCACCAAAGCACTGTGGAGTCATTGAAATATTTATATGATTGGTAGTTAATATTCTAATCATAAAATCTCACAAAGTTTACAACAACATTCAGTCCATTATTTCCGTGTTAATCAAAAATAGCCCCCCTTCCCCCCCCCTCCCCCTCCCCACCAAGATCACAGCTCTCATAATGCACATCCAAGTGGTGTTTGAATGTGTCACGGTTTTATACCTCGACCAGCTATTTAGGCAGTGAGGTCCAGACACACTCCACCAGACGGGTGAAAATAATTCCTTATCTCCCCAGGTGGGGTTTGAACTCGTGATCAGTGACCAGTGTTCAAGACCAGTGATCCTGAACATTGGCTGTACTCCAGTAACTTAACCACTGCACTCCCAGACATAATAGACAGAAGCTGAATTAGTAGCAATGTGTAAAATGCAATTGTATGTAGACTTCATACGTTCTAGCAGTAGAATAAAGCCATTTGGCCCATCAAGTCTACTCCGCCATTCAATCATGGCTGATCTATCTTTCCCTCACAACTCCATAACCCCTGACACCCTTACTAATCAAGAATCTGTCAGTCTCTGCCTTAAAAATATCCATTGACTTGGCCTCCACAGTCTTCTGTGGCAATGAATTCCACAGATTCATCACACTCTGACTAAAGAAATTCCACCTCATCACCTTTCTCAAGGCACATCCTTTTACTCTGAGGCTATGGCCTCCAGTCTAGCCTCTCCACCAGTGGAAACATCCACGTCCACTCTATCCAGGGCAGGAAAGGTTTGTAGGTCTGTAGAGAAGGGGTGCACGAGCCTGCTTCTGCACTGTGCGGTTCTGACTTTATTCATGATCCAAGTACAAAGCTCATTGAGATGATTCTGATATGTTTGTTTTGTAGCATTGGCGGTACATGCGCACCTGTGTTCGGATTTAAAAATGTGCTGAAACTCACGGAGGAGGTGAACAGGTTTAATGAGGAAGTTATCAAACAGCAGGTCTCGAGAAACCGTGACACACCTGAGGGTGGGATGGATGCTGTCCTCCAGGCCTCGGTGTGCAAGGTGAGTGGAGCCAGGTTATCCCTGTGCAGATGTTGACAGATGTTCACCTCAATACTGGTGCCCCTTCTCCCAAGCAATTCTCTCCTAGCCGTTCCAATTTTTTTTGAGGATGTAACTAGGAAAATTGACAGGGGAGAGCCGGTGGATGTGGTGTACCTAGACTTTCAGAAAGCCTTCGACAAGGTCCCACATAGGAGATTAGTGGGCAAAATTAGAGCCATAGTATTGGGGGTAGGGTACTGACATGGATAGAAGATTGGTTGGCAAACAGAAAGCAAAGAGTGGGGATAAATGGGTTCCTTTCAGAATGGCAGGCAGTGAGTAATGAGGTACCACAAGGCTCGGTGCTGGGATCGCAGCTATTTACAATATACATTAATGACTTGGATGAAGGGATTAAAAGTACCATTAGCAAATTTGCAGATGATACAAAGCTGGGTGGTAGTGTGATCTGTGAGGAAGATGCTATGAGGTTGCAGGGTAACTTGGACAGGTTGTGTGAGTGGGAGGATGCATGGCAGATGCAGTTTAATGTGGATAAGTGTGAGGTTATCCACTTTGGTGGTAAGAGTAGGAAGGCAGATTATTATCTGAATGGTGTCAAGTTAGGAAAAGGGGACGTACAACGAGATCTGGGTGTCCTAGTGCATCAGTCACTGAAAGGAAGCATGCAGATACAGCAGGCAGTGAAGAAAGCCAATGGAATGTTGGCCTTCATAACAAGAGGAGTTGAATATAGGAGCAAAGAGGTCCTTCTGCAGTTGTACAGGGCCCTAGTGAGACCGCACCTGGAGTACTGTGTGCAGTTTTGGTCTCCAAATTTGAGGAAGGATATTCATGCTATTGAGGGCGTGCAGCATAGGTTTACTAGGTTAATTCCCGGAATGGCGGGACTGTCATATGTTGAAAGACTGGAGCGACTAGGCTTGTATACACTGGAATTTAGAAGGATGAGAGGGGATCTTATCGAAACATATAAGATTATTAAGGGGTTGGACACGTTAGAGGCAGGAAACATGTTCCCAATGTTGGGGGAGTCCGGAACCAGGGCCACAGTTTAAGAATAAGGGGTAAGCCATTTAGAATGGAGATGAGGAAAAAAAAATTCAGTCAGAGAGTTGTGAATCTGTGGAATTCTCTGCCTCAGAGGGCAGTGGAGGCCAATTATCTGAATGCATTTATGAGAGAGCTAGATAGAGCTCTTAAGGATAGCGGAGTCACGGGGTATGGGGAGAAAGCAGGAACGGGGTACTGATTGAGAATGATCAGCCATGATCACATTGAATAGTGTTGCTGGCTCGAAGGGCCGAATGGCCTACTCCTGCACCTATTGTCCATTGTCTCCTGCTACAACTTTATCCCTTGACGGCTCTTCCTTAACTCATTTCCCTTACCTCTCAGTTTCTCACATCCTCGCTTAGTTAGGCAGAACATCTTGTATATCGTATATATCTCACTCTTACAGAAGAGCAGGTGGTCATTTGGCCTGTTGAGTCTGTCAGCTCTCGGGGTGTTATGATTCAAGTAGGTTACAAGGATTCAGATCAATGAAGAAAAAAGAACACTCTGACCAGGTAAAAATAAAAATTACATCTTATTAAAAGATCAACAAAACAACCAAACAGTGAATTCACGCCTTTCAGTCTCATGCTGGGAAATACTTAGTTGGTAATTTTAATGTTCCCACGCTTCTTTCCTAATTTACAAACACATTCATCTATGTTTTCTTTAACTGGATCTGAAAGCTGGAGTTACATTTAGTGCAGCTAAATCTCAGTTGTCTCTGGGAAGAAAAGTTTGTCGCCTTACGACTGCATGTCGTTGAGGCAGTGTTGGAGATACAGCGTGGAATCAGGCTTTTCGGCCTACCAAATCCGCGCCAACCAATAATCACCCCGTACATTAGTACTATCCGATAATCAAGGGACAATTTACATAAGCCACTTATCCTATGAACCTGCAGGTCTTTGGAATGTCGGAGGAGCACCCAGAGCAAAGCCACGCAGTCACAAGAACGTACAAACTCATACAGCAGCACCCGTGGTCAGGATCGAACCCCAGTCTCTGGCACTATAATGCAGCAACTCTACTGCTGTGCCACCATGCCATCCTTGTGACTTATTAGATTGTCCAAGTGATCAAAATTATTTTTTCTCGGCACCTAATTGTTTTCCTAAGTCAGCGTGCTTGCTCGACGAGTGCCAAAAGCAGATGACTCCATTTTAGCTGAAAGGCCTGTCTTAAACCATTACACATTCCACAAGGCAATCTCATCAAACCTCTTCACTCCACTCATTCCGCTGTCACCTATTCACCCGCATATTCCCAGCAACTCCACCCCGATTCACTAACCGCCCACCTTTTCTCGGGTAATTTACAGAGGCCAATTAGCCGACCGACCAGTGTGTCTTTGAGTTGTGGGGGGAGTCCCACGCAGTCACAGGGAGAATGTGCAAACTCATTTGCAGCACCTGAGGTGAGGATTGAAGCCGGGTGCCTGGAGCTTGGAGGCAGCAGCACTACCCGCTGTGCCTCTACTCCACCCATGAAGAAAAGCATGGAAGCCCAACTATTATGCATTGCCTTTTATACTCCACATATGCTTTGTCGAAATCCCAATTGGCACATCTAGTGTTTTGGATTTGAGGACAGTGGTGCCTCTGAGATGTCACGACGAGCTTCATTTGTCCTTCAATGGACCTAAGCTCTGGGGAATTGTAGGCCTGTTGGAGGAGATCCACTTGCACACCCTGACATTTAAACCGTTTCCCCTCCAACCAGAAAGGGGGCCCATGAAGCTGCAAGGAAGCCAGTGCATGCAAGCAATATCCTTTGTATATCACAGATAGACACAAAAAGCTGGAGCAACTCAGCGGGTCGGGCAGCATCTCCGGAGAAAAGGAATAGGTGGTGTTTTGGGTTGAGACCCTTTCTTCAGCCAGACCAATTCCTAAACATCACCTATTCCTTTTCTCCAGAGATGCTGCCCGACCCGCTGAGTTACTCCAGCTTTTTAATGTGTTGTCTTCAGTGGAAAGCAGCATCTGCAGTTCCTTCCTGCGCCATTATATACCATTCACAGATAAACAAATGGAGGTCGTTTCTCCAGCAGTCCTTCAAGAACCTGAAGGTTATTGGGAGCTCGGATGGATCAAGGAGGAAAATTGTGAAGGAAATGAGATGGAAGTTGGCGGACTGTATAAACCTCAAGTGGGAAAATGATGGAAACTGCAATCACTTATTCATTTTTAAATACACGAGTGATTAAATGTTAAGAAATTAAATTGATATGACGGGAACAATCTCTGGTTGGAATCTACAGTCGGAAACTCCCTGTTCGTGGCTCTTGCTCAACACGGTAGAAAGAGGCTGACTCACCAAATAATTATGCCTTTCCAGACCTCAGGATTTGTCAAGACCCTTATCAAGTGCAATCACTGTCGCCATGCAGGCAATCACAGGCAGGAATTGTATCAGAGTATCGGTGGAAACCACCGCATACAGCATTTCCTCATTGTTTCCTGGAGTGCAGCACTAGATCCCATGGGAATGTGTTATATCAGGGTGTTTTGTTAGATTATGTCCAAAATAGGAATTCCAACAAACAAGTAACTGCTTCGCAAAGATGTGCCAAGTATCTCCCACTAGCGACAATCTGCCTAGGGTATTGCTGATCAAGATCCATACAGTGGAGATCCATCCAGTGCTTCTTTTGCCCAGTCAGTGAGCAGTCTGCTTTAAACGACACAAAGTGCTGGAGTAACGTAATGGGTCAGGCAGCATCTGGAGAACATGGATAAGTGAAGTTTTGGGTACAGCGATGCTGCCTGAATGAATGAATGAATGAATGAATGAATGAATAAATGATACTTTATTATCACACGATTCATGTCACAGTGAGATTCTTTGTTTTGCATACACAAGGTATGCAAAGAGTCGCCACATATAGGGCATCAACAAAGTTACAAAGTAATCCACTTAGTCCCCAATGGTCCCCATTTGAGCCTCCCCCCCCCCCCCCCCCTGCTAAGATACTTCAGCACTTTGTGTCTTTCACTAGTAGAAGCAAGCATTTGTAGTTCCTTGTTATAGCATTATAACAGCCTATTTGCCTGCATTTGTCCCATCCATTGATTTAGATTAGTTTGATTTAGTTTAGATTAGTTTGGATTAGTTTAGATATACAGCATGGAAACAGGCCCTTCAGCCCATCGAGTCCGCACTGATCAGTGATCCCCACATATTAACACCTTATTACGCTATGGGCATTTATACCAAGCCAATTAACCTACAAATCTGTACGATTTTGGAGTGTGGGTGGGAAACCGAAGATCTCGGAGAAAACCCACGCGGTCACAGGAAGAACCTACAAACTCCTTACAGACAGCACCCGTAGTCAGGACCGAACCCAGGTCTCTGGCGCTGCAAGCGCTGCAAGGCAGCAACTCTACCGCTCTGCCCCTTCTTCCTCTTCTTAAGTTTTTGAAGTGGATCAGTTTGAATGGTAGCATATCATTTTCCAGTTACCATTTTGGTTTTGTGAGCCTTACTTTTGCACCATTTACTATAACAGAAGAGTGGGAGCATGCTTACTGTGTTTCTCTCAGCCTTGACACAGTTTCACTGATCCTTCCATTGGACCTCTTCTTTGCTGCAGGAGGAGATCGGTTGGCGACAAGAAGCCACCCACATGCTGGTCTTTGTCACTGATGCCACATCGCACTTGGCACTGGATGGCAGGCTGGCTGGCATAATCCACCCCAACGACGGGCATTGCCACATGGGACTAGACAACGAGTACAACGCCTCTGCTTTGCTGGTATGTTGGCTGAGGAACGTGGCTCTGGTGGCGTGACAGAATAGAACAGGAAACCATGGATCAGATCAAACTCATTCCCACAGGCTGGAGTGGGTGCAGGAAAGAATTACAGGAACGTCACCTGGATTGGAGGGCTTGAGTTATCAGGAGAGAGTAGATAATCTGGGGAAACAAGGAATTGCAGATAAACATAAAATCTTGGAGTAACTCAGCGGGTCAGGCAGCATCTCTGGAGAAAAATGATGGGTGACATTTCGGGTTGGAACCTTTCTTCAGTCTGTCTTCGCCAGTCTGAAGGGCTCTGGTGTAAAACGTCACCCATCCTGTTTCTCCAGAGATGCTCCCTGACCTGTCAAGTTACTCCAGCAATTTGTGCCTATCTTCAGTGTAAATCAGCATCTGCAGTTTCTTCCTACACAAGGAACTGCAGATGCTGGTTTATCGAGAGGCTGGGTAGGTGCCCAGAAACAGAGGTTTAAGGTGAGCGGAGAAAGATTTAAAGAGGATCTCGGGGGTATCTTTTACACGAAGGGTGATGGATAAGGTGGGACTGTTGTCGCTGAAGTGAAGTGGACAAAAGGGTGACCTTGTGGAGGTTTATAAAATAATGAGGGGCAGAGATAGGGTAGATAGTCACAGTCTTTTTCACAGGGTGAGGGTGCCCAAAACTGGAGGACATAGGTTTGTGAGAGGGGAAAGATTTAGAGGCAACTTTTTCACAAAGCGTGATGGCTTTAAGGTGTGAGCTGCCAGAGGAGAAGAAAGAGGCAGACTGCAAAGATGAGGTAGATGCTACAATGTTTAAAAAATATTCGAAGAGGTACATGGATAGGAAAGGTTTAAAGAGTTATGGGCCGTGGGCAGGCAAATCCGAAAGGTTAGATCACATGGAATCCAAGGTGAGTTAGCCAGCACTGTTTTAATTTAGACTGGGTTTCAATGTTGTGATCTTTCACTTCTGTTTTCGATGTTTATTTTTTTCAGGATTACCCATCACTTGCTCTGCTGACAGAAAAGCTCACAGAAAATAACATCTACCTCATCTTTGCCGTCACCCAACCAGTCACGGAAATATATATGGTAGGCTCTGGAGAGGTGAAGGACCATCATACAGGTTAGAACCTGGAGGGCCATGGAGCCACCACTGAACAGGTTCAACTCCTGATTTCCTCCCACTCAGCAAGACAGGCTGACAGATCAGAACAGGAGAATTGAATTCCAAATCTGAAGGAATCAAATCAAACACAATTTGTAAATTGTCTCTGTATGGGTCACCTTTATCCTAGTTTAAATTCATAGAGCACGGAAATAAGCCCTTCAGACCATCAACCCCCCACTTGTACTAAACCTCTGCTAATCCCATTTTACTCTCCTACATTTCCAGCAGCTCCCCCCATATGTTGCCATTGCAAGGGCTTGCAGAGATCTGATGGGGTTAGTTTATTAAGAAAGACCGTTAACTGCTTGGGAAAAGGTTTGCTGAACACGGTGGCAACGAACAGCTTGTGAACTCAAGGTTACAACTGATAGAAGCCTGGACAGAACTGTGAACAATGGTCCCTTCATAGTGCGAGGTGCTTGATACATTCTAATCACTGTGTAGAAAAGGAAGCCTGTTTTTCAGCAGTTAACGGTCCTTTTTAATAAGCTGACCCCATCAGTTCTCCGCAAGCTCCTACAACCATTCGTCTGCACGTTCATTAGTTCTCCTTCACCATTTCCAATCTTTGGATTCGAAACTCCCAAGTCTCACCAGTGTTTCTGGTCACCTTGACACCAGACCAGGTAAGTACCATCACCTTCAGTTCACGCTGAAACTGCACTCAGCACTTCAGCAGAGGTTGCCTCCAGTGTGTGTGTGTATGGTCAAAGCAATCGCTGGTCCTCATGTGAGCCAAAGAACTAAGTGATACAGTAGCACAACTAATAGAGCCACTGCCTCACGGTGCCAGAGACCAGGGTTCAATCCTGACCTAAGAGAGACACAAATGCTGTCAAAACGCGGAGTAACTGAGCAGGACGGGCAGCATCTCTGGAGAGAAGGAATGGGTGACGTTTCGGGTCGAGACCATTCTTCAGACGAGAGTTCTGCACCTCTCTGATGAGAGTTCTGCACGAAATCTCTTCAATCCTGACCTCTGGTGCTGCCTTCTTAGTAGATTGATTTTCCGTTCCTCGGAATTCCAGGAACATTCTCGACATTGGAATTTCAAACTGATCGGGATTTCCTAGAACACAGAGGATTCCTCCCCATGCTCTGGTTTCCTCCTATATCCCAAAGGCATGTAGGTTAATTGGCCACTGTGAATTGGCCCTCGTGTGCAGGTGAGTGGGAGAAACTGGGCGGAGTTGATGGGAACGTGAGGAGAATAAAAATCGATATTAATGTAGGATTACCATAAATGGGTGGTTGATGGCCAGCACAGACTCAGTGGACAGAATGGCCTGTTTCCACGTTATTTCTCTGTCTTTCGATGACTGTGATTGAGCAATCAATTTAACGTAACATGCATTTACACCTGGATTAAAATGTCCCGTACGATGGAATGTTCTGTCCATAGTTTTTAAGTGTTCCTCTAATAGCTCCCCTGTTGGGTTCCAGGCAGCTGATTCATCTTCAGCCTCTGGGAATTCCAAGATCCTTCTCAGCATTGGAATTCCAAGCTGACCAGGATTTTCAAGGATGCAGAGTCAAGCTGTAACATTATAGAAATATAATTTGCCCAGTTCCAGATGTAACTCTCTCTCAGTGCACTCAGGAAAGCTTCCTGGAGTAAGGAGATGGCTCTGAACACTTACATTATTCCCTTGGCAGGGGTCACAGCTTAAGGATAAGGGGGAAGTCTTTTAGGACCGAGATGAGAAAACATTTCTTCACACAGAGAGTGGTGAGTCTGTGGAATTCTCTGCCACAGAAGGTAGTTGAGGCCAGTTCATTGGCTATATTTAAGAGGGAGTTAGATGTGGCCCTTTTTGCTAAAGGGATCAGGGGGTATGGAGAGAAGGCAGGTACAGGTTACTGAGCTGGATGATCAGCCATGATCATATTGAATGGCGGTGTAGGCTCGAAGGGCCGAATGGCCTACTCCTGCACCTATTTTCTATGTTTCTATGTTTTTATAACGACCCTAAATCAGACATCGTATCAAGGTGGCAGCCTCAGGATTGCTGAGCAAATAGTTAAAAGATGAAATTTTTTGAAGACTTGATGTGCACAGCCAGATCAATAGTCAGTAGAATTAACATTTCTGGTTAACTTGGCTTTATGTTTTCTAATCTCGTTGCTCCCACAGAATTACAGTAGGATGATTCCTGGTACCACTGTGGGGACAATTTCCAAGGATTCAAGCAATGTCCTGGGGCTCATTGTGGATGCCTATGAGGTAACTATAGCCACAGTTCCATGAGCAATTGAGGGGACGTTGTTTAAAACCATGCCATCGTTATCTTGAGGAGGTGTGGCTCTGGTCCCATTATCTGCACCCTTGTCAATTCTGATCTCTGCACCAGTTCCAAACCTAGCTTTGCCCCCTGCTCCTTCATTTTTGGAAATGGGGAAACTGTCACCAAGGAACAAAAGATGGTAAATGGTATGCTCTTTCTCAAGGAGAAAGAGAGGGATAAGGATGAGTGAAGGAAAACCAAAGATGGGCCAGGAAAATACAAATCAAAGAGAATCGGAAAAGAACTCAAGCAGAGAATTAGATGGGTCAGAAGGGGCCATGAGATGCCATTGACCAGTCGGGTTAATGAGAATTCCAAGACAATTTATAAATGTATTATAACCAAGATGTTAACCAGTGAGAGCTGTAGACCAGGGAACCACAGACTAAGGAACCATTGGTGAAACACTCATAGAATAGTGAATACTGCTCAGGGACCTGCAAAACAAGAACTCAGTCCAGGGTACGTCGGAACTGGCAGCCATTGCTCAAATTGTCTCCAATCAGGTAGCCGTTGACCAAGGAAGCAGGGAAAATGGAACAGGGAATTATAAGTAATTAACTAGTCTCAAATGACATGTAATGAAGACCAAAACATACATTTTAAATTAAACTACATGCTCTTTTTTTTATCTTTAGCAAATCCGTTCCCAGGTGGAATTGGAACTTTTGAATCTGCCAAAAGAGCTGTCAGTGTCCTTCGATGCTTACTGTGGGAATGACAAATTTATTCCAGGACAGAAATTCTGCACAGGACTTAAGGTTGGAGACACAGTAAGTACAATAAAAGCATCTTGTTGTGCTGAACCAGACACAGGTTAATAACAACAAAAACTGCCCATTGCTTTCCTTCATTCAATGCCCAAAGGACCTTTGATCAGTTGGTCGGAGGTATAGTCATAGTCATAGATCATAGAGCTATAAAGTGTGGAAACAGGCCATCTGGCCCAATTCAGTCATGCTGACCAAATTGCTTAACTGAGCTAATCCCATTTTGCCTGTGCCGGGCCCAAATTCTTCCAAATGTTTCCTATCCATGTACCTGTCTAAGTGTCTTTCAAATGTTATTGTACCCACCTCTACCACTTCCTCGTCCCATGTATGCACCACCCTCTGTGTGTGTGTGTGGGTGGAGAAATGATCCTTAAGTCCTTTCTCAATCTTCCCTCTCTCACCTTCACCTTTAATCTATATCCTCCTGTTTTTGACTCACTATCCTGGGGGAAAGGTACTGTGGCTATCCACCTTATCTATGCCCCTCATGATTTTATATACATATAAGGTCATCCCTCAGGCTTCTTAGCTCTGGAGGGGGGGGGGAAGACCCAGCTATCCTTTCCTCTCCTTATAATTCATACCCTCCAGACACATTAACATTCTTATTGAATCTTTTCTACACCTGTTCCAATTCAATGGCATCTTACATGCAGCTGGGTGACGAGAACAGCACACCAAATTTTGCCTTATCAATGCCCAGCATGGCTGCAACATGACGTCCCAACTCCTGTGCTCAATACCCTGAATGATGAAGGATCGTGAGCCAAACGTCACCTTCACCAACCTGTTCACCTGCGTGATCACCTCCATGAACAGAGAGACCCAAATCTCACGGTTCTACAACATTCCCCACTGCTCTACCATTTACTGCGCAAGTCTTTGCCCTGGTTTGGTCTATCAAAATGCAACATCGCATTTATCCGAATTAAACTCCGTCTGCCATTCGTCGGCTCATTAACCCACTTGTTCAAGATACCGTTGTAGTCACGATTAGTCTCCTTCACTGTCCACTGCTCCACCCATTGTGGTGGGATCCGCTCATTTACTATCCATTCCACCTATATTCACATCCCAAAGCAGAAATATTTAGCCACAACAATGAGATACTGCAACATCCAAAATCTTAAAATCACCCCTAGGGTTTGTTTGCAGATTGACTACATAAATCTGTACTTTTGTATCCTTCTTTATGGACTAAACAATATAGCAGAATACCAATATATGAAAATATCTATGAAATGAATCAATATTATTGTCACAATTCCCCAGTTAACTGTCCACACAATTAAAATCACTTCCATTCTGTCTCAGTGCAAGGTGGCATTTAGCATTACTGACCTTTATAAAGTTAATTGAAACAGTCCTTTTGTCAAATTTTGGGGCCTCTTTCACACCTTAAACACCCACAGGAACAGCACCAACACCATCCTAAATCACAACCTCACAGTGACGAAGGCAAATAGCTAAGGTCCAGCTATTGAGGATCAGCATTTGGCCTTGCCTCATTTGTATAAGGTTCCTTTGACTTTCCTTAACTTTGTCCTCAGTCTGGTCTCTCCTGTAAGTTCCTCCTCACTCCTGTCTCCCCTCCATCTCCCAATCGGTTCCCCTCCATTTTAAACTGGTTCTGAATTCCATACCTTGGGCCGAGCTCTTCCAAGCATCTATCCTGTCAAACCCAGTCATTATTTTCAGAAGTTGGGCACAGGTTATTGATTGTGGATGATCAGCCATGATCACAATGAATGGCGGTGCTGGCTCAAAGGGTCGAATGGCCTCCTGCACCTATTTTCGATGTTTCTATGTTTCTAATAGATCATTTGAGGAAAATGGAGACCAAGGCCACTCAGTCTTAAACTCTGGGGAATATATGCTGAGGTGAAGCAGTCTAAACTGAGTTTCTGACCTGCATTGTCAAAAGACACAATGGCAACCACTCATCCCTCTGGGTGCCAGGGGTTGACTCTAAAACTCAAAGTCCAACCAGCTTTAACGTTACACAATCAAATGCATTCAAGTCTTAATTCTTTTGCAACAAGGATTTATTAAAGTCAAAATTGCAGCACTTCCCAACTACAGAGTGAATTTAATTAAGACACTGCCCATGAGTCACACACGGTAATGAATTAATATGATTAAAAGGCCACAAGAGCTTTGCACAAGCCTTCATACCATTAGGATTAACAACATATCTTAATGCTTACAGTGCCAGGCTCTTTGTAAAGCCTCAGGGCTTGGGTTTGATTTCACCAGCAACTTCACAAAGAATTATAAAGTAAAAACAGGCTATTTGGCCAAATAGGTTAATGTTCAGACTCCATGAGATGCTTCACTTTTCTTTCTTCTTCCAATGCCATTACAATTGGCCTTCGGTTCTTTCTCCTTCAATGTTCTCCTTGTATGCATCGATACCGTTGACTTCATCCACCTGTGGTGGCACTTTTCTGGCAGCATGATATTCACATCTTGGTGATACACTGAAATTTCTTCACAAAGACAATAATGAATCTCTGGAAGTTGCTACCCCAGAGGACTTGTAGGCCGGATCATGGACAAGGATAACCTTTTGAGAGATCAGGGGAGTGAGGGAGAACTGGAACAGGAGAGGAGATGAGGGGCAGGTCAGCCATGATCATATTGAATGGTGGTCGGTTCGGGTCGAGACCCTTCTTCAGACTGAAGGTCTCGACCCGAAACGTCACCCATTCCTTCTCTCCTGAGATGCTGCCTGACCTGCTGAGTTACTCCAGCATTTTGTGAATAAATACCTTCGATTTGTACCAGCATCTGCAGTTATTTTCTTACACATATTGAATGGTGGGGCAGGTGACCTATTCCTGCTCCTGTTTTCTTGTGTTTCTGTGCTCTGGGCAAGTTCTTGGGGAGTCAGTGTGCTAAGTGCAGGTGGCATTGCGATGGAATAGATCCATTTGTACCTCTCCTTGGAAAGGATTTTTGACCAAGGTCTGGATCAATGGTCTAATGGCCTTCTAGTCCAGGAGCAAAACACTGGCAAGTGCACAGTCCCATTTCCAGAGTGATATGAAATAACCTGGAGTATAAGAAAATAACTGCAGATGCTGGTACAAATCGATTTATTCACAAAATGCTGGAGTAACTCAGCAGGTCAGGCAGCATCTCGGGAGAGAAGGAATGGGCGACGTTTCGGGTCGAGACCCTTCTTCAGTCTGAAGAAGGGTCTCGACCCGAAACGTCACCCATTCTTTCTCTCCCGAGATGCTGCCTGACCTGCTGAGTTACTCCAGCATTTTGTGAAATAACCTGGAGGTGTTCATGACTCTGCATCATGCTATTGATACCTGACCTCACCTTCATGTACTGAAATGAACATAATCCGATTTCAGATTGCCTGATTTTTCTCTGAATTGGAGCAGAGCAACAGAGAATTTTTCTCGTTTTTTTCCTACTTCACATCATTAAGTTCTGGTATTAATTTAAGACTAGAATAAAATGATTGTCGCACAGTTTACAAATGTTCATTATTGCAAGCAATTAAGAAATGGTGGGATCAATACACCAGTTTAGAAACGTAGTGTCGTTTCATTCTGAATTTCATGTCGACAGTGCCCCAAGTCCACTGAACACCAATATAAGCCAAACTAGGAAATGCTGGCATCTCCCAAGCAGAGTGTAAGTATCAGGTAATGGCAGAACAGAAAACTATCAAACCTTTCTGTGATAGTAGAGTATAAAACCATCGACCTACACTGTAATAGAGGACAGTGATCAGGGATCTTGGGTCATGGTGTCAGAGCAACAGCAAGATTACGGTCTTCTTCTTCTTCTTTCGTGTTCATCATCCATGTTTCAAATGTTACATCACTGTCATCGTCCGTCCTGAAAAGGGCGCAAGCTTCCGGCGACAATCAGTGGGAGCCATCACTTGTACGATAGATGATGGTGGTAGCAGAATTAGCTCAGGACACTTCCAGTTTCCAGCCCCGCGACGTGGACACTTCTGCTCTGGGGCCAGCAAGATTACGGTGATGGTTGTTGACCTAAGGAGTCGAGGGGGTCAACGGAGCTGCAATAGAGACAACTTCAAATTTCTAGACATTGATGTCATCAACAACCTAACCCGGTCCTTTCACATTGATGCGGCGATCAAGAAAGTGCATCGACATATTTACTTTTTTTCCAACTTCTGAGAAGATTCAGCATGTCCACGAGTATTCCCTCAAACTTCCACTGATGAGCAATAGAGGTATTCTGGCAACATGCGTCTCAGCCTGGTGTGGCAACTGCTCTGCTCAGGACTGCCTGCACCTGCAGAGAGTGGTGAACATGGCCCAGAGCATCACAGGCTCACTCCTTCCTTCCATCCAGTGCATCTTCAAGATGTGTTGCATCAAGACGGCTGGCTGTATCATCGAGGATGCCTGCCACCCTTACCATCCCTTTCTTCTCTTCCATCTATTGGGAGAAGAAATGGGAGCTTGAAGCTCGGACTTAAGAACAGCTTCAAACTTAAGAACAGCTTCTTCCCCACCTTTATTAGACTCCTGATCCTCTTTCACACCCCTTCCCAAAATTGCAGTCACGTACACTTATTCTAAACTCTACCTCATTTGGTCATTCGTTTTTACACTTCAATCATTGTTGTATATATTTTATTAATCATTATCATGCTTACTATATGCTCTATGAGCTTAATGCAAACAAGGAATTTCATTGCACCCTGATATACATGATAATAAACTAATCTGAATAAAGGATCAGAGAGTTACTGACCCACACTGTAATAGCAGAGCAGATGACCTGAAGGAATAGCATCATCTAAGGTACTGGTGATCTATACCTGTATTGACAAATAGAAAATATTAAGAGATGAGCAGAGAAACAGCAGTCCAGAAATGTACAGCATTGGACAGTGTAATAGTTCACCCAATACAGTCAATCTCCACAACATTTGTGAGAAGGTAATGGATATCAATAATGCGATAATAGACCACAGTGCCAACAATTCACAGGTTTAACAGGATCCCATTCAGAACACCTTATGGTGAAAGACAGCAAAGAAGCAAAGAAGCCTCACCTTGCACGAATAATAACAGCCCACGGTATTATACTTATAGATAAGTTATGGCATTTCAAGTAATGAAAATCCGCCTTTGTAGAATGTTTAACATTTGAGATATGGAAAAATAATTAAATTTTACGGAATTTATGAGGAAAAGGTAACTAGGTAAACACAAAATGAAAAACAACAAACTTGTTCAAGGGAAAATCGCGATGTGGATGTTTTTCTAGAAACACGACCCATCTATAACGTTGGGTATACTGTAGATGGAATAATACCAGGAAAGAGATTGATAACTGTGATAATCAGCCCAAGCTACACTGTGATGCAACCTATGAATCATTGTGTCTTAAAACAGTTTGACGAAAAGTGGTTAGTTGTGTCAATCCCTACCCTATCATTAATCATTTTCTTCAATAATGGTACTAGTTATTCATCTGCTGACTGAAGTAGTTGACATCCACATTCACTGCCAATGACCATGCAATCCATTGGACACAAAGTACTTCAGCAAAGCTAAGCTTGATGTAAATCAATGGTGACACAGTGGCACAGCTGGTAGAGCTGCTACCTCATGGCGCCAGAGCCC
The DNA here is from genome assembly GCF_053455715.1 of Rhinoraja longicauda. Classification (NCBI taxonomy): domain Eukaryota; kingdom Metazoa; phylum Chordata; class Chondrichthyes; order Rajiformes; family Arhynchobatidae; genus Rhinoraja; species Rhinoraja longicauda. The sequence goes on from NC_135981.1 coordinate 11,024,903, forward strand.
CAGGTTTGATCCTGAGCTTGGGTACTCTTTGTGTGGAGTTTGCACGTTCTCCCTCTGACCACGTGGGTTTCCTCTACATGCTCCATCCCAAAGACGTGCGGGTTTATAGGTTCATTGACTTCTCTAAATTGCCCCTGGTGTGTAGGGAGTGGATGGAAAAGTGGAATAGCATAGAACTTGTGTGAACAGGTGATCGATGGTCAGCGTGGACTCTCTGGGCCGAAGGGTGTGCTTCCATTGCCGGATCTTTCAATCAAAATCCTTTCTCGCTCTCCCTCCAGGTGAATTTTACAGTGAAACTGGAGGCCAGGGAGTGTCCAAAAGATGAGCAGGTGAAGACATTTACGCTGAAGCCGATTTTGTTTAAGGATAGTCTGGAGATCACGGTTAATTTCATGTGTGGTTGCAAGTGTGAGAGCGAAGCGGAGGAGAACAGCACGCTGTGCACCAACGGCAACGGGACGTACGAGTGCGGAGTGTGCAAGTGTCTCCCCGGCCGCTTTGGGCCGTCCTGTGAGTGCATGGAAGGGGACAGCTTATTGACTACACATGAAACCTGCTCGCCCAAGAAAGGCGACCCCATTTGCAGCAACCGTGGAGAGTGCATTTGTGGGCAGTGCGTCTGCCACAGCAGTGACCATGGCATCATATCCGGCCAGTTTTGTGAGTGCGACGACTTTTCCTGTGGACGTCACAAGGGGAAAATGTGCTCAGGTGAGTGAAATACAGGTGTGTGTGTGTGCGCGTGCGTGCGTTTTTTGGGGTTTTTTTTTGGTGTTGCCTGGTTATTCTTGCTTTTGGCTTCCCTGGGACAACTGGCTTCTTTTCATCATGTCTCGTCCTGCGGCTAACCCAAAGATCTTGGCAAGAGAGAAAATTACAAGAGAGTGGTCCTGCGCTACCATCTGCCTCATTGGAGAAACCTCAGACTATCTTTAATCGTGTCTACTAGACTTTATCTTGCACTAATTATTATTCCCCCTTATCCTGCATCTGTACACTGTGGACGGCTTGATTGTAATTATGTATAGTCATTCCGCTGACTGGACAGTGTGCAACAAAAAAAGCTTTACAATAGACAATAGGTGCAGGAGTAGGCCATTCGGCCCTTCGAGCCAGCACCGCCATTCAATGTGATCATGGCTGTACCTCAGTGCACACAACACTCAACTAAATCAAATTAGACATGTCCTTTCCATGAAACTCACCGATGTTCTGCATGCATTAGGTCCAGCCAGTGATTATTTATGTTTTGATCTGTGACAATGAGGAAACTGGCCTGGACGTTTCCAGCAATGCTTACCGTTAGTGGCCAGTGCATTTTCCCAACAGTAGACATGCATCTGGTGGTATTATCCAGTGCACAGCAACTGTTTCTGCGATTAACAGCAGAAATTATATTTTAAAGGTTTAAACTGGGTCAAGTTTGCAATAGGTAAAATGCAAGCAATATGCTCTGCAATGGATCAGCACGGAGCTAAGAATTGACGTGACCTCAGCTTTCTCTTCATCTGCCAGCCTTCATTGCCCCTAATGGTGTTGCCCTTCTACGTAATTCACTGTGCAGATACCTGCTGCGGTTGTTACCAGTATGAAGAGTCCTTGGCGCACACTGGCAGTGGAGTCGTTCACAACACAGGATAGAAACCATGTAGATAATCCTGGAGAGCCAAAGGGGGAACCAGACGCAATGTAGGCTTGCATTTCCCCATCTCACTCCCTATATCTGGCATTTTCCCTCAGCTCCAGGGCATCCTTTTATTCAGCTGTGAGCCCCCCTTGTTACAGAGAGAGCTCCTTCTGGTTCTGTTCCCAGACTCTGTTCCCAGAGTCTAAAATGTCAAGACAGATATGATCACAGCAAGCAGCAGCCATCAAAATGTTCACAGTTAACACATCAACCCTTGGATCAGGGCAAGCACGAAGAATTTTGTTTGAAGCATACCTTTTCCTCAATTTCCCATATTTCAGCAGGTCATCGGAGGTAGTTGAGGTAAGTACTATAACAGAATTAAAAGACACTTGGATAGGTACATGGTTAAGAAAGGTTTAGAGGGACGTGGGCAAATGGGACTAGCTTGGATCGGTCATCTTGGTTGGCATGGATGAGTTGGGCCGAAGGGCCTGTTTCTGTGCTGTGTGACTGATTCTATTTGTGCCATATATAGCTCCTGCTGACCATGAATTCACTTTCTTGGCAATATAAGTTTGATTAATAACCTGTGACACTTTCATCCTGCAACCCCCTAATCTAAAGTCAAGTTCTGAGCCCAGATCTTATACTCGCTCTACTTTATAACTATGTTCCAGATGGTTTGCTGCAAGTTCTATAATAGTTACTATTCCTCTTAGATGTGCACATGTAAAATGCTTTGTGTTTCCCAAGGTCAAAGTCCTTGGTAAACTTGGTAAACCTAAGACTATGTGTTTACTAAAGTCTTACTTTATCAAGCATTTTTTTAAAGCTAATTTTAGCAGCTGAACCATTTTAACTTAAATAGCTACAAATAATTCGAATTTCAACATTTTTATTGGCTCTTTATATGGCAAACCATGGATCTGTATAGCACAGGTACAATGATTTTGTTGAACTTGCAGTTTTTGCAGACAGGTAAGGATGGATTTGGAACAATTTTTCAGCAACAGGTAAATGGAAACATGGGAAGTGGTGCAGTTTTGTCAAACTTAATGCAGGATTTCACTTTTTTTAATTCTTTACTCCACACATTGAATGGTTGTTCTGGGGCATCAGGGACGTTCGGGGGCATGTTCTGCGGGGTGTGATGCAGCTGCATCAGAACAAAGTCCTTTCTTTATCATAGATAAATTAATGCACTAGGGGGTTCAAATCTAGTGAACCTTTTCCTAAAACTCTTGAACAGTTGTGGTAATGCAATGGCCTCAGTCTACTTGTCAATTTTCTGGCTCTGAAGTACCTTTGAAGGCCTCCGAGTTAGAATCATATGGTCCTACAGCATGGAAACAGGCCTTTCAGCCCAACTCATCCATGCTGATCAAGATGCCCCCATCCGAGATAGTCCAATTTGCCCGCACTTGCCCCATATTCCTCTTGGCCTTTCCTCTCCATGTACCTGTCCAAGTGTCTTTTAAATGTTGTTATTGTACCTGCCTCCAGTACCTCTCTGGCAGCTCATTCCATGCACCCAACAAGAAGAAGTTATGACTGACCAAGAAGAGAATTTACATCGCCCTCCCATCCGTCACTCCAGCTCACCCTCCGACACCCCCCTACCATCCCTCTCCCCCCTCCACACCCCAGCCATGGAATTTCAAGTATTGTGACATTCAGCCCAGAAGCCAAGACCTCTGGCCAGGAATGCTCTTCAGTGGATAATTAATGCAAGATTTCTACTGGAAGCTACTGACTTATTGATTAATGACCCACCTTCAATTGTTCTTACCAATCAGAGCAAAATGTGCAGAAAAAATATTAAAAACTTGACAACTTTGAACAGATTCTCAGATATTAAAAGCATTAAGGGATTCAGAGTTCATTCAAGAAAGCAGGTCCAAGATAAGGGTTCAACTATGATATTGAATATTTGGGGCAGACATGAGGGGCCGAATGGTCCACTCGTGCTTCTATTTCTTATGACAGGAGGGAACTTGTAAATTTCCTGTTCCTGTACTGGATCTTCAAAACACTTCTTAAAACTCACTTTTCATACAAGTTCTGTTTACTCCTCTGATACCTGTCCTTTGGCTGATGTCTGCTTTTGTCTACTGTGAAGTGGATTGGGACGTTGGAGTGGTAATGGAGCTTCACAAATGCAAGCTGCTGTGGGGATTGTCAGAATCTCCACTGACGTGACCTCCAAAACATCTGCTTAACGGAGTGAATGGATCATCACATTGTGCAAAGAATCTGATCTGTACATTGACATAGAGAGTGTGTGGGAGAGATAAAGGGCCCCTTGCATAGAAAGGGAGAATGATGGAAAATAATATTGGTTTTATTTTCATTTCAAATGGAGAAACATGATAAGAGGAGAGAGGAAATCCTGTACAACCCGGAGTCTCAAGTTGTTATTACTGGCCTTTGAAACACTCCCACGAACATCAATACGATCAAGAGTTAAGAGCGTTTCATTGTCATATGTACCGACAAGGAATAATGGCATTCTTACTTACAACAGGCCTGTAAACACAATATCCACAGATAATCTATAATAAACAAAAATTCAATAAATGAATAACCCCAAGGGTAGTACAAAAAACCCAAAGTCTTTAGTTCAACCAAAGGCAGTCCATAGTTCATAGCTGAGGTAAGTGTTTTGTTGAGATGTTGGTTGGTGGGAAGGTGTACTCTTGAACATACACCTGTCCCTTTACCTCCCCCCTCAACTCCATCAAAGGACCCAAACATTCTTTCCAGGTGAGACAGAGGTTCACCTGCACCTCCTCCAACCTCATCTATTGCATCCGCTGCTCTAGATGTCAACTGATCTATATCGGCGAAACCAAGCGCAGGCTCGGCGATCGCTTCGCTGAACACCTGCGCTCGGTCCGCATTAACGCAACTGATCTCCCGGTGGCCCAGCACTTTAACTCCCCCTCCCATTCCCAGTCTGACCTCTCTGTCATGGGCCTCCTCCAGTGCCATAGTGAGGCCCGCCGGAAATTGGAGGAGCAGCACCTCATATTTCGCCTGGGCAGTTTGCAGCCCGGTGGTATGAACGTCGACTTCTCCAACTTCAGATAGCTCCTCTGTCCCTCCCTTCCCCTACTCCTTCCCAGAGCTCCCTCTATCTTCCTGTCTCCACCTATATCCTTCCTTTGTCCCACCCCCGACATCAGTCTGAAGAAGGGTCTCGACCCAAAACGTCACCCATTCCTTCTCTCCCGAGATGCTGCCTGACCTGCTGAGTTACTCCAGCATTTTGTGAATAAAAAGTACTCTTGAACATGGTGGGCACAGTTTTCAGACTCCTATACCTTTTTCCTAATAAAAATATTGATGGAGGAGCTAGCTATTAGGTGGAACTTAAGAACTACTCATCTTTTGACAGTGCCAAGCGTGGCAACACTCGTGTACAGCCTAGGTGAGATCTACTATATGATTTTACTGGGTTGTATGCAGAACAAAACATTTCACTGTACCTAGGTACATGTGACAATAAAGTATCATTGAATTAATAATGGGCTCCTTAGAGAGTGGGCAGGGTCTTGTTTAACCTCATCAGAAGAATGTTAAATGATGCTCTGGCGCTGGCTGTAAAGGGGTGAATTCTCTTCTGTCTCAGAACCTGATTCCGCATTAGATTGGGAAACCCAGTGGAAGTTCCCAAAATATCACCTCACTGCTATACATCTTATGAATGGTTTGGGCCAAGACTATGACCATTCCTGCTTCTGGCCAAGTTTCTAGCTAAAACCAGGAATTATTCATCAACTGCTGATGTGCCACACAAAACACATGGCACAGTACCAGAACAAACCTAGTACATACCTGCACGTTTCATTCATTGATAGCTTCCAGTTTTTTTTTTTAGATTAATAATTTGAAGAATTCATTGAGAAAATAAATGCCCTTCAGGAAAAATAGACCCATTTAGAAATATGTCACTGATGTCTTAATGGTTAGCAACCTGTAATAGTTCCATTAAATCTCCCACAGAATGCTGTGTCAGACTGTGTGGGAACACCACTAATGGTTGGAACATTATATTTGGACATTGCACAGTTGTTCTGTCTGCTCTCCCTCAAGAGCAATGTTGGTCATTGTTTCATTCTGATGTCATGTGCAATACGTGGGTGTTCCTCTCTGTGTGAAATAACTTTGATTATTAATGACAGATAATGTTTCATAACACTCAGCAAAGTCCAGGCCCTGGAGCCATGATATATCTTGTGACTTATGGTTTCAGGAAACATCTTATAGTCATCGTTACCACAAAAACAGACCCTTCCATCCAACTCATCATTGTCGTCCAAGGTGCCCCATCTAAGCTAGTCACATTTGCCCACGTTTGGCCCATATCCCTCTAAACCTTTCCTATCCATGCCTGTATCCAGGTGTCTTTTAAGTGTGGAGATCAGGCAGTTTGTTATTTTTGGTCATGAGGGCTCACCTAGACTAGAGTTGTATCTTCCCCCACAACTTCACTCACCTGAGTCAAACCACAGAAAAAACAAAAAGAATTCCCTGAATAACTTGGCTGAGTTCCCAGTTTCATGTGTTCTGGGCCAGGGATCTGATTTATGTGAACAAACTGACTTGTCAATCCCTGCTTCTGCATTTTTACCAGAAGGGTTCCTGTTTTCCCAATCCAGAATGCACACTTCCCCTCTGTGAACGTACAAAAGCAAGGAAGTTCATCACAATAGGGCAGGGATTTTAATTTACCTGATGATTGAAATAATTTTATCTCCTTCTCACCATTCGAGACAACACTCCCAGGTTGGGAAGTGACAGACTTCCCCGGGCTTATTCAGTGCCACCTGAGCTCATGGATGAAAGGAGATAAAGAGTCTGACTGAGGCTATCCATGTGCATGCGGAAAGATGAATTGTTCACTCAGGCTACAGCAGCCGATGGCCCCTCACCCTCATGCTCTTTTATTGTTCCCTTTTTAGGATAGTTGGTGCTTTGAAGGTAACATCTTGAGTACAAGTGATACATGAGTAATGTATTGTGCCTTTATGGCGAGTCCGAAACTTGTTGGTTGTAAGAGGAGTTTATTGCAGCCGCAATATTCGGATACAGAGTTAAACAACAAGGTAAAGGACAACCAATACAAACTTACTGTCTTCCTTGAAGACTTCGCCGAACTGACTCAATCGGGCGCCAAACGCGCACATGACATCGCTGGCCAATCAGCGATGTCGCTCTCTAGACCAATCCCTATGGTCGCGTTCCCACGTGACCTCGCTGGCCAATCCGAGGGTTCGACGACCTGGACCATTCTCTATGGTCGCTACATGACCCCCCCCAGAACCCGAGGTGCGGAACCTAGCAGGGAGCCGGATTTCGCGACCATAACGAGTACGGAGAGGGACAGCCTGAACCACAGGAGCCGGAGGTTCCGGACTTGGCGGAACAGCCGGAACGAGAGGTTCTGGAGGAACTACCGGAACGGGGGGTCCTGGAGGGACTGCCGGAACGGGGGGTCCTGGAGGAACTGTCGGAACGGGGGGTCCCGTACTGAGCGGAACTAACGGAGGTCGGCCTCTCCTAGGGGTTTGACCGACCAGGACTGGTTGATCCGGGTCCAAATGGGCAGGTTTGAGCCGGGACACCGAGACGAGCTCACTCTTGCCGCACATGTCTAAGGTGAAGGTAGCCGTTCCCTTACGTAAAACCCGGAACGGCCCTTGATAGACCCTCTGCAACGGGGCGCGATGGGCATCTTTACGCAGAAAAACAAACTCACAGTCCTTCAGGGAAGACGGTTCATGTACCATGGGACACCCATGACGTGAAGTCGGAACTGGAGCCAGGGAGCCCACCCGTTCCCGGAGAGATGCTAACACTGATGGGACTGTAGGCAGCAGGTCAGAAGGGTCCGGAAACAGATCTCCGGGTACTCGAAGTGTCGAGCCATATACTAGCTCTGCAGACGACGCACCGAGATCTGGCTTAGGAGCAGTCCGGATGCCCAAAAGAACCCAAGGGAGTTGGTCTACCCAGTCCGGGCCTTCAAGCCTTGCACTGAGGGACGCCTTAAGTTGGCGGTGGAACCTTTCTACGAGTCCATTTGCTTGGGGGTGATATGCAGTCGTGGGTTGTAACTTGGACCCGTACAGTTCTGCCAGCGCGGCCCAGAGGGACGAAGTGAACTGTGGCCCTCTGTCAGTGGTAATAACTGCCGGGACCCCGAAACGAGCTACCCAATGAAGGGCCAAAGTCCTAGCACAAGACGCTGACGAAATATCAAACAATGGGAAAGCCTCTGGCCACCGGGTGAACCGATCCACCACCGTGAGGAGGTGGGTGTTGCCCCGGGAGGAAGGCAAAGGCCCGACCAAATCCACGTGGATGTGGAAAAAACGAACAGCCGGGACCTCGAAATCCTGTACGGGGGGCTGGACGTGGCGCTGGACTTTAGCGGTCTGACAGGGCACGCAGGAACGTGCCCACCCCGCTACCTGTTTCCGCAGGCCATGCCAGACAAACCTCGCTGCTACCAAGGCAGAGGTGGAGCGGATGGACGGGTGCGCCAGCCCATGAATGGCATCGAAAACCCGGCGCTGAAGGGAGGGCGGTACTACCGGCCTGGGACGGGGAAGAGAAACATCGCACCAGACTTTCGTGCCCTCCGACCCACAAGCTACCTGGGCCAACTTCAATCCCGAAGTGGTGGACCGGTAAGGCGAAACGGTATCCGCTAGGAGCTGTGCCTCCGCAAGCTCCTTGGGATCCACTTCGCAGTCCACCGCCGAAATAGGGGGAAAAGCAGGTCTAGACAGGGCGTCAGCAACGGCATTAAGCTTACCCGCGACATGACGGACATCGGTGGTAAATTCGGAGATAGCGGTCAGGTGCCGCTGCTGGCGGGCCGACCATGGGTCAGACAATTTCAAAAAAGCAAATGTTAATGGCTTGTGGTCCGTAAATGCCACAAATGGGCGGCCCTCGAGGAAGTACCTGAAATGACGAACAGCTAAATAGAGAGCCAGAAGCTCTCGGTCAAATGCGCTATACTTCAGCTCGGCCGAATTTAGTTGCCGGCTGAAAAACGCTAAAGGCTGCCAACGGCCACCGACCTGCTGCTCCAGAACCCCGCCCACCGCCACGTCAGAGGCGTCAACCGTCAGGGCCGTGGGGGCGGAGGGTCTCGGATGGACCAACATGGTGGCGTCTGCCAAAGCTGCCTTAGCTGCTGTAAAAGCCGACTCAGCGGTCGGGGACCACAACAACTCTACCGGATTCCCTGCAAGGCATTGGAAGAGTGGGCGCATGACTCGCGCCGCTGCCGGAACGAATCTATGGTAGAAATTAACCATGCCTACGAACTCCTGTAGCCCTTTTACTGTGGTGGGCCTAGGAAATGCCCGGATAGCCTCCACCTTTTCGGGCAAAGGGGAGGCGCCGGCAGGGGTAATTCTGTGCCCTAGAAAATCAAGAGCAGGAAGGCCGAATTGACATTTGGAGGGCTGGAAGGAGCGGTGGTGTTTTCCAAAATCGATTTGGTGCGAGGATACCATCAGATTCCGGTGCGACCGGAGGACATACAGAAAACTGCAACAATTACTCCGTTCGGGTTGTTTGAATGGTTGCGTATGCCTTTCGGTTTAAAGAACGCGGCACAGGCTTTCCAGCCCAGATGAAAAATCCTGTAGGTGCGGTATGGGGTAGCGATCAGCCGTGGTGACAGCATTGAGACGCCGATAATCGCCACATGGTCTCCACCCCCCAGATGCTTTGGAGACCATGTGTAACGGCGAGGCCCACGGGCTGTCAGACTGACGGACAATTCCCATTTCCTCCATTTTCCTGAACTCCGCCCTTGCAACCACCAGTTTGTCTGGCGGTAGTCTCCTGGCCCGAGCGAAAACGGGAGGGCCTTCGGTGCGGATGTGATGGACCACACCGTGCTTAGCCGAAGACGTGTCAAAACGTTGGACGAGCAGCTCCGGAAACTCTGCCAGAATCGCAGCATACGAGTCGGGGGCCGCGACGACGGCCTGGACAGTAGGGCTGGGCGAGGAGGCGATTGTCGGAGCGACGTGCTCATCTTCGGCGGAGGGTCGGAGGTCGTTACCGCGGACATCAGGAAGCAGTGAAAAAGCCCAGAGAAAATCTGCGCCCAGGATCGCTTGTTTGACGTCGGCTATGATGAATGGCCATTCGTACGTGCGGAGGCCTAACACAAGGGACATCTTCCGTGTACCGAAAGTGCGAATTGGGCTGCCATTAACCGCGATGAGGGTGGGACCTGTCTTACCCGATCTGGTTTCGAGGTCTGTCGGGGGCACTATGCTGACGATGGCTCCCGTGTCTACCAAAAATTCTGTGTCCGTGAATCGATCATGGACATAGAGGCGCCGGTTCTGGCCAATCGTAACTGCCCCTATGTACGATTGGCCGAGGCATTTCCCGCGAAGGTACAAGGCAAACGACAGTTGCGGGATTCGTTACCCCATCGTAGGTGATAATAGCACCAGCCGCGCTTGTGCGGATCTTTTTGGCGGGCTTTCTGAGAATTGGCGGGAGACATGGCGCCATCTTGCCGTCGCTGTGGCGTGGTCACTGATGTCGAGACTTTGTTGATCGAACCACTCGCCTTGTTTTTTGCCGCTATGAGCGCGTCCGCTTTCGCTGCATATGCTTCGGGGTCCTTAAAAGAACAATCCGTGAGCAGCAGTCGGACATCCTCGGGAAGTTTCTCGCGGAATGCCTGCTCGAACATAGGGCAATCCGTATGCTCACCGGCTAGCATCATCATTTCGGCCATGAGGACGGGAGGCAGTTGGTCTCCAAGATCCGGTAGGTGCAGAAGTTTTGCCGCACCACCATGCTTATTAAACCCGAAGGTTCGCAGTAATACTTTCTTCATGGCCTCGTACTTGTTTTCCGCAGGTGGATTCACGATGAACCGCATCACGCGCTTGGTTGTGTCCGGCGATAGAGCGCTGACGAGGTAGAAGTACTTCGTGGATTCGTCCGACACCTTCTTTATATGAAATTGAGCCTCGGCGTGGATAAACCAAGCTTGCGGTGCGTGCGTCCAAAACAACGGTAGATGAACGCCTGCCGCGCTTGACTCCGGTGTGCCCTGCTCGGTCATCGTCAACGAGGCGTCGGGTTCCTGCTCAGTCAGTGATCGTCCAGATCACGTCGGGGTCACCAATATGGCGAGTCCGAAACTTGTTGGTTGTAAGAGGAGTTTATTGCAGCCGCAATATTCGGATACAGAGTTAAACAACAAGGTAAAGGACAACCAATACAAACTTACTGTCTTCCTTGAAGACTTCGCCGAACTGACTCAATCGGGCGCCAAACGCGCACATGACATCGCTGGCCAATCAGTGATGTCGCTCTCTGGACCAATCCCTATGGTCGCGTTCCCACGTGACCTCGCTGGCCAATCCGAGGGTTCGACGACCTGGACCATTCTCTATGGTCGCTACACCTTAATTGTAACTTGCTGAAGAGGAATAAGTGACTTGGGATCTGTCATTCCCAAAGCCTTCCACTATCATTGTCAAGTCTGGGTCTAATGTCACTAATTAACAGAGATTAATTGCCCTGATTAGTCAGTACCACCATTATAATTGTATTGTGGAACTGTTGGCTCGGTAGAAGACAAATTGAATAGGCCGTGGTCTTTGATCATCATCTCATCGCTGTGTTCTCTCCCGTACATTTTCTCACACTCCCTTGCTCATGTCACTTTCCTTCTCTTACTTTGTTATTCCTTCTATCTCTGCTTGTTCGCATTTCTCTAATCTTCCCCCTTCCTCGTAGATCATGGAGCAGTACAGCACAGGAACAGGGCCTTCAGCCCACAATGTTCATGCCAAGCATGATCTCCTTTGCCCGCATTCCCTGTATATACATGTGCCTGTCTAAAATCCTTTTAAAAGTCACAACTTTATCTCGTGTAATCAGTGAGGGAAGGCGCGAAAGAAGGGCGTGTGAGGGAGAGATGAGGGTGGAAGGTGAGGAACGACAGAAGAGGGAGAGATATGGGTGGGGGTGAGGGGTGACAGAAAGGAGAGAGGGAGGGTGAGAGAGAGAGAGCAGAAGGGTGAGGTGAAGGGAGAGAGAGATGAGGGAGGGGGTGAAAGTGAGGGGTGAGGGCAGGCATTGGGGGCCGACGATGGGCAGGAGTTTGAGGGAGGGGTGGTGGGTGTGGAGTGAGGGTGAGCTGTGTGTGCAGGCAGATGTTGTTCATGGGAGCACCACTGACCAGGGCTGTGTGTCTCACCGCAGGCAATGGCCAGTGTCAGTGTGGAGAGTGCAGGTGCCTGCCGGACTGGACGGACAGTTTCTGCAACTGTAGCACGAAGACTGGGAGCTGCCGGCCTCCTGTGGGGTCCATATGTCACGGCCGGGGCGATTGTCAGTGCGGGAAGTGCTTTTGTAAAGATGGGGCTTTCGGCGACCAGTGTGAGAAGTGCCCTACCTGTCCCGATGCCTGCACCTTCAAGAAGTAAGTGTCTCCATTCCTGCACTCTCCCCATGCCTTCCTCCCTCTCCCCATCTCCCTCTCTCCCCATCCCTCCCTCTCCCCATTTCCCCCTCTCCCCATTTCCCCCTCTCCCCATTTCCCCCTCTCCCCATTTCCCCTTCTCCCCATCCCTCCCTCTCCCCATCCCCTCCCTCACTCAATCTCCCCCTCTCTCCATCCCTCTCCCCATCCATCCCTCTCCCCATCCCTCCCCCCTCTCCATCCCTCCCTCACCCCATCTCTCCCTCTGTCCATCACTCCCTCTCCATCCCTCCCTCTCCCCATCCCTCCCTTTCCCCATCCCTCCCTTTCCCCATCCCTCCCTCTCCCCATCCCTCCCTCTCCCCATCCCTCCCTCTCCCCATCCCTCCCTCTCCCCATCCCTCCCTCTCCCCATCCCTCCCTCTCCCCATCTCCCCCTCATCCCATCTCCCCCTCTCTCCATCTCTCTGTCGCTCCATCTCTCCCTCACCCCATCTCCCCATCTCCCCCTCACTCCATCCCTCCCTCCCTCATCACTAATCTGCCGCCCCCCAACCTCGGTACCTGATCGCAGCCAGGACCAATGGGAAGAATCCATGAAAACACTTGGTGTGTTCTTGTCATGCCTGTGTAACGCGTGTGCTTCCCATTCCTCCCCCCTCCTCTCACAGGCAATGCGTGGAGTGCAAGGTGTTTGACACGGGCGAGCTAAAGGACGAGGGCAAGTGTGAGAAGGTGTGCAGGGATCAGATCCGTTTTGTGGAGACCGTGGGTAAGTGTGTGGGTTGGCAGTGCTGTTAGCCCTGCCCCAGCCCTGCCTTGTGCCTGAGGCTTGGGAGAGGAACAGCGATCGCCTGGTGTCAGGTCCCTGCCTGCCCTAATCCAATCCAAGGCCATTCATTAATCACAATCCAGCCAACATGAAACACGCTGAAAGCTCAGCCTGGAACAGCAAGTCCTGAGCTGTTCTAGAAACATAGAAACATAGAAAATAGGTGCAGGAGTAGGCCATTCGGCCCTTCGAGCCTGCACCGCCATTCAATATGATCATGGCTGATCATCCAGCTCAGTAACCTGTACCTGCCTTCTCTCCATACCCCCTGATCCCTTTAGCAAAAAGGACCAAATCTAACTCCCTCTTAAATATAGCCTGGATTTGTAAAGCATGCAGCGACTCTGATAACCCAAATATTTAATAGCAATACACAGATACAACATAGAGGTAAGACCTTCAACCCACCACCTCTACACCAACCACCAACTACCCATTTTTACTCATGTTCAGTCTGAAGAAGGGTTCCGATCCAAAATATCATCTATTCCTTTTTTCCCAGAGATGTTGCCTGACCCGCTGAGTTACACCATCTGCAGTTCCTTCCTACACATTTTTACACTAATCCTACCCTAACACATTTTGAGTTTGTTTGTTCAGCATTTCACTCTGAGTTGCACCGTCTGATTTTTTTTGTTTGTGCTTATCACTCGGTAGACATGAAAACCAAGGATGGTGTCATCTGCAGCTACAAAGACCAGAACGGCTGCATCGTTCACTTTGGTTATCACGAAGAAACAAATGGAAAATCCATTCTGTCGGTTATTAAGGATCCAGGTTTGAAAAGCAATTATTCTTTGAGTTGGATTGATCTGCTTTATCTGTTTAGTTACTTGAATTTTCTCTGTTTTGCTGGTATCTAATGCACATGGGGTGCATCATAGATTCCTGAAATCATAGTTTTCAGGATGCTGTGAATCTGCAGTTGAAAATCGCTCGAGCCACTCCCATGCACTTTCCCCCAAAGTTGCCCACAATCATCTTGTTGAGACCCAGAAATGCACAAGTGAGCGTATCTCCCAGACAGTTGCATGTTGGGAAGGCAGGAGAGAGTGTTGTGGATCGGGAGTTGCAAGTGATACTCTAATCCCTGCTGTTTCGGTATAACATTAGCAACCCTGCAATCCACTGTTGCTGCCCCTGTAGGTAGTGAGTGATTCACAATTGCACCTAATCCTAGACCTTCTGGTCCATAGTTTGCCTCCTCATTGAGTCATAAAACCCTTCCCCCATGTTGCCTATCTTTAGCTGTCTCTTCCTTCCTTGGGTTCCTGATAGCTAACCATTCAACTTCACATGTTTAAAATGTTTTGGCGTCCAGTTAGTGTTCCATGCTTGTCTTTTCCAATAGCAGCTGTTTTTCCAAGACATTTACTGCTTGTTTCTCATAAGTACACAAGTACTTTCCATATTTTTTCCTGGTGTTAACAGAATCTTGCTCCTCATATGAATCCCCTTTTCTGTTGTACATTTTCTGTGGTTTCAACAGTCAGTGACTTTGGAACCACCGCCTTCTTCCTAGAAAGGAAACCGTTTAGCTTGTCCCCAAGCTCCCTTCTATCTTCGAAGATAGACACAAAATGCCAGAGGAACTCAGTGGGGCAGGCAGCGTCTCTGGATAGAAGGAATGGGTGGCTTTTCGGATCGAGACCCTTCTTCAGACTGACATTTCGGGTCGTGACCCTTCTTCAGACAGTCTCGACCCAAAACGTCACCCATTCCTTCTATCCAGAGATGCTGCTTGTCCTGCTGGGTTACTCCAGCATTTTGTGTCTATCTTCGGTTTAAACCAGCATCTGCTGTTCCTTCCTACAACACCTCCTCAATTTCTTCCACTGCTCTGTGGTTGCATTGTCTTCTCATTACTACTTCAGTTTGCTCCTTCTGTGTGTCGTTAATCACCTACTGCATCTCTTCATGTCAATACCTTGGATGTTTTCTGATCTCATTATGTAATTACTCTAAACCAAAGTATGTTGCAGTCAGTCTTGGTTCCTGTAACACCCTGCAATTATCATACTTCATCTACCAGAACTCTTTCCCTCCTGGTTGTTCCAAGGACATTAACACTTGAGAAAGATTTGCTGCACATATATCAAAGTCCCTCGTTCATCTACCCGAGCATTATGTTAGTCTCAGCCTACAGTAGAAAACATAAGGTCTCTTCTTTCACACCTTGTCTCTTGTTTCTGTTGTACGTTTTTTATTTGGAACATAGAACAGTGTGGCGCAGGAACGAGCCCTTCTGCCCACAATGTCTGTGCCAAACATGGTACCAAGACCATCCCTTATCTGCCTGCACATAATCCATATCCTGCCATTTCCTCCATATCCACATGCCTATCCAAAAGTCTCTTAAATGCCACTATTGCATCCGCTTCGACCAGCGGCCCCTGCAGCACATTCCATGCACACCACCTTCTGTGTTTAAAAACGTGCCCCGCACATCTCCTTTAAACTTTACCCCTCGCACCTTACAGCTCTGCCCTTTAGTATCTGACATTTCCAGCCTGGGGGACAGGTTGTGACTGCACGCCCTGTCTATGGTGTCATCATTGTATACACTTAAGTAGGTCTCCCCTCAGCCTCCGTCCGGTGTTCCAGAGAAAATAATCCAACTTCTACAATAAACATTCAACAATGTTTCAACTGCCGAGTGCTATGCAGTTTATTCTTTCTTTTTAGAACATCATCCTTAATCAATATCGCATTCTCATTTGTTTTTCTCTCTGTCATTCTAAATACAGTTTGAAACTCTATTCCGGCACCCTAAGGATCTGAGCAAATCACAGAAATCGTCCCCGATCGCCCTCCCATAGCTCTTCTTCTTTAACACTGTTCATTTAGTCTCCGGCTTACACAGTGGTTGCGTGAACTGTCCATAACGCAAAGTTTCTTTTAGTTGGAGAATTTATCTGCTGAGTTTGCAAAAGTAGGTTGATTAGCTGCTGATTAGCATGGACCTTAGTTATAGACAATAGACAATAGGTGCAGGAGGATGCCATTCAGCCCTTCGAGCCAGCACCGCCATTCAATGTGATCATGGCTGATCATTCTCAATCAGTACCCCGTTCCTGCCTTCTCCCCATACCCCCTGACTCCGCTATCCTTAAGAGCTCTATCTAGCTCTCTCTTGAATGCATTCAGAGAATTGGCCTCCACTGCCTTCTGAGGCAGAGAATTCTACAGATTCACAACTCTCTGACTGAAAAAGTTTTTCCTCATCTCAGTTCTAAATGGCCTACTCCTTATTCTTAAACTGTGGCCCCTTGTTCTGGACTCGCCCAACATTGGGAACATGTTTCCTGCCTCTAACGTGTCCAACCCCTTAATAATCTTATACGTTTCGATAAGATCTCCTCTCATCCTTCTAAATTCCAGTGTATACAAGCCTAGTCGCTCCAGTCTTTCAACATATGATAGTCCCACCATTCCGGGAATTAACCTAGTAAACCTACGCTGCACGCCCTCAATAGCAAGAATATCCTTCCTCAAATTTGGAGACCAAAACTGCACATAGTACTCCAGGTGCGGTCTCACTAGGGCCCTGTACAACTGCAGAAGGACCTCTTTGCTCCTATACTCAACTCCTCTTGTTATGAAGGCCAACATTCCATTGGCTTTCTTTACTGCCTGCTGTACCTGCATGCTTCCTTTCAGTGACTGATGCACTAGGACACCCAGATCTCGTTGAAGTTGAAGGTAGATCTCAGTAAGATCTTAGTTACAATTAGGTAATTAGTAAAGATCTGTACTACAGATTCAAAACCACTGGAGTTGGCAGAGGTCAGAATGCCAGACTAGAGAGTTTCAACCTGTAAGCAGCAACGCAAAATATTCAGAGATAAAACCACAATGTGCTGGAGGAACTGAGTGGGTCAGGAAATGGACATGTGATGGTTCGAGTTGGGATTCTTCAGTCTGAAACACCCTTATCCATTTCCCTCCACAGTTGCTGCCTGACCCGCTGAGTTGCTCCAGCACTTTGTGTGCTGCTCAAGATTCCAGCATCCGCAGTGCCACTAAATATTAAGACATGATCTTTGGCCTTTTGTGAACCAGGTCTTTACAACCATGCTGTGATCCTTTATGGTGGCATGTGCCCGAGTTCATTAAGCTGAGTATTTACGCAGTAAGCACTACTGTAGACTTAGGTTCATGGATCCATTGTTACTTCGCACTGGCGTCTGCAACTTAATGAATTATACTTGATTTTACTGTAGTTAATGTATTTTTGGTATTCCTGCTGCCTCCAGCTTCTTTAGATTTTGCAGAGCTTGAAAGAGAAGTTGGTATCCAGTGGCTGTAGAGGATGATGTATTAATGCAGGTTGTATCATTTTCTGACTAGAGTGCCCGACCACAGTGAACCCACTGTACATTGTCCTGCCTTTGATGGGCATCATCCTCATCCTGGGCCTGGTGGCCTTGCTGATTTGGAAGCTACTGGTCACCATCCATGACACGAAGGAGTTTGCAAAGTTTGAAGCAGAACGAGCCAAGGCAAAATGGGATACGGTAAGGACGGGGTTCAGACCCGTTAACTTCGGTCACGTCACACTGCGGGCAATGCGACGATCAACACTGGGGTGGACTGGTGCAGGAACTGCAATGCTGCTACAGCAAACTAAATCAGCGAGTGAGCTTCTTCGAGCATCAGCCCACAGCACAAAGGAGCCTACAGGTTCTCTCAACTGCCACCTTTCCTGCAGGTGGTTGCAGCTCAGAAGTAATTGTGTAGTTTTCACTGGTTGCGAGAGGCTGCTCGATCCCTCCACTGCCACTGAACTGTCAGACGTGTGGTTCAACTTCTAATGCCAGATGAGTAAAACGTTCCTCCAAATAAATAATATGAAGATAAACTTGCAGCATCTGTGCCCAAACTCTGGGATCTATCTACAGACTCCAGCTCTCTCCCTGATAACAATCCAAAACTGAAGTAGTCCTTTCACAGCTTTGGTGTAAGGCTGAGACAAGATGACCACAAAATTATCACCCTACTTTACATCCAGCTCAGCTCGTAGAATGTAAAACATAGACAAGAGAACAGTACAGGAATGGGCCCTTCAGACCGTGATGTTTGTGCTGAACCTGATGCCAATAAAACTGATTTCATCTGCCTATACATGATCCCTTTATTCCTTGCACTTCCATGTGCCTGTCTCGAAGCCTCGTAAAAGTTATCTATCCAGTTAAGCCACTTAACCAGGAATTCCATGGTACATAAGATGAGTCTGAAGAAGGGTCCTGACCTAAAACGTCACCTATCCATGTTCCACAGTGATGCTGCCTGGCCCGCTAAGTTACTCCGGCACTTTGTGTCTTTTTTTTTAGGTATTCCACTTCCCCAAAACTACTTGCAGCTGAAATAGAAACAATGTAGGTCAGGCAGCATCTGGAGAGAAGAGGAACGGAGTTAATGTTCCGGGTCTGTTTTCATTTCAGCCTTTCAGGATCTGCGGTGCTCTATTTTCAGTGGCAGTTTGGGTCACCTGCTACTGCAATCAGTCAACCTTCAGTAGTGCAGTTCCTGCACCAAGTCGGCACAGTTGTTCCACCAGGCAGGTGCCCAGTGTGGGGAGTGACAGGGGCACACCTCTGTAGGTGAGTCAGGTAATCAGGAGGTACAAGCTCACCACGTTCTCGAACTTGTCTCATTTCAGGTGAACAACCCACTGTACCAAGGGCCAACATCAACCTTTACCAACCTCACCTACAGCGGCAAGACGGACTGAAGGAGCGTCGGCGAGGGAGCTTCCAACGGCTTAGGCTGAGCACAAAAACCAAGGGGCTTGGGAACTTATTTTTCAATATGGTGGCATTTCTTCACTGGCCTGCGATCAACTACACACGGCAACAATTGCACCTTTCAAACCCATCTTTAGCTGCACTGGACTGCTAGACCATACTGCACCTGGTCGCCTGTGCCAGGAGGTCTGAGACCCTTTCTAACCAGTGCCTTAAGCACTTAACTCGGGTTTGGTGATAACTAATCATTGCTCCTGTTAACCGTAAGAGATAAATGCAGTTTGCTTCCCGTTCCTGAAGGTTGGGCTGGACAGAGCAAAGCATATAACTATTGGCACGGTTTAAGAGCATTGCGAAATGGATCAGATTAACAATTAGTTCTAGCAGCAGTCTGGTGGAGGCAGATTCAATAGTCATTTTCAGTAGATCATTGAATGTATATATTTTTTTGATGCAAGGAACTTCCGCAGGGCTGTAAGGAAAAGAGCAGTGTTACTAGTTTCAAAGGGAACAGCATGAATTTAATGGGTTGAATGGCCGGTATAACAGCAAAGTCCCTTCATTCTGAGTACAGACCAGAAGGTCTCCAGACTACTTGTTAATGAGTGTTGAGTTTGATACTTATTTGGATTTCCCAATTGGGCTTCAGAGGGGTGGGGATAGACACAAAATGCTGGAGTAACTCAGCTGGTCAGGCAGCATCTCTGGAGAGAAGGAATGGGTGATGTTTCTGGTCGGGACCCTTCTTCGGGTTGCTCCTTCAGAGGGGTGGGGTTTAGGGAGGAGGGAGAACAAGACTGCCGGCCACCATGGGCATTGAGTGTGCTGATGACAGCAGAGGGCTCCAACATGCTCTGCTCAGGGGAAGGGGGATGTTGGTTCACTATGTTTGATCATCTGAAAGAGCACAAGGAGGATCTTTGGTCTTTGGAGCCTGGTCTCCTCAAGACTTTGCCAATTTTAGGGACAGAAAGGAGAAAGTGAATGGATCTATCAGGGCCTGGAAGCTGAAATAGTTATTTTCCCAAATTCATAGCTGAGTGCCAGTGCAGATGTGGTGGGAACTGCACATTTGACTATTTCAGGTGCTGGATCTTCACTCCCATTTGATCAAGTCCCTCCCCAAACACTGGAGAGTGTTGATCTGCACTCAGGAATATTGCTCAATGCAGCAGTGACTGCTGAATGCTGCCCCATTCACATTCCTCCTGATGGCGGCTGAAGGGCAGAAGACACTGCCCCTGGGTGGTGTGAGCTGTGCTGGGGTAAGGCGGTCAGGCTGGTGACGTTGGTATCCCCCCCCCCCTCTGGGCCCCCCTTTAGTTTAGTTTATTGTCACATGTTCCAAGGTACAGTGAAAAGCCATTGTTGCGTGCTTTCCATACAGCAGAAAGACAATACACGGTTATAATCGAGCCTTTCAGTGTATGAATACATGATAAGGGAATAACATTCAGTGCAAGATAAATCCAGTAAAGTCCGATCAAACATAGTCCCCTTGGTGCATCCTTGTCTAACCAGGTTGAAGGGAGGGAGGGAGGGAGCAGAGAATTGACAGTTCTGGCGACATACCGACGCTTCTTGCTAAATCCAGGCGTGTTGGTGTAGAAACAATGGGAGTTAAAACCGGAAACAAATGTGGCGGCACGGTAGCGCAGCGGTAGAGTTGCTGCTTTACAGCGAATGCAGCGCCGGAGACTCAGGTTCAATAGTCATTTTCAGTAGATCATTGAATGTATATATTTTTTTGATGCAAGGAACTTCCGCAGGGCTGTAAGGAAAAGAGCAGTGTTACTAGTTTCAAAGGGAACAGCATGAATTTAATGGGTTGAATGGCCGGTATAACAGCAAAGTCCCTTCATTCTGAGTACAGACCAGAAGGTCTCCAGACTACTTGTTAATGAGTGTTGAGTTTGATACTTATTTGGATTTCCCAATTGGGCTTCAGAGGGGTGGGGATAGACACAAAATGCTGGAGTAACTCAGCTGGTCAGGCAGCATCTCTGGAGAGAAGGAATGGGTGATGTTTCTGGTCGGGACCCTTCTTCGGGTTGCTGCACTGTAAGGAGTTTGTACGTTCTCCCCGTGACCTGCGTGGGTTTTCTCCGAGATCTTCGGTTTCCTCCCACACTCCAGGTATGTAGGTTAATTGGCTGGGTAAATGTTTAAAAAAATTGTCCCTAGTGGGTGTAGGATAGTGTTAATGTACGGGGATCGCTGGGCGGCACGGACTTGGTGGGCCGAAAAGGCCTGTTTCCGGCTGTATATATATGATATGATATGATATGAGCAGGTTCTGGAATATTATCAGTTACTTTCATTCCTGATTATTGACTGCTATGTAAAATGCCATTAAAACGTTTGTGTCTGCCTAGTCAGCCTCTTGATCACTTGGGAGTGGTGGAAGGAGTACAGCTGATTCACTTGACAAAGTACACACTGGTTTGGTTCTGACGGCCACTGTGGCAATCAGCAGTCACGGTCTGCCGCTGGTTCCTGACTAACAATTGCCTGTGGGAAGAACACTGTAAACGCAAGACTGCAACATTGAGCAGCATTTACTCGGCATCTTGGACATGGATAAAAGTAAAAACACAAGGAACTGCAGGTGCTGGTTTGCCCCCCCAAAAATCACAAAGTGCTGGAGTAAGCCAGCAGGTCAGGCAGCATCTCTGGAGAACATGGGAGATGGATGTAACGCAAGCACCGTGTTTAAGAGATTTGTTCGGCCTCTACTCAAACTGGGGTGCATTCAAAACTAATCAGCAGAAATGTTATTTGGATTGTTAAGTAAGTTAAATGTAAATCATAACTTGTAGTACAGGGATATGCAGTAGGTTTGAGTGATGCTTGGAAACAGGCCCTTCGGCCCAACTTGCCCACGCCGGCCAACGTGTCCCATCTATACTGGTCCCACCTGCCTGCATTTGGCCCATATCCCTCTAAAACCCATATCCCTCTAAACCTGTCCTATCCATGTACCTGTCCAAATGTTTCTTAAACATTGTGATAGTCCATGCCTCAACTACCACCTCTGGCAGCTTGTCCCATACACTCACCAACCTTTGTGCGAAAAAAATTACCCCTCGGGTTCCTATTAAATCTCAAAGCTCCCAGCCACAGGTCTTGTGTATCCAGTTTCTGCCTGAACCAGCAAGTTCTAGTGATGGGTCATCAGTTTAGTTTTTCTCTCTCTACAGATGCTGCCTGAGCTGTTGAGTGTTGCAAGCATTCTCCTTTATTTCAGATCTTCTGCAGCTGCAGTGTTTGTTTCTCACGGTTCCAGCACGGTTGCTTCTCCTGCCTCTCCTCAGTCCTCATTCTTCCCCCACGCCTCCTTAGTCAGATCGGTTGCAATTAGCAGTCTTTCTCCACCCTCTCTCAGCTGACTCAGACACACTGTGCATCACAGCCTCTCTCTGCCTTCACCCAGCCACAAATGTTCTTTCCCAATCTCTTCGCCCATGGCTACTGGGTATTTCCAGCATTTCTGCTCTTATTTCAGATTTCCAACACCTGCAATTTCATTTTTGCTTTTCCACAGCTTTAAGTTGAGAAGGTCAAGATGTGAAGGAGATGTACAAGGAAAGCTTTTTTAACACCGAGAGTAATGGGTGCCTGAAACGTGCCCTCTCAGAGATGGTGTTGGGTTGGTGATATACGAGAGTGGCGTTTAAGAGACCTTTAGATAAATGCATGGATATGGAGGGATATGGTTCACATGCAGGCAGAGGAGATTAGTTTTACAAGGCATTATGTTCGGCATGGACGTTGTGAACTGAATGGATTGCTCTTGTGCTGATCTATTCTATATTCTACGATAGAGAATGATTGATTCCTTTATCGAAGTGTCAAAGGATAGCCAGGTTAGTAGCCACAGGGCTTAGTATAATATCATCCATCAATTCCTATCTCCTGCCACTTACCAAGTGCAGCCTAGGAAGTGTAAGGCATCCAAGATAAAGAGAACCAAACAGGTGTGTTTTTATTTTCTGTGTCTTGCAGAAATGACTGTACAAAATGCAAGAATTTATTTGCATAAATGCAAGAATTTATTTGAGATTAAAATCAGACGGTGGTTTTTCTATGGGTAAACAGCTTATCAAGTACATCGGCTGGGATGCAGAAAGCAGCACATTGAGCATCATGGTACACTGCTGCGTGTGGGCGTGGTTTCAGAGGCTTATCAACATTTGGCTTGATTGTTACTAGGAACAGACACTGATTACATACACAAAGGAAATTTAACACACCAGCTATGTTGCACTGACATGCGTTGGTGCAGGTCTAACCTCACACCACAACAGGATGTGGATTAATACCGGGGCCAGGAACTGCTGAATCAGAATACAAAGGTTATCGGGTTTACGGGCCCTTGACTGTTTTCCTTAGTGTCTGGGCAGTTAGTGATTCACAGTTGAAGTATGGAAAGCAGCATATTTAGCCCAATATCATCATGGTGTGAGTTGGAAGGATATTCTAAATAGTACAAATACTAATGGTTCAATGGTGTTGGAAAGAACTGCAGATGCTGGTTTAAATCGAAGATAAACACAAAATGCTGGAGTAACTCAGCAGGACAGGCAACATCTCTGGAGAGAAGGAATGGGTGACGTTTCGGGTCAAGACCCTTAGAAACATACAAAATAGGTGTAGAAGTAGGCCATTTGGTCCTTCGAGCCAGCATCGCCATTCAATATGATCGTGGCTGATCATCTAAAATCAGTCCCCCGTTCCGGCTTTTTCCCCACATCCTTGATTCCCTTAGCCCTAAGAGCTAAATCTAACTCTCTTGAAAACGTCCAGTGAATTGGCCTCCACTGCCTTCTGTGGCAGAGAATTCCACAGATTCATAACTCTGTGGGTGAAAAAGAATTTCCTCATCTCAGTCTTAAAAGGCCTACCCCCTATTCTTAATCTGTGATCCTTGGTTCTGGACTCCCCCAACATCGGGACCATTTTTTCTGCATCTACCTTGTCTAATCCTCTAAGTATTTAATGTTTCTATAAGATCCCCTCTCATCCGTCTAAATTCCAGCAAATACAAGCCCAGTCGACCCATTCTTTCATCATATGTCAGTCCCGCCATCCCGGGAATTAAACTGGTGAACCTACTTTGCACTCCCTCAATAGCAATAACATCCTTCCTCAAATTAGGAGACCAAAATTGCACACAATACTCTAGGTGCGGTCCCACCATCCCACCAGGGCCCTGTACAACTGCAGTAGGACCTGCTTGCTTCGAAACTCAAATCCTCTCGCAATGAAGGTCAACATGCCATTAGTTTTCTTCATTGCCTGCTGTACCTGCATGCTTACTTTCAGTGACTGATGTACAAGCACACCCAGATCTCGTTGCACCTCCCCTTCTCCTAATCTGATACCATTCAGATAATAATCTGCCTTCCTGTTTTTGCCACCAAAGTGGATAACCTCACATTTATCCACATTATACTGCATCTGCCATGCTTCTGCCCACGCACCTAACCTATGCAAGTCACCCTGCAGCCTCATAGCATCCGCCTTGCAGCTCACACTGCCGTCCAGCTTTGTGTCATCCGCAAACTTAGAGATGTTACATTTAATTGCCTCGTCTAAATCATTAACATATATTGTAAATAACTGGGATCCCAGCACCGAGCCTTGCAGCACCCTAGTCACTGCCGCCATTTTGAAAAGGACCCGTTAATTCCTACTCTTTGCTTCCTGTCTGCCAACCAGTTCTCTATCCATAGTATAAGAAAATAACTGCAGATGCTGGTACAAATCGATTCATGTCAATACCCTACCCCCCAATGCCATGTGCTCTAATTTTGCACACTAATCTCTTGTGTGGGACCTTGTCAAAGGCTTTTTGAAAGTCCAGATACACCACATCCACTGGCTTTCCCTTATCCATTCTACTTGTTACATCCTCAAAAAATTCCAGAAGATTAGTCAAGCACGATTTCCCCATCATAAATCATGCTGACTTTGACCGAACCTATCACTGCTTTCCAAATGCGCTGCTATAACATTTTTAATAATCGACTCAAGCATCTTCCCCACTACCGATGTAAGGCTGGTCCATAATTCCGTTTTCTCTCTCCCTCCTTTCTTAAAAAGTGGAGTTACATTGGCTACCCTCCAGTCCACAGGAACTGATCCAGAGTCGAGAGAACATTTGAAAATGATCAGCAATGCATCCACGATTTCTAGGGCCACCTCCTTGAATACTCTGCGATGCAGACCATCAGGCCCTGGGGATCTATCTGCCTTCAGTCCCAACAGTTTACCTAACACCATTTTCTGACTAATGTGGATTCCCTTCAGTTCCTCCCTCCCACTAGATCCTCAGTCCCCTAGTATTTCCAGGAGTTTGTTTGTGTCTTCCTTTGAGAATCTATGCTATTAGCTGGTATAGTCAATTAGAGATATTATATTTTGTAGTAGTAAAGATGGTTTCTTTTGTTGTTTTAGCTAATATAAAATGGATGCTTATTTTAGTGGAAAGCAGTAAGATGGATGCTTGTGGCAGAAATGTTATCCTTGGGAACAGAATGTGTTTGTCCCTTTACGAGTGATAAGGAGTGTACAGAAGAGATCGGCTATTGTCCTCTCCCACTCTGTCTGACTGCGTGTACTGTGTATTGAAACAGTAAAGCAAGGTCATGCAGCTGCGAGATTGCTCGTCTATAGAGATAAGAAAGTTTCTTTCTTATTAGCAACTCCTTATTTGGGTGCGTGTGAAAGTAGGAAAAGTTTGAATCCACGCTAGGTAAATTGATGCGTTTCTCCAAATACATGTGACTTATATTAATGGTTTGGTTTTTGAGCATGTGACCTGTATCAATGATTTTGTCTTCTCTGTAACCATGGAAATTGTATTAGATGTGTAATTGGTCATTGTATTAGATGTGTAATTGGTCCTTGATTTCTTTTTGTCACACCTCTCTTTTTCTGTATAAAAAAGTAAACAATGGTGGAGAAGTTGTTCTTCCCCTCCCCTGAGTTGAGGTCTCTTCAGACACTAGTGTTGTGTCTGGAGATCTTCTCGGGAAGAACCCCATGGTGGAATAAATCTGATGTGCTAATCCAGTATCACGTGTGATTATTCAGACTGAAGGTAAAGAATTTGATTTAACACCTTAGTGAAGACAGAACCAAAGAACTCGTTTAACTGTTCTGCCACTTCCTTGTTTCCCCATTATAAGTTCACTAATTAACCCCTTAATTAACCCCTTTGTCCTCCTCTGTAGAGTTCAGAATTTCTCCCAGCCCTCTGGTTTGCTGCTTCATCTGGCCAATTTATATCCCTCTTCCTTGGAGTTAACACTATTCTTGACTACCCTCGTCAGCCACGGTTGAGCCGCCTTCCCAGTTTTATTTTCTCGCCAGACAGGGATGAACAATTTCTGGAGTTTTATATCTTTTATATATTCTTCTGGCTAACCCTTAATCTAATGTCTCGGGAGAAGGAAGAGGGAGCAACTTATTTTGTGAGGAAATCACACATTCTCTGATCAGAATTTCTTGCTATTACAATCATCCAACCTGTAAAGTTAGTAGACCCTGCCTCTACCTGGTCCGAACTGGGACCAGTTCTTGTCTTAAAATGTTTTGATCCATGTTTAAGAAATAAGGACAACGTAGACACAAGGAACCACGGATACTGGTTTACAAAACAAAAGACACAAAGTGATGGAACAAGGAAGGAAAGGCAAATGGATGTGAATTCACAAGAGAACATCCAAATTCTGAACTCATGATCAAGGGAAACACGTGATGCTGGTTGAGTTTGGGACTCTGCCATGAAGAATTGACGCTCTGATATTTAGCCTCCAACAACTCTCTTCCTTCTAGCTAGTGACTGCTCCCTGAGGTCCATTGCTTCAGCTTTACTGGAACGCCATGGTGCGGCACTCAATTGGGTGCTGAGTTGTAGGGATTCACTCACACCACACCTTTGGAATTCAGCACTTGGCTCCATGTTTGGACCATGGCTGCTTTTCAGAAGCAGCGTGATCCTCATGAAGTCCAAATGAAACACTGGTTAACTAATAAAGACACAAGGTGCTGGAGTAACTCAAGCAGCATCTCTGGAAAACATGGATAGGTGATGTTTCGGGTCGGGACCCTTTATCGCACTCAAGCAGGTCTGAAGAAGAGACCCGACTCGAAACGACACCTATCCATGTTCTCCAGGGATGTTGCCGGACCCACTAAGTTATTCCAGCACTTTGACTTTTTTTTTGAAAAACAACATCTGCAGTTTCTTGTATCTGCTGGTTTACTAGTTGTTGGTAAGTGGCACATGATAATTATGTGCACACTCTGTAAATCCTGCCGAATACACACTCTACACACATTACTCACTCCAATAAATATGTAGTAACCATTTTCTACATGTATTCCTTCCACAAAACACTACCCATTATGCAGTCTAGCCAGTGCAGGCTCGACATAGACTTTACACACTCCTCTCTAAACCTTGCACATGGTGCAGTCTTTAACCGGAAATATTAATTCTGTTTATCTCTCCAAAGATATTGAGTCAAGAGAGTCGTGAGTGTTTTATTCTCACATTATACATATATATAAATAAATACACACCTTTTTTTCGTTTATTATATTGTTTAGAGAGTACTATGTTTACATGTTTTGTTGTGTTGCTGCAAGTAAGAATTTCATTGTTCTTTCTGGGTCATATGAAAATATACACATACACACATATATATATATATATATATATATATATATACACATTAGACACAAAAAGCTGGAGTAACTCAGCGAGTCCGACAGCATCTCTGGAGAAAAGAAATAGGTGTCGTTTCGGGATGGAGACCATTCTTCAGACTGAGAGTCAGGTGAAAGGGAAAGAGAGATATAGACGGTGGTGTAGAGAGATGTAGAACAAATAAATGAAAGATATGCAAAAAAGTAGAGCAGGAGGAATCACAGAGCAGCAAGAGAGGAATCACAGAGCAGCAAGAACTCTCGTCGGAGAGAGAACTTTTTCAAAGTCAAGTCAAGTCAAGTTTATTTGTCACATACACATACACAATGTGCAGTGAAATGAAAGTGGCAATGCCTGCGGATTGTGCACAAAAACGAATTACAGTTACAGCATATAAATAAAGTTAATAAGTTACTATAGTGTAGACAAAAATTTAGTCTCTGGAGTTATAAAAGTTGACAGTCCTTGGATGTTTAGCCCTTCTGAAGTCCACAATCAGCTCCTTCGTTTTAGTGACATTCAAGAGGAGGCTATTGTCCTGACACCAGAGTGCCAGATCAGCCACCTCCTCCCGGTAGGCCTTCTCATCGTTGTTGGCGATCCGGCCTGCCACCAGTGTCATCAGCAAACTTGATGATGGAGTTTGAGCTGAACCTGGCCCCACAGTCATGTGTGTACAGGGAGTACAGTAGGGGGCTAAGGACGCAACCCTGGGGGGATCCTATGTTCAGGGTTAGGGAGCTAGATGTGTGTTCCCCCATCCTGACCACTTGGGGCCTGGTGGTGAGAAAGTCCAGGACCCAGGCACACAGAGGGGTGCTAAGCCCCAGTTCCAGCAGCTTCTCAACCAGTCTGCTGGGGACTATTGTGTTGAATGCTGAACTAAAGTCAATGAACAGCATCCTCACATAGCCCCCCTGGCTGTCCAGATGAGAGAGAGCGGTGTGCAGAACCTGGGAGACCGCATCATGAGGAGATTTCGCAGTGGAGCGGACGAAATGTGTAGGAAGGAACTGCAGATTGATTTATTCACAAAATGCTGGAGTAACTCAGCAGGTCCGGCAGCATCTCGGGAGAGAAGGAATGGGTGACGTTTCGGGTCGAGACCCTTCTTCAGACTGCAGATGCTGGTTTACACCGAAGATAGACAGAAAAAGCTGGAGTAACTCAGCGGGACAGGCAGCATCTCTGGAGAACGTTGTTGACTGCATTGCATTGACTGCAGTGTTTCCAATATTTTCTCTTTATATTTCAGATTTCCGTCATCTACATTTTTTTTTTTTTAGCTGTGCTTCACATCACATTTTCAGTGAAGATTTTAATGGCTTTTTTGTTCTGGGGGTACACTGACAGCTGCAGCTTCTAATTTGCCTCCAGTGGTGAAATGGTTAATCGCAAAGATACTAGAGGAACAAGATAGACCACTGGACCCGAAGAACCGTAGTACGTCACGGCGCCATTTTAGTAGGCAGAAATTTGCAGAAACATTTTAAAAGAAAAATATCAAAAATCTGGGAATTGATAGATGAGATATATTCTGCATTTTAATGGTGTGATCACACATACTGTTCCCCCAAAGCACTGATTACACTGCGAGAGGCAGAGCGAACGGCGGGTTTTGCCTACTAAAATGGCGGACGTTACGCTCCTTTGCACAGACGATTTCAACGGAGTGGTCCATCTTGTTCCTCTAGTATCTTTGGATAATCGGAGCTCATTGGCCTGCAGCGCCCCCTTGCGCCCGCTGGCCCGAGCGGACCTGCGCTTCCTCCGCCGCCTCGTCACGGCCCAGCTCGGAGGACCACTCAGTCCTCCACGTTCCCGACAGGCTTCACTGCGGTGTCATGGCGGCGCCCATTGAGCCAGACTCCCCGCCGCTGCGACCACAGTTCGGGAGCCGGTATCTGACTGACCCGGGCCGAGTCTTCCAGCACAACGCCTGGTGAACCCCCCCGCCCCGCGCGGGACCCAGACATGAGAGGAGAATGCGGCCGGGCAACTGACCGGCCTCTCCGCTCCAGCCCGCTCTCCCCCACCTCCACCCCGCCTTGCCATCCTCGTTTTCCCCCACACACTTAGATCACCTACTTCGATTCCTTTCTCTCCCCCACCCCCAGCTCTCCACCCCGCCTTGCCATCCTCGTCTCTCCCTCAAACACTTAGATCCCCTATGCTTCCCACCACGCTTCGACCCTGTTTATCGAAACCCTTCTCCCCCCCCCCGTCTCTCCCCCACCCGCCCCTTTATCTCTCTCTTCCTCCTTCCCGACTCCCTTGTCTTTCCCGCCAACTCTTCGATCACTCCGCTTCAACCCCCTTCTCCCATACCTACCTCACTACGGATTCCTTTCCCCCAGTCCAGCCCCTTCTCCTCTCCACCTCCCCCAGCCACAGGATCACTCAAAATCTCTCACCACCCCACCTGCTGACAGACCAACTTGCTGAGGGTTATTTTCAACGCTCCCCTGCCATATTCTGGTCGTTAATTCTTGTGAGGCATTGGTCATGTCGTTGCTTATGAACGTTTAATGATGTTTGCATTCCTATTCCATCTTACTTAGATCAGCGTACAGAGGTTAATTGTTTTTCCACCTCCTCGTCCATAGGGATAATGTGGAGTGGACTGAAGAACAGGAGGCAACTGCCAGGAAGAAAGTTGAAGAAAACTGTACTGAAACTCTGTCTTCAGAAAAAGGAGGTAATTTATTCATGTGAAGGAAGGATCTGCAGAAGCTGGTTTAAACCGAAGATAGACACAAAATGCTGGAGTAACTTAGCGGGACAGGCAGCATCTCTGGAGAGAAGGAATGGGTGTCATTCGGGTCGAGACCTTTCTTCAGACTAGTCAAGTCAAGTCAAGTCAATTTTATTTGTATAGCACATTTAAAAACAACCCACGTTGACCAAAGTGCTGTACATCTGATTAGGTACTAAGGAAAAAATGAAACATACAGTAGCACACAAACATAACAGCACATACAAAACAGTTCACAACGCCTCCTCAATGAGAATCATGTCAGGTTTTCCTCTCAAGGCTGATCCCAGTTCATGATTTTTGATATGTGTTATCTTTAAAGCAACAGCTTTTTAATGGACTGCTTATGTTAATATTTTTAACATATCACATTTGCATTTTTAAAACATTTGTTTATTTATATGTGTTTATTTATAAACACATGTGTTTATTTATAAACACATGTTAATTTCGTCCAGGCTTCCATAAACTATTATGTTCCATTCAAAATGCTCGAGACTTCTGATGATCGGTTAGCATTGTATTAAGAGTCAAGAGTTTAATTGTGATATGCACTGACAATGGAACAATGGAATTCTTAGTTGCTGCAGCTTCACAGGCTTATAAATGCAATAACACACCAATAATATATAACAATCAAAAATACAATAAATTAATAATCGTAATACTACGTAACCATAATAGTACAAAGAAAATTGAATCTGAAGCACAACCAAAAGCAGTGCATGTACACGAAGTATACACATGATCCAAGTACATCCCCCTTATTTAATGAGCTTGTTCACCTCTGCCACTATCTTTCATTGTAATTTGACCATTGTAGTCTATCAGTAGGAAGAAACTGCAGATAATAATAATAATAATAATAAGCATTTATTTTATATAGCGCCTTATCGGGTGCTCAACGCGCTTTACAAAAACAATCAACATAAAAACAAACAGACAAACTATCCTGACGGAAAAGCGGCGAATAAACAGCGCCAGCGTCCTCTCACGTCAGGGTCCGGCAGTAGACAACAAAAAGCACAGGACACACAGATACAATTTTTACACAAACAGCCATCACAGTGATTGCTCCAGGCACACCCTCACTGTGATGGAAGGCAAAGAAAAGTCTTATCTCCTCCTCATTCTTCTCCCGTGGTGCCACGAGGTGATCGAGGCTCCCAACTTTTTGAAGCCCCCACCGGGCGATGGAAAGTCCCAGGGCCGAGCCGAGCAGGCCGATGAAAGTCCTGAGCCCCCACTGGGCGATGGAAAGTCCCAGGGCCGAGCCGAGCCGAGCAGGCCGATGAAAGTCCTGAGCCCCCACCGGGCGATGGAAAGTGCTGCGGCCGAGCCAGGCAGGGCGATGAGGGGCCTGCGAGCGGGTCGATCGTACCTCGCGCTTCGGGGCGGTCGAAGTTGCTACGGCTGGAGCTCCCAAAAACCGGTCGCCAGCCAGGGACCTGCAAGCTCCCGATGTTGCGGTCTGCAGGGCCCACGGCCGAAGCCTCCGAGATGGTAAGTCCAGGCCCTGCGACCGGAGTCTTCAAAGTCGATCCCAGCTGGAGGCCGCCGACTCCACGATGTTAGGCCGTAGCGCGAACGGAGATACGACACGGTAAAGGTCGCATCTCCGTTGAGGAAGAGATTAGAAAAAAAAATAAAAAATGCAGGTGCAGATGCAGGTTTAAACTGAAGATAGACACAAAATGCTGGAGTAACTCAGCAGGGCAGGCTGCATCTCTGGAGAGAAGGAATGAGTTTCAGGTTCAGGCCCTTCTTCAGACCAGGTTGAAGATGGGTCTCCACACGAAACGTCACCCATTCCTTCTCTCCAGAGATGATGCAGCATTTTGTGTCTATATTCTATCAGTGGTTGGAGTTCCACTTCATGATCTCATAAACCATGTGTTCAAGGTAAAGAAGACTATGTACCCAGTCTCCTGAGGTTATTCATTCCTTGCCAGTATCTGCACGGTAGCGCAGCGGTAGAGTTGCTGCTTTACAGCGAATGCAGCGCCAGAGACTCAGGTTCGATCCTGACTACGGGTACTGCACTGTAAGGAGTTTGTACGTTCTCCCCGTGACCTGCGTGGGTTTTCTCCGAGATCTTCGGTTTCCTCCCACACTCCAAAGACGTACAGGTATGTAGGTTAATTGGCTGGGTAAATGTAAAAATTGTCCCTAGTGGGTGTAGGATAGTGTTAATGTACGGGGATCACTGGGCGGCACGGACTTGGTGGGCCGAAAAGGCCTGTTTCCGGCTGTATATATATGATAACTGACTTACTTTACCAATGTAGACTTTATATCTTTTTTTGGAACAACATTATAGAGATATAGCACATTTAGTTTTAATTGCAAAATGTGTAAGTTAATATATAAATTGTGTGGTAACATCTGCTTCAGAAACTGCTTTAACTAAAATAAAAACTCCTTTCTTGCATGACTTTGTAAACAGCGGAATATGAGAACAGAGCTAACAATTACTGGAATGACTTCTACAAAATCCACGAGAACAGATTTTTCAAAGACCGCCACTGGCTCTTTACAGAATTTCCGGAGCTGGTGCCCAATTCAATATCTTTCCAGTTGGATCAGGTCAAAGCTAGCTCGACATCAGGTCATCAGAGCAACACTGACTCCAGAAACTGCTGTGATAGCAGCTTTGAGAATGCTCAACGTTGCTCCCAGCAATGTTCAGGTGAGCCAGTAACATTCGTGCAGGAGCCGGATCATTTTCAAGTCAATACTCTCAATTTGAAAGACGATGAAAGAAAAGATAGGCTTGTGGATGTGACTTCAGGGAATACAACGCAGACGCAGACAAAACTGAATCAGAAGCAATTACCCGATACCAACTGCACAGGAGCTTCAGCAACATTCCATATACTAGAGGTAAGGTGGGAAGCTTTTCATTGATTTGGTGATTTCTTCAAATTAGTGGATGACTGCTATATTACTGTATTTTACCAGCAATATTTCGATGCTGACTGAGAGTAGTGTATTCATCCACATCAAGTAGGTACATTTTTTGTACCTTTCAAATGTAATTTCATACACACAAACTTGTGCTTGGAACAAACCATGATTACCAAATTCTGTTTTGAAAAGATTTCAGCTCTTTACCAGAGCCGAGTAGCCTAGTAAAGAGCTGACTGCTCCTTTCATCAAAGATTCTTTGTTTTATGGAATATCCTAGGTTAAGTTTTAACTAATTGGCGTTAAACTTTTGAATACCATTGCTTTGACTTAAACTTGACTGCTGGATATCGCTCTTTAGGAACTATGCAGGTCCTTTTGAAAGGGTGCAGGGGACGTTTCCCGGGGTGTCGTCTCAGGGTGAAGCACTTCAGTTTTTCAGTTTTGAATAATTAAATGTGTAATTAACTTTGGAATTTTTTATCTTGCATGAGAAGCTGATGTGAAGCTAAATCAAGCCACTTAAGATGAGTGGTCCTCAAAAGTAATAAAGTTTGTTAATCTGGCCCTCCACACAAAAAAGATTCCAGTGGTGCTTACCTTCAAAATAGGTGCCAAATACGTCTTTATTTCTCTGCTTGCTAGGTTGGATGTGGAGTTGGAAATACTGTGTTCCCCATTCTACAAACTAATAAGTAAGTAGTTTTTACCGTATTGGATCATCCACTAAGCTACAGCTTGTGCCATCTTTGTATCATCTCCCCAGCTCCCCAGTGCACCCACTCTTCCTGCTCCCTGTAAACCTGCCGGGCTCACTGGAAAATGTATTATTCTGCTGTGTAGCATTAAAAAGATGAATTTGAAAGTGTGTTGGTGTATTAGCTGGAATTACATCAAATCGTCCAGAATATCTGGCAGTTTGGTACCACCCAAATCCTAATGGTGTCAGATTATTGGAGTCTTATTGTAAAAAAAGAAAAAATGGTCAAGTCAATTATTATCTCTGGAGATAGGCTCCTAAACATTTCAGATCAATGATATTTAATCAGGTGTATTTATATTTAATTCAGCTTAATTAGTTGTTATCCCTCTGTGCCACAAAGATCCCATCAGACTTCCTGAACTTAAATTATTATTTTTTTCCTTCCGTCTTGCATGAGAGGTTGCAAGTGTGCGCGATATCAATACTGAGCAGGGATGTTGCAAAAATTAGTTGATAAAATATTCCTTTTTGCAAAACCTCAAGTAAATTTGATTACACAATTCTTTTCCTGTACTCGGGCCTTGCATTGCACCCATTATCTGTGACAATACCACTTCTACCTTGCATGCATCATTTGGTGACAGGACTGACTATGCTGGAGGTGATGTATCATCTCATTCCAGTGCTTTGTCAAATCTGGCACTGGGAAACTGGACAAATCTGTAGGTACAACAAATATACTCCGAATGTCTAATAGATCAAAATAAGTCTGTCTGGAGCAATATAAACCCAATTCAGTGTGTGTCCATGTCAACTCTATATCACCCAGCTGGGCGCTCTCTATGTTACAAATCTGAGTTAAAACGGTGAAAATAATCAATAGGTTTCCATTACCAACATTGAAAAATGAACAAAAAAATCCCCCAAATTTTAAGTATTGTTCTTGTAAGTGGAGCCAGTGGAGATAAGAATGCTTGTCTCGGGTTGCTCGCATTGCTCAGTGCCAATGACTAACTCTTCTCTGTACTTTTGCAGTGATCCAGGGTTGTTTGTGCACTGCTGTGACTTTTCCTCAACTGCCGTGGAACTTGTCAAGGTGAGATTTTGCTCTCAGCTTGGTCTGTAAGTCTACCTCACTACCTCCAAGTGCATTAATTTATGCCAATAGTAATCGTCTTGACATAAACCTCAAAATAGTTACTACTTATTGATTATCGGAAATTATTCTGACTTCACATAGGTTCACAAAAACTGTGGGGTGCATTTTGGATTTTGGGTGCTGGCATAGGTCGCAATCATAAACAGGTCGCTACACCCTAAAGGAAAGATGTATCAGCTCATAACACTGCTTCACCTAGCTGAACAGGTATTTGCACAGTTTGGAGAAAATGTCCTGCCAAAATTGATTTGGCAAATAATCCATGAAGGTGCTTGATCTTTATGGCATGCATTAACTTGGTTGAGGGTAGTACACAAAAGCCATGTGTTAGAACAGTTTGCAGTCCCTCTGCATGTGGTTACACCTTTACGTCTGTCGATGCCAGTATCACACCAGAATTAAAATGCCCACTCACTTGAACTGGATAATTAAGTATGTAGCCAGGTGAAGATACCAAGAACTGCAGATGTTCAAATCTTGAGAAAAACACAAAGTGCTGGAGTAACTGCTGGCCAGGCAGCGTCTATGGAGGGAATGGATAGATGATGTTTCTGGTCGGGTCTGAAGCAAGCTCCCGACCCAAATGTCGCCTATCCATTCTCTCCGCAGATGCTGCCTATTTAACTGAGTTACTCCAGCACTTTATGTTTTGTATGTAGCAAGATTGTCCTGCTATGTGTGTGGAAATTAAATATTTTAGACTGCCTGATTCTGTTCCTGGGATATTGTATTGGATTTCCTGGGAAATGTAGTTGTCACTGGAGGTGGCTGCCGGTAAATAGACTCATTGCATAAAGCTAACCTTTGTATAGATTTATACTGCACGGAAACGGGTCCTTTGGCACAACTTGCTCATGCCATTCAAGATGCCCCATCTAAGCTAGTCCCATTTTCCTGCATTTGGTCCATATCCCTCTAATTCTTTCCTATCTATGTACCTGTCCAAGTATCTATTAAATGTTGTTATTGTCCCTGCCTCAAATACCTCATCTGGCAGATTGTTCCATATACCCACCGCCCTCCGATTGAAAACGTTGTCCCTCAAGTTCCCATTAAATCTTGCCCCTCTCACCTTAAACCTATGTCCTCTTATTCTTGATCCTTCTACCCTGGGTAAAAGACACAATGGTGCAAATGTGATCTGGATGACCAGAGGTGAAGATCTCCAAGCTTTTAGTCAGAGAAAGTTTCACTTGCGTTTGGTGTAGGAATTGCTGGAAAGTGGTCGTGTGACTGACTCGTCCCCTTTCTGATGCTGTTTTGAAGACTCCCAACGGTTACCTGTGCCAACAGTGCCATCTCCAGGTCAGAAGCAACATTTGCACGTCTCCATTGAAAATAACTAAAGAGGAAGGTCCAGTGTTGTTGATACAGGTCCACCACTGATTTTCCGGCATCCTTGGTTCCAGAGCCTTTCTGGATTATTCGTTTTGCCAGATCAACAGATGTCATGGCCTTGGGGAGCTGAGATACGGGCCCGCAAAGTCGGCTGTGGAACTCGATCTGTTGGCTCCAGCCGAACTGGAGTTCCAGAGTCCCGGCCCCAGGCGACAAGTTCGTTCTGCCGATCGGCCGTGTAAGTCGGCTATGGGAACCGATCTACCAGAGTTCCAGACACCCAGCTTCAGAAAGCGCATTTGACCCGCTAAAGTCAAATGTCCCGAGGAGGTCCAGATCGGCCTCCTCATCCAGCCTAGGTGCCACATTTTTGGCGGAACTTCCAGGGGGAAGATTTTGTTCTGATTAAAAGAGGGTACTGGACTACCAGTTGCCTGAAAATCGCTGGTCGACCTGTAGTAGAATCTCTCAGTGCATATTGTCCCGTTATAGGATTAAACTGCACCACAAAGAGATCTATCAGCTCATAACATTGAACCTGACAGAGGCTCGGTACCAGAAATGTGCCATCTTTTATCACTGTTTCTTGCTCCTCCAGACTGCCCAGTCAGGATTGTGAGGGGAAGGCTGGGGGGAGTTTGAGGAAGAGTAGTGTTGAGACAGGCTTTCAGCACAAATCAATACCAGACCTTGGAATTGATTTGTGATTGCAATGCTGATGACTGAGAATCACTGCTGACTTGGAATATAATTTGAATTTACAGTGAAATGCAACTTGAAAGTGTAGTAAGCAGTAAGATAGATGAGAACAAACTATAAAGCTGGGTGAAATCAGTAAATACATTGGAAGGATAATCAAGTGAGAATAATTCAAGGATACAATGTAATGGAAACACTGACACGTGGTATAAATGTGATAATTAGGACGTTTAAAGGTAGTGGAAGAAGAGGAAAAGAATAGAACAAATCTTTGAAGATGACCACAAAGTTTAGCAAAGTTAAATACATGGAAGCGTGGGCTTGTTAAACAGGACAAAGTATGCACGAGTAATGTTAAACCTTTATTATACATTAGTTGGGTTGCAGTTGGAGTATTCTGAAAAAAATCTCAGCCCAAAAATTTAAAGAATGAAAACAT
Source organism: Rhinoraja longicauda (assembly GCF_053455715.1). NCBI lineage: Eukaryota > Metazoa > Chordata > Chondrichthyes > Rajiformes > Arhynchobatidae > Rhinoraja > Rhinoraja longicauda. The sequence goes on from NC_135981.1 coordinate 11,062,320, forward strand.
TGAAAAGAGAGCAGAAGACATTTATTTACAGCACTGTTTTACCCTCTCGCGTGTGTACTGGCGAAGTTGGGGTGATTTAGTTTGGGCATTCATTTGACAGAACTGTTTAAATCTATTAAATATTTTTGATGGACTGCAGAAAGAGAAACATTCCAGTAGCTGAAGGTTCCGTCACCAGAGGATACAAACTTAAGGTGATTAGTAAAAGAAATACAATCAGAATCAGAATAACCTTTATTGTCATTAAAAAAACAAGTCTTTTGGACGAAATTCCGTTACCCATAGTTCAACAATAAGAGCAATAAAAATAAGCAATAACACACACAATCACAAACCAACACATAACAAAAAAAAGCAACAAAAAAAAAGAAACATCCATCACAGTGAGTCTTCTCCAGTCACCTCCTCACTGTGATGGAAGGCCAGAATGTCTTTTCTCTTCCCCTGCCGTCTTCTCCCGCGGTCAGGCTGTTGTAGTTGCCACGTTCCAGGCCGCGCCGGACGGTGAAAGGTCCACAGCGGGCCGACCCAAGCCCCAAGTGAAAGAAGGAAGACGTGTTTTACAGACCAAGGGCAGGATTTAGAATTCATTGCCTACAAAGGTGATGGGTACAGATTCAGTAATGGTCCACAAAAGGAAGTGGGTAAATTGAGTAATTTTAACAAGATATCGTTAACCTTTAAGTTGATGTACTTCTTGCAACTTAGTTTGTTTATGAACAAAGGTGAACTGCTCAGGTTTGGTAATGAAACCACTTGCCAGGGCTTTGCCCTGCAGCAATGTGCAAGTGGTTTAAAGACTCTGTTGTTCTGTTTCTAGTTGAACTCTGGTTATGACAGCTCTCGTTGCCTCGCATTTGTCCATGATCTGTGTGATACTCAGGCCAGCTTCCCAATGCCAGACCAAAGCCTGGACATCATCATCCTTATATTTGTACTCTCAGCAATACATCCAGATAAGTAAGTACACTGTCCTTCATCTTATGAAGTACTGTTGTCCCAACCACTGCTACAAAACAGTACTATGGACTAGTACTGGATGCTGCCTGTCCCGCTGAGTTACTCCAGCATTTTGTGTCTAGCTTCGATTTAAACCAGCATCTGCAGTTCCTTTCTACACATGTACAGTGCCCATGGTGTAGGAACGAACTGCAGATGCTGGTTTAAACCAAAGATTGACACAAAATGCTGGAGTAACTCGGCGGGACAGGCAGCCTCTCTGGAGAGAAGGAATGGGTGATGTTTTGGGTTGAAACCCTTCTTCAGACTAGTGAGAGGTAGTCTGTAGAAGGGTTTCGACCCGAAATGTCACCCATTCCTATCCAGAGATGCTGCCTGTCCCGCTGAGTTACTCCTGCATTTTGTGTCTATGTTTAGTACCCATGCCCATACCATACCCATGCCGAGCATGTGGTGTAGTCATGAACTGCATCTTGTCCTAGAACATGTCACTCATGTTGGTGAATTGGCCAAATAATGTTTCAAATCTCTCCTCCTAACCCCAACCCAACAACCTTCTTTCATCTGCTCAATACCACCGCCCCCCCCTCCACTTCTGCCCATTTCCATCCCTCCTTCATCCACTCATTGGCCCCTGAACCCAATCTGCTTCTGTCCATAGCTTGCTCTCATGGTTCCATTAACACCCTGCCCCATTTCCTTTCTCTGCAGAATGCAGGCTGTCATTAAGAGACTGAGTCAACTTCTAAAACCAGGGGGAATGATTGTCTTCAGGGACTATGGGCGCTATGACATGGCACAGCTTCGATTTAAGAAAGGTAAGTTCTCTGGGTGGACCCTCTTCATGGGCTAATATTGGACCACATTACTACAGGGCCCTTTTGGTGTTTGAAATAAAATTGAAATAATTCTTCTTTGCAACTTTGGAATTGTGATGGCACAAGAGTTTGGAACTAATCCGGACTTGGTTGTCTGAGGTGAAATAGTTGTGACTGTATTTCTTGAAAATACAACTTGGACTTGGCCCACTCTCTTAATCTGGACTTGTTTATTGAAGTTATAACACTTCTCCATGGAAATGGTGAATATTTCAGGTTTAATTATTGTCATTTCCTCAGCAAAGAAAATGCATCTTTCTCATGAGAACTTTCTCATAGTTCTCATAGCAGAACTATTTGAGCTATCGTAGAAACATAGAAAAATAGATGCAGGAGTAGGTCATTCGGCCCTTCGAGCCAGCACCGCCATTCAATATGATCATGGCTGATCATCTAAAATCAGTACCCCATTCCTGCTTTCATAGACTATTTTTCAAGAGATACCAGTGGTGTGTATTCTTCATACAAGTTACTCATCCCAAAATATTGCCAAACCAAGGCCCTAGCTGTTCAAAGCACAGAATGGGCTCCCAAGACTATGCTAATCTTTGGCTTGGGGTGGTGCTGATAACTTTAGAGGGCCTTACAATTCTCATTACTCTCCATAGTTATCACATTCTCCTTTGCCATCCTCATTGCTCCCCTCTTGCCTAACTCCCATCTTTGCACCAGTTGCCAGCTCTTCAGCCCTGCTCCACACTGGGTCCCTTTTCTAGTCTTTGGCCAGAGCAGAACGGCTCTGTATTATGGTTGGCCTTGTGATGTTCGGCGACAAAGAACTCTTTTACTCTAACTGCCCAAGTAGCCCCAAAATGGGGAAAAAAACATAGCGGCAGGGTTTTGCATTCCATTCCGGGCTCCTTTGTTTTTCCCTGATATTTCCTTCTTGAGATTAACTGTGCATTTTAAACCTCTGCTTTATATCTCTAAATACCGTGGTTTCTTCCCTGATTATAGGTCGTTGCCTATCTGAAAATTTCTACGTTCGAGGAGATGGAACAAGAGTTTATTTTTTCACACAAGGTACAGGGTGGTGTTTTTTCGTTCAATTTCCAGCTTTTTGTTGTGTGATGTCTCCAGTCATTTGACATGCAGTCCCTGATGGTGAGATCTTTATTACATCCAGTGTGCTAAAATCCTTTCCAGTTGGCCTGAACTCTTCCTACTTTTGCTAATACTGCATACAATAGGCAACTTGCCCATTGGCTTCTTGCAGCCATAAAAGAAAAGACTTGCTTAGGACAGTCTTTACAACTGGTTAAGCACTTTTGGGTTCAAGTCTAGCAACTCTTGTTGGAAAGACTGCCACCAATTTGCACACGGTAGGATCTCATGATCACCCATATGATGATAACCAGATAACCTGTTTCTGGATGTTGACCGAGGTCCAGTACTGTCAAAGGCACCAGGATAACTCTCCCGTGCTCCCTGAATGTGCTTCAGCATCCTTGTCATCCTGACCCATATTTATTGCTCAGCCAACATCATTCTAACATATCTTCATTTATCTCACAGATTTTACTTCTGAGTGACATTCAATATCCTGTCCATTTTTTCCCTGATGTTTTATCTGCTACAGAAACTATTCCCATAATCATAAGAATGCAGCCACCGTATTTCCAATATTACACAGCAATTGTACATCAGAATGTACTTCATTCGTTGTGAAATGCCTTGGGTCATATCAGTGATTGAAAGGTGCGCTGTAAATGTGGGTATTTACACTTATCACGCTAGCAAGAAGGGGATTAGTGATTTTTGTTTTAACTGATGGGTTGATTTTATGATGTTGTATAGAGAAATACTCTTTCCTCTGGTTCAGGAGACCAGGATTCTACAGCTTCAATTTCTTGTATAGAGAGTGAGAAGTAAACTTGGGTCAAATGCTTTAAGTAGTGGGAATCCCTTCGGCAAAAATGGTTGAGACAGAGATACTTGCTCCATGTTATGGAAAAGGCGATAAATACTTGGACACAGTCCACAGCAGAGAGAATGGACAATCCAGGGCAACGAGTTTGTGTTGAATCGTTCTCGTAAAGTGTTGACCTACGCTGCACTCCCTTAAATAGCAAGAATGTCCTCATTTGAGGGAGAGCAATTGAGGGAGAGCAACATAGGTTCACAAAGTTAATTCCCGGGATGGTGCGACTGTCATATGATGAAATAATGGAGCGACTGGGCTTGTATTCACTGGAATTTAGAAGGATGAGAGGGGATCTTATAGAATCATATAAATTATTAATGGATTGGACAGGCTAGATGCAGGAAACATGTTCCCAATGTTGCAGGAATCCAGAGCCAGGGGCCACTGTTTAAGAATAAGGGGTAGGCTATTTAGAACTGGGATGAGGGAAAACTTTTTCACACAGAGTTGTGAATTTGTGGAATTCTCTGCCTCAGAAGGCAGTGGAGGCCGATTCACTGGATGCATTCAAAAGAGAGTTAGATAGAGCTCTGAGGGCTAGCGGAATCAAGGGGTATGGGGAGAAGGCAGGAACGGGGTACTGATTGTGGATGATCAGCCATGATCACATTAGCCCATTGACTCGAAGGGCCGGATGGGCTACTCCTGCACCTATTGTCTATGTATCCACGAATGACCAGCTAGCTTTATCAACTTCTGAGTTATTGTTTGTAACATGTCAGAGATCTGTCATTGGCTGGGGCTTGTTTAAAATGTTGCTGAACAACATCACCTTGCCTAACTGGTACCACTGTATCACTCAGGAGAACTGGATGAGCTGTTCACATCTGCCGGCCTGAAGAAAGTCCAGAACCTGGTGGATCGACGACTTCAGGTTAACCGAGGGAAACAGCTGACCATGTATCGGGTCTGGATCCAGTGCAAGTATCGTAAACCTCTCCCCGGAGGAGAAGAAGGGTCCCAGCCCTGATGACCAGGAGAACTGGACTCTATTGGGGTCTTGGCCAATCACTTTGGTTGATCCAGTTAAAGGAGGTGAAGTGAACCACCTTCTTCAAAGCACTGCTGTGCCATCAGTTCATATTCGGCACTTCGGTATTTCTTCTCAAAGGTTAACTCACCAATCAGTGTGATCATAGGTTTTACAGATTCCATCTCCCTTCTCCTCCGCCTTCTGTCAGCCATTTACACATTGTTCACTTTGAGTAGGAAAAAAAACTGCAGATGCTGGTTTAGATTGAAGGTAGACACAGAATGCTGGAGTAACTCAGCGGGTCAGGCAGCATCTCTGGAGAGAAGGAATGGGTGACGTTTTGGGTCAAGACCCGCTGAGTTACTCTAGCTTTTTGTGTCCACCTTGTTCACTTTGATCTCTCTATTCTCCCTGTGATGTGTGGAACAGGAGCAGTCATTCAGCTGGTCAGGCCTGCTCTGCCATTCAGTAAGATCATAACTGATCTGTGCCTCAAACCCAGTTGCCAACCTTTGCTTCATTAACCCATGAAACTCTTAAGCCAACAAAAATCCATCAAAACATTTTGAAGGTTTAAATTATCCCAGCATCCAGGAAGTTCTGGAGAAGAGAGATCCAGATTTTTGCAACCCTCTGAATGGAGAAATATTTTCGGATTTTGCTGCTAAATTGCCTAACTCTAATTTTAAATTTGTTCCCACTTGTCCTTGATTACACCCAGTAGTGTGGAAAAGATCACCTCTATCAAGCCTTGTATGTCCAGGAAGGAACTGCAAATGGTGGTGTAAACCGAAGATAGACACAAAATGCTGGAGTAACTCAGCGGGACGGACAGCATCTCTGGACAAAAGGAATGGGTGACGTTTCCCAATCCTTCTCTCCAGAGATGCTACCTGTCCCGCTGAGTTAATCCAGCATTTTGTGTCTAAGCCTTGTATGTCATTTTGGATACCTGGATCCGATCACTCCCCAGACTTGTATTTGGGAATGAAAGCTGATCACGGTAAAGCCAATTCTTTTCCCAAAAGTTTGTCTACTTTTCTAATTCCATTAACTCAATGTGATAGCTAATCCCATTCACAATGACTTCAGTTCCTAAAGTAAAGATTTTGTACTAACTGTTCACTGTGGAGCAGCAGCAGTATAAGCTCGTCGCTGCAGCAGTGTTGATGGGTGGAGGGCGATAACAAGAGTCGCGTTGCCCACTTGCCTACCTCTCACTCATCAATTTGAGAGACACCAGTGCCCGTATCATCATCATCATCATCATATATATACAGCCGGAAACAGGCCTTTTCGGCCCACCAAGTCCGTGCCGCCCAGCGATCCCCGTACATTAACACTATCCTACACCCACTAGGGACAATTTTTACATTTACCCAGCCAATTAACCTACATACATATCACTTCACTCAGAAGTGGCGAAATGTGAGGTATCTGCCTCACACTGCAGGAGAGGTGGGGGAGGGAGGCAGGGGATGGTGATTAACTGTTGGAGCAGGACAATGCAGAATGCAGTGCATTCAGATGCTGCCAGTCTGAGAGTACCTACCCACACCAGCGTTGTTTGCTTCACCAGATCCCCTCAAACCCTTGCTGTCGTGCAAGTGGAACAAACATCTTGTGGCTCATGCAGGGTAAGAGTGGATATTGGAGAACAAAGACGATGTTTTAACTGTTGTGAAGATTTTACTGGATTTAATAAATATATTTAATTTGTATAATCCCCTTGAGATCGGTTGATCTGAGTGCACCCTCTCATCTTACATACAAAACAGGAGCAGAAAGCGGTCATCCCGCCCAGTACCCATGGCACTCTCTTGCCTCCAATTCCATGTGCCAATGTTCTGTATGGGACTTTACTGAAAGCCTTCTGAAAATCTAAAGCCAACATATCCACCAATTTCCCCTTACCTGCTCACCAAAGAACTTCAGTAAATTGGTCAAACACTATTCATTTTGTATAAAGCAATGTTGATTCTGCCCAGTTTATTTTTAATTTCATTTTAAGGTGTTCAGCTATTACATCTTTCATTATAGATTGTAGCATTTAACTTGCTGTCTGCATTTGTCTGATAGATGTTGAACAGTTAAACTCCAATAATCTGCTAGCCCGCTGTCCAGAGGTTATACAGCCCAGTAAAAGGCTGTTCAACCATCGCAACATGCCTTTCTTTCTACCTACCTGCAGTAATCCCATTTAACCACATTGGGATTGTTCCTTTCAATGCTTTCCCTATTTAGGTTTCTGTCTAAAGCTCTCTTATAAAGTAATGATTGGATCTGATTCCACCACCTCCTCAGGCAATCCGCTCCTGATTGAATTACTGATTCTCTGTGTTCTTCAACCAATATCTTCTGCCACCAATCGCGAAGTCAAAATTGCTAGTTCACCTTCAATTTCACATGCCTTAACTGCCTGGAGCTGTCTACCATGTGGGATCTTGTCAAATGTCTTGCTAAAGTCCATATCAACAACAACTGCCTCTCCCTTTATCAATCTCCTTTGTTAGCTCCACAAAAAAAACTTTTGAGAACTTTAAATTAGTGAGACCAGATTTCCCTGAAGTAAGGCAATGCTGATTTTCCCTAATCAATTCCTGCCTTTACGAATGTACAAAATTCCTATTCCTTAGTATTTTCTCCAATAATTGGGCAGCACAGTGGCGCAGCAGTAGAGTTGCTGCCTTAAATCACCAGGACCCGGCTTTGATCCCGACTACAGGTGCTGACTGTATGGAGTTTGTCCTTTCTCCCTATGACTGTGTGGGGTTTCTCCGGGTGGTTTTAACCATTGCCCACTTTGGCCTCTTAAAAGGGACCAAGTTGGGTAAAGTGCTAGAAAATCTCTTCCAACTGTTGTGTCCATTAGATTGCAACAATGGGGGAGATGTGGAAGGACAAACCAATTAACATCACCCATTTTACATGATTGCCCAAAGCCCAAGTGATCCCAACCGAAAGCAGCACTTGTCACTGGGTGGTGATGAAGTGCAGGAACGTTGATGGATTCTACCTGTGTATCCACCATCCTAGAGCAATGAAGATCACAGCTGTTGAAATAGATCTCATCAGCTCCAGGAACCCATGATGCAGGACATGCAGAGGAAACATTGATAAGACTCAATGAGTCCGCCAAAGGTTAGTGTGCACTTACGCTGCATCAATGTTCGAACCCCTTTCATTGATTTGCTATTTCTTTTTGTATTCAAAGAAATGACTTGGGGCAGAAGATAATATTTACAGGGCGGGAGATGAGTTTTTGCAGGGCGCACAGAATCTAGAGACTGGTGACACACATTTCCATTTGCAGACCAGTTGTCATGCAGAGATGTGGAGGTGCCAGAGTAAGAACCAGGAATGGGAAGGGAGGGTTACTTGCAATGGGTATCCCCTTGAATGAGCTAAAAACAGACTCTTGGAGGAATTCGGCATGTCAAGCAGCAGCCACAGAGGGAAATGGAGAGACAACATTTCAGGTCGGGTCCTTTACACTGAGCAGTTGAGAAATTTTGTTTCTTGTTCCAGTTTCCACATTGTGCAATCTCTTGTGTCTCCACTCAAGGCGTGACCTTATCTCATCAGCTCCCAGGTTTGAACACTGGGAAGTACAGACAGAACCATTTAACTTGGAACAGCAGCCTGAACGTGGACATATCTCATCAGATCTAATGACAAACTTGCCTCTACATAATGTTATTTCAACATCCCCATTGAAATTAAACTGGGTTTGTAATTTCTAGCATCTCTTGCCAATTACAAGGGAAGGGGTTAAATTTCATATAATATGTTCACAATGCAGAAAAATGGTTCAAGGGATTAATGGCTGTTAACAATCAACAAAGGGAATGAATGGTGAAAGCTATGGGCACCTGGAGTTCGATAACCTCTCTGCAGAACCCACTTTACTTTTTTGTTACATCTAATTGAACACAAATGTCAACAAAATCTAGATTCCATTTCGACAGCATAACGCCTACATATGGATTGCTTTAATAAGAGTCTTCATCTTATGCCATGTTGTGGAGTTATTTCCCCCCAAAACCTGTATCTCCTGACAGCTGGCCAGCTTCTTATTTTATTGGTTGACTCCTGTGTGACTACATTTGACTGAAAAACCTTGTCTCACAAAATGGTGGAGTAACTCAGCAGGTCAGGCAGCATCTAGGAGAGAGGGAATAGGTGACCTTTCGGGTCGAGACCCTTCTTCAGACTCGGGTCTCGACCCAAAACATCACCCATTCCCTCCTAGATGCTGCCTGACCTGCTGAGTTACTCCAGCATTTTGTGATACCTTCGATTTGTACCAGCATCTGCAGTTATTTTCCTACACGAAAAGCCTTGTCTGATAATTTTGTCCTGGACACTACACATGAGATGCAGAAGTATTTGTTTATGGCATGTTATAGAGTCATACAGTGTGGAAACAGGCCCTTCGGCCCAACTTGCCCACACTGGCCAACATGTCCCAGATTAAGATTTAAGAAAATACATGATTAATTTATTATCATTTTTGTTTCTACACCCATTCCCTCAACACCAATGCCTTCTTGGGTGGTTCAATGATACAGTGACATCCCAAGGCACTACTGAGATGATCATCGCAGGGGGGTATTAAGTTCATTCCCAGGTCTATGCCAAGTTAGCTTAGCTCAGATTGGACATCTACGATTGATCTTCCAAACATTGGTCAGGAGTCACAGGTTAGGGGACACCCATGAAGAACAGACCAATTGAAATGAGAATGTATTGAAATCAACTGCATTGTCCCACCTATCCAGACTATTATGCCGCTCATTCATACTCCCTTGTAAAGTCTGTACATCTTTTGTAAAGTGTGGCACACAGAACTGAACACTACCCTGCAGTTGTGGCCAGGCCAATGTTTCACAAAGATTCATCATGATTTCCTTGCCTTTGTACTCTGTGCCTTGATTTATAAATCTGGAGATCCCATATGCCTTCCTAACTATTTTTTCAACTTGTACTTTTACTCAACAAACTGAGGCCAAGGCCTACTGTATCTCCCGGTTGATAACCATTTTAATTCTTCCCATTCCTATACTGACCTTTCAGTCCTGGGCCTCCTCCATTGCCAGAGAGAGGCTGCACTCAAAATGAAGGAAGGGCAGCTCATATTTCGCTTAAGCATTACATAGCTCTATGGTATGAGCCTTGAATTCTCCAATCATCTCGAACACCCCCCCCCCCCCCCTTTCTCCCCCACACCCCCACCCATTCTTCCCCCAACCCACCTGGATTCACACCTATTTCTCCCCTCCTCCCCCCCTCCTACATTCCTTCCTCTGGTTTCACCATTTACGACTTCAATCCATCTGACTCACATGATCTGCTTTAATCTCTGGCCTCTGTTCCAACCATCTGCCGATTAATCCACCCCCGCCTGTGTCCACCTAATACTTGCCATGATTTATCATGCCTCTCATCTATCCCAGCTTTCTTCTCACCACCCCCTTACAATCAGTCTGAAAAAGGATCCCGACCCCAAACGCCATCTATCCATGTTCTTCAAAGAAGCTGCCTGATCTGCTGAGTTACTCCAGCACTTTGTGCCCTTTTATGTAAACCAGCATCTGCAGTTTCTTGTTTCTACTTCTAAACTAAGAACCGATACAGGCAATCCTCGGGTTCCATAGCATTAACTGTCTATAAGGCAATTTCCCCAGAAGTCAGAAAAAGCCTTTTTCGAAAGTGACCTATAATTATATTGCTTTGCATACATATCATATCATATATATACAGCCGGAAACAGGCCTTTTCGGCCCACCAAGTCCGTGCCGCCTTGCTGTAATTCTTTCATCTCATTGAATAATTACCCTAACGCTACCCATAATTAAATAACAGTCTATATATGGTATCCAATCATTAATGAATATCATGAAATATTTAATTATTAGCTTGAAAAATTATTTGAAAATGTATGGGAGAATCTCCATAATGTCTACAAGTCAGATCATATGTAACTTGTACTCTCGTTCTTCTACCTCATTCAGAATTGTGCCCTTGTGTTAATATTTCTTCTCATTCTTTCTACCAAACGGTAAAATTTCTAACTGCTTAGTGTTAATTTTAATTTGACAATGGATCCTATGTTGATGAGCAACAAGGGTGGGGGCAGGTGCTGTTATTATATCTAATGCAAAACCAATCTGGGTTCAGTGGTGGAAGTGAATGATTATTCTGGAAATTTGCCAAATTACCTTTGTGCGTTAGGGAATATAATACAGAGCTCTCTCTCTGGGGAGAAGAAGTAGGTGGGCTATTATATATAGTGTGATAAATTGGAGATGTTTGTAGCCGGGTAAGATCAATGTCTCCTTCATCCCCCCCACTTTCATAAGTCCTTATCAACAGCCTCTTAAAAATCCAAATACATTACTCGTAACAGTTTATTTCTAAAATAAACCTACTAGCTTTCTGAGGCAAGTACATAAACTTCTATTCCACCTTTATCTTTTAGGTGAATTTTATTAGCATGGTTAGCCTCTGGAAATTTCAGTAGGAACGTTCCTACTCTGAGTCGAAATTGCGAGACAGGGCATGATAATTATGAGCTAGGTCTATGTTGCAGCCATTCAAGTTACAACAGCAACAACCACCTGTATTTATGGTGCTTTCAATGTAGCAAGTTGCTTCACAAGAGTGTTAATAAATAATATATGTTGATATCCATCCATTTAAAGAGATGTTAGGACATTCAGTCAAAGAGAAGCTTTAAGGTAAATCTTAAATGAGGAGAATTTGAAGTAGGAAGGCAGGATGGCTCGGAGAGAGAATCCCAATGCTTAGACCATTCCACCTTAATGCTGAAGTCGGTATAGCACCATTTATATTCTGCACTCTGTATCTTCCCCTTTGCTCTATCACACGAGTTTAAACTGATTTTATCTATGTATGGTGTATCAGATCTGTTTGAATGGCATGCAAAACAAAGCTTTTCACTGTACTTTGGTACATACGACAATAATAAACCTAAACCTAAAAGTCATGCTACATGGTAGACACAGTTCCCAAAGATTTACCTTTATTTATAACACAAGAAAACAGAGGGAAAAATATTCATCCTGACCCCTCCTGCCTGCCCCCTCCTGCCTGCCCCAGCGTTTGTTATGATTATGGTTGATCTATGCTGTCTTCGGTCCACTTCTGTGCCAGTTCCCTCAAGCCCTCTTTTCGCTAATCTTTCAAAAATGTATCTACCGCCATCTTAAAGTTCTACCATGATCGAGCCTCCACAACCCCTTGAATAGAGAATTCCAGGGATTCGCCACCCTCGTGAAAATAAATGTTTACACATTTGCATTTTAAATAATCCGCCCCTTGTCTTGTAACTATGTCTCTTTGTTTGTATCTCTGTCATTAGTGGCAACATCTCAACGTCTGCTTGTCAGGCCCACTCAGAAGAGAATAGAAGAAGACAGAACAGAATAGCTTTTATTCTCATTCGTTTTACCGAACAAAATTAATTTGCCAGCAGTACAAAAAAACAAAAAACACAAGACACACAACCCCAACACAAACATCCATCACAGCGACCCCAAACACCCCCTCACTGTGATGGAGGCAAAAAAACTTCCTCTCTCTTCCCCCATGCCCCTCCCACGGACTGACAGCTCGACCCCCACCGAGGCAACCGACCCGCACAGCCCCCGCAAGGAGATGGAAAGTCCCCGCGGCCGAGCCGCACCGGGCGCCGTCAAGTCCCACGGCCGCACCGGGCGATGGAAGGCCCCGCGGCCGAGCCACACCGGCGATGGAAAGTCCCGCGGCCGAGCCGCGCCGCGCTGGAAAGTCCCACGGCTGTACCGGGCGATGGAAAATCCCGCGGCCGAGCCGCGCCGGGCGATGGAAGGCCCCGCGGCCGAGCCTCTCCGGGCGATGGAAGGCCCCGCGGCCGAGCCGCACCGGGCGATGGAAGGTCCCGCGGCCGAGCCGCACCGGGCGCCGTTAAGTCCCGCGGCCGAGCCTCGCCCCGAGGAAGAGACCCAAAAAAAGAAAGACTTCCCACACCCCCCACACATACACAGCCAAAAACAAAACACCCCAACACCAACACACAAACAAAAAAGGACAAAGGACAAACAGACTGCCAGCGAGCCGCAGCCGCCAGGCGCCGCCACACGTGACCAGACTCAAGATCAATCTCTGAATAAGGATCACGACCCAAAACGTTATCTGCCCATTTCCTGCCACAGATGCTGCCTGGCCCATTGAGTTTCTCCAGCAGTTTGATTTCAGCATCTCCAATCTTTTGTATTTCCCAAAGATCTTGTATGTCTCAGTAAAGTCATCCCCTAATCTTCTAAAGTCCAAAGAGACAAATTCAAGCTGTTTCACTTCTCTTGATAGATACTATCAAGCATCATCACGATTTGATTATACCACAGACATTAACACATATTGATTCTTACAATGGATAGCAACAATGTCAATATAAAGAGTGAAAAACAGAGGGACAAAATAATTGAGTGATTCAACTACTTTGCTTTGGGTAAGTTTATAAATCTGGCAATGCAATGATCATGGCTCACGTCTCTTGTTATCACTTTTAGTTTCCAGATGAGCCTTTACACTGAGGCTCTGTCTGTCCAAGTGGGTGGATAGAAAAGATTTCCTGGCACAATTTTGAACGAGGATAGCATATCTACAAATTAGTGTTCATTGAAATACTGTCAGCTCTGTCTCAGAGGTACATCTTCCACCTCAACATTTGTGAATTGAGGACCCACACTGGAGACTTAAACACATTTTTCAGACAGACATTCAAGTGCAATTCTGCTGGAGGATTTTTGGAAGGAATGTTGAATTGAAGTTTTATCTGTTACTAAGTTGTGTATAAAAGATCCCAAATCATTCCTTGTGGATCTTTACTGCACACATTGGTTCTGCTTTCCTATGTTGCAAAGGTCTTTTCAAGCAATCTGAGTTCATGAAAGACACTATGCAAATGCAAGACTTTATTCCATGTAACACATCAACCTTACTGGCTTCACTTGCAGATGGTCAGAGTGGCTCCAGACTATAGACACTGTAGAGTGTCTTCTGCACTATGTTTTTGTATGATTCACCGGGTGCTCTTTGCTGGCCAAAATGAAGCGAACAAGCTTAACTGAGTGTACAAACTTCTCCAGGGTGCCATTGCACTGGTCTCAACTCTGAAATGTACCAAAACCCAAAAGGGATTCCAGCCTTCTGTGTCCATGTGAATTATACTGTGAATTATGCGTGTTAATACTTTGCTTCAATGCCTTCATCTGCAGGAGAATGTTATGCTACCTTCCTTTGAGCCACCATAACAAATCTACCAGGCCACAGGGGTTATCCACTAACGACAAAGATCATGACTCCTGTGGTGCAACTTAAGCACTTGAGGAATGCATCACATGCCCAGGGATAGACAAGCCAGCGATGTGTCTGGATAATGCTTTTGCAGATTCGAAGAAGACGGTAAGTGTTGTCAATCGGCATCTCGATAGAAATGAACTGAGTCAACAGGTTAATAGCCATCTACCATTACTTAAGAAAGTTCATGTTTAAACCAAGAAAGAATGGAGTGGCGGAGAGAACAAAGGTGAGGATCTGTGATGGGAGATATGGGGGGATTCAATGATAAATGTAGCGATGGGATCAGGTGAGATAGAGATGAGAGAACAACAAAAGATAGCTCTGGAGGAGATGTAACCGCAGGCTGGTAAATGTGGGTGTTAAATCCATACACAATTTCTTTTCACCTTCAGTGTCTTCGTTCTTCTGCCATTTGCTGCCCAGGCTGAACCCTTTGGAGTGAAAAAAGAAATGTATAATTTGAGGTTGCAGGGAAATGAATGCAGAATAAAATGAGCAGTGAGTATTGCCACCGTCTGCAGCTTGTGAGTCAAAAGATGTTGTGGGACGAGCACAAGGTCAGGCATGAAAGGAGGAACTGGATGTGAGAAGACCACAATCGTTGATAGTTTCAGTCCCACCATTAAATACAGACTCAATGAAAGGTGGATCGATGTCTACCAGCATCTCTTCACTAGGGGTCTAAGTGAATCTCTCCCAAAGGTAGTATTCCCTGCTACACTTGTGTCCAATGCATACAAATACAATGAAATGTTTGGTATGAATCCTGATTGTGAGAAATTATTGTTACATGACTAATGGAGAATGGCAAATTATGCGATGTTAAGATATGGTTGGTAAGATCTTTCATTAAAATCGCAATCACTGATCTTGACCACAGTGATCTCGTTAGAGTTACAGTGGTAATGCATACAGGTTCTTGAGGTGAGATTCTTGCCAGTGGCCTCCACAGTTCTCTGCTCCCCCTGCCTTTTAAGCATGTGTGTCTTCAGGGTCCCACAGTTAATTTCTCTTACTTTCTATCTCCAAAGCTTCACAGGCTAAATAAGAGATAAGAATTCACAAATTACTATCTGAATAGTTCATTTTAATAGAACAAGGGAGTGATTTGATCAATGTTTTCACCATGTTAAGGGAAACTTGATTGATAAGGGTGTCAAGAGTTATGGGGACAAGGCAGGGGAATTGAGTTGTGAGGGAAAGATAGATCAGCCATGATTGAATGGTAGAGTGGACTTCATGGGCCTAATTCTGCTTCCACAACTTATGAAACTGATACATTTATCTTATCTAGATACTGTCTGGGCTGCCACGTGACCATCTAGAGGCTAACCATAAGACACACACCCAGGGCTGATCACCCTGTCGTGGGCCTGCCTCGACTGAGGGTGTCTTGTGATAAAAGGCCGAAACACCCAGTGACGTTGAGGTACACAACTGAAGATGTGTCTGAATGGTAGCAACATCACCTAGTGGTCACCCCCAAGAACAACACCAGTCAATTGTAGTGCAAACCTTAGGGATTGTAACATCTAGTCCTACTAATCAATACCCTATCTCTATTTGCTATGGGCGTCTAGACTAAGGAGCAGTTAAAAATTTTAATCCATGCTTCCAGAAGTGAAGTTCAGACTCCCATTTGGACGCAATAGCTTACAGGTTTGGAAATTACTTCTGAAAATAGCAATTGATGCTAGGAGAGTTGTTTATTTTAAATCTGAGACTGAAAAGTTTTTGGGTGATATTGTATTGGTTTATTGTCATACATACCAAGGTAGAGTGAAAAGCTTTCATTTACTTGTTATTCAATTAAATCAGATCATTCTATACGTGAGTACATCAAACCATACACAAGTCCAACAGTCATTGAAAAGAGAAAAATACCAGAGTGTAGAATATAGTTTACAGTTTATTGGAGCGTTACAATTCCAGAGAAAAAGTCCAATGTCCACAATGAGGTAGGTTGGAGGATGGGGAATACACCCCAGCTTATGGGAGAACTGTTCAATAGTCTGACAATAGAAGAGAAGAAGCTGTTCCTGAGTCTGGTAGACCGTGCTTTCAAGCTTTTATATCTTCTGCCCAAAGGGAGAGGAGAGAAGAGGTCCTTGAGTATGTTGGCTGCTTTCCTGAGGCAGCGTGAAGTGATATGCAGGCAAAGGAATTAAAGATCACACTTCAGCTAAAGTTACATTGAATGTGGGGACGGCCTTAAATGGTTAAACAGCCCACTTCTGCTCCAGCATTCCTCTTCCAGCCAAGATCTAATGCATTGTTTGCAAACTGTGGAGCTCTGTGGGAGGTTCACTTCCTGCTTGACAGACAATGTGCTGCTACCAGAATGCTCCTTTCATGGTGTAGATCTGCTTTAGGAAGTGCAATCTAGATTCACTTGCTGCAGCAAATGATGTCACTTGCCCACTTCTGTAGCACCGACACCATGGTTCAGCCTGGCTGGACACAAAAATCATAATAGCCAGCAGACAGTCTGGCATTGGGACTGTTGCTCCCATGGAGTGTTGGAGCTATACTCAATAGGTTTAGGTATATCATTGTCATATGTACCCATGGACAACAAAAAGCTTTGCTTTGCATGCTATCGAAATATATCAGATATACCATACATAAATACAATCAAGTCCAACTCAAATACAATAGGTAGAGCAAAGGGGAAGATACAGAGTACAGAATATAGTTCTCAACATTGTAGTATATTGTCGTGCATCAGTTCCATAGACAAAGTCCAAAGTCCAGTGGGCTAAAGGTGAATCAGACAGTACCCTAGCTTATGGAAGGACCGTTCAGAAGTCTCTCGGTTATTGGAAGTCTGCAAGTGGTGAGTGCGTTTTTATACATGTATCTACTTTGGGTTGCCTTTCCTGTAGAACAGGAGATCATAGAATGATAGTGTCACCCAATGCATAAATAGTCCATTCAGCCCAACATGTCCAAGCTGACATTCAAGTCTCCATCTATTAAATTAATTTATCACACTTGAGTCGAGCACTCCTACCAACATTCTTGCCTTTCACAATTAATCAATGCCACGCCGTTCTCTCTGTGTACATCTCTGCCTCCGCTCAAGCATACACCCATTTCATGGATGTACAAAAATAGCTCAAATTGTATCATTTAAAAATCTTATTTTCAGATCCCAAGGTGGGCAATCTTAGAGAAACTTTAGAGACATAATCTCAGGGGAAATGAGCTCCAGGATGAGCTGTTTGTTTTAATCTTTTGTCTTCCTTTCCCTGGAGGTTTAATTTCTCCTGCTTCTGCTAATTTCTGTTCCTTTCTTGCATCATTTGCCGTTCTGGCACCCAGAGGATATAGCTGGTTGCGAAAAATACCGTGCCTGTGCCTTTCAATACTGCTTGGCATCAATTGATTTTATAGTTATTTTCATTTTGTGCTGTAAGCAATTGGTGAAGATGGAATATTCCGAAACTATTTTCCCAACTTTATTTGAACATTACATTTATTAGTCTAACATCATTGAATTGAATAATTGAATCCTTTAGATAAAGTATCTTGTTCATCCATTCTGGCCTTTTTGTGGCTTCAGACTCACAGTAATGTGATTGTCTTTCAGCTGTACCATGAAATCAACTGTACCAAGATTCATGTTTCATGTATCTTGGTGTCTTTTATGACTGTTGGCAGACCAATCTCCCTCCTGGGATAAATAAAGTTCCATCGTATCATATCGTAAACTGTTTGGTGATCCATCCAGGATGTGTATTAAATGCTGGCCTTCTTAGTGAAGACTAAAGAAAAGCTTTTATTTTGAAGGTCTGATAACTCTGTGATTAAAGACATTTTTAGATGTCACACCAAGTCATATAGTGTAGATTGTCCCACACAGGTACTCCCCAGAATACGATGAGATTGCATTCCTGAGAGCTGTTCGTAACCCGACCAGTTCACAATCGAAAATGTGGCTGCCCGGCAATATATCTTAAAACAACACAGGTTAATCAAAGGGGCATTTCACTCAACCATTTAGATATTGCCCCAAACTGAGTTCCCACATGACAGAATTCGCTGCAGCAGCCAGTAAATCCATCCTGCTGGTCTCCCATTCTATGTACAGGCTGTACATAAATCGGGCATTCAAATCCTGAGGAGGGCTTGTACTCAGTCACCCCTCTCCACCTGTGAAGCAGTTAGAATGTGAAAGTTGATGGAAACTGTTAGAATCTTTTGTGATTACATTTCAGGTACGTGTCTGCAGCTCAGGGAATTGCATCTCCAAGTTGATGAGTCGGACTCTGAGGTTCAGGCACTGCATTGCATCAGAGGGGGGGACGTTACCTGGATACAGGAGGCAGTCACACTCCTTCGATTAAGGGCGGCACGGTAGCGCAGCGGTAGAGTTGCTGCTTTACAGCGAATGCAGCGCCAGAGACTCAGGTTCGATCCTGACTACGGGTGCTGCACTGTAAGGAGTTTGTACGTTCTCCCCGTGACCTGCGTGGGTTTTCTCCGAGATCTTCGGTTTCCTCCCACACTCCAAAGACGTACAGGTATGTAGGTTAATTGGCTGGGTAAATGTAAAAATTGTCCCTAGTGGGTGTAGTGTTAATGTGCGGGGATCACTGGGCGGCACGGACTTGGAGGGCCGAAAAGGCCTGTTTCCGGCTGTATATATATGATATGATATGACTGTACAATCGGCCAGGCAAGCAATGTGTCCATAGGTGAGATATATAGAGGGATCCAGAAGCATTGTTGGAGGAACCTCAGCCCTTATGATGACTAAGATGCATGAGAGAAGATGAAGGGCAGCAAAGTGAGTCCACCTACACCAACAAAGATGGACCCGACATGGGGGACGGGGGCACCAAGAACATAGAGGGACTTGGCAGTGGGGATGTGAGAAGGAAGGGGGATCATCGGGACTATATTGAATACTTTTGTCACTGTGTTCCTGTCCTACACGAGGCAACTCTTTGCATACTTGTGCATTGTATGCAAAACAGAATTTCACTGTACCAATTACATGTGACAATAAAGAATCAATCAATCAATCAATCAATGATATGTCTAAGAACAGGATGGTTTCATGATGAACAAATAACCCAACTTTGTTCAGGATTGATGTGGTGGGAGCGGGCAGACTGAGTGGTGAAATCCTACCAGAATTTACGATCTTTGTGCCAATTCAATGGGTGTGAGTGAAGACAGAATTGTGCCCGCTTAATGTTGCCATAATCACTGTTTGCGATCTTAGCTCACTGATCTGACGAGGAACTGGACAGATGCCTGCAACATGCAGCCTGAATTATCAATTGAAAATAAAAGTGACCGTGAATAAAAATAAGTGAGAAGCTATTTAGCGGCCCATATATCATCTAATAAATAAAGCAGAGTGAGTTTATTGATTAAAATCTTAATTCTGCAGATAGAATTTCCTCTCGTGATATCAGCAGAATAAATATAAATGCTGCTCTTATCTCACTCGCCACCATCTGCTATTCATTGATGATGTCCTGAGATGTTTATTATTGACCTCCAGTGCTGTCTGTGTGGAGTGTGCATGTTCTCCCTGTAGCTCTGTGGGTTTCGATGGTTCCCCTCCACACCCCAAAGGTGAGCAGGTTGGAAGGTTAATTGGTGGCTTGAAATTGCTTCGGGCGTGTAGGTGAGTGGTATAATATGGGAAGATTTGATGGGAATGTGGAGAAAATAAAATGTATTAGCGAAGAATTAGTGTAAAGATAATGGGTGCCTGAAAGTGGATGAGAGCTCAGTGGGCCGAATAACCTGTTTCCGTGCTGTATTTCGTTATGACTCGAAAGCAGATTGATATTACTGCTGTGCAAATGTATTCCCATATTTCATCCCACTACTCTTCATCAATAAAACCACGTGCAACCTGTGAGCAATCATACCTTCAATGCTAATATTTCTCAGCAACAACTGATCGGCAGTATGAGTACAAATAGGCATCACTTAAATCATAGAGTTCACCAGGGCACAATGAGCTGATAATCAATTATAAGGTCTAATATCTAGGTCCCAGAGGTTACCAGCTGTTGACGCATGTGACTTCCATAAGGCTACACCACTTGACTCTTTATGTTAATAATAAGGGAGTCCTGCAGTAGATCCCCTTCCGGTCATCTAGAATGAAAATCAAAATACTATAAAATTGCAGATGGTGGGAATCTGAAATCAAAGCAGAAAATGCTAGAACAATCAGCAGGTCAAGAGGCATCTATGGGCACAGAAATTAAGTTAATGTTTTAGGTCTGAGACGCTACATCAGTAATATTGAACAATGCCCTTTAAGCATTAATCTTGTTTTCGAGGGAAGCATTCGAACAAATGTGGAGGCTGTTACTGTGGCATGGTGCTGGATAATGCCCATTACTATATCATTACTGTGAACAAAACCTGCCCAACTTTGTCTTTGTAGAATAAAAGCAAGATAAAATAAAGAGGCAGAGTGGAAAGCTCTTCAGTGGGTAGTCCATAGAGCTCAGAGGACCATCGGAACACAGCTACCAGCCTTGGAAGGCATCTACAACACACGATGCCTCAGAAAAGCCACCAGCATCCACAAAGACTCTTCACACCCCTGCAACAGTTTGTTTGAACTTCTACCATCGGGCAGACGATACAAGGCCTTCTATGCCCGCACCTCCAGACTCAGGAACAGCTTCATACCCAGGGCCATAGCTGCTATGAACCGGTCCTGCTGAGCTGGATGGTCACATCGTACAGTGAACCGGCACAGATCTACTTGCACTTTATTCTGTTTTAAAACTGTTCTAATTTGTTTCATTGGGTTGTTTAAATTAATAATGACTAGCTAATTAATTTGTTACATCGTATGGGAGGCACATTCCCAATCTCGTTGTACCCCTGTACAATGACAATAAAGATATATTGTATTGTATTGTATTGTATCTAGATGAAAATAATCATTGTTACATGAAAAGGAAGCTTTCTAAGTGGACGGCATTTGTTGCCTTACATCTGACTGCCCCCCCTTTGGGAGTGCCCACAGCCAGCATTACAATTCTAACTTCTCTACCCATGCCGACTAGACCTCTTCACTTGGTGACACGTGCAGATGTTTTCGGGCAGGTAGCTGCTGAAGCTTCCTTTCTCTTGGATCATCTGCGATGTTCAAGCTAGACAGTCAGGACCACCTGTTATCCATGCTGGCTTCAGACTGCAGTCATGTGCTACATGGAACCACAATGTGGATATCTGGCTGTGTGCTGAGCGTAAGCCAATGGTGCCAATAAACTGCAATGAGACAGGTTGGTCTACTCAGTAAAAGGAGAGACAAATGGGTAAACTAGGCAATGTTTTACTGGTCTGACTATACCGGTTTGAAATGTCTATTTTGTTCATCCCTGGAGTGTGCACGTTGCCAAATAGCCAGTGAAGGGAGGAGCAAACCAAAATACCTGAGGGATGAGAGAATTGTCAAGCTGCACAATGCCAATAGACTTCTTCGGGATTAGGTAGACAATGCTGTTCTGATCTGCTCTGATCCACCGCGCACTCTCATTGTTACAACATCCAGACTCTGCCAGGTCTGACAAACACATCCCACAGCCCAGCTGTCTGCTGACTGAATTTTTCAGGATACTCCAATGAATCAGATCCCTGCTTCGGCTAAACAGCAAACTGCTTCTAGTGGAGACCAGCCATCACTCAGGGGAATGGGCAGGAGAGTTGAATTCACAGGTGACATCTCCCTGTTGTGGAGGACAGCAACCTGCTCGGAGCTTTATTTAGGTCACTCTGCATTGAGACCAGGGGCTCCCTCTATGCCTCAACACCACTTCATTGCATAGCAGTCGTATGATGGGATTACTGCCAGGTGAGGAAAGGTGGGTCACCTCCAGTGTGGATAAGTGCTACCTGGCCTTGCACAACCTCATGAGAGGTGGGGTGGCTTCCTCCACACTCTTTGCTATCTCCTAAACTGACAGGGTATGACAAGGCATTGACCATTCAGTTTGGATCCTCAGCAGCCTTCTCTTAAATGCCTCCCTTTCGTCATCCTCTTCTGGCTCCTCCAAGGCAGGAGAGACATACACGCCTCCACAGAGTGACCACATCAAATTTCCTATGGGTTTCACTCATTCTGACTTCCAATATCCAATCTGGAAGATGTCTCTTCCAATTCAGCATGCCCCCTCACCTGAGTTGCTCTTCTCTCAGAACGGCAGCAGCTTCTTTCAAACCTTTTCCGGTTATGATGAAATGTCATCGACCTGAAGCATTAACTCTGCCTTTCTCTCCTAGGTGCTGTCAGACCTCTGAGCATTTCCAGTAACCCGTCTTTAGACTGGCCCCTATTGATGTCAGGCACAGTGTACTTTTCTTCCGCTATTTCTTCATCATTCACCGCCATCCTATGCCGCCTTCACCTCTTCAAGTGTCAATGGGTGAACAAGGACTGGGAGACACAATGGAGGCTCTTAGAATATCCTGAACCAAAAAAAAAATAACATTAGGGAGTCAGCAGTAATCTACTGTATGTGCATTGTGCAGGAGGGAGCCACAACACATGTATTGATCTAGATTGACTGGGGGAACTTCTTATGAAAAATGGATATAAAAAACACTTCCAAGGAGCCTTGAGGCCTCCTTGGCTTCGGCCTGCACTGTCCTCAGGTCTGCAAAGGGAATGCCATCCTGCAGTTTGTGAGATGCTGAGCATAAGGTCTCCTTATCTTCAACTAATTGTGTCCTCAAACAGAAAGGCAACACTTTATTATAACCAATTACAAATTTAGACCAGGGCTACATCTATGGGGTTTGAGGGGAAGAGGGAATGGAGTTGACTGAGAGGGTTTCTGGGAGTTGATGGGTAAGAGTATAAGGATGACTGAGATATGTGGGGGAAAAGGACATAAAATGATGGAGTGACTCAGCAGCTCTGGAGAACATGGATAGTTGAACTTTCAGGGCGGGACCCTTCTTCATACTGGAGTCCGAAGAAGTCTCCTGTCTGAAGACGGGTACCAACCCAAAACATCACCTATCCACATTCTCCAGCGATGCTGCCTGACCCGTGGAGTTACTCCAGCACTTGTGTTCTTTGGTGTAAATGAGCTTCTGCAGATCCTTGTTTCTACATTCTGGGAAATGTGGGTCATTGTCAAGGTGAGCAGTGGGAGTATTTAGGTGATTGAGGGTGGATTTAAGACAGTAATAGTGGGGGTGTGGATGATAGTATGTGGGTGACTGAGGGGGATATATGGGTCAATAATTGTGGACGTCAGGGGCAGGGTTATGTGGGTGACCTGGAGTAAATAGGTCAGTAAATGTGTGGGAAAATGTGGTGAGGATATATGAATGACTGATGGGGCATGTGGGTCAGTAATGGTGGGGGATAGGGGAATGTGGGTTAACAACTGTAAATCCCCTACCGCTCCCCTCCCCCAAGGTGTCCCCCAAGGCTCAGTCCTTGGCCCCCTCCTCTTCATCCTCTACCTGTTCCCCCTTGGTCAATTAATCCGCTGTCATGGTCTCAACTTCCACTGCTTCGCCGATGATATCCAGCTCCTCATCTCCACCAAGTCAATCTCCACCACCACACACTCTACACTGACAAACTGCATCACTGAAATAAAATCTTGGCTTCAATCAAATTTCCTCAAACTCAACTGCAACAAATCTGAAATCATCATCATTGGTCCAAAAACGCTCACCAAATCCACCCAAAACTTCATCCTCAATATTGATGGTCTCCCAGTATCCACCTCCCCTCACATCCGGAATCTTGGAATCATCTTTGATCAAACCCTCTCCTTCGACAAACACATCAAACACATCACAAAGACAGCCTTCTTCCACCTCAAAAACATCGCCCGTCTCCGTCCATCCCTCTCCTCCACAGCTGCAGAAACCCTCATCCACGCCTTCATCACCTCCCGTCTGGACTACTGCAACAGCCTCCTCTATGGCTCACCCTCAAAAATCATCAGTAAACTTCAATACATTCAAAACTCCGCTGCCCGTCTACTCACCCACTCCCCGATCTGTGACCATATCACCCCCGTCCTTTACAAGCTCCACTGGCTCCCCATCCCCCAGAGAATCCAGTACAAAATCCTCCTCATGACCTACAAAGCCCTCCTTAACCTGGCCCCATCCTACCTGACTGACCTCCTCCACAGGCACACTCCCACCTGCACCCTCCGGTCTGCTGCTGCCAATCTCCTGTCCCCCCCCCCCCATCCGGACCAAACTCAGATCCTGGGGGGACAGGGCTTTCTCCATCGCTGCTCCCACCCTATGGAACTCACTACCCCAAACCGTCAGAGACTCCTCCTCACTCACCACATTCAAAACATCACTGAAGTCTCACCTGTTCAGCACTGCCTTCAACCACTGACCGTCACCTCACCTTCTGTCTCCTTTTTCTGTTCGTTTACTTATTTATCTATTTATTTACTTCTCTATGTTCTAGTAATCCCTGTAAAGCGTCTTTGAGTGTTTGAAAAGCGCTATATAATGTAATGCATTATTATTATTAATGGTCCGGGGTAGATATGGGGGTATGTAGGTCAGTAACTGTGAAGGAAGAGGTTCTATGGTTGCATGGGTGGTGATGGAGATGGGGACAGGAGATTGCTGTAGGCAGCATCTTTGAGGAGGAGGTGCTAAAACCCTCACCTGAACTTACCTCATGAGGTCTCTGAGGGTCCCAATAGCACATAGCAATCCACTTCTGCTGTGGATTTCATCCATTAATATCTCCTTATCCCTGTCTGCAAAACAAGGATTATGGGGGGGGGGGGGTAAGGGGACAAGTGGGGGGTAAGGGGTGTAAGTGGCTGCAAAACCACTGGCAGCTCCTGGAATGTCAGAGTTAACACCGTGACCTGTTCTGCTGGGAAACGCATTGTGCATTTGTAAAATGATCATGATCCTTTTCCCATTGATGAAACACATCTATTTAGTTTTTACATTGTATTTTCTAGGCACTGATTTCTTAAATTCTAAATAATAGAGAATTTAAAAGCTTCACTGCTACCACTGAGCCAAGACTAATTCTGCATAAGACTGTTGCCAAAGCACCAGCTGTTTTTTACCAGTCACTGCCTACTTCTCTTGTACAGTTACTGGTTTTAAATTTGCAAACCGACCACGCAGATTCTGTTTTGGACTTCCACATGGTTATAAAAAGAGAATTTCCATTTATAAAAAGAATTTCATAACTCAAATATAAAACATGAAGATGCTGGAAATACTCAGCGAGTCATGCAGCATCTGTGGAAAACGAAAAACTGAGTTAACGTTACAGGTCAAAAATCATTTATTAGTTTGACCCAAATGATAACTACTTTCACTCTCTACCACTGCTGTCTATCTTGACGAGTGTTTCCTGCATTTTCTGTTTTAATTTCAGATTTCCAGCATTTGCAGTTTTTTCATTTTTTTCTTTCATGAATCAGGTATCTTTTGCAACCAATGAAGTATGTTTGATGTATGCTCCCAATTATAAAATTGGTAGCCAAATTTCTCCCACCAAAATTCCACAGAAAACTATGTGGTTCTTAGTTGAGAGGCAAATGTTGATTTTGGAAATAAGGATGAATTATCTTGCTTTTCTTCAAATATTACCACAATTGATCTTAAAGTTGGAGTGAAGGAGATAAGATGGGTAAAATAATTCTTGGTTTTATAAGTATAAGAAAATAACTGCAGATGCTGGTACAAATTAAAGGTATTTATTCACAAAATGCTGGAGTAACTCAGCAGGTCAGGCAGCATCTCAGGAGAGAAGGAATGGGTGACATTTTGGGTTGAGACCTTTCTTCAGACTGATGGTTTTATAAGGGTTAATTGAATGTTTCTGATTTGTGGTTAATGTAGCTGGGCATAATATAGAAATTTTGGTACTTGGCTACAGGGAAGGTATTCAGTCCAAAGGAACAGCCCAAAAATTACCAGATCTAAGATGTTTTGAAGATCTCAAAAAATGTGCTTCTCCCACTCCAATGGAAGATCATACAATTAACGTAAAGTCAGCTCATGATTGTTGTTATCCTAGTAAACATAATGCCAGTCCGAGATCAGATCCAATGGTAAGGACCAAATTTTGGGCACCAAATCTTAGCTAAGATATACTGTATTTGGGTTGATTGCATTACAGTGTTGTACGACATGAAAACAGGCCCTTTGGTCCCCTACTTTGGTCATTTCTAATCACCCAGCACCACCCTTTTGCAAACATCCTACATCAGTCTCATCTTATTGACCCCACATTTCCATATTCACCGTTCCCTCCTCTCTCCCGCCACGCACCTGAGCACTAGGGATAATTTACCGTGGCCACCAATCTGCACGACTTCGGCCTGTGAGAGCAAACCAGAGCATCAAGGGGAAAACTCATGCAGTCACAGGGAGAACGTGAAAACTCCACACCGACTGTACCAGAGGTCAAGATTAAACCTGGGATGCTGGAGCTGTGAGGCAACAGCCGGACTAGCTGCATAATTACGCAGAACAGATTTATCATACTTAGACTCATAGAGTGATACAGTGTGGAATCAAGCCCTGCTTGCCCACACCGGCCAACATGTCCCAGCTACACTACTCCCACCTGCCTGCGCTTGGTCCATATCCCTCCAAACCTGTCCTACCCTTGTACCTGTCTAATTGTTTCTTAAATGATGGGATGGTCCCAGCCTCAACTATCTCCTCTGGCAGCTTGTTCCATACACTCACCACCCTTTGTGTGAAAAAAAACTACCCCTCGGATTCCTATTAAATCTTTCCCCCTTCACCTTGATCCTCTATCTGGTCCTTGATTCCCCTACTCTGGGCAAGAGACTCTGTGCATCTACCTGATCTATTCCTCTCATAAGATCACCCCTCATCCTCCTGCGCTCCAAGGAATATAGACCCAGCCTACTCAACCTCTCCCTGTAGCTCATACCCTCGAGTCCTGGCAACGTCCTCGTAAATCTTTTCGGAATCCTTTCAAGCTTGACAATATCTTTCCTATAACATTCATACTTGAATGGTACTGAGCTAAACTGGTTAATTTGTTGAATACATTTGGGTATATTCCTTTGAAAGTGGTGTAATCTGCTCTAGATATTTAACATATTAAGAGGAATAGATGGAATGGATAAAAAGGAAATATATTTGAGAGGCATATTCATAAGCAAAATCAGGAGACTGCTTTTTTACAAAAAGCGATAATAGAAATCTGAACTTCTTCCTCCCTTCGGGCTATGTTAATTAGAGGTTTTAAAACAGGTTATTTTAAGGTAAGGGGGTCAAGGGTTTTTCAGCTGACTCAGCGAGGATTAAATCGAATGGCAGAGCTGCCCTATGAAGTATCCCTTTGATCCCCTTATGATTGTTGCATTTACCACTGCGAACAAAATTTAGGTGCCATTGCCGTGACCATAAAACTCAACATTATCAATTCTCTGCTAACGTTATAGAACACTTGCCCTCACCAGTTATCTAAACATACTGTAGAACCATCAACAGCTGCTGTATCTGTTAGCCTAACAATGGCATTGATTGCAATTGAAAGAGCCCATTTTAGACAAGGACCACAATATCTAACAGCGTTTACACTCTAGAAAGTTGCTTGGTCTGTGTCAAATACAACAGGATCTACTTTTCGAAAGGCACCTTTAGTTATGCCCTTTGTTCACTGGTCTTCCAGAGCAATGTCTTGAACAAGTGCTGCAAACTGGCACATGCTGAGACATGCTCTAAAAGTGTTGTGGACACTGCAAAGACATAATGGGGACAGCCACAGATAATAGCTGTCCTGCCATTGTGTGGTAAATAGCTGGTATCTTGTTAAAGCCACATGAACCATTTACTCAACTGTTGTGTGTAAATGGTAATTGAGGTCATATTGCCCTCATGTAATTGGAATAACAGGACTTGTAATGAAAATTTTGACTTGAATATGATGTATTGGATGAATGTACATCTTTGAATAAAGTATGCTTGAAATAAAGAAAAGATAGTGTTAAGAGAGGATGTTTATGTGAGTCACTCCTTTTGATAAATCACTAAATACTACACATATGTTAGACCAAACTATTAAACAATTGAGATGAACGCATTGCAATATTCTTTGGGGTTCTCAACTAATTGAGTAGCAAAAAGATTTTTGGCTGCAAACTGCCATCTCCTCCCATCTCTCTCCCACCCAACCCATCTGCCAATCACACCCTCCTCACCTGGATCCATCGTTTACTAGTTAGTTCTTGCCGCACACCTCCTTACCTCCCTCTCCACCAGCCTTCTCTCTACATCATCAGTCTGTCGAAGGGTCCTGACCCGAAACGTTGTATGTCCATTTCCCTAGTTGACGCTGCCTGACCCGTTGAGTTGAATTGAACATAGAAAATAGGGGCAGGAGGAGGCCATTCAGCCCTTTGAGCCAGCACTGCCATTCATTGTGATCATGGCTCATTGAGTTCTTTCAGCAGTTCAATTGTCAGTATTTTGCTGCAAAGTAACATTAGTCTCTAGTAGGACAAATTCTCAATAATAACAATTTACATTTACAATAAGTCTTAAGTATAATAAAACATCCAAAGGGCTTAAATAGAGTGTTTTCACAAGACAGTTAATATTGAACCACATGAGGGAATGTTAGGCTGGATAACGTTTAGGTAAATTTTAGGGAGCATTTTAAATGAAAGATTTAGAAAGTTTTAGAACTTTACAATTGAAGGCATGGCTGCCATATCAGAATGATTAAATTTAAGGTAAAGTCAGAATCACTGGGAGACTGATATCGGAGGAGGATAGAGATAAGCAATGGAGAGACCATAAAGGACTTTGTAAACATTGGTGTGAATATTAAAATCGTTGCTTGTTTTACAGAGAGCGGGTGAAGGGTTAGACCTTGAATGACACATGGCGACAGAAGATGGGCAGTAGTGTTGGATGAACGTAAGGTCTTTGCGCATGGAAACTGGGTTGCTGGCTTATCAATATTGTTGAAAATATACATGGGTGAAGTATTTTAGTCGCACATAAACTGAGGCACATTTATTTTGAAGATGGATGAAGTCAGGGATGGAATAGATACAGAGTCAAGAAGTGAGGTCAAATCTCTAACTAAAGTCTCCCCGGTTTAGCAGGAGAGAAGGATAGATTGGTGGCAAAGAAACAGTTTAATGCCAGGATTGAAAATAGCTCTACTCCAACTGCTCAACCAACACTGGTTGTCAGAGAAAGAATGGGCTAATTTAGAGGCAATGGAAAGGTGGAAATATTAAGAGACGTTGTAGAGAAGTGAAACTAATGTGTATGCGCACATTGTTGTTTTACATGTCATTAAGGGGCAGTGTGCAGATGAGAAATAGAAGGTGCCAAGGAGAGATCCTTGGCTTATACTGGAGACAATTGAGCAGGTAAAGGAAGAGAAACCATTGCAGAGAATCTTCAGGCTATGACCAATGATCGGGCAGATAAGAATAGGGGGTGAGTGCAGTCTCACTCAACTGAATGACAGTGAGCTGCACATAGCTGCTGCTTCACAGTTCCAGCAATCAGCATTTAATGCCGATCATGGGCACTATCTATATGGAGTTTGTATGTTTCCCCAGTGATCATATAGGTTTCTCCCTGGGTGCTCCAGTTTCCACCCACGTCCCAAAGTCATGCTGGTTGGTAGGTTAATTGGCCACTGTAGATTGTCCCAAGTGTGCAGGTGACTAGTTTCATCTAGGGGAGTTGATGAGAATGTGGGGAGAATAAAAATGGGATTCATGTGGGATAAGTGTAAATGGGTGGTTGATGGTCAGCATGGACTTGTTTGACTGAAGGGCCTGTTTCCATGCAGTATCCCTCTATGAAGTGTGTGAGGCTCATGTGATAGAATACTGTAAAACGGGGCCCAAGATGTGAGAGGATAATTTTGTGCATTTTGTGGGTAGTGCACTGAAAACTCTGTACACCTATAGTGGAGAAAAAAATGTTTAGGGTGGTGGGTGGGGTGCCAGCCAAGTGGATTGCTTTTTTCTTGGATGTTGTTGACCTTCTTGAGAGTTAATGGAGCTGAACACATCGCTCAAGTGAAGGGTAGATGGTGGAATGTCTATAAGGTATCAAGTGGTCAATCAGTACCCATGGGATGCCCAGCCTTTGACCTATTCTTGTCGTCACAGTATTTATGAACCTAGTCCAGTTTAATTTCTGATCAGTGATAATCCAGAATGTTGATAGTGGGGGACATGATGAAGGCAATGCCATTGAATGTCAAGGATAAATTACAAATGGCATTTATCACTTATCGTCTCATGCCTGAATGATACCTAGGTCTTGCTGAATGTAGGTGTGGGCTGGTTCATTTGCTTAACAGTTGCAAGTGGAATTGAACATTGTGTAGTCAACAATGAGCATATCCACTTCTGACTTTATGGTGGAAGGAAGGTCAATGATAAAGCAGTTGAAGATCATTGGG
The DNA here is from genome assembly GCF_053455715.1 of Rhinoraja longicauda. Taxonomy (NCBI): domain Eukaryota; kingdom Metazoa; phylum Chordata; class Chondrichthyes; order Rajiformes; family Arhynchobatidae; genus Rhinoraja; species Rhinoraja longicauda. Next base: position 11,092,853 of record NC_135981.1, read on the forward strand.
TCTAGGATATCATCCTGAGAACTTTCTGCAGTGATATCATATCCACCATACACAACTATCTTCCTTTGTACAAAGTCATGACTCCAGCCACAAGCCCATGTTCTCCTAGTTGTGATAGTGACAAGAAGACTATTACAAATTAATACCTAAATGAGACCGTGGCACACCAGGAGGGGTACACACTCATATTACTCAATGTGAGTAATTAAGGGCATGCATATTTGATTATTTGGGTATAATATTTAAAGTGCCCCTTTGAAACAGTCACATTTCAATTTTTGTGAGTACATCCAGGCAGATTTGAAATTTGGCATCTTCAATGGCAAAAGTACCTTGCTATCCAATCCACGCCCTGACTAGTCCATAGGTTGAAGTTGATTGCCTATGCTACCTTCCTTCTTCAGTAAACAGGGTCTCAGTTTAGCAACTCATTTTTTTTGTATAACATGTTAGATGATTTAAGGTCTTTCTCATGTAAATGTTAATGATCCTACAGCAAGAGCCAGCCAAGAGGAGGGGTGCTCTCCCACATGTTCAACCCAACATTTACCCTCAACCAACATTACTAAGGCATGGATCTGATCACTTGTCACGTTGCTGTTGGTTGTTCTTAGTTCACTAATTGTTAAGCTCCCGAGGCATTCTGAAATGTAGCAGAGATGTATATAGAATTTTCTCTTTGAATTATCGAGTAATTTAACATAAATCTGATTGAGGAAGCAAGATTCATGGACGTACATTATGGAAATTTTCACTGGAAAACCAGACAATCCTGTTCAAGATTAAATGGATGTATTTCAAAGATTTGTATCTGAGTTAGTGTCCTTAAGGCATGTTTAACACAAATTATTTGTCAAGCATATGTACCGTAAACTGCTGAAAACACAAAAGCCCTTCCAATTTCTGTCACAGATAACATTAAAAAATAAGTGTGATTGGAGGACCACCCTTGTTCTTAGTAAAGGTCCACTGAGAACTTCATAGCCAACATTCTGTAGATTTTAAGCCAAGAACCTAACTGCAATCTCAGGGTTATAAATGTCCTATGGAAATGTTTTAAAGAGCTAATTTCTACTCTGTTTATCCTTCAACCTACATCTGTAAAGTAGGTTATTTGGTCTTGTGGTTCACTGTGGTTGAAGACCTTGTATGCAAATTGACACAAAATGCTGGAGAAACACAATGGGTCAGGCAGCATCTCTGGATGACATGGATAGTCGACAATTCAGGGCAGGACCCTTCTTAAGAAGAGCCCAACGCTTTGATTTTTTTTTTGTAAATGTTCATCTGCAGTTCCATACGCCTACAAATTAACACTGTGTTATCCGCAATCGAACATTAAATATATATATATTTTTAAAAAAATATATATATATATATATAAAGACGCAAAATGCTGAAATAACAGAGCAGGTTAGGTATCTCTGGGGTACATGGATAGGTGACGTTTGGGGTTGAGGCCCTTCTTCAGAGGGTCTGCTGAGTTACTTCAGCACTTTGGGTCTTTTTGTATTAACCAGCATCTGCAGTTATTTGTTTCTACTAAATATATATATATATTTTTAAATGGCTGCTAGGCCCTTTGGGAGGTTCCAAGTTCGTGGAGAGGCAACTTAAATCTAGCCTTTTTTGAGATAGAAAGAAGATTGGGAGGGGAATTCTCAAAAACAAAACACATTGTGCCTGGTTTGCACATTCCACCCCAAATGAAAAATAAATGTCTCAGAGGCAGAAAATGCTGGAGTAACTCAGCGGGACAGGCAGCATCACTGGAGAGAATTTGGCTGAGAATTTGGAGAGAATTAGCGATTTGGGTGGCAGTCCTGATACCAAGTAAAGATGTGTTAATTCAATTGATAAATCTTATTTGTCTCGAGAAAGCACACAGATCTCACAGATCGACATCCTCTCTTCCCTGGTGGTGGAGGAAATCAATTGCAGCAAGTTGTAATTTCTGCACACAAGGAGCAGAGTTGAGGACGAGCAGATGGCCGAACAGTGTGTAGGTGAGTGGAGCTGCTCCCCGGGTCAGGGCTCCCAGGAGGGGCGAGGGGAGGGGAGGGTTGCTGCATGCAATATCGCGAGAGATAGAGGAGGCACTCTGCTTTATTGTTGATTAACTTTTAATCGGCTCGGCGGCCGCCCTCCCCTCCCCGAGAGGGGCAGGTCTGGGACATCCTCGCACTGAGACCCTGGCCCTGCCTGGGGGGGGGGGGTCTGTGAGTGAGTGGAGGGGACGAGCCGGTCAGAGGGCAGCTGTAAAGTGGTGGATGTGGTGCTTCATGCCCCGCTGTTAAATCCTGACCTCCCTCCATCCATCCTCCTCCTCCCCGGGACACCAGTGCATCGGGGACGGACAGCGGCCCGCCTCCTGTCACAGCCCGGGCCACCCTCCCGCCCGTTCGCCTCGAGTATCAAGGTAGGCAACCGCGGCGGCTGGAGAGGGGGGGCCAGGCCTCGCCCTCAGGGTTGTAGACCCCCCCCCCCCCCTCCCCTCCCCCCAGGCGGCCGCACTCACGGCGGCGGCGGCAGCAGCAGGTGTCCGCGCCCCCCAGGGGATGAGGGGGGAAAAATCGCCGGCGGCCTGAAGGTGATGAGGTAGTTCAAGGAAGGCCTGAGGCCTGGCCGGAGAATGGGCTGGGAATTGCGGGCTGGGCGAGGGGCTCGGCGACGCTAGCGGCTTAGGGGAGGGGGTTATTTTGACCTCCCTTCCCCGGTGAGGAGGTGATTTGGGGGGGGAGGGGGGGGGTAGACTCGGTGCCATTTAACCCTCTCCTCTCCTCCCCCCCCCACACCCCGGGTCCCCTCCGCTGCCAAATAGTGGTCCGCGGACAGCCGCACAGCGCACGCGCAGCCACAGGGCGGCCGAGGGGGGTTTGCGTGGACGGCGCCTGCGCAGAGGCGGCCTGGCCCGGAGCTGACCGTTCGCCGCATGCGCAGTCAGCCGGCTTGGCGTGCTGCGCCTGCGCAGTGGTCGCAGCGGCCAAAATCCCTGCGAAATAGTGAGTCCGGTGGGACCTGCTGCCGCCGGGGTCTCGAGAGGGACTGAGGGTAGCCTGAAGGTAAAAGCCTCTGACACAGGTGGCAACAGTCAATGACCGCGGGGATGCTCTCCCTCCAAAACCCTCTGAAAAACTTATCAAACCCACTCCCTCTGTGATCCCATCTCGCTCTCTGTTCCTACCCCTCACCTTTCCTTCCCTCCCTCCAGTCTGGTTCTGCTAAGTAATTTTATCTGTTGCGACATCAAAATAGATGTAAAGTCTGGCCTATATATCGTTAGAAATTCATTCTTTTTATGCTTCTGTACATTGTTTGAATAGAGTTTGACATGTTAGTTTGCTTCAAGTGCACTGCAGATTATGCACAGCTTTGTTTTTTTTTTAAAGGAATTTAAACGAGGAAAGCTGTGCCAACATTTCAAAGCATACTTTCCCTGTTCCTATTTTGTTTGATTAAATCGATTCATAATTTGATGCTCAAATATCATATCAGATATGTAGTACACAGTTTGTTATTGGGATTTTCTTTACTAGAAAGGTGGAGGATTTAATCTGAACTTTACACGAACTGCATCTATATTTAGAAATGCCATGAAATCTTTTTTTTAGTCGCTCAATTATATATTGTACATGTTTCTTGGCTGGTTTCACTGAATCAGGCCTTATGAGGAATCTTATGCATTTGTGAAAGGTTCACCCACTGTTTATCAGTTATATTGTTGACATTAATCCTATCAGTAGAAATGGTGTAAGGATGAGAATATGTACAGAGCCAGTTCACTGATATCGTATATTAATAATGGCTATACTGTTAACATTTCTAGAAAGAGAACGACTATGCATCGATGTATTTAAAACAATTGGTCCATGGACTCTACTAATCAAGTCAAGTCAAGTCAAGTCAATTTTATTTGTATAGCACATTTAAAAACAACCCACGTTGACCAAAGTGCTGTACATCTGATTAGGTACTAAGGAAAAAAATGAAACATACAGTAGCACGCAAACAGTTCACAACTCCTCCTCAATGAGCCTCAAACGCTAGGGAGTAGAAATAGGTTTTGAGCCTGGACTTAAAGGAGTCGATGGAGGGCAGTTCTGATGGGGAGAGGGATGCTGTTCCACAGTCTAGGAGCTGCAACCGCAAAAGCGCGGTCACCCCTGAGCTTAAGCCTAGACCGCGGGATAGTGAGTAGCCCCAAGTCGGCCGACCTGAGGGACCTGGAGTTAGAGAGGGGGGTTAGAAGATTTTTGATGTAGGGGGGGAATGTCCATTTAGGGCTTTATACGTGAATAGGAGGAGCTTGAAGTTGATTCTGTACCGTACAGGGAGCCAGTGGAGAGAGGCCAGAATCGGGGTGATGTCCCTTTTTCGGGTACCCGTCAGGAGTCTCGCTGTGGCGTTTTGGACCAGTTGCAGGCGGGACAGGGAAGATTGGCTGATCCCAGTGTATAGGGAGTTGCAGTAGTCTAAAGGTTTGATTTTAGCTATGGTTCAAAGTTGGAAGAAGCTGGCTTTTACCACAGCGTTGACTTGCTTATCAAATTTTAATGCAGAGTCAAATATCACGCCGAGGTTTTTGACATGCGGTTTGACTAGGCAGGATAGACTTCCAAGACTGCCTGTTATCGATTTGATGGAGTCGGGGGGGGGGGGGGGCAAATAGGATGACCTCAGACTTGCTCTCATTTAATTGGAGGAAGTTCTGTGCCATCCAACATTTTATGTCCTCAAGGCAGTGTAAGAGGCTGTTTAAATTTGACTGGTTGTTGGGTTTCAGGGGGAGGTAAAGCTGAGTGTCATCGGCATAGCAGTGGAAAGAAATGCCGTGCCTTTGAATGATTTGGCCAAGGGGGAGCATGTATAGAGAGAAGAGAATGGGGCCTAGGATGGAGCCTTGTGGAACTCCGCAGGAGAGGCTAGCTGGAGCAGAGGAATAACTGCCTATGTTGATGGCGAAACTCCTATCTTTGAGGTACGAAGCGAACCAGCTCAGGGCAGTGCCATCAATGCCAACCGCGTACCGGAGATGGTCAATAAGGATGGTGTGGTCCACTGTATCGAACGCTGCGCTGAGGTCGAGAAGGAGCAGGATTGCACAGTCGCCGGTGTCGATGGCGAGAAGCAGGTCGTTGTGTACCTTCAACAAGGCAGACTCTGTGCTGTGGTGGGCTCTGAAACCTGACTGGAAACTTTCCAGGATGGTGTTTTGGTGCAGGTAGGGCACTAATTGGTTTAGAATTGCCTTTTCAAGGATTTTTGACAGGAATGGCAGTTTGGAAATGGGTCTGTAGTTGCTAGGCAAGGTGGGGTCTAGGTTACGTTTTTTCAGTAGGGGCTGGACCACCGCGTGCTTGAAACTGGTTGGAACAGTGCCAGTGGCCAGAGAACTGTTGATAATAGAGAGGATGCTGGGACCGGCTATTGCAATGACATCCTTCAGAAGGGCAGTGGGGGCAGGATCAAGGGGGCAGGTTGCAGGTTTCATAGCGGAGACAAGCTTTGCAAGGGAGGATAGAGTGACGGGTTGGAAGCAGTCCAATTTAGATGAACAGACTAGTGAGACAGCTAGGTCACGGGTGGGAGGGGAAATGTTCATTCTAATGTTCTCAACTTTGTTGGTGAAAAATTTAGCGAATTCTTCGCACTTAGCAGGGGACCCAACTAAGCTGGTACTGGGGGCGGGACATATGACAGAGGTAATTGTTCTAAATAGGACCTTGGAGTTATGAGAGTTTTTGGAAATAAGGTCGGAGAAGTATTGTGCTCTAGCAGACTTTACTGCTTCCTGGTATTTGAGAAGATTGTTTCTCAGAATTTCGAAAGAAATTTGAAGCTTGTCACATTTCCACCTCCTTTCTGATTTTCTGCACTCCCTTCTTAGGGCTTTGGTGGTGTCATTGAGCCATGGCCGACCTTTGGGCTTAGGCTTTTTCATTTTAAGCGGAGCGATAAAATCCAGGATGGAAGAGCAAGTGATATTAAATAAATAGGCGAGATCCTCAGTGCTGAGATGGGGGGGAGAGGCCTCAATAGTGCAGATGTTGGGGGCAGCTGTGAGAGCCTCGGAGAATTTACTGGCAGTCAGTGAATTTATGTCGCGGGAGTAGCGAACAGGGAGATGAGATTTTGCGGGAGATAAAGGCAGAGATGTGTCAAAAATGATAGCGCTGTGGTCCGATAGACAGGCTTCAGTAGTTTCAATGTTGTTGATTGGGAATCCGGACGATAACACTAGGTCGAGAGTATGGCCTAACTTGTGAGTGGGTCCCGTGGTGTGAAGAGTCAGATTGAAGGACTCAACCAGGTGCATAAATTCACTCACAAGAGGCTTAGTGGGACAGCAAACATGAATATTAAAGTCACCAAGAATCATGATCCGGTCAAATTTGGGCAAAATGCTAGAAATCAGATCAGCAAATTGGGTGATGAAGTCCTTATGCACTTTTGGTGGGCGATACACAAGAACAATTAAGAGGGGATAGGCTAGGCCTACTTTAATTAGTTGCACCTCGAAACTGGAGAAATGATCAGCGTTCAGGAGGCGGCAGTTAAATGTTTCTTAAACACAGTGGCTAAGCCCCCACCGCGTCCGGAGAGCCTAGGCGAGGTGAAGAAGTCACAGTCATCAGGACAGAGTTCCACGAGTGGAGCAAGCTCACCAGGGTTAAGCCAGGATTCTGTGAGCAGTAAGAAGTCCAATCCACGGGTGGTGAAGAAGTCGTTGAGGATGAAGGTCTTGTTCTGTAGGGATCTTGCGTTGATCAGGGCCACTTTAGCAGGGACAGCAGGGACAGCAGGTGAGCTTCGGTCTGGTAGCGGCTCCCACGCCAGCGGGCGGAGGTTCAGGGAGACCACGCCGCTGCGCTTCACAGATGGCCTTGTTGGGAGCCCATTAATGGCAGGGAACTCATTAGAGCAGTTGTATTCGCAGAGGTTTATTCAGCATTATCTTATCATATCATATCATATCATATATCTACAGCTGGAAACAGGCCTTCTCGGCCCTCCAAGTCCGTGCCGCCCAGTGATCCCCGTACATTAACACTATCCTACACCCACTAGGGACAAATTTTTTTTTTTACATTTACCCAGCCAATTAACCTACATACCTGTACGTCTTTGGAGTGTCGGAGGAAACCGAAGATCTCGGAGAAAACCCACGCAGGTCACGGGGAGAACGTACAAACTCCTTACAGTGCAGCACCCGTAGTCAGGATCGAACCTGTGTCTCCGGCGCTGCATTCGCTGTAAAGCAGCAACTCTACCGCTGCGCTACCGTGCCGCCCTCGCTGCGCTACCGTGCTTGTGGAATGAATGGAAAATAATTTTCATGTGAAGTTGTGACAGCTGTTTCCAGCCCTAGATAGTTGAGATATTTCTCTCTCTCGCTCTCTTCATTGTTTCAGCAGCTTGTATTATATGTTGTTTCTACTTGATCCACAACATGTGTTGGATGCCTTTTATAATTTAGATTGACTCTGACCATAAGCAGCATCAGGTTTAATTGTCTATATGCAGTGCCCTCCATAATGTTTGGGACAATCATGAATGACCCATCATTTATTTATTTACCTCTGTACTCCACAATATGAGATTTGTAATTGAAAAATCCCATGTGGTTAAAGTGCACATTGTCAGATTTTATTAAAGGGTATTTTTATACATTTTGGTTTCACCATGTACTAATTATAGCTGTGTTTATACATAGTCCCCCCCCCCCCCCATTTCAGAACACCATAATGTTTTGGACACATGGCTTCATAGGTGTTTGTAATTGCTCAGGTGTGTTTATTTGCCTCCTTAATGCAGGTATAAGAGAGCTCTCAACACATAGTCTTTCCTCCAGTCTTTCCATCACCTTTGGAAACTTTTATTGCTGTTTATCAACATGAGGACCAAAGTTGTGCCAGTGAAAGTCAAAGAAGCCATTATGAGACTGAGAAACAAGAATAAAACAGTTAGAGACATCAGCAAACCTTAGGCTTACCAAAATCAACTGTTTGGAACATCATTAAGAAGAAAAAGAGTATTGGTGAGTTTACTAATCGACAAGGGACTGGCTGGTCAAGGAAGACCTCCACAGCTGATGACAGAAGAATTCTCTGTATAATAAAGAAAAATCCCCAAACACCTGTCCGATAGATCAGAAACACTCTTCAGGAGTCAGGTGTGGATTTGTCAATGACCACTGTCCGTAGGAGACTTCATGAACAGAAATACGGAGGCGACACTGCAAGATGCAAACCACTGGTTAGCTGCAAAAATAGGATGGCCAGGTTACAGTTTGCCAAGATGTACTTAAAAGAGCAACCATAGTTCTAGAGAAAGGTCTTGTGGACAGATGAGACGAAGATTAACTTATATCAGAGTGATGGCAAGAGCAAAGTATGAAGGAGAGAAGGAACTGCCCAAGATCCAAAGCATACCACCTCACCTGTGAAACACGGTGGTGAGGGTGTTATGGCCTGGGCATGTATGGTTGCTGAAGGTACTAGCTCACTTATCTTCATTGATGATACAACTGCTGATGGTAGTAGCATAATGAATTATGAAGTGTATAGACACATCCTATCTTCTCAATTTCAAACAAATGCCTCAAAGCTCATTGACCGGCGGTTCATTCTACAGCAAAACAATGATCCCAAGCATTCTGCTAAAGCAACAAAGGAGTTTTTCAAAGCTAAAAAATGGTCAATTCTTGAGTGGCCAAGTCAATCACCCGATTTGAACCCAATTGAGCATGGTGTTTATATGCTGAAGAGAAAACTGAAGGGGACTAGACTCCAAAACAAAGATAAGCTAAAGATGGCTGCAATACAGGCCTGGCAGAGCATCACCAGAGAAGATACCCAGCAACTGGTGATGTCCATGAATCGCAGACTTCAAGCAGTCATTGCATGCAAAGGATATGCAACAAAATACTAAACATGACTATTTTCATTTACATGACATTGCTGTGTCCCAAACATTGGGGTGCCCTGAAATGGGGGAACTATGTACAAACACTGCTGTAATTTCTACATGGTGAAACTAAACTATAAAAATGGCCTTTATTAAAATCTGACAATGTGCCCTTTAACCACATGTGATTTTTTCCATTACAAATCTCAAATTGTGGAGTACAGAGGCAAATAAATAAATGATGGGTCTTTGTCCCAAACATTATGGAGGGCACTGTATGAAGATTCCTTTACATTTCTATATATTTAGTGCTTTAAATTATTTTTTTCTTCCAGATGCTAAATACTATTCATTTAAGCTTCATATTATCGACACTTTTAACATAATGTGAGGAATCAAATTATTTATCAGAAGGAAGGCATTGGACAAGTGAATCGAATGGCCATTTCCCAAGCATGGCATGGTCTTGTGATTTTCTTTTTTTGGTAGATAGTAAGCCATGATGTAGTTGGAGCACTTGTTTGTTCCTTAGCATATAACCTAACCTTGTAATTTCTTGAGGAAAAACTTCTGTAATTAGATTTCCACATTCTCTCTGTTCTTGTGAAACCTGTCCAAAAATGTTGTTTTGGCATTTGTCACAAGATGAGGCCAGTGTTATTAAATTGAATGGGTGACAATGGACTGGTGAATTTTGATCTTGGAAGTTGTGCTTCATGATTTCAAGAAATTGAATTTATAAACTAGGTTCATACTGCACCATACATCCTGTATAAATCTGAAGAAGGGTCTCGACCAAAAACGTCATCCTTTCCTCTCCAGAGATGCTGCTTGTCCCGCTGAGTTACTCCAGAATTTTGTGTCTACCATGTATAAATCTCATCTATATTACAATACGATACGATAGAACTTTATTTATCCCAGGAGGGAAATTGATCTGCGAACAATCATAAAAAACGCAAAAACACAAAATACATGAAACATGAAATTAAAGTGACGAGTGGAAAGGATTGGGGATGTGCAAAGACTTTGGGGGCGGGTGGGTGTCAGTCTCAGTCTACCCCATGACAAAAGGGGGAGGAGTTGTACAGTTTGATAGCCACAGGGTAGAAGGATCTCCTGTGGCGTTCTGTCCTACAAGTTTTTTTTAAAAATTGGATACATTTGCTGGTGTTGATTGATATACTGGACCATTGTATTGAGGTTAGTTATGGTGTATATTTGGAAAGTGAATTTGGCTATTTGTTAGACTAAGAGGAACTGTTGTAATAGCATTTTTAAAGGGTTTTGGCAGATCTTCAGTTGTAACATGCCATTTATTGCAGTGTTATGCGAGGTGAGGTTTGCCAAATATAATCTTGGGCCCCAAGGTTATGTTCCTAGACATTCAAGTAACTCAATGTCTGTGCAAATATTTTCTTCTGAGATGAGATGTGCTTTAATTCATTTAAATCCCATTTGTATTATTAGCTGCCAATTTCTCAGATTTTGCTGCGAAGAAGGCTTTAAGGAAGTGATGGTATTGGTTTATTATTGGTGTAGATAGAGATACAATGCGGAATAGATTCAGTGGGAAAAACTTTATGTACTATCCATTAAATATGCCATACATGAGTACAAAAGGTAGTACAAAATAGAACCTAAACATAGTACAGAATATAGTGCAGCGATGTAGATTTTTAGAAAAGGTGCATGGGCCACAACAAGGTAAATTGGAAGATCGTTTAGTCTTTAGTTTATGAGAGCCCATTCAATAGCAGTGAAGATGTTCTTGAATCTGAGGGAATGTGTTTTCAAGCTTTAGTATCTTCTGCCTGACGGCAGAGGACTGAATGATGTGACGAATGTTGGACTAAACATTGTCAAAACTTACCATGTGTTGGCACCACGAGTCTAATTCAGACAGGATGTTCTAGCAACCCTCATGGGCATGAATAAAATATGTGAAATATTTAGAGTTTTTTCTCAACTTTTCCTGTAAAGCTGTAAATTGCATTTCCAGAAATATTGCAGGTTGAGACCTTCAAGCTGGCAATCGGGGGTTCCCATTGTAATGCAGATTATAAAATTTAGATCAGCGAAATTCTGCTTTATCATAGTGCAAATATTCCTATTTCAAAAAACGTTTTATAGCTGATATTTTCTGGAGACAGCAGTGAAGGACCGAAGCCCACTGTTCAAGGTGATCCCAAGGCTGTGGAGATAGGAAAGGAACATGATATTCCTTCCTCATACAGATCAGGTGGAGGGGGAGGGATGCTCTTGACTAAATTACCATGAATGGAGCAAGCCTGATGGATTGAATGACATTTCCTCCTCCTTTCCCCACTCCCCCTCTCCCCTTTCTGCCCCGCCCCTTCATCTGAATAGTCTGATGTTCTTCATTGAAGTGAGAACAGAAGGGTAATGGAGTAAATGCTGCAGTCAGATAACGTATAATCAAAGCCACTATTTTGAAAAGCAGCAATAATGGAGACCAATAATCCTCTGGAGATAATTATTTTTAAATTATTTATATTTTGTAAACCTACTGCCCACTTCAACCTGTAGTGGAAAATAAAATAGCACTTTTAAAAAATCTCTTGGAAGTGATAGGCTAAAATAGGATTTTGAAGTTAGCTGACGTATTACTTCTATCTGTTGCCGGGAGAGTCCATGTAATTATTAACTGGTCTCTTAAATATCATTAATTGGGTAATCATTAGAGATCATACTTCTGGGTAAAATGAATATTTTCTAAAGAGCCAGTTTAAGAACAGTCAGCTGATTCATGTAAAGCAAATTGTGTCCAATAGAGTTTTTGTGGCGCACAGTATATTGGCAAAGGATGTTTTTACTGGTTGTGTCAGTATAAATTTTCCAAATGAATATGGGTTGTGAAAATGTGCTGCATGTGTCGATTGAATGGTGATACCACCCAGGAATGGCGTGGGTTAAAACATTCGACAGAATACTGGTTAATAAATGTTATGACAGGAGGTGCAAACATCAGAGTTCAGTGTCAGGATCATTGTTCACCTCAATGATCTGCACATGGCTTTAAGGGCATAAAATTAAACTATACAGATGCTGCAAAAACAATTTGGATATCAGAAGGGTTGCTTGAAATACTTAGATGTCCGATGAAAGGGGAAATGTGTGTTGATGTTGAATAAGCAGTTAGTTTGTCTTAAATGACACAACTTTTAAGAGATTATGAAGTTAAAGGACATAAAAACAGAATATATTTTACCTTTTGATGTAGGAGAGTTGTACTTGGGCTTACTATTATAGAATATAGAGTACAGCCTCTTTGACCCACAGTGTCTGTACCAAACATGAAGACAGACAGACAGACAGACAGACAGACAGACAGACAGACAGACAGACAGACAGACAGACAGACAGACAGACAGACAGACAGACAGACAGACAGACAGACAGACAGACAGACAGACAGACAGACAGACAGACAGACAGACAGACAGACAGACAGACAGACAGACAGACAGCTTGCTTGCTTGCTTGCTTGCTTGCTTTATTTGTCATCCAAATTGGACGAAATTATGTCACCCACAGTCCAACAACAAAAGCATCAAAATAGGCATTAAAATTACACAACCCCAAAAACACACAAAAGAAGAAACATCCATCAAGAAAACATCCATCACAGTGAGTCTCCTCCAGTCCTCTCCTCACTGTGATGGAAGGCCACAATGTCTTTTCCCTTCTCATGCCGTCCTCTCCCGCGGTCAGGTTGTTGTGGTTGCAGGCCGCGCCGGACGGTCCGCAGCGGGCCGAGCCTAAGGCGAGTCGCAGCCGCTCCCGCAGCCTCCGAAGACGGCCGGCTCCGCCGATGATAAGTCCGATCCGGGGCGGGCGAACACGCTGTCGCTGCCGCTGTTGCTGGCCATGATGGGAAGGTGTCTCGACCTGAAACGTCACCCATTCCTTCTATTACCCATTCCAGAGATACTGCCTGTCCCGCAGAGTTACTCCAGCATTTTATGTCTATGATGCCAAGCCCATCTCTTACCTACCCGCACATAATCCACATCCCTCCGTTCCCTGTATAACCATATGTCTATCCAAAAGTCTCTTAAATGGCGCTATCATATCTGCTTCAACCACCACCTCTGGCAGTGCACCCCAGGCACTCACCGCCCTCTGAGTGTAAAAACTATTTTGCTGCACATCTTTTTATATGTGCATCTTTATATCTTTATATATACAAGAAACATCATCTTGTATGTTTCTTTGTATGTATGTTCCCAAAATACAGTCAAAACGATATACGATAGCACAACAATTTTAGGGCCACCTTACTCACCATTCGCCTGCGGTGTGCAGTATCAAGTTTCGTTATATTTTAAAGGTAATTAATTAAAAAAAAATTAATAAACTTTATACTGTGAATGGGACAAGTTTCAACGTGGCAGTCGCGCCTGTGCAGTGCGCTCCCATTTGCCGGGCCTGTGCAGTTGGGGGAGGGTTGCCGGGCCCGGCGGCGATGCGCCCAGAAGTAATGAAGAGACGGAATTTGAAATAACTGAACGTCTCTTGCGTCATAACGGGACCCCAACGTGTCCTAGTCCGGGTCATCTAGTCTTCTTTAAGCTCTGCCTCCCTCAACTTAAAACTATGTCTATTATTTGATAGTTCAACCCTGGGAAAAAAGGTCTGGCTGTCTACTGTATCTATGCCTCATAATTTTTTCATAATTACTAATAGCAGGCTTCTGTGAAAGAGCAGAGAGATGACTAGATCAATCCAAATTATTGTCATGCCACAGTTCGAATGTGATGTCTAGTTTTGTGCGGATTGTAATAGGAATCATGTTAAGACCACAGGAGAAAATGTTGCAGAAATGTTCTAATTGATTTTGCTACACAAGTAAAGAAAATTGTGACCATCACAGAAGAGATCTGAGGTGAATATTTCAATTTGAAGGAATTTTTATGGTGGTAATCCTGTAGTAAACTAGTTTTCACTGCTAAACAATTTGGCACCTGAAGACAATAGGTTTAATATTTGGGAATAAAACAGAAGATAAATTTCCCCTTTTGCTCAAACTGGTTGCAAAAAAGAAAAATAATTGACTGTAAGCTGTACCAAACAGGATTTATAACATCTCTTTTAAGAGAAATGGATAAATATTTAATAAAGGAGAATTGTTAAAGGGGCATCGAAGAAAAGATCAAATGAACAGGATTTGGTGGACTGCTCTTTTTTTAGTAGGCCCAGCAGCTTCGTTCTCCTGTAATATTCTCTGTGATTCTCCTTGGCAATATTCTATGACAGTGCAGACAGGAAGTGTGTCGTCTTAAGATGAGGTAGGTGCTCGACAGTGAAGGATGGTTAGACCAGTGCATGAGGTATTATTCGGTCCTTATTTTTTAATTATCCTTTAACTTTTGAAATGTGTTTGTTTTTCTTCCTCATAATCTTGAGGTTGAATCAATCAATGCAGACCTTCAGCTAAAACAAATGGGTTTTTTTTTCCCTTTCCTATTTCCCCGCCCCCACCTCGCCCTCAGTGTCTTTTAAGGGATAATGCTTTGAACCAGATTTTGTGTACGTACATGGAATGTAGACACATTAAACCATTGTAACAATCTCATGTGAATCTCTGCATCATATCTGTGCAAACCCGGTGGGAAATGAGTTTTCTTCTTTAAAAAATCAGTGCTCAAAATATGTACCTGATAAATAATTTGAATGGTTGTTCTCAGATGGCATATATTCGCATAAAGGCAAATTCACAGGCACTTTTATGAAACGCTACTTCCGAATAAGGCTGAAGGGCCTGATCCTTTTAAGGTGAGCCTGTGTTTTTGGTTCATAATTCTGAGCTCCAGTCCACTCTTCTGAAAACTGAATATGTCATTTCCAAAGTCTCCATTTTGATTAAATTTGAAGGTCTATTCTATAGAGGGTGTATGCGGAATTGGATGCTTGTCATGGCCACATGCAATTGTGATCTGTGTACTAAAGGAGCTATTTCATGTAAATTTACTGTTTATCTCTTGAGAAGTAATATCCATTCCACAAAGCATTACAAACACATCTTCACTCTGGTACTTTCTTTGATACCTGGAGTTCTGTTTGCAATTCTGCACTACCATTTCCAAGCTGACATGCAGCACTTATTGTATTTTTTCCTTTGAAATGGCTCTGTTTCAAATTTGTTGTTTTAAAAGTGAGCTTTGTTATTTTAGAAAATTGTGCTTTAAAACAAAAATGTAATTGCTGTTTTATTTCTGTTTGAAGACCCCAATGGTCAGGTATTGGGTAACAAATGATTAGTATCATATTTAATTTTTTACTTTAAGTTAGCATATTAGAAATGTATTATTAATAGCTCCTTGCTGTCTGTTTTGCCTGAAACTTCTTTGAGTTGACACCTTTTCTTGTTCTACCTGTGCCCAGTGTAATTAACAGTACCTACATCTTGGATAGGTAATGAAAAGCTAGCCATTTAGTTTGTGTACTGGTGCAAAAGTAAATTTGAGTTACTCCTTTGGGGTAGAAATCTCAAGGGTATTTTTGTTAATTTTTGTGCTATACATTGTTTTGTCTTTTGGTCCCTAGCTCCTTTTGTAGTTGAAGTAAAGCTTCATCTAAACTTTTGTGCTGATTTTCTTTTACAAATTGAATTTAACAGAAATAATATTTATGACAATGCTGCAAATCTTTTCCCATGATGCAAAAGGCTCAATTGTGTTCATTATATTTAACATTTTCTGCATGTATGCTTATACAGTTTTATCAAACCTTAATTTTTGGAAGTGCATTAGAATTAGAGCTGCACGTCTAATTTTGAATTGCAATCTTGGAATGGGGGTTTTCTATGAATGAAAATCATTGCATTCATCCTTGAAAGCTGGACCTTGAGTATACTTTTAAATTTTGTTCCATTTTGCTCATTATGTTTTAAAATCAATCAGCTGCTTTATTTGGACGTGGGGTCCTCCTGGCCTTTTGTGATTTGCAGCAGTGAACACACTATTTGTTACTGTTTTGGAAAGGGTGCATAGTGGGAGCCTTGTTTCCTCCTGGAAAGGTGAGCTGCCCAGGTATGAATAGTACGGGAATTGTGGACTTGAGGATAAAACTGAGATTGTTGATGTTTTAACAGCTCCATTTAGGATAAAAAATAAAGCTGGGCTGAAAATGCAAGCTGCCATTATTTACTTATTCCATCTATAAGATGCTCTTCAATTTGTATACATGATTGTTGTTCAGTTACATCTGATATGCTGACGTTATACTGCATTAACGCTGCTCCTATGAATGCAGTTTGTTGATTTGGCTCATTATTATATGACTGGAAAACAAAACTCAAATGAGCAGTTTTCAGTTTAATCCAACAAAGTTGCTATGCCTGGCGTGCTAAAACGAAGCAATATATTTTACTGATCTACATTAATAATGACAAATGATGTGCTGTATTTTTAATTAGCAAGCAAGGCACACTCCTGGGTTTGAGTCTACAACCCAGCCCTGTTGCAGAGAGTAGTTCCAGAAATGCAACCCAAGAAGATGTTTTCTTTGTTGGAGAACTGCAAAGGAAGGGGCTAAAAGTAGGAAAAACAGTCTACCTTCAGAGGTTTGAAGTGAGTTGTGTTGGGGTGTGTTGAGAAATTTAGAATAAAAGGCCTAATTGTAGAATGGATGTAATGTATATCAAATGTTTAAAATTTTAATTGAATCCAAATGTTCAGATAGAATTAAATTCTGTTCCACTCAGCATGCAGTACATGTGCATTATGTTAAATGTGTAATGTCATACATTTGCTCCATGCCAAAAATTGAGATGCTGTTTTAGGAAGTTCAGTATTCTGCCAATTGATTTTTGAATTAATACTTTAATCCAGTCCCTCAAATGCAACATTAGCTTGGACTGTGTTTTCTCTGTTTTTAAATAAAATACATATGATTTCCACTTGTTCTCACTTTTCCCCATACTCCTTCCTGAGTAGACATGCAGATAAATATCATAGAAATCTTGAGTCATAAGCAAATGCTCTACTAAAAAACGATATGCCATATCTTGCTTTTAAATACAGAATTTGAGTTGGGGGATAAATATTATTTCTATTACACATGATTTCCTCTCTTATGACAATGTGCTAATTCCATTGAACGCCAAATATTTTGGATGATTCATTGTGTCTGTTATTTTAAAAATCATGCCGCAGGATTCATGGCTACTGCAGGTATCGTAGTGCATCACGTAAGAAGGACTATGCTTGTGAATAATAACATTAATGAATATTTTGAAAAGGGGAGAAACGATGAAAGACCAAAGCCATCCTCCAAGTTTTCTTTTGGATAGATCACCACACCACTGATAATGTGCCTTTTAAATATTCCTTTAAGACCACTTGGATTCTCCTTATGGTGGACTGAGAAACATTGCTCATTTGGAGAAAAGTAAGGTGATGTTTGTCAGTCTTGAAGCCTCATCCCTTGGTAGCCATGTATGAGGGCAACATCTTGTTTTTTTTTTTAAAAAGCCAGTTTCTTCTGCACGAATCACTTGTTTACGAGAGTAGCTATCTTCTGCGATTTTAAATGGGTGGGCTTTAAAAGTTGGCTATTGAACTTTGGAATGCTGTACTGCAGATTGTAAGACTTGAGCATAATAATAATGTAATAATAACACCCTCATTTATGAGTTGCAATAATGACATGGTATTAAGGAGTGATAAGGTTACCAGGATGTTATCAGATTGTTATCCTCTGATTTGTTTTGGTATCTTTTGAAAAGATTTCTGCTGCCACAGTGTCTGTATTTGCTGCCTATCCCACTGGACAAATATTAATCAGGTTTGCGTTATTCTTGAAATGCTCAAATCGTGAAGGTATCGGAACATTCAGAAGATAGATGATATGCCTCATTTTCTTTCAAGTCCTGCCATAGGATCTCACATTTTCCTGGGTCATCATGAAAATGGAGAGAACATGCCATTGAACATGCCATCTGATATTGTAACCAGCACTTAATCCTGTTTCCATTCTCGACATTAACGCATCTGCCTTTTAGCAGTACTACACTTTGTCAATGTTTTGGTACCAACTTTTATTATGTCTGCAATACTAAGGATTGCTGTCATTGGTGCAAGATTGAACAAGTGGCAAATGTACACTAAATGTACACATTATGTTAATTATGTCCAGTTTGGTATTATTGATTATAGCATGCTGTCATTTCTTGGAGGAGGTGCAACCCTCAGCCGCTTTGCCTTTTGTGCGTATCTTGTGCGACAACGGCAAACTATCCTGGTGGTGAATCGTAATGTGTGGGCTTAAGGAAGTCAAAACGGCTGGAGGAAGTGCAAAATCACGATGGATGAAGATTGGCATATTTTGTATTAACATAAGCTCCATTAATCAAGGACTTGGACCCCAAAGATCCGATTGCGTTATAGTGAAAATTTGTAAATCCCAGATACCTGCATTTTTCTGGGTTTGAAACTAACCTTTTGACTCTGCAATATGATTATTATTACGGCAACATTCTCCTAGTTCGTGTGAGATTATATAGAATGCCCTGGTGATCGCTTGGATTTTTTTTGGAGAGGAGCACTCCTTATATCTGGGCTTTAATTTATTTTTGTTATCTTATTGTTGAGTTTCCTTTGTTTCATTTGGTTGTCAAGTTTTCTACATTACAGTAAATCCTTTTTATTATAGATATTGTTATAACGGCTTTTGGTTATAGTGGACCAAATTACCTACCTTAATCACCAGGCCGCACCGCCACCCCTGCCGCTCTTAGGCTGTGCTGCCGACTCCACCCCGGCCACTTCCAGGCTGGGCGGCCCGGGGCCCACAACGTCTCACTGGCTGCGTCCAGGCCGGACATACTGCCACCACCGCCGGCCCACACAGCTTCCTCGGCCGCTTTCTGGCCCCACCTCAAAGTCAAAGTCAAAGTCAATTTTATTGTCAATCCTCAGCCAGTTTACACAGACAGAAAATCGAAATACCGTTTCCCACAATCCCGAGGAACAAAGTGCATAAAACTAAGTTAAAATTAAAAAGGCACAGCAAACAACAATCAACATAAAATATAAAATATAAAATATAGTCACTTCAAATGCGTTAAAAAAAATTTTTTTTAAAGTGTCTGGTGCTGGATGTGCGTGTGTGTGGGGTGTTAAAGTCCAGGTCCAATAGGGGCAGGGGAGAGAGGAGGAAGGGAGGGGAGAGAGTTCAGCATCCTGACAGCCTGGTGGAAAAAACTGTTCTTTAGTCGGGTGGTGCTTGACCTCAGGCTGCGAAACCTTCTCCCTGAAGGCAGGAGGGTGAAGAGGCTGTTGGAGGGGTGGAAGGGGTCACCCACAATGCTCAATGCTTTGCGGGTGAGGCGGGTGGTGTAAAGGACCAGGAGTGTTGGGAGTGAGGCGCCAGTGATCCTCTCAGCAGTGTTCACTATGCGCTGCAGGGTCTTGCGGCTGGAGGCTGTGCAGCTTCCGAACCACACAGTGATGCAGCTGCTGAGGATGCTCTCGATGGCGCCTCGGTAAAAAGTGTACATGATGGGTGTGGGGGCTCCCGCTCTCTTCAGTTTGCGGAGGAAGTAGAGGCGCTGCTGGGCTTTCTTGGCGATGGACGTGATGTTGTTGCTCCAGGAGAGATCCTCGGTGATGTTCACCCCCAGGAATTTGGTGCTGCTCACCTGCTCCACAGCAGCACCATTGATGGTCAGTGGGTGGGGGTGTTGGGTGTGCGTTCTCCTGAAGTCGACAACAATCTCCTTTGTTTTCTCCACATTCAGGAAGAGATTGTTGTCTGTGCACCACGCGGCCAGCTGGTCCACCTTCTTCCTGTAGTGGGTCTCGTCGTTGTTGCTGATGAGACCCACCACTGTTGTGTCATCCGCAAACTTGACGAAGTGGTTGGAGCTGTAGGTGGGTGTGCAGTCGTGGGTCAGCAAGGTGAAGAGCAGGGGGCTTAGCACACATCCTTGTGGGGCACCCGTACTCAGCGTGATGGTGTCCGATGTGTTGCTGCCGACCCGTACGGACTGGGGTCTGGCAGTGAGGAAGTCCAGCAGCCAGTTGCAGAGAAGGGGGCTGAAGCCCAGATTTGTTAGTTTACAAACCAGCTGCTGGGGGATGATGGTGTTAAATGCTGAGCTAAAGTCTATGAACAGCATCCTAACATATGAGTTTTTAGTGTCCAAGTGGGTGAGGGCTGGGTGTAGAGCAGAGGAGATGGCATCCTCAGTGGACCGCTTAGCTCGATATGCAAACTGAAACGGGTCCAGGGAGGGGGGGAGGTTGGATCTGATCTGCTTCATGACCAGCCTCTCGAAGCACTTCATGATGGTTGAAGTCAGCGCTACAGGGCGGTAGTCGTTGAAGCAGGATGGAGAAGACTTCTTGGGCACAGGTATGATGGTGGTCTCTTTGAAGCACAAGGGAACAACAGCCTGGCTCAGGGAGATGTTGAAGATGTCTGTGAGGACATCTGTGAGCTCAGCTGCGCAGTCTTTTAGCACACGACCAGGAATGTTGTCAGGTCCAGAAGCTTTCCGGGTGTTAATCCTTAACAGTGTGCTCCTCACACTGCCTGGTCGTTGGGGGGGGGAGTTGATTTCTGCGCAGGTGTGTTGCTCTGTGCTTCAAAGCGTGCGAAGAAGCCGTTGAGGTCGTTCAAGAGAGAGGTGTCACTGTCACAGGTCTGTGGTAGGGGTTTGTACTCCGTGATAGTCCTAATACCCTTCCACAGGCTCCGTGTGTCTCTGCTGTCACTGAAGTGGGCTGTGATGCGCCGGGTGTAGTGTTGTTTGGCTTTCCTGATGCCACTGGAAAGGTTGGCCCTGGCTGCTCTGAGACCGGCTGGATTGCCCTCTCTGAAGGCAGCGTTGCGGACCCTCAGCAGCCCATGGACCTCCCCTGTCAGCCATGGCTTCTGGTTAGCCCGGATGGTGATGGCTCTGGTGTGGGTCACATCGTCAATGCATTTGGTGATGTAGCCTGTAACTGTCTCTGTGTATTCCTGAATGTTGGTTGTGTTGTTGTATGTTGCTGCCTGCTTGAACATGTCCCAGTCTGTAGTCTCAAAGCAGTTTTGGAGTGCAGCTGTGCTGTCCTCTGACCACACACGTACCTCTTTTGAAACCGGTTTGGTGACTTTCACCCGGGGTCTGTATGCCGGTTTCAGCAGAACGGTGAGGTGATCAGAGAGGCCGATGTGGGGGAGGGGGGAAGCCTTGTATGCTCCTTTGATGGTCGTGTAGACAAGGTCCAAGGTGTTGTTTTCTCGTGTTGGGAAATCAACATGCTGGTATACTTTGGGCATGACAGTTTTTAGGTTAGCATGGTTGAAGTCCCCAGCTACGATGAGAAAGCCATCTGGGTGTGCTGTCTGCTGCTCAGAGATGGCCCGGTACAGTTCACAGAGTGCCTCCTCTCTGTCCTTGTTGTTGGAACTGGGAGGGATGTAAACAGCGACTAACAGGATAGCTGTTAGTTCCCTCGGGAGGTAGAAAGGCCGGCACTTCACAACCATAAACTCCGCCAGCGGTGAACAGTGTTTGTAGACCAACACAGCGTCCCGACACCAAGCATCACTGATGTAAACAATCACACCGCCGCCGCGAGTCTTCCCCCCGCTAACCGTAGCTCTGTCCGATCGGTAGCATGTTAGCCGGTCGAGCTGAACAGCGGAGTCCGGGATGTTGTCATTAAGCCATGTTTCCGTAAAAACGTAAACACAGCATTCCCTCACCTCACGCTGGGTCGACCGGAGAAGTCTTGTAGTGTCCATTTTATTGTCCAGTGAGCGTACATTAGCCATTAGCATGCTCGGAATAGCCGGTCTGTGTGGGCTAGCCGCTAGCCTAGCCCGGATGCCTCCGCGCTTACCCCTCTTCTGCTTCCTCTCACACCGCCTGCGGCGTCTCCTTTCCAGCCGGGGGGCAGCACTCGAGGCCGAGGTCGAGGTCAGGCAGAGTATTCTGAGGCCGCTAAGTTCCTCTGCAAGCGTAGCGTCCAGTGTTGATGATGTTGTTTTCTTGCCCAGCAAGAACTCACGACTATACTGTCTACTGCTGACTGTCCAGAGTTGTTGAAGTGACTCTGTCACTTGACACTTGGTCCAACTGCCTGTGGACTATGACTAATGACTCCACCGATCCTCATCTCTTCCCCGGTCGCTTGCAGTCATTTCAGTGACAATCACTTTCTCTGTTACAGCAGACAATTGGCAACAATGGACACCATTTTTCCCCCATGGTCCACAGTGTTTACTGTATTGTAACTAGACAAGAAGCACCAGATCAGGTGTGATCGAGAGCTGTAGCAAGTGCCACATTACAACCTTTTGTTACAATCTGATGCCTGCCTTTCTTTCTCCAAGATGGTTTATGTATGGCATGAGGGTTCAACTAGAGAGGACATCATTTGCTACCCTTGCACAAATAATTAGCTGCTACTTGAAAACACTTCAGTGTATCATTGACTCCCACAGTACAGGTACTGCCCCAGTCACAATTAATGTTTATCAATATATTTTCAATGTCTACTATCTGCCCAAGATCATAAAGAAATTATAAAGAGTTGTGATAGCTACTCAGTCCATCATATAAACCCCCCCTCTCCCATCGATTCCATATACACTACATGCTGACTAGGGAAAGCAGCCAATTAAATCAAGTAATTAAGGACCATATATAAGCCCTGGTCATTTTCTTTTCTCCCCTCTCTCCGATTGGGTTGAATATACAAAAGCTTGGGCATACATATGACCAGATTGAAGAAAAGCTGCTTCTCTGTTCTTATGTTCTTGAATAGATCTCTTGAATGCTCAGAATGTATTCCTGATCCCCCAATCTACCTCGTTGTGCCTCTTTTTTTTATCTGCACTTTCTCTAGTTTTAACCATGATCTGCACTGTTTCCTTTTTTCTTTTACATTACCTGTTCTCGTATTTGAAAAGTACTCATCGTTTGAAAAGTAATTGTACATGGATGATTTATCTGGTTAGCACATAGGACGCCACTGTACCTCAGTACTCATGGTAAACCAATAGCAGTAATTGGAGAGATTGTCTTGGGGCCATGCTTTTATGGGCATGACATACTTGGGGAATTTTTCACTGTGCCAGTAGATGCCAGTGTTTGAACCAAACTGGAACAGTCTAGCCAAAGGTGTAGAGAGTTATGGAGAGGAAATGTGCACCACACCCATGGTATTGTCTGGTCCTGTAACCCTTGATGTCTTCAGTGCTCCAAGTCCTATCTTTATTGTGCAGAGTGAATTAAATTGTGTGAAGACAGATTTCTGTAAAAGCATGACCGTGTGAAGGATTGTGTGCTTGGAACTTCCGGTTCAAATGCTTCAGCCTAGGCGTAGCCCTGCCATTGCTAAGGATGGAAACATTCATGGAGCTTCCTCCCACCACCTGTTAGTTTTTTGAAGCCAACCACTACTCCTGAATGCTTGTAACAGGACTTAAGAGCTTTCATCTGATCATCTTTGGCTCACAAAAATTTGTGTATTGATTGGTATGTGTACTCCAGTGTTATAATTTCACCAGGCTGGAACTATATAAACAGTATGGTTACTCCAGCACTTTGGGTCTCATATCTACGCTCATTCCAAAAGGTTTGAACTTGCAGAGTATGATACCTTAAGCTATCTTGTGAAAACAGCCAATTAAATTATGTAATTAAGGACCATTCGCACCCCTGGTCATTCTGTCTTCTCCCCCTCATTGCAATCCCTTACATGGGTAGAGATCAAGTCCTAAATGACTTTTTATTTTGAAGAACGGCATCTGAAGATCTATTTTTAACAATGACATTTGCGTTTTCTTTGTTGTATCGACCTTTTTTCCATCGTACTGAGTGCAAAGGAAAATTAACAAGAGAACAGAGCCATTATTTTCTCTCCCAGTGCTGTCATTATGGCTTCTGTGTCCCTGATAGTTCCAGATCTACCGTAGAAGGGTTGAACATGGATTGGTAATGTCCTTTTGCACAGATCTGTAATTTGTAAATTAATGTTTTATCAAAATTTGCCATAATATATAATAAAAAATAAAAAATAATTTAAAAAAATTGCCATGTGAGAACGTCTGTGCAAGTGCCACATGTTGTATGTGATGACTATTTTGAGATTTTTGATTCAGGTTATTTAGTTTTCCACCAAATACATGTTTGATATGCTACTACAATAATTCCTGTTATAAAGTGGCAGCCATGTGATATTGGTCTGCTCCAGTTGCATGATGTAGGCAACTGCTCTTTATCAGCTGTCTAAGTCTTGAAACCTGCATTCGTGCATTTCTATGCCTACTCTTTTGTGAGAAATTCCTACTCTTTGAAACAGCAAGTAATGAATTTCCCCTGGCATGTTTTGGAAGCCACATGCTAATTTTAATCTCTAATTTTGATATAGAAGTAATGTGGAGTAAGTGTGATGCATTCATTCATTGCTTGATGATTTGAAAAGTTGAAAGGGTTGGTAATCTTTATTTCTAAGAAAGGTACTTGACCTGTTTCGTACATTGCAAAACATAACCGAGAGATCGATTTCAATCTACAGATTTTGGGTTATGTTCGCATCAAAATTTGGATGAAAGGATTTTTTTCTGACTTTGTAAAAACCTGTAATTAGTTAAACATTTGAACTGCTGAGTGCAACAGGTAGGTTGCAGTTGTATCTTGTGCAGAACTGATGATTAATTCTGAAACTCCATGCTGATATTTTTGAACCATAGTACTCATCATTCCGTTTAATGTATAGATGCTTAAACCTTTAATTCAGAAGCTGACTGCTTTTAGTAGCCCCATAGGCGATAATTTTTAAAAAGGGCTGTGGCCTAGTAACCCATTTATTGTTGCATTTGTAAATATCTGTTGATTTTCAACTTTCTAACCTTTTTGTTTTTGTCTTTTGCCTTATTTGTGTTTTTCAGCTTTTTTTTGGAATGCCCCGTTTCATGCTTTGGTTCTACCAGGCCATGTGTGGTTTTACCTAGTATTTTGTTAGATAGGAAAATTCTTGGTCACTATTCAATTTTCCTGCAGATTGTTTTTCATCCCCCCCCCCGAGTTTCCATTGGGTGTAAGTGCCAAGAATGCTTTGGGCTGTTTTCGCTAAATTTATGAACTTATTGTAGTGTTAAGCTGACTTTTTTGAGGATCAGAATGTTCTTTCTGATGGTCATCTTTGTTGCAACTTAAGAATGTGAGGGATGGTGTAAGAAAGAAAATTTGGCTGGTGATATACCACCTCCCAGGCAACCTATTGTGTTAAGGATAGGCAGTGGGCAGAAAGTAAGTAAGGCAACATACTTCTGAAGAAGGGTCACGACTCGAAACGTCACCCATTCCTTCTCTCCAGAGATGCTGCCTGTGTGTCGCTGAGTTACTCCAGCACATTGTGTCTACCTTCGATTTAAACCAGCATCTGCAGTTCTTTCCTAAACATACTTCAGTTTGCAGATCATTGTATGTTCAATTTGAGTTCTTAATATGCCATTGTTAATTTGCGTTGGCAACAGCAGTATTTCATTTTCATGTTCCATCGCTCAAAATTATTTTTCCAGACATAACATCAAGATGCATTCATCATTTGGTTTACTTATTTGACCTCATTGCTGGATGAAGATTAAATGTACTTTCCCAATGCCCTGTTCCCAAATGGAAAAATTTAGATAAAAAAGGACAGTGCTGGAATAACACAGTGGGTCAGGCAGCATCTCAGGAGAACATTGATAGGCGATGTTTCAGATCAGGACCCTTCAGCCAAATTATAGTAGGGGACAGATAGCTGGAAAAAAGTGTGGTAAATATATATTATACTTATGCTCAAGTGTTTCACTTACTGTGGGGATAATTGTCTCTAAATTACACTGTTTGGCAAAGTGGGTAAGAAAACAAAAGGGAATACATTTAACAAGCCAACTCAGCCGGTGTTCCATAGCCAGGAAGTGAGGCTATGATGCTGTTATGCAGGGCATTTTGTGAGACCACACGGGAAGCAAATTCTCTCAGTACCCGAAGAAAGTACTTGCTTGCCATGGTTGAGAGTTTAAAATTCCTTGATGTTTAATATTGCCAATGTCTGTTGTGGCCTAACCACATTGAATTAACAGCCAAGTAGGCACACCTATTTCCAAAGGATACTGAGGAAATTCAGCACATCTGTAATAACTCTTGCAAACATCTACCGATGCATCACAGAAATCATCCTGTTGGGTTGTATCACAGCTTGGTTTGGGAACATCTGTGCTCAAGCCTGCAATAAATTGCAGAGACTTGTGTATGCAACCCAGTCCATCTTGGACTGTTCTCCCTGCCATTGACTTAATCTACATTTCATGTCTCGGATAAGCAGCTGACATAATCAGAGACTTGTCCAATCCTGGTCATGCCTCCTCCTCCTCTCCGCTCCCTTCGGTTAGAAGATGCAGCAGCTTGAAAGTGTGCATCACCAGACTCGGGAACAACTTCTTCCTCTTTGTCATCAGGCTTCTGAATGGTCTTTCTATAAGCTAGGATTCTATGACCCACCTCCACCCTGGTTAACTTTGTCTTTGGAATGGGTGCACTGAAATGCTGAGACTATTTTCAGCATTCTGTAGAAAATAGCCTTTGCATCTTCCCCTTGGTACTTGTGTTTGACTTGATTGTATTGAAGTATAGTGTTATCTGATTGGGATAACAGGCTGAACAAAGCTTTGCACTGTACACATGACAATAATAAAACCAAAAACCTGCAAAATCGTAGCATTGATTCCACAGATAAAAGGGTGTCTTTGAGGAGGAGTAAAATTGGTCAGCACTGTGGAGTTTAGAATTATGCAAGGTGACCTTATTGAAGTGCAAACCATTCTTGGAGGATGGAATTCCTTAACCATCGGAATTTAGAGCTAGGGAGCACACTGTTGGACCTAGGAAGCTGCTATTTATTTGGATGAAGAAAATCTTTAGATTTTTCTATTAGATAGGAACATGGATGCTTCGTCTTTGAGGATATTCGAGACAAACGATTTATACACAGACAGAAACAATCAAAGGATATGGGGATGAAGGGGTAATGTGATTCATAGAACAGTATAGCACAAGAACAAGCCCTTTCGCCCACAATGTCTGCCGAGCATGATGCCAATACTAACTCCTATCTTCCTGCACATAATACATATTCCTCAGTTCCTTGCGTATCCTTATACCTATCTAAAACTCACTCTTGAATGCCATTATTGTATGTGCCTTCATCAGTACCCCTGGCAGCATGTTCCAGGCATACGCTCTGAGTGTAAAGCAAAAATAAAACGTGCCCCCCACATCTCCTATAAACGTTGCCCTCTCTCCTTGAAGCTATGCGCTCTAGTATTTGATGTTTCCATTCTGCAAAAAAGGATTTTACTATCTATCTATGCCTCATAATTTTACATCTATCTGGTCTCCCTTCAACCTTCAGCGTTCCAGCAAAAACAATCCAAGTCTGTTTAACCTCTGTAGGAAAAAAACACTGCAGATGCTGGTTAAGTCGAAGGTGGACACAAAATGCTGGAGTAATTCAGCGGGTCAGCCAGCATCTCTGGAGAGAAGGAAAGGAGGAACATCTACCTGTAGCTAATGACGAGGATCAGCTATAATCTTGAGAAGCTGTATTGCCTACTATTTGTAGTAATGGAGTCATTTCACATGAAAACAGGCCATTCAGCAATTTTTTAAAAACCTCAAACCAGCAAGTCTTTCTCTGTAAATCTTAACTGATAAAACATAACTACCTGGTCTCTTGAATGCATGAGTATTGTTGACTATGTATCGTAATCATTCAACTACAGAAAACCTTATCTCGGCTTAGATACTTATTTCTGAGGGTGCTTTGAAGCAAATTTATCTAGCTGGATATTTGTTGAAACTGAAGAATGTCAGTGCCCTGGCAATATTTTTCACCATGTGGTGGTGCTGTATCATTTTCTATTGACACTGCTAATTAACGGTTTATCGTAGAAACATTTAATTTGTCAACATTTCCAAAAATAATTCTGAATTATGACTCAATTTAATTAGAAGCTCTAACTTTGAAACATTTAAAAAGTTGTGAAGGAAAGTTGGTGATATTAATAGATATTAGGCTACTTTCAGATCCTAATGATGGTGATCCTAAGGATGGATGACCATTATAAAATAGATAACACGTGACTACAATTCAAAATTAATGTGGGCAGACATATAATCAGTTATCCTGTGTGTTTTATGGCGCCAAGAGGAATCCAAGATGTTTGAAATGGTCTGTTTTCATCAAAAGTGGTTGATGCTGTTTGTTGGAACACTGGTAGACATCTTTCTTTCAATAATTTCATTGGATGTTCTGTTTGAGGCAAGACTGATATTGTTACCTTCAGTCCTCCAATCTAGATAAACATCAGTGTATGCCAAACTTTGTTTCGTGCAAAATATCCCACATCATGCCAAGCTTTGTAAGTTCCATACTTAGAAGCTTCACCCAAACTGATGCCCTATGCTACCTTTTGACACAGTTCTTTCTTTTTATTGTGTCCATGTATGTATGCATCTTGACTCCATTTTAATTTCAAGCCATTGAATCCGTATAAGTTGCTATCATTCTTTGCTTGCTCCATTGCACCAATTAAAGAGAATTCAGCTTGAGGCATTGTCTGAAGGTATTACTGCAGGTGATACAGCTATTCCCCAATATTGGATTGCAGGTCCAGCCGTGATTGGATAACAGTGCGATCGTGCAATCAAATTCCAGGCCAACAATGCTGCCAAATAAGCAAAACAACAGTATTTCTTTGATCACCCAAATCAAAGATTTTTTTTCATTCCACTTTTTGCCTTGAGATACCTTTTTATTGGGATACTGTTCCATGTGGGTTTTTTTTTTACTGGGCATCCCCTCTGGATAAATAATGATGCTTCCACTTTGATCTGAGTTCTGAGGTTGCAAATGAGGCTAACTAGGGAAATCCTGACTCCTCCACAGTTAGACACAAAATGCTGGAGTAACTCAGCAGGCCAGGCAGCATCTCTGGAGAGAAGGAATGGGTGACGTTTCGGGTCGAAACGTCACCCATTCCTTCTCTCCAGAAATGCTGCCTGGCCCGCTGAGTTACTCCAGCATTTTGTGCCTACCTTCGATTTAAACTAGCATCAGCAGTTCTTTCTGACACATTTCCTGCACAGATAGGGCAGGTCATGGCTGATGGGTAGATTGGGAGATGGTTTGTTTTGCCTGATGCTTACCAGGGGGTTTCTGTGTTCTCCACTGAGTACTCAAAACCATCCTGACTGCTCAGTCTTCTCTTGGAGGTTTTTACAGATTTTAGTAGTATTTTTCCCAAAGTTTTGAGATTCAGTATCCGCAGGCTTTTAGGAGGGCAAGGATTACTGGGTTCTGGTAGGTTATGTTTTGTATGGATAGAGGACGTGATCTTCAAAATACCTTTTTAATCAATCGGCCAAAGGCTGTGATGGCATATAGAATGTGTGGCAAAGTTCGTTGATCTCTACCTTTTTGTTGAGAAGAGGCTTCTAAGTTATGGGTGATACTCCATCTTTTCCACGGTCTTGTCATGAATCTGAGCGTGCCCCCCACTGGCCCTTGCACTCCGTTGTTCTTTGACAATAAAGGTCCATGTGGAGACTCGGTCCATGTGGAGACCCAAAAGATTACAGATGCTGGAATCTTGAGCATAAAACAAGGTGCTGAAGGAACTTAGCAAGTCGAGCAGCATCTGTGAAGGGAAATGGACAGACGACGTTTCGGTTGGGACCCTTCAGATTCCGTGTGTACTAATACACCGCTGGTAATTTGGTCATTCTTCACATGTAGGCTTAGAACGATGGAGAGTTAATGAGCTGCACATAATATCATGTGCACATTATATCCTATATTTGCACTAATATTTTCAACCATGATTCTTCCATGAAAACTGAGGCAAATTTTTACCTTCAATAATAAACTTATCTATTGACAGTGTAAAGTGTCAGTTTACGCATGGCATCATTAAATTGGAAACTAAAGAGAATACTTTAAAATAGCCTTGATTTAGCTGGGATGCAAGTTTTTGTTAGTCTGAAACGAACCACACCATCAGAAACTCTAAAAGATTTTGAGGGGCTCAGACAGTAGAGAAAGGAAAACTATAATTGAGGATATTTTTAACCAAGGGCTTGAAAATATTATGACAGTGTCATGGGTATAAATTATTTTCAGTGATCTAAATAAGAATACAAATATTCAGCCCCACATTTCCACATGGCAGATCGCTAAAACTACTCTAAGCTGGAACTAAGCGAACTTCCTCAAATAAACTGGCTCTAGTTTGTTTGTCTAGTTTCTGATCATCATACGTTGTTAGTCCCATTGAGATGTATAGCAAGTTATGTTGGTGCCTGGAACTGTGGTTTAAAAGCGTGAATATTTGTGATGCAGTATTAAAAATTAAATATGCTATGAAAATATTGGAAATCTGTTTTTGAGCATAAAGATTGGGAAATACAAAATCAGTGAATAGTTGAATTAATTAACACATTTTCCAGAAGACCAATTAACTTTTTTATTTCTCACATTCATCTCCATTTAGATAAATGGATTGACAATTCCTGATCAGTAAAATAGATTGCCCATCTTAAGTTTTAGGAAATCTATGGAGGTTTATGGTTCACTACATGAATTCAAGTTTGCGTGTGGTTGGGAACTTGCTGTCGGTCAGTTGTATGGAAGTTTTGGACTTTGAGTTTGCTCCAAGGGTCCTGAAATGTGCATAGTCACAAATACGTTTGGTTGTTCCAAGTGTAACTGCTGACTTGGCAAAAACTTCAGGCCCTATTTTTCCTACTCTGTTATTCACTTAGAGCAGATCCCTATTGTGTGGGTACTTTTTGGGTCCAGTTTTAATGTATTTCCAGCCACCCATTTTTAACTTTGAGGATTTAACTTTAACTCCTCATCTTTAACCAGCAGCTGTTGACTTTGCTGAATCAACAGCAAGTCAGGAGACTACATCATTTATTTGTTTGTGATATAACCAATTATGTATTGTTGTCAGTATGGTCTTTTTGGGGGACTATTTACAGCCTGCAACTTTGTAAAAGTACAATGAGTACATTTCTGTCTGCTCCCCACTACTCCCAAAATGCAGTGTATGTTTGGATAAGTAAAATTACCTTGCAGTTTATGTTTTGACCTGCAGTTTATGTTTTAAACATTTGCAACCATGTGAAAGCAATGAATTGTCACCTATAGTCCACTGGAAAGAAGCAGATGTGAACGCACAGGTGTTTTAGTTTAGTTTAGAGATACAGTATCCAGAAATTGGCCCTTCGTCCCACCGAGTCTGCACCGACCAGCGATTCCTGCACATTAATACTATCCTACACACACTAGGGACAATTGACATTTATACCAAGCCAATTAACCTACAAACCTGTACGTCTTGAGTGTGGGAGGAAACGGAAGATTACTGAGAAAACTCACATGGCCACGGGGAGAACGTACAAACTCCGTACAGTCAGCACCCACGGTCAGGATCAAACTCTGGTCTCCGGTGCTGTAAGGCAGCATCTCTACTGCTGCGCCACTGTGCTACCCTGTGATGTAGAAATGTGAAGTGTGATGTGGAAATTTGTGTGCATTAATACAAAGCACACTGAGAAAAATTGTCTATGTTTGCAAATGGAACACAATTTTTCATTAAACTCATCAAAATTCCAAAATTAGGTCAACTAATACTGCGTTTAAAGATTTTGAGAGCAAGAATGTTTCATCCCAATTAAACTAATTTCTAGCTACAGATGGCATTTGTCTGAATATCAAAAGTTGTAAGAAATCATAATTACAGAGCATGCACTGTTTTGCTAAGAATATATTGGACCCCATAACAGTAATAATAAAAGAAATGTAGCTGGAATATAATTTTGCCTTTAGCTCTTTGATACTGCTAAAGTTTGAGTCTTCAGTACTTGACAAATTCATTTGCAATTACGGTATGGGTTTAAGTTTGTGCTTCAGATTATGAAGTTAGGGTTTACTGTCTTTGACCTCCTTGCAGCAACAAACCAGATTTCTGACCTATTGGTCATTATTGCCTAGTTGAATAAAACAAATGTCAATTGTGTACATGACTGCCACACCCATTATTGATACTGATGAGCAGGGTTGAATTAATGTCAATAATGTAGCATTGTACGCGGTGATCTATAAAATACGTTTCTTGTTCCTTTCCATGTTACTGGAGTTTCCATCTGTGAGGATACATTTTCTGCAAGTTTTTCAGTCCCTGAAACATTCTTGTATTAGCTGAATTGTTTAATCCATCCTTTGTCAAGATGTGTGCAAAGTCCCACATGTTTAAAAGCTGCATGTCCAATTTTTGCCGTTATTTATATCATTCATCCCCAAAAATCAATTCCACTGTTCATTCAAATCATATGATCTGATTGCTAATTTCGCCTACCTTGACGCTGTAACCCTTTAATACATTAGTCTTCTGTGAGAAAATTATTTCCATATAGACGATCAAAAAGCTCTCTTTCTACCTATAAAACTCTTCTTAAAATGCTGCTCTAGCCAAGTTTCTGTCTGCTCCCCACCACTCCCAAAATGCAGTGTATGTTTGGATAAGTAAAATTACCTTGCAGTTTATGTTTTGACCTGCAGTTTTTGTTTTAAACATATTCCTTGTGCAATGAAAGATGTTAGAATTAAAGCTCCTCATGGATACAATGATGCAAATTATCATTTGCAATGATGCAGCTGAGAATTATTAGCTCCGAGTAAAGAAGTGAAATATTGTGAAATATTATGAAATACAAGTGAAAATCCTTTCATCTTGGCCCAGAGTGCAGGTCGTTTGTAGGCCTTCACGTCGACTATTGACCAGCTGTTTGGGCATGGAAATATTCCAGACCAGCCTGTTTATGCGATACATTTTCTAGCCGCAGTCACAATGGAAATCTTGCCTAAATTTTCCTTTGTCTTGCCTCTGACTTCGAGGCTAGCTGTAGTAATGCATCTTATCCAACTGAAATTTATTTATCGATTTGCCTCTGGACAATGTATTTATAGACTAAGATTTCATTCCTGGACAGCACTGCAGCTGATTGTGATCTGTGTTGTAGGTTTGGCTAGTAATTAATTTTGTTCTTATTGGGTCTCTACAATTTATACTTTTTCCTGATATATCTTCCGTGCTGAGATTAAATTGACTAAACGTTTTTGTTTAAAACTGCACAACACATACCTCAAGTATTGGAGAAGTAGTTCATTCTGAAAGGCTTTCAGATGGTTAAAGGATTGATAATATGTTTACATTTGTGGGTTTATTAAATGGAATCATAAGCAAATATCTATTAATTTTAGCTGGGGCAAAGACCAAGTCTATAATCAAATTAAAGGAGTAAATTAAAAAAATCAGATGTAATTAAGTTAATGTTCCTCTTTGGTCAATATGAACACTTCCACTGAGTGCTATTCTGAGGTAAACCTTTGGGGCTAGTCTGCCCCTGCTTTTAATTTTTGTTAAATTTGGGTACAAGAAAACCAGAGTTGCGCAGTGTTGTGCATTAGGAATTTAATTGTTTTCTTTGCTGCATGTTTCTGCATTACAATCTACTCCAAGACTCTTGCTTGCATTAAAAAGACAAAGATCCAGATTTTGCGAGGAAAAAAAATGTGTGTTTATAATATAAGTTTCCCCAAATAGCAGGATGGGTTAAATGGGCCACAGTGCATGGATTACTAAATTAATTAATAAGTGAATTGCAAGTTAGTGAAGTTTAGTTACTGGATATAAATTATAATGTTCTTTTGGAGCTGTGCCGTTTAATCTAGTCAGTAGATTATTTAATATGCCAGAGTATTGGCTCTCAACAATTTACAAAATCCTGCCAGTGTTTCTGTGGTATTATTTTTTGGCATTGTGAAATTACTCTGAAACAATGTTCATTATTTCCAGTAGCTATCATTTTGGTCTACGTTTTAAAAAAGAAAAGAAAAATAAACTGGGAAATCTGTCATGAGAGGCTGAGTTAATAACTTCAAATGTAATTCGGCAACAATCAATAACTTTGCCCTGCTGGGCCTGAAGCTGTGCAGTTTCTTATACTTGAGGTTTTTGGATTTTTATTGCCATTAAATATTGTTTTTGGTGCAAATATAATTTTGACTTAAAAAAAAAAGACTTGCCAGCAGTGGAAGAGAAATGTCTTTTTAGCATGTGTTTTTCCCCATAGTGGTCATCAAGTTGCTAAGATCAGATCAAAACTGCATACAATGTGCAATAAAAAAGAATTGTAGGTGTTCGTTTATAACAAAGTTAGCCACAAAATGCAGAGTAACTCAGTGGGTCAGGCAGCATCTCTGGAGAAAATGGTTAGGTGACTTTTCAGGCAGGGACCCTTCTTCATACCGATTGCAGGGTGGTGGAGGGAGCAAAAATAAACTAGGGTAAATCAGGGCTGGCAACAGATGACCTGATGCCCCTGGAAACAGGGGCTGGTAGGTTCCCTGATCTATGCTTGAAGTCATTCTATATGGCAGTAAGAAAGTTGGTACATGTTGGCTTCATCCAAATTTTCTTTACTGATCTCTTCCAGCTATCACTTAAAATGTTTTTGATTGCGTAAGTAGGCACACATTAAGATTGTAATCAGCAACTTGTAGCACAGTTGCGGTGATTTAACTGACACCAGAGTGCTCGCTTTTCAGGTCACAGCTCAAACAATTCCATGGAGTGGTATCATTAGACATAGTGTAATTGCAGCTGCCTGTGAATTCCCAAGTCAGTCAGTGGGGGATTGTAACTATAAATTTGAGATTATGAGTTAATGACTAGTTTTTTATTTCAACACAAGGTTGTACCTGCAGAAGTGTGATTAGCCATTCAGCAAATTTCAATACAATTTTCTTGTTAGTATAACATTTAACATTTGTTCCTTGCACGTCACTTGTTCTGAATTTTTCTGGCCATCCATCATAGGATCTTGAGAATTATCATCAAACTGACCGACCAAAACCATTTACTTACTGAAACTTCCTACGGAGCAAAGCTAATTTGTGATTCTAAAAGCTGTTCTTTTTTTAAGGAAAGATTTCATTCATTCAGTTGGTGTTTTTAATTTATCCCATGGTCCCACTTTGTCCTGGATCTCAGTCTCTCATCCAATCTCTTTCCAGTTCCCTTTTCCCCAGTCTCTTGCTTAATTTGGTACTCATTGTCTCTTTTGCTTTTTGTCTTTGTGTTCTACGTGCTGGTTCCAATAAGCATTAATCACCTGCCGTTGTCTCCTTTATTGTAGTATCTCCATGTAGGTAATTGGATCCATCTTCAATTAACACATGCTTATTAACTTTATCAGTTTTCTTTTGTGCTTCGAGTCCCAAGCCTCTAAATAGATTGAAATGATTTGAAAAGAGAAATTAGGAGATAACGGCATTTTTCCTTCACAGTTTTCTGTGAAGAATTTGAGGAAAGAGAAACGTCAATGCTTAAATAACCATCTTCTGCGAACTAGCCAAGAAGTCAAAAAAGAAGGAACAGTGTTAGTGTAATTAGTAAATCGAGATTTATTTTAATTTATAAAATAGTGGAAAAGCTGACATTTGGGCAACCCCTTGGAATCATTACTGATTGTAAATGTGTTTATCCATATTATTTGCATGAAGTACAGCCATCTGAATTTTACAGTGGACTGTGTCAAATCGAGAATGACATGCTTTAACTTGGAGCTTATTCTGCTCTCTTTCCAACATTTGGCTCCAAAACAGTGGTACAATATTTAGTTTGTTAGATGGAAAGTATTTCAGTACTTTCACCTGGGACCAATAGCAGCCGCCTTAGCAGTTTTTATTTTGGGTCCTGCAAAATCTCTTGGCCACAGACTTTATTAAAACCTGGCTCTGAACATAGTTACAAGATCTGAATAACAATGAGATGATTGACTTTCTTTGTCGTCAGGGCAACATTTGAACTAGTGGTATGGAACCCAAACAAAACTGAGGTTGAAAGCTCTTCAATATCTGAAGTCATACCTAGTTGACAAGTATGTGGTTATATAAGGCAAGTTAACACTCTTCCAAGCCAATAATGCAGGAGTTCAACAGGTGGTGCCCTAGTTTCAACTATCTTCAGTTGTTCCAGTCAGTTATTAACTTTCTATTATAATATCGAAAATGGGTTGCTCACTAACTATGATGATCAGTTCTGTGCCTATATGCAGCTAAAACTGAAGTACCTTTGGGCTAGAGTCAATACCCGCAAGAGTCAATAACCGCAGTCAAAATCTCCATCTGCAACAATCTCTCTTTGGCATTCAATTACTTCATGAATCTCTCACCATCAAAGCACCGATGGTCATTATTTTTCTGAAACTCAAATAGAGTCAGAGAGAGATACAGTGTGGAAACAGGCCCTTTGGCCTAACTTGCCCACACAGGCCAACAATGCCCCAGCTACACTAGTCCCACTTGCCTGCGCTTGGTCCATACCGGTGGCGCAGCGGTAGAGTTGCTGCCTTACAGCGAATGCAGCGCCGGAGACTCAGGTTCGATCTAACTACGGGTGCTGTACTGTATGGAGTTTGTGCGTTCTCCCTGTGACCTGCGTGGGTTTTCTCCGAGATCTTCGGTTTCTTCCCACACTCCAAAGACGTACAAGTTTGTAGGTTAATTGGCTGGGCAAATGAAAAAATTGTCCCTAGTGGGTGTAGTGTAGTGTTAATGTGCGGGGATCGCTGGGCAGCGCAGACCCGGTGGGCCGAAGGGCCTGTTTCTGCGCTGTATTTCTGTATCTCTAAATCTAAAAATCCATCCAAACCTGTCCTATCCACGTACCTGTCTAACTGTCTCTTAATCGATGGGATAATTCCAGCCTCAACTACCTCCTCTGGTAGCTTGCTCCATACACCCACCACCTTTTGTGTGAAAATGTTACCCCTCGGATTCCTATTAAATCTTTTCCCCTTCACATCGAACCTACATCCTCTGGTCCTCGATTCCCCTACTCTGTGCAAGAGACTCTGCATCTACCCGATCTATTCCTCTCATGATTTTGTACACCTCTGTAAGATCACCCTCAACCTCCTGCACTCCATGGAAGAGACCCAGCCTACTCGACCTCTCCCTGTAGCTCACACACTCTAGTCCTGGCAATATCCTTGTGAATCTTTTCTGAACCCTTTCAAGCTTGGCAATATCTTTCCAATAACATGGTGCCCATGGTGAACACAACATTTTAAATGCGGGTTCACCAACGTCTTATACAACTGCAACATGACCTCCCAACTTCTATACTCAATACTCTGACTGATGAAGGCCAAAATGCCAAAAGCCTTTTTGACCACCTTATATACCTGCGACTCGACCTTCAAGGAGCCAGGCACCTGTATGCCCGGATCCCTCTGCTCTACAACACTACCCAGAGGCCTACCATTTACTGTGTAGGTCCTGCCCTTGGTCGATGTCCCAAACTGCAACACCACACACTTCTCTGTATTAAATTCTATCAACCATTCCTATGCCCACCTGGCCAATCGATCCAGATCCTGTGCCATCTTTCACAACCATCTTCACTATCTGCAAAACCACTAACTTTTGTATCATCAGCAAACTTGCTAATCTTGCCCTGTATGTTCTCATCCGAATCAATGATGTAGATGACAAACAGTAGTGGGGCCCAGCACCGAACCCTGAGGCACACAGGCCTCCAGTCCGAGAAGCAACCTTCCACCATCACCCTCTGCTTCCTTCCATGGAGCCAATTTGCTATCTCTTCAGCTATCTCTCCTTGGATCCCATGCAATCTATCCTTCCAGAGCAGACTACGATGTGGAATCTTGTCGAATGCCTTACTGAAATCCATGTACACAACATCTACAGCTCTGCCCCCCTCGACCTTTTTGGTCACATCAATCAGATTTGTGAGACACGACCTCCCACGTACATAACCATGCTGACTATCCCTAATCGGATCTTGCCCATGCAAATGCCTGTATAACCTATCCCTCAGAATACTACCAGCTGCACAACGTACACATAAATTGGTTACAGCAGCGTGTCAATGAACAGCTCCTAATTTCCCAGTTCCTTGCCACCACTAACATAGCACTAGTTAGGAATGTGTTGGAATGCTTTCACATTTGCCAGACAAATATAGTTCCAATGAGATTTGAGAAACTCGTACCTTCCAGGACGAAACAGCCAGATTTTGATTGGGCTTGCAACCAGCACCCTGAGCTCAGTCCCTCCACATGCAAGGCAGCTGTATTGTGCACTATTTACAGGATTCACTATAGCAATTTGCTAATGCAAAACAATATGATTTTTATTATAGTCAACATGGCACTCTCTAATACTCCTAATAGTCTTAAAGGGAGCTTGGATAAATACTCGTCCAAACAGCACAAAACATAGGGCTGCATTACATAAATCCTCTGCATTTTAATGGTGATTTTAACTGTTCTGCCACTTTTGTCCGACCAGCAACAATGGTGATGAGTCTGGGATGTGAGATGAAAGCTGTCATTCTGTGGGTATGACTGGGTCAGGCTGTTTGTCTGGGCCTGTGAATCAGCTCTCCCATTTAAATGTTCATAAAGGGGACCTTGCTGCATGGACTTGGCTATACTCGGATTGGCAGAATCAGTCTTGTTGTATTGACGTGTTGTATCTATTAATTTGAAGCTTTTGAGTTGTGTGTTAAGCCTTTGAGGGAAATATTACTGCGCCTGGTTACATTGCGTTGTCCCCATGTAATCTGAATAGTTTGTAAGTTGAAAAAACAAAGGCAACCAAGGCAAATGTGTAGTTAAAGCAGGGCATTCGACCCAACTGTACAGATATTGCTGTGACCAGAGTTCCCACACGACAGAAGATGCTTGCATCCTCTCAGAAGCCGGTAATTCTATCCTGTCAAATGCTCGTTTCTGAATACAGGCTGCACGTGCATTTGTAATCTGGGCAGAACCTGTATTTAAGACGTGCATTTGTAATCTGGGCAGAACCTGTATAGGCTACTCTAGGTTAAGGTAGCCCGCTTTCCTACCTTTTAAAAACCCATCTGATTCATCAAGTCCATTTTTGCCAATGTTATAATTTCATAGTTACTTTTAACTGATGCTGTTTTACATTTCAGATTGTTTAATTATATGTATTTAAATGTCCCAGCTGCTGTGATCAGGTTTGAAATGTGGGAATAATTAGTCTGGGAATAATTAATTCAGTATGTTGACCATTGCCCTTACTTTGAACTTGTTTTGATGTTATGTAATTTAGGAAAAAGAATTAAAGTCGTTGGGACCGGACTTTTTGCACTGTTCACTGATTACCTGAAAGGTGTAAAGGTGAGGTATTGGAGGCTGAAACCGGTGCAAAGATGTTATAAGGTGTTAACATGTTTATTTGTATATACAAGCTATTTCTATTATGCTACTAATGTGATGATGAGAGTTGACTGCAGGAATGAATTTGTTTTAAAGAAGTGAAGCACCTGCAAGGTTTCAACTCTATAATGTTTATTCCTATTTTGTAGCCATTTTTCTTCGGACGTTAAGTGCTTTCCATAAGACTGCATATCAACTAAATTGTGTTCATTCCTTTTCAGTAGAAATGATGGAAGAATTGCACAGTCTTGACCCGAGGCGGCAGGAGCTGCTTGAAGCAAGGTTTACTGGGATGGGAGTCACTAAGGTACGAAACAGTGACCACCCTTTGAAATCTTGATCAATGCTATATTAATCTTGAATCAATGCTATGCTTATCTTCAAGTATGCTGGAGGGGGCAAGTGCTCCTAATTCATGTTTGTATTTATGAAATTATGCTTTTGAACATGGTGCCTCATGCAATATCAGATGCAGTACCTGGCAGTGCAACTTATGGTTTAGTAACCTTGTTTTCTGTCACCAATCAATCTTGTGAATGGAAATTATTCTTTTTCCAAGCACTGTCTTGTTGCCATTGTTGTCCGGCAGTGCTCAATGACTTTCGCAGAGTTCCCATTTTAAATGGTCGTGCATGGAGTAGGTTGTTGTGGGACCCTCTACTCACTGGAGTTTAGAAGGTTGAGGAGGGACCTCGTTGAAACTTACAGAATAATGAAAGGCATAGAGTGGATGTGAAAAGGATGTTTCCACTGGTTGGGAAGTCTAGGACTAGGTAGTTAATCTGTGGAACTCATTGGCACAGAGGGCTGTGGAGGCCAAGTCAGTGGATATTTTTAAGGCAGAGATAGACAAATTCTTGATTAGAACGATTGTCAAGGCTTATGGGGAGAAGGCAGGAAAATGGGATTAGGAGACAGATTAGCCATGACTGAATGGTGGAGTAGACTCGATGGGCCGAATGGCCTAATTCTACTATCAGGTGAACCTGTGAACTTGATGGGAGCTGTGGGTAGGAGTGAGGAAGGCCTGAGTTGCTGTCAGTTGCATTTTCTCTTCTCTTGCTGACGGATATTCCTGATGTACAGAATTATTTATTATTTAAGACTGTGACTCACCTTCTGTCCATCTTCTGAAATGTAGCAGTGTCCTGGTTCTTTGTTTACCAAAAGGAATTGTGGAAAGAAGGCAGTGGATTAGTTATATATAATCTGGCTTTGATATTGAATCCATAAACTGTTGCTTATAAAGTTAGTAGTTTATAAGCAACAGCTATCCCAAGGTTTAAAAAGTCACACACACAGGATACTTCCACTCACTATGAACTATCACTACTCTCATGGATAGCCCTGACAGTGACAGACATGAAAATTACTCCATTATCTCTAGCCTGGAAACTTGAATGCTTTGACATTGTCATTGCTGCCCTGAGTGACTAATGATGTTGTGCTGTTGACGTGCTAACTTAATGCTGAATCATTCCTGTTGTGGGGGTGGGGTAGTATTAAGCTCCTCTGTGGTGTGAAGTAGTGCTGTGAAACTGGAGAGGTAAAGGTACATACATCAAGATATAGTTGAGAGGGATTGGCCAAGCATTAATTCCCTGGATCCTAAGGGATCTCATGGCAACATATAAAAATGAAAAAAACATACTACTAAATATCACCTACTACCTTCGTCTGATGAACCAGTATTCCTCAGTGTTGGCCAAAACTTAGTCAGAGTTGCAAAGAGGATTCCCTGGATCCCACATGTAAAGACGTGATTTTGTCTCCACGCGCACTGTAATCTTCATTATATCATCACCATTGTAATGAGGTGATGTGTTGTAACATGTATGGATGTGAGGATGAGTTAAGGTAGATCTTCCCCTCGACTTGCCCGGTCAGCATGCCCGGTCAGATGGTTTTGTCCTTCGGGATCTGACCAGCTTCTTCAGTAGAATGGTTATCTAAACCAATTATTGGTATGTCTTTCTAAAAATTGTGTCTTGAAAAGTCATCAGAACAAATTTCAAGGGCCTTTAGTTAATTTTCCTGAACTAAATATATTCCATTCCAGGGCACTGCAATATTTGTTATGAACAAGGTGAATTTGCAACAGATAATCATTTTTAATATTACATGCATGTTGTAATAATGATGATTAAAGGATTGCCGGAGAAAAATCAGTACTCTTCTTTTTTGTAGATGCCAGTAAACGAGTCGTCCAACCAAAGCTTGTGTAGCTTGGGATCGCTAAGTGACAAGGAATCAGAGGTCAGTATTTGTACACTGTGGATGCATCAAGGATGTATTGATTCGTATGTACGAGACAGGCAAAAGTTACATCATCTTTGGGGCTCGTATTCTCATCAACCTCCAAGATCACATTGAACTGACAAGTTGCCAAAAAAACAGCATGTTTCTTGTACACAAATTCAAATTTAAATGGTAATTCCTTCCACCCCAGTGTGATGCTGAAGTATCCTGCTTTAAAAAAATTAAATAATCTTGTTTGAGTCCAATCAAATCCCAACACGTGCAAGGATATCTGTACGGTGACTGTGGATTGCAGCTTATATCTTTTTAGTCCTGTGTGGCTTCTATTGAAATCTGCAGTTTAGTGCCATTATATGAAAGGAAAGTTTGTGTCATCAGCATGAGCATCAGCAAATTAAAAAGCAAGCCTGTGATGTCCAACTTCCACTGGTGGAGTAAACCGACTGTTTCCTGACAGTTAGTGACTGACCTCCTTGAACAGAATGAAGCAGTGATGTACCAGCAGATGCTGATTTGAGAGCAAGTTTAATAGCAATGTGACTTCTTAATTATTGATCAATTGGCACCTTTTGGATTAGTCCTTTATTTGAGGAATGTGTTCAGCCCGTATGTTGCTAGTTGGTCTCTATGTGGTAATGTCTCCGCTTAATTCTCACTTTTTATTCTTCCCCATGAATTTGCGGGATGGTTATCTTAAATATTTCTGTAGTTTATTGAGTTTTACAGACCAGAAACATTTAAATGTTCTTAGGATTTAATTTTTTTTTTCTCCTAGACACCAGAGAAGAAGCAAAGTGAGCAAAGAGCGAGGAAGAGAAAGGCAGATTCTTACAATGATGCCAATCAAGGTGAGGTGCTTTTCTGCTAGAAATTGTCCTTTACATGTGGCATATTACTGTTGAAGCTCACTGAGAATAAGTTTGATTTGGAAAATAACATGTTACCGATGAAAAGGATATCAGCCATGCTTTTTGTTTTGAAGATATATTTGCATAGGTTGCTCTAATACACCATTTTCCTTACATTTACACCATATTAGTTTCTCATCCTTACTTAATTGGAATTTAATTTTCCATTGGGAAAATCTAAAGCACTTAAAATGTCCCTTGCTTACATTTGTAATTTGTATTTGTATATTACCCTGGCAAAGAAAGAACAAATGTGCTTCACATGATCGGACAAATATTTAGTGTGCTGCCATATTCAATACGACAGGAAGATGCCATCTTAAATACAAGTGGTTATTTATTCCAGAGAAAATGATTATTTGGCCTGCTTTGCTTGTGTTGCTGAGTGACGGTAACTGATTATTCCTAGGGCCCTGCTGTTTTATCACAAACATCCGACGTCTTCACCAATGATATTCAGAAATGTCAGTTGTTGACATTTTTCCATATTCCCACTGCCTCTTGGTGCAGTCAAGTGCTCTATTTAGCAATAGAACCTAGCTCCTACCTTGTCTGTTTATTGTACTGCACTTGAGATTAGGATTTACAAAACAATTAATTAAAAAAAACATAGAAAACTGTGCCAGGAACCATAC
Source organism: Rhinoraja longicauda (assembly GCF_053455715.1). Lineage (NCBI taxonomy): Eukaryota > Metazoa > Chordata > Chondrichthyes > Rajiformes > Arhynchobatidae > Rhinoraja > Rhinoraja longicauda. The sequence goes on from NC_135981.1 coordinate 11,135,920, forward strand.
AGGTAGTTCTGCTGCTTCCATAACGCTAATTGGATATAACACGATTGACAATTTAATAAACAGTATTTATATTATGTGGCGCAAATTGGTTTTAACAAGATTTTTCAATTGGGAACTAGAGAACCACTTAAAAGTTACTTCGGCATTGACAAGCAGAAAAAAAACCCTCTCATAAGCGGGGAAACAATCTAGAAATAAAAACTTCTTGCAGTAAATAGACACCATGGTGTTTTAAGAATGCAGGCAACTAGTTTCACCGCACGATGGCTTCTAAAGATGCTTGTGCAATGAAATATCATTAAATTATGACCATATTGTGTTTAGTATTTTAGCTTGCAGCTATTAAAAAGACCTTTTTGGTTTATGAAAATCCTGCGAATCTGGATCTCTCCAGTCCTTAACCCCCATTGATAAAATTGCTTTTGTAACATGATTTTCTATAAAGTGAGTTTTCTGAGAAATGCAACTATTGCTTTATAGCAGAACTATTTGTAAATGATGTGGCGCATTAGTGTCCTAACCATGTGAAATTGAAAACGGGTACATCTCCTTAGATGCAATGCGTTCTATATCCCCTTCAATGTTATCCGACGTAATGACCTTGTGGTCTCCTCCCCATTCCCCAAATTAGAAGGAAAGGAGCATTTAAGAGTTAAGCATGGAAAATTGGGTTTGATGAACGTAGTCCCATGCCCATGTTGACATTACTGAATCCCATGATGAGTGGAAATGGGACACTTATTCAAATGGCTCCAATTGGAAAACTTATAGGCCAGTATTAAAATTGACCACATTTGCTATTTACAATATTACTTGAGATGCAGGAGCATGGACAATTTCCTCAGTCCCACAAAGTAACATTCAACTTTTGCCAGTCCTACTACCCAGCCAAACTTGATGGGTCCTTTTGAGTCTCCTGCCTTGAATGTCTTTACCTTCCCTTTCACATTCTCAGTTGTAAATTAATGCATTTGAAATGAACTAGAGTAAAACTCTGATTACCTGGCACATTTGGTACTCTGGTACTGGACTAGCAGATTTTCCAGATTATTAGATGTCATTTGTCTTAATACCCCAGCACATTTTAATTCATATTTCTAGATGTTAGTGAATTAGGGGTAAGTTTAAAGGGAGACTGAGGCCCCAGTAAGTGGCAAACAGGGGCAGAATCTGTTACCTCATGAGCCGGGTGCGAGACATTGACATTTTTAAATAGTCTGATGGTGGATTATAAATTTTTTTGTTATATTAAGTTATAGCAATTTGTGCACATTGTTTCATTTGTAGAAGATTGGAAAATGGATCTTCATCTTTTGATTGTAAAGGAATTATTTTATCTTATTGCTAATACTTTGTTTCTTTGTAGGCAAAAATAACCCAAGGGGACATAAAATTAGTGATTACTTTGAGGTAAGCCGCAGAGTTTATTACAAATGGTATGTCATTATATAACGTTCCTCAGATTCCTATTAAATAATTCCCCTCTCACCTTGAACCTATATCCTTTGGGTTTTGATTCCCCTACTCTGGGTAAATGACTCCGTGCATTTATCTTATCTATTCCCCTCATGATCTTTTAAACTTCTACAAGATCACCCCTCATCTCCTGCACTCCCAATAAATAAAGTCCTGGCCTGCCCAACCTCCTCCTCTAGCTCAGGTCATTAAGTCCTGGCAACATCCTCGTAAATCTTCTCTGCACTATTTCTGGCTTAACAACATCCTTCCTATCGCAGGCTGACCAAATTTCAACCAGTATTCCTAATGCAGCCTCACCAACATCTTGTGCTACCGTAACATAACATCTCAGCTTCTATACTCGATACCCTGACTGATGAAGGCTTGTATACCGAAGGCCTTTTTTGACAACCTTATCTACCTGTGACACCACTTTCAAGGATTAAACTATCTTTAATCGGACTTTATCTGCATTAACTGTGGTACCCTTTATCCTTTATGTACGCACTGTGGACAGCTTGATTGTAATCATGTATTGTCTTTGACTGGATAGCACGTAAACAAAAACTTTTCACTGTACATCAGTACGTGTAACAGTAATAAATTAAATAAACAAAGGAACTATCTACCTGACTTCTAGATCTCTCTGCTCTACAACACTCCCCAGGGCCCTACCATTCAATGTGAAGGTCCTGGTTTGACTTCCAGAACTGCACACCTCTCACTTATCTGCATTAAATTCCATTAGCCATTCCTCAGCCCATTTGCCCAACTGATCAAGATCCTGCTGTAATTTTTGATAACCATCTTCACTACCACGTACTTTAGTTTCACCTGCAAACTTAATCATGCCTCCTACATTCTCATACAAATCATTGATATAAACCACAAACTAATCGAGACTCGAAACGTCACCTATCTATGTTCTCCAGAGATGCTGCCTGACTTGCTGAGTTACTCCAGCACGTTGTGTCTATTTCAGCTAAGATCTAATTGAGTGGCACAAAAGGTTTGAACGTCATATGACCTCCCGCTCCCATTTATGATGTTCTTAAATTTCATAATGCGAATTCATGTGATGCTTTGGTTAAGAGCAATAATTTGGAAAGGGAGTTGAGTAAAATTACCTTTGTGAGGTGCTTTAGACAAAATGCAACTTGAACCACCACCTCTGCATCAGATTTGAATGTGATGGCCATATACACTGTTTAACAATGCATTTAAACTAATTGTTCAAAACCTACTGGTAGCAGGTTCTTAAATCTGTATCCTATATTTGGTCGGACAGATGCAGTAGGCTCATAGAGACAACACCACCCCTGTTTTCCTTCCCGTTGTACCACCCTGACTTGGACATGTATTAATGTTCTATCATCTAGTTTAAATTCGATAGCTTCTTATTTAACAAATTTAGCAACACCATGAAGGTGTCTTGAGGCAGCTGATATTGTTTGAACATGCAACTCATCATTGCTGCAAGTGCAGCTAAAGAGGGTGAGTAAATGGTAGACACAATTTTGTGTCTACCATCGATTTAAACCAGTATCTGCAGTTTTCTTTTCCTAGGATGAGTAAATGTCTGTTTTAACAATGGTCATATTTTGCGAATCAATATTTGATTGGATCCAGTCATGGGCTTCAACACTTCCCTTGGCTATGCTGAGTTGGGCTTGACATCTTCAAAGTAGGGTTGCCTTTTAATATAGTGGAGCTACTTAATCCTGCATTTTAGAGTAGGAAGTTGTTCGGTATATGTTTAAAGAAATATATTGATAGAACTGAGATCAAAATGAGATGAGGCTCAGCATTGTTGGGGAAGAACTAGAAAGACTATGCTGTATTTGGAATATTCTAAGTACTTATTAAATCATATTTTATTTTACTTTATCTCATTTTATGTAGGCAGGAGGAAATACCAGACCATAGTTTGTTTTTCATGTTAATTTGTACAGAAACCAATGGCTGATACTTTGGTGACGATGAACTACCAGTTTGTCATCAGGTGCCTTGTACTAACTACCCTAACTAACTAATATTTGTGTTTCAGTTTGCTGGTGGGAATGTCACGGGCACAAGTCCGGGGCGAAGTGTGCCACCAGTAGCTCGTTCGTCCCCGCAACATTCCTTATCGTATTCATCGCCTTCTGTGAGTGCTATCTACATATGGGGAATGTCTTTAATCGATGAACAATGTTGTAATTTTAATGAAACATTCAACTCCACAATCATGTAAATGCTCTCTTACTATGACTTTGCATGGTTGCTTTGGCTAAAGTTTTGATATTGAGCAGCCCAAGATTAAATTAGGAATTATTTGCTGAGATCCCAAATCTTGTGTGCTGAAAATGAAAGAAAAATTCCAGGGTAAAAACTGCCAGAAGTGCCAAGCAGTAATTGAATGTTGTATTGTGAAGGCGAGCACATGGCACAGATTAGATAAGGGTTGTTGGTCATCGGCGACTTCTCTGCCTCTTGGGCTCAGGGTTGAGATTTAGCTTGGTGGAAAGGTGAGATTCAAAAGAAACATTGCTTTAGGCCAAAGTCTAAAACAATTCACTATCAATGTATGACCGATTAAATAAGTACTTAGAACATTCTAAGTGCAGAATAGTGTCACTAATTTTCTGCCCAAAATCTTTTGCTGAAATAAGTCCAATTCTCAATCCATGGTTGGGGGTATGGAAGACTCTCTAACTTTGTAATATCTTTAAAACTTGATGGATACAATATGGCGCTGAAAACGTGACTTTTCTTTGGTTTAGTTTAGAGATACAGTACGGAAACAGGCCCTTCGTGCCGACTAGCGATCCCCGCACATTATCACTATCCTACTCGCACTAGAGACAATGTACAATTTTACCCAGCCAATTAACCTATGTCTTTCGAGTGTGTGAGGCACCCAGAGAAAACCCACATGGAGAACGTACAAACTCCGTACAGACAGCAAGCATAGTCAAGATCGAACGCGGGTCTCTGGCTGTAAGGCAACAACTCTACAGCTACGCCACTGTGCCACCCACTCGTATACTGTTTCAGTGCAATCTATTATTCTTGCTCTCTTGTACTTAAGCATGATTCAGCCTAAGTTAAAAAAATTTACTGAGCTTTACCCCAAAAAAATAATTTCACTGTGCCAAGGTACATGTGACCATAAAGTACCATTGAAATATAAAAAAGGTTTGATTTGAAATGATTCACGTTCTTTGTTTTAAATCCGAGGTTCAGCATGGCAGCCCGTCGTCAGTGGGATCGGCCAACAACGAGCATTCCTGTAATTCCCAAAAGATCATTAACGTACAACATAAGCAATCTCAGGTATGATTTGCATGAAAATGTGCAGAGAAGATTTATGAGGATGTTGCCAGGACTTGAGAGCCTGAGCTATAGGGACAGGTTGGGACTCTATTCTTTAGAGTGCAGGAGGATGAGGGGTGATCTTATAGAAGTGTATGAAATCTTGAGAGGTATAGATCGGGTAAATGCACAGAATCTCTAGCCCGGTGTATGGGAATCGAGAACTAGAGGACATAGGTTTAAGGTGAGGGGTTAAATTTGGGGAAAATAAGGAAAGGAAAATAAACTAAAAGCAGACAAATTTCCAGAACCTGATTGGATTCATTTGAGAATGGGGAGGGGAATAGAGAAGCCCAAGAAAATTGTCATGACATTGTAAAAGTATTTGCTATAGAAACAAAGAATGTGCAATACAATCATCATTACCCAAATAGGTGACAGCTGGGGTGATTACAAGATTTGGAGAGGGTACAATGTGTGAATCATTAGATCAATAATCTGTTTTTACTTTACTTCACTTAAATTTTTCAAGGCAGGGTTGTAATTTAAATTTAGTTAATGGGTAATTTTAAAGAAAAGCCTTACTAACGACCTTGATAAACCTTACACTTAAATCCATCTGATACACTGATGCCCTTCAGCAAAGCATTGCTGCTGCCCTTGTCCTGTCTGGTCTGTATGCGTCTCCAGGCCCACAAATTATCGACAGATTAATCTTTTTCTGAAAGAGCCTCCTGTGGCTTTCAAGGACAATTAAGGGTGGGCAGTAAGTGCTGGCACAAATCCTGGACAATAATTTAAAGCAAAATTCAAGTTAGTGCAAAACCAAGGAGGTGGAGAATATAATTTTAAGCAGTCAACACAGCGCAGGCTCTATTACCCAAGATAAACATTACAGATTTCTGCAAGTGTGAGCTTTAAAAAAAACTTTTAAAAGATTGGGGAGAGAAAAAAAAGTTTGGAGAAAATCCTGGGTATGGAATGGTGGTGGGTATGCCGATGAGAAGTTGGTGGTAAACTTAAAGAAATAAAATCTAATTAGAAACCTTGAAGAGAGGTAGAATAGGAGTTGAGGTCAGTTCTCTTTTCTAATTGTATGTGGATTGCAGTGTAGCCCAGCCATCTATTTGCAGATCACTTTTGGTCATTGATTGCGTTGCTGACCAGAGGGTATTGTGCTCGCATTTGTGGACCAACACTGAAATATAGTAAATAATTCCAAAGACTGTAGAAAACAGAGAGCTGATGAAAAGTAGAGCAATTTACAGATTCTTCTAAAATGAATAAAAGCAAAGAAGATAGAATAACAATCACAATAGTGCTTTAAACATTACAAATAGTGAGGAAAACTGAAGAATGTACAGTAATTAAACCACGAGGGAAATTAGAAAAAAGACACACAAGTAAAGTTTGAGATTGGAAGGATCAGTTAGGGTGTGGCCCACATATGCAGTCTTTCTGACAATACAAATATCAAAATCATGTTGAATAAATTCCAAGTGCAATTTCTATGTTTGGTATGTGTTGTCATTTGTGAGCGGAGCACCAAGGCACATTTCTTGTATATGCACATACTTGGCCAATAAACTTATTCATTCATTCATACCTTATGACCAAGGAATGATGTTAAAGATAATGAGGATGGGAACCATATATACCAGCTACATGGGGATGTTAATTGTAGGGCCTTCCAGCGGGCATGATAAAATCCATCATATTTTGTTATATGTAACTAAATCACATGACATTAAGAGCAGGAGACAAGAGAGACTGCAGAAACTGGCAACTGGAGCAAAAGCAAAATTGCAGTAAATGTTGATAGCTAGTTATACATACCCAACATTATACATTAATAAACATGGTGATGTTTCTAACATCAACAGAGATTATTTCTGTCTATGGTCGTCTGAGGAAGGGTCTCGACCCGAAACGTTACCCATTCCTTCTCTCCCGAGATGCTGCCTGACCTGCTGAGTTACTCCAGCTTTTTGTGAATAAATGTTGCCCATCCAAATGCTCGCCTGCTATCCCATTTCTCCAATCTGGCACTCAGTCAGATTTATCTCAAGTTCAATGATCTGGTTTCAATTCCAGTGTATATCGCAATGCCGGCAGAACTCAGCAGGTCGTAACAGCATCAGTGGGGAAAATGCAGTCCAATTGAAGGGTCTCAACCTTAAATGTTGACTGTCCATTTCCCTCCACAATTGCTGCCCAAACCCTCTGAGTTCCTTCAGCATTTTGACTTTTACTGAAAGAAGGAATTGAAAGAAGACCAGTGATCTTGAGGAAATGGGCTGACTGCCAGATGTGAGAATTGGGATAGCGGTGAGACACTTGGATGGGCAACATGTAACCGACCACAGCCAGCAAAAATCTTTGTGGCAAATGCTCTCCATGTTTAGTAATGCTGTAGATGTTGAGGTAGTAAAACCAGGTATCAACATTTACTGGTGATTCATAGATGGGTTAATGGTGAGGAATAAGGAGGGAAGCATTCCACTACAAAGAGAAATTAAGAGAAAGGGTAAAAACTGGACAAATAGATTTTGGTGCAGGCTGCTAAAAATGACTGTAAAGACTATATTTAAATGGTAAAAAGTTTGAAACAGTGGAGGTCCAAGGGGGAGGGGTGATGGTAGTTACGTTAGTAAGAAGTGATGGCAACAGCATTAAATGCCACAAAAATATTTCAATAGAATAATGGAATACATATCAAAAGGATGGTAGTGAATGGGTATAGAAATTATGCTACAGTTAAACCCGGGTTAAACCCAGTATATGTGGTCTGGGAATTTCTGAGTACCATTTCTTAAAAAGAATGGATTAACCTTGCAGGGATGGCATAGATTAATTGAAATGCCGAGTGTCAAATTACAAGGTGATATTGCACACACTGAGTTTGCATTTACTGGAATTTACAACTGGAGAGGTGCTTTGATTGAACTTTTCAAGATAACGTAGGAGTCTGACAACTGCTGCCAGGGTGACTAAAAAAAAAGTAGACAGATCTTGCAGGAAGAAAATTCTGAAATATTTCTATCTATAAAGATAACATTTTGGAACACTGACAAAAAGCAGTTAATATGATTTGGGTTATTTTAATTAAATATGTTAAATACATTGATTTTATTTAACCATGAGTGTAAAATTGTATTAAAGGAAATGGTTTGGTGTGTTTGCAGACAGACTTCACGTTGGAAAAGCTCACTGCCTTGGAAAGCAACAAAAATTCTGACCTGGAAAAGAAGGAAGGTCGGATCGATGATTTACTGCGGGTAAGGTTTTTCGATGTGCAGCAATGCAGCTTGACATCACATAACACCTTTACACAGTGCTCGCAGTTGCAGAAAGGAAATCGGGTCAGACAGTCATTTTTCATCTGTTTCACCTAATTCAGTTCTGATTATAGCACCTCTTCTGCGAACCATTGTAGGGTATTATTTGAGGGATTGTACAGAAATACTAAATCTGCTCATTTACAATCCCTGGTTTAAAAAAAAAAGGTTTGAGCATTTGAACCGTGTGAATTTTAAAGTTGTATCTTGCAGTTGTAAAGTTAATACACTTTCAAAAACCATGTCCTGTGGGTAATACTACAAATCTCCTCCATATGTTATGCAATACAAGCTGACCTAAAACTGCAGAATGAAAATCATTTTCTATAGAATCTCAAAAGGGAGCTAAAATACAAAACACCTTTTGATTCCTTTTCACATTTCTCCATTGGACCCAATGTCAAACCACTTAAGGTAGATGCAAAATGCTGGAGTAGCTCAGCAGGACAGGCAGCATCTCTGGAGAGAAGGAACGGGTGACATTTCGGGTCGAGACCCTTCTTCAGACCACGTCAAACCACTTAAGCCAAGCATGGACCCTGGATTAGATCTCGAATCTGGCTGGTTCATATGGTCCAATGGTTTGCCATCTTGGGTGTTTAAAATGCAGCAATTTAATTTCTATCGCTGTATTAGGGTACAAGGTGAAGGGCACATTCCAAATTCTGCCTGTAGAGAGCGCAGCCTGAAGTGTAGTGCATATACATATTAAACATGAGATAGCATTAAATGTACAGACTATTGTCAAATTCAACAGAACTCTGAATGCCCGGCATAATCTCCTATAAGGCGAAACCAAGTGGCAGCTTAAGCAACAGTAAGGCATCACTTGCAACTGAGCTCTATCTGCTCCAAGCACTCTTGAAAAGTGCCTTCTTGGGCCCGCTATGGCAATGTACCCTCGGTCACCGAGCCTGATGTTCCCCCCTCAACTCCATCCAAGGACCCAAACAGTCTTTCCAGGTGAGACAGAGGTTCACCTGCACCCTCCAACCTCATCTATTGCAACAGCTGCTCTAGATATCAACTTCTTTACATCGGCGAAACCAAACGCAGGCTCGGTGATTGTTTCGCTCAACACCTTCGCTCAGTCCGCATTAACCAATCTGATCTCCCGGTGGCTGAACACTTCAACTCCCATTCCCAGTCTGACCTTTCTGTCATGGGCCTCCTCCAGTGCCATAGTGAGGCCCACCGGAAATTGGAGGAACAGCACCTCATATTTCGCTTGGGCAGCTTGCAGCCCAGCGGTATGAACATTGACTTCTCCAACTTTAGATAGTTCCTCTGTCCCTCTCTTCCCCTCCCCCTTCCCAGTTCTACCTCTATCTTCCTGTCTCCACCTATATCCTTCCTTTGTCCCGCCCCCCTGACATCAGTCTGAAGAAGGGTCTCGACCCGAAACATCACCCATTCCTTCTCTCCTGAGATGCTGCCTGACCTGCTGAGTTACTCCAGCATTTTGTCAATAAATACCTTCTGATGTTAAAAGATCTTTTTTTGAGTTTAAACACTCGGAAAGTGTCCGGACCTGATGGTGTGCCTGGTTGCGTTATTAAAACCTGCACGGACCAACTGGCTGGAGTATTTGCTGACACATGTGACCTCTCTGTTGTCCTCTCAAGCAGTGCATTCAAGTTTTTAACTACCCACTCTGGGGGGAGGGGGGGGATAAAAAGTTCTAGATGTCTTTAACCACCTTACAACTGACCCTAAACCTATGTGCTATAGTTTTAGATATATCTGCAAAGGGGAAAAGTTTCCTATTATCTATTGATGCCCCTTATAACCAGAACTGCATGCAGTACTCCAACTGTGGCCGAACTAAATGTTTCATAAATTTGTACCATAACCTCCATGCTTTTATATTCCATGCCCCAGCCATTGTTGGCAATTATGATGGATTGGTGCAAAAACGCAAATAAATTAAATAATTCCCCGGATGGGCCAGTGCTGCCTTAAGAAGAGCCAGCATTCTCAGCTAGCAATTGTAGATATGCAAATTCAATAATGAATGACTGAGTGCAAGGACAAATCAGTTTCTGGGCATCAAGGCTCTTGTTTAACCCTCAGAATATTCAACTATAGAAAGACATATCAGAGAGGTTAAAAGGGATGTTTATTAGCATGTTTATCTTCAGCATAGTCAGGTCAATTTGCCTCCAGGATCAGAGTCTAAGCAATATGAAAGAATGCCCCCTGGTGTTTGAGAGGAGGATGAGACAGAGGGGTGCCTTTCTTTCAATTCTGGTGCCTACTTTGGTGCTGGATGATCTATCAAGTTATACACTTTTTGTAATGGCTTGCTAAGTCACTTTGAAAGGCGTATAGGAATGGACCACATTGCTGTTGAGCTGCGGTATCACAAGGAAGCCAGACCAGTATGTTAATTTGACATTCGTGACGATAACAACAATCAAATAATTTCTTGTTACCATTAGTGATTCTAGATATTGTAGAATTTTATTTAACCGATAGATACATGGATAGGGAAGGTTTAGAGGAATATGGACAAAACAAGGATAAATGGGAAGAGATCATGTTGGTCAACATGGACTAGTTGCACCAAAGGGTTTGTTTCCGTGCTGTATGGCCTTGTGACTCTCTGACTTGAAATTCTCAGCAGTTCATGCCTGAATTATTAGTGCAGTAACTTTAGCTGCTTTGACAAACCCATATATTTAAATTTAAGAATGCTGGAACTGCCCGGAGTTAATTATATCAAATATGTGAATGGTAAAATTGAGCTGTGTTGTGGTTTATGGAGGCATTAAAGATTCATTGTACTTTATGCAGTCTGGATGTTCCATATTTAAAATTTTAAGCATCTGCTGCATTTTGCTTTTGGAGTGCAATGTTCTTTATTTCCATCGGGTGGCACTAGAGCCAGGGCTTTTCATCACTTCAGGTGCAATTAAAAATTCTTGGTGTAGATAAGGGGATCTGGTAGTTGGAACTTTGATGTGGGTGGCAATTATTATTTTTTGTTTCATTGCTGAATACTATTTTCTATGATTCCCAAATAAATGAAACATGGATCGATAATCATGTTCCTTGCAAGTTAATATCCTGTGGTTAACAATCAACCGTTAATTATGCATATAGTTCACCTAAAATACTCCCCATATCCTTTCAACTCTACAGGAGGTAAAAGAGTAGATTTGTTTGTACCAGTTCATCTACTCAGTTGGATTTGGTCATTTGTTGATCATAATAAATAAACGATGGATAGAATAGGTCTTTGGACATCTTGTCCTGCGGATATAATGGAAGGAAATCATTTAGCCCATCGGATCCATGCCAGCTCTCAAAAACGCTATCCCATTCCTCCCTCCTTTCTCTGTACGCCTGCAAATGCTTATCTCTCATGTTTGCCCATCAGTTGTCAATTCAGCAAACAACACTGACAAAAACAGAACCAAGAAGAAATTCCACAGTCATGGAGTGAGTTTGCAAACTCCATATAAAACAACACATGAAACAGCTGTGCCATCATGCCACCATGTAGCAAATATCTTTGAGACAGATCTAGAATGAATTCTCAAGAAGTAGAGGGAATTTAAAAAAAAAGTCGGTAACTAATCAAAACAGTTGTATATTTTGCATTTTAACTTCATTTGTGCTGGTTCCTGATATTGTACATAACTAGTTTCATTGTAGTGGGTGCGGTCACCGCGGAAATCAGGCCAGACGCCAGGTGAGTAGTAGATATACTTTATTTCCTAAGGCACACAAACACCGCACTAAAGAACTTGTTGGAACGTCCTCCAACCTCAGGCCCGAAACGGCGGTACGGTAGGCGGACATCTCATTATCGGACAACTGGGCCGCCGCCAGGGCTGAGTAGTCGATGCCATCGGCCACTTGCAGGACGCCGTGGACCGTGGGTCGAGACAAGGCGTCGGCCACCCGGTTGTCTTTACCCACGATGAAACGGATGGAGGTAGTGTATTCCGAGATGAAAGCCAGCTGCCGCTGCTGGCGAGCTGACCACGGGTCGGAAACCTTGGCGAACGCAAAGGTGAGGGGCTTGTGGTCCGTGTACGCGGTGAAAGTCCGTCCCTCGAGAAAATAGCGGAAGTGGCGGACCGCAAGGTAAAGGGCAAGGAGCTCGCGGTCAAAAGCACTGTAGTTCCGCTGTGCGCCGCTGAGGTGCCTACTGAAGAAAGCGAGAGGCTTCCAACACCCATCCGTGTGCTGTTCGAGCACCGCCCCAACCGCTACTTCCGAAGCGTCGACCGTCAGGCTGGTTGGTGCATCAGCCCGTGGATGCACGAGCATCGTGGCCGCAGCCAGGGCTTCCTTGGCGTGTTGGAACGCCGCCACCGCATCGTCGGTCCATTCGACCTTCCTGCGCTTGCCCGCCAGGAGGTGGAACAGCGGGCGCATGATCCGGGCTGCAGACGGCACAAATCGGTGGTAAAAGGCCACCATTCCCACGAACTCCTGGAGGCCCCGCACAGTGGTCGGGCGTGGAAACTGGTGCACCGCGTCCACCTTGTTCGGGAGCGGCAGCGCCCCGTGCGGGGTCACGTGGTGGCCCAGGAAATCGATGGATGACACCCCGAAACGGCATTTGGTGATGTTGATGGCAAGCCCATGATCGCTAACTCGTTGGCATAGCTGGCGGAGATGGGCAAAATGCTCCTGTCTCGAGCGTCTCGCCACCAAAATGTCGTCAAGGTACACGAACACGAATTCCAGGCCACGGCACACACAGTCCATAAGCCGCTGAAAAGCTTGCGCCGCGTTCTTGAGTCCAAACGGCATGCGGAGGAATTCGAAAAGGCCAAATGGCGTCACGATTGCGGTCTTGGGAACGTCGTCGGGGTGGACTGGAATCTGGTTATAGCCACGCACCAGGTCCACCTTGGAAAATACCGTGGCGCCAGCCAGGTGTGCATTAAAATCCTGAATGAGGGTCGGGATACCTGTCGGCGATTGTGGCATCGTTAAGCCGGCGGTAATCCTCGCAAGGACGCCAGCCACCGTCTGCCTTTGGGACCATATGGAGCGGGGACGCCCACGGGCTGTCTGAGCGGCGCACGATCCCCAGTGACTCCATAAGGCGGAACTCCTCCCGAGCGAGATGGAGCTTGTCCGGCGGGCCAGTAGTGGTTATATGGTGCACCACCCCATGCTTCGGGGCGGCGGAGTGGAACCGGGGGTCCAGAATATCGGGGAATTCGGCCAGAATTTGTGAGAACGCGGCGTCCACGGACGACAGGGGCCCATCAGGACGCACGACCGGGTCGCCCAAGTGGAGGAATTTGGGCTGCAGAGTGACAGATGCACTAAACGCTGCCGCTTAACGTCCAGGAGCAGGGAATGTGCCCGTAGGAAATTCGCACCCAGCAGCGGCTGGGACACATCCGCGATCACGAATGGCCACGAGAAGCTGCTCGCCCCGAAGTTGAGGGAGATCGTGCGTACCCCATATGATCGGATCGAAGTCCCGTTGGCTGCGGCGAGGAAGGGACCGCGGTTGCCACTGCGGAGGTCAGCACGCGAAGGGGGAACAACGCTAACCTCCGCCCCGGTGTCCACAAGGAAACGAGCCCCGGAGCGGCGGTCCCACGCAAACACACAATGAATCTGGCCGGCCGCCGAAGCAATCACTGACGGCCGGCCTCTGCGTTTCCCGGGAACGAACAGGGCTGCCGGCATTGACGGGCCGAAGGGCCCCACCGCCGATGGAAGTAGCACCAGCCCCCTCTGCTGGCTTCCGTGAAAACGGGCGGCTGTGCGGGCCGATCCGACCACCAGCGACCTCCGGTGGCGTATGGAGGAACTGCCGGCAGGCTGCGCGCGGCCCCCGGGTCCGACCACCAGCGACCTCCAGTGGCGGGTGGGGGAACTGCAGGCGGGCCGTGCGGAAAAAGACGCGCCGCCGGCTGGGTGAGCTGCTGAAGCCGGATACCGTCGGGAAGGCTGTCGGGGAGCGGTAGTGATGCGGGCGATCGAGGCTCCTACCTGCGGGTAGTCGTCGGCCGTCGGATGGACCCAACGCGTCGAGGGCCAGGTGACGGGCCATCATGAGCTCATCGGCGCGCCTGCCCAACGCCTGCATGTTGGGGAACGGGTCGTGGAGGAGCTGCTGGCGGAGATCGGACGGCAGCTGCATCAGGTAAGCATGTTTGAAGAGAAAACCGGGCTCATAGTCGCCCAGCAGTGCCAGCATGTCAGCCAGTAGTACCGATGGGCGGCGGTCACCCAGGCCCGGCATTCGGAGGGTCCGGGTTGCCCGCTCGGCCTCGCAGAGACCGAACTGCTGAAGGAGGAAGGCCTTAAGGGCCACGTACTTATCGATCGCCGGGGGGTCGCGGAAGAAGGGTCGGACCAGGCGCGCGGTGGCCGGGTCGAGGGCGCTGACCACGTGAAAGTACTTAGTGGCGTTGGCAGTTATGCCCCGCAGGGCGAACTGTGCCTCGGCCTGGTCAAACCAGAAGTCGGGGTCCTCGGTCCACAATGGAGGCAGCCACACCGACACGGCGTGGAGAGCGGCGCGGGCGGCAGGGTCCAGAGGCGGCTGACTGGAAGAGTCGGGTAGTAGCGCGTTCGGGTCCATCGCGACTTGCGAAGGAAAATCGGGGTCACCAGTGTAGTGGGTGTGGTCACCGCGGAAATCAGGCCAGACGCCAGGTGAGTAGTAGATATACTTTATTTCCTAAGGCACACAAACATCGCACTAAAGAACTCGTGAGTCGACACACCCAAAACCTTTTATAGTCCCAGACCACCTGACCCAGGAAGTGACCTAATCCCTCCTGTCCACTGAGTGCCGAGTCGAATGACCAAGGGAGTGGCCTAGCCCCCGAGCGCTGCCACATCATCACCTTTGCGGTCAATTTTGCATTAACTCTCCATCATTTCAGGATAGTTACCAATATCCCTTATAAGCCTACAGACTCCAGCTATCTTGACCACGTCTTCTCCTCCTGTTCTATTCTCCCAGTTTCTGGCTCAGTAGTATCTGTTCAGATGATGACATTCTCCACACCAGTGCTCCTGAGGTATCTTTCAATCATGGCATTCCCTTCACCACAGTTGGCAGTGTTCTTAACTCTCTGTTCTCTTCTGCCCTCATCCTTGCAGCTCGAACAAGGATGTGATTTCTCTTGTTCTTATCTTCCACTTTCCAGTCTCTGCATTGAACAGATAATCCTCTAATTTCTGTGAACTTCTAAATGTTGTGACCACCAAATAGGCCTTCCCTTCAATTCTTCTTTCAAAAAATGTTTTCTCAGCTTTTCCCAAAAAACTACTTGCCTTATGATATATTCCCACAAAACTAAACAGGATTCAGTGACAAACCTTTTGCCTTTCTTCCCACCATCTTCGGATGAAGTAGCAAATCACTTGTCTTCCAATTTATTTGCTAGTCATATCATGATGTCCCCTGTATTAGAGAAATGAGTGCAGACCGCATTGCAGGACACCTTTTAGATCAGTCCACCAGGGAGGGCCTAAGCTAGTTGTCTGTCACTCTCATTCTGCATCTCACTCTCACTCTGCCTTTAGGCTTAAGGTGGAGCTGTGTAAGCACAAGGGACTTCACCTTATCCTTTGGCTGGGCACATTGCAGCACGCAGCAATGAAAGCAACAATCTCAGATAACTCCCTGGCACATGAAAGATCATCTAAGCTGTGATGTCAACTCATTCTTCTTTTTCCACGGACTGGTTATTTCCAACAGTCTCTTTCATTACAGATTTCCAGGAACCACATTGTTTGTATTTTGCATTAAATTTCTCTTTCCCCTGTCATTGTTCATCTCCTATTTGCAGCTCTCCAGACAAATCACCTGGGGTTAAGCTGATCCAGCAACAACAACAATGTCTTTCAGTTTCTCTGGACTCCTTCCTATCACGAAGAGTTTTATTTTTCCACCCCAAACTCTTTTATCCCACTTAAAGCGTGCACCTTCCAACTTTTTCTGATTCGGATTAAAGATTATCGAACTGGGGGAATTAGCTCTTCTCATCCCTAGTCAGCAATGGTCTGATGCGGCAGGCCTTCACACGTTCCAACCACTGTTTATTCAGAAAGTCAGTGCGAAAACATCACACCATTTGGACGTATTGATAGTTTAATCACATAGGGAGCTGCTGGCTATTATCTGTTGTACCTCAATATCTCAGATCTTCACGTATAACCAAGCATGTTCATGTGCAATGGCTTGTTGAAGAGATTGTGGATGCATTTTGCATCTGAGCCTTTTGGATTCAATTGAATAATGCAACTAACTCTATGAAAAGTGATTTTATTTCTTAAATTACTTGTGAGCTGTCGTACATTCTGGCGGCTGGATCTCGAGATAATAATGCCCAAGACCTTTTCACACTGACTGTTTGAACCCAGAAAATTAAATATGACCAGACTGTGGTCCATGAGTCTGTGTAGCAGTCTGGGTCTACGATGGTCTGGTCTATTGGTTTTGGGTGGTGAATTAGAATTTTTGCTTTTTATTAATGGCAATTCAGTGTGAATGAACTGATAGGGGAAAATCAACCAAGAGTTCTGCTATTGATGGTTAAATGAATGAACTGATAGGGGAAAATCAACCAAGAGTTCTGCTATTGATGGTTAAATGAAAAGCTGTACTCAGCAGTGCATGCTCTGTGCAAAGGTATTGTGAGTTTGGCTTTGGTGCCCAAGTAAAATGATTATCAATGTTTTCTGGCTGGCTGGTCTGAATAATTGATGAGATTCCAAGTTGCTGTGATTCGTGTTCAGCAGTATGTCACTGAATTGGCAGTTCAAAGAAAGAGATTTTAGGAAGCAATCCTGTTTGCAGAATACTTGAGAATGGTGGTGTTAGTGTCCCCCACTACCTTTTGTAGATACGTTTGTCTTTCAGAAAGGCCATTCGATACATTTATATGACTTTGATTAAGGTGGAATGGCTGTATGTCAAACATGTTGATACAAAGCTGGGTGGTAGTGTGAACTGTGAGGAAGATGCTATGAGGTTGCAGGGTGACTTGGACAGGTTGTGTGAGTGGGCGGATGCATGGCAGATGCTGTTTAATGTGGATAAGTGTGAGGTTATCCACTTTGGTGGTAAGAATAAGAAGGCAGAGTATTATCTGAATGGTGTCAAGTTAGGAACAGGGGACGTACAACGTGATCTGGGTGTCCTAGTGCATCAGTCACTGAAAGGAAGCATTTAGGTACAGCAGGCAGTGAAGAAAGCCAATGGAATGTTGGCCTTCATAACAAGAGCAGTTGAGTATAGGAGTAAAGAGATCCTTCTGCAGTTGTACAGGGCCCTAGTGAGACCGCACCTGGAGTACTGTGTGCAGTTTTGGTCTCCAAATTTGAGGAAGGATATTCTTGCTATTGAGGGCGTGCAGCGTAGGTTTACTAGGTTAATTCCCGGAATGGCGGAACTATCATATGTTGAAAGACTGGAGCGACTAGGCTTGTATACACTGGAATTTGGAAGGATGAGAGGAGATCTTATCGAAACGTATAAGATTATTAAGGGGTTGGACACGTTAGAGGCAGGAAACATGTTCCCAATGTTGGGGGAGTCCAGAACAAGGGGCCACAGTTTAAGAATAAGGGGTAGGCCATTTAGAACTCAGAAGGCAGTGGAGGCCAATTCTCTGAATACATTCGAGAGAGCTGGATAGAGCTCTTAAGGATAGCGGAGTCAGGGGGTATGGGGAGAAGGCAGGAACGGGACACTGATTGAGAATGATCAGCCATGATCACATTGAATGGCGGTGCTGGTTCGAAGGGCTGAATGGCCTCCTCCTGCACCTATTGTCTATTGTTGCATTCATCTGCAGCATCCCACACAAATTTGTCATTTTGAAGGATGAGTTAGCCCCGTTGTAACGTAACCAAAAACTCGAGTTAATTTGGCTTGGGTGCAGTTTCACACTGGGTCAATGATTTAAAGTTGCTGCTTGTTTTACGGATGCAAAGAGCAAATGGGTCCACTGACTGATGCAGGTTCCTGAGGAGTGTGTGTGTGTTCTGGAATTGATGGAATAAGATTAATCAGGCAATCTAAATTTAGGACTGCTGTCAACTTGTGCTGGAAACCAATGGGCACAAAGGGATGACAGTGTTGTAAATTTAATAGTCACAGGCTTACAAATGCAAAACTAAGTTTGTTTAGCAACCCAAACCTGCTGTTTTGAACTTTTGAAAGGAACACTTTTAAGCGTGGAATGAGAACAGGCTTCAATTCAAAGGGTGATTTGTTGTGGGCTGAAAGGAAGCAGTCAGGAATATTTGTAAAGTTCTTCTAGTGATGCAGGATTACAGAGCAAGGGGCTGTACCTCCTAGCATTCTGTTTCAGTGACGCATAATCCTGACAACCACTTCAGTGTATGTAGTAATTTACGGAAATGGAACAATCTGAAGTTTGGGCAGATGCAAGGCCAGTAACAGTTGGAGAATTGAATGTGCACATGAATTGTGAACAGCTTGACTGTTCTGAGTAACATACACTCTGACCATGAACCTTCGGATCTGAGCTATGGGGACACGGCTCTTGCTGGCTAAATTCCTGCTATAATCAAAGTACCACATATTGACATGGGCGTTGGATATCTGATTTAAATAAAAACTAAACGGAATATTTTCATATTCTGATGGTTTGACTGTTTTTTTGTTGGTGTGGATCTTTAGGGCATATTTTTTTGGTTAAGACCCATAGGATGTTATGCCACAAACTGAGCTGCAGAAACACCAGTGTGCTTGCTACAGCTCTGTGAATGATGCATGGAACAGACATCCCCAAGTGGTAAGGAACTTCTGCAAGTTGCAGTTAGGAAGGGATTAAATGGATGTTTGTCAGAATGTTTAAATTAGAAATTGTGCTGTTAACATTTGTACTTTATACCTTAACTTTTATAATCTAGGCAAGTGATATTGAAAGGCAACAATTTTTTTTCCCTCCACCTTTTCAGCAACAATATTACCACATCTCACTGTATTAATACAGAAATTCATGATGATTTAGTTTTGTTATTAAAAATAAAATTTCAGGGTGGCGATAAATGCTCTTGCAATTTGTTTTGTGAATGTTGCAGTGGCTCATTGATTTTCTTTGTGTTTCAGGCAAATTGTGACTTAAGAAGACAAATAGATGAACAACAGAAAATGCTTGAACGATACAAAGAACGGTTAAATAAATGTGTGACAATGAGTAAAAAGCTGCTAATAGAAAAGGTACGATGAGCCTTGCATACATGACAACGTATATTGTACTTGTATGTAGGAGAATAATTGAGGTAAATTCTTCACTACCATTTACAATTGCTCTAGTCCACCTACTGCTCTAGGATTGGCAAGAACTATTTCATGCTCCGGAAATGGAAGGAGATTTGAAACTAAAACCATCTGATTAGAGAGAGGGAGAGACTACTTGAAAGTGCTACCTGAATCAGTTGGCCACAAATCCTTTATCCAAGCAATCCAAAACCAGTTTATGAATTGGGTAATACTGCAGCAGAAGCTAAACTCTTGAAACTATCAAACATAGGTCTGGGCAAATTAATAATAGAAAATAAGATGTTAAATGATTTAAATTGATATTTTGCCTCGGGCTTCTCCATGATGAATATGAAGAATCTAATAGAATTGGAGGCAATATAGAGGAGATCCACCAAATTCATTCTGAGGGTTGTTCTATCAAGGGAGGCTAGACACAAGATCACAAGAAAATAGGAGGAGGAAACAGCGATCTGCAAGTCTGCAAGCTTTTGCCATGATTCCATGGGGTCTTGGCTGAATCACTCTGGTCTCAACTCCTCTTCTGTGCTGTTTCCCCGTAACCCTCAATTCCTTTATCGAAAATATAACTAATAATCTTGCTACCAGCAACCTTGTCCAGCAGAAATTCCACAGATTCACTGGTCTTAGAGGAGAAATTTCTACAAATTTTGGTTTTAAATGGCTGGCCCCGTATTTTGTAGCTTTGTCCCATGGTTCGTGACTCTCCCAGTAGTGAAAACATCTCACCATTTCTCACCCCCTTGCGATCTTAGCCTCATTCTTCTAAACTCCAAGGAATACAGATCCAAACTGACTAGCCTCTTTTGGAAAATAATTAGCGTGGTAAATCTCCTTATGCTACTCTTTAGTAAGGGGATGAAAACTGCATATTCCAGGTATGATCTTGCCAATACACTGCAACTGTAACCAAACCATCTACTCTTTAACTCCAATCCCTCTGTAATAAAGACTGAATGTCATTGTGTGTTTTAACTATTACCAGCTACCTAATGTTTTGAGCTGTGTGCATCTCTCCATTTAAATGAACTTTTGATTCCTCCTACCAAAGTGCATGACCTCACACTTCCCCACATTAAAATCCATTTGCCAGGATTTAGAGTCGTAGAGTGATACAGTTTGGAAACAGGCCCTTTGACTCAACTTACCCACACCGGCCAACAATGTCCCAGCTACCCTAATCCCACTTGCCTGCGCTTGGTTCATATCCCTCCAAACCTGTCCTGTCCATGTACCTGTCTAACTGTATCTTAAACGATGGGATAGTCCCAGCCTCAACTACCTCCTCTGGCAGCTTGTTCCATACACCCACCACCCTTTGTATGAAAAAGTCACCCCTCGGAATCCTATTAAATCTTTTCGCCTTCACCTTGAACCTATGTCTTCTGGTCCTTGATTCCCCTACTCTGGGCAAGAGACTCTGCGTCTACCCGATCTATTCCTCGCATTATTTTGTACACCTCTACAAGATCACCCTTCATCCTCCTGCGCGCCATGGAATAGAGACCCAGCCTACTCAACCTCTCCCTGTAGCTCACACCCTCTGGTCCTGGCAACATCCTCGTAAATCTTTTCTGAACCCTTTCAAGCTTGACAATATCTTTCCTATAACATGGTGCCCAGAACTGAACACAATAATCTAAATGCGATCTCACCAGTGTCTTATACAACTGCAACATGACCTCCCAACTTCTATACTCAATATTCTAAATGCGATCTCACCAGTGTCTTATACAACTGCAACATGACCTCCCAACTTCTATACTCAATATTCTGACTGATGAAGGCCAAAAGCCTTTTTGACCACCTTATCTACCTGCGACACGACCTTCAAGAAACCATGCACCTGTACTCCTAGATCCCTCTGCTCTTCAACACTACCAAGAGGCCTACCATTTACTGTGTAGGTCCTGCCCTTGTTCGCCATCCTAAAATGCAACACTTCACTCTTCTCTGTATTAAATTCCATCAACAATTCCTCCGCCCAACTGACCAATCGATCCAGAACCTGCTGCAATCGTTCACAACCATCTTCATTGTCTGCAAAACCACGAACTTTTGTATCATCAGCAAACTTGCTAATCTTGCCCTGTCTGTTCTCATCCAAATCATTGATGCAGATGACAAACAGTAGCGGGCCCAGCACCCAATCCTGAGGCACACAACTAGTCACAGGTCTCCAGTCGGAGAAGCAACCTTCCACCATCACCCTCTGCTTCCTTCCCTGGAGCCAATTTGCTATCCATTCGGTTATCTATCTGTCCTTGGATCCCATGCAATCTAACCTTCCAGAGCAGCCTAGCATGCGGAACCTTGTTGAACGCCTTACTGAAGTCCATGTACACAACATCTACAGCTCTGCCCTCATCGACAGATTTATGAGACACAACCTCCCACGTACAAAAGCATGCTGACTGTCCTTAATCAGCCCTTGCCCATCCAAATGCCACTATATCCTCTCCCTCAGAATACTCTCTAGTAACTTACCAACTACAGATGTTAAGCTCACCGGCCTATAGGTCCCAGCATTTTCCCTGCAACCATTCTTGAAAAGAGGCACATTTGCCACCCTCCAGTCTTCCGGCACCTCTCCTGTATTTAAGGACGCCTCATAAATTTCAACCAGGGCTCCCACAATTTCCTCTAGTTTCCTGCAATGTCCTCGGATATATCTGATCAGGCCCTGGAGATTTGTCTACCTTCAAACACGTCAGTACCTTCAGTACTTTTTCGATGGTACCCTGACTGCTCTCAAGACACTTCCAGTGACTGCTCCAATTTCCTCCATCCTACTGTCTTTTTCCTCGGTAAATACAGATGGGGAATATTCATTTAGGACCTTGCCCATCTCCTGAAGCTCCATACAGAGGTGACTGCTTTGATTCCTGAGAGGTCCCACTCTCTAGTTTCCCTTTTCCCCCTTATGTATTTATAAAATCTTTTGGGATTGTCCTTAATGCTACCCGCCAGAGCTATCTCCTGCCCCCTTTTTGCCCTTCTGATTTCCTTTTTTAGTTTACTCCTTAGTTCCCGAAACTCCTCCAGGGATGCACTTGATCCCAGCTGCCTCTACCTGTCCCATGCATCATTCTTGTTTTGTTTTTTAAAAAATCAAATAACTGATAGGTGTTCAAAATTTGAGCTCATCTGTATTTCCTGTTTTGTTGCCCAGGAATGTCATTCATACCAAACCCTAAATTAGAATGAAAGGGGATTTAAATGGTAAATATTGTTATTAACTCGTGTTTGTTCTCATTCAGTCTAAACAAGAGAAGCTTGCCTGTCGAGACAAAAGTATGCAGGACCGATTGCGACTAGGACACTTCACTACAGTCCGGCATGGAGCCTCCTTCACTGAGCAATGGACAGATGGTTATGCATTTCAGAATCTTATTAAGTAAGTGTTAGATGTTGTTAGTTCTGAGCAGTCAGTAGTGTGAATTAAATCAGTGCCATTTATTGCTAGCACTCAAGAGCTTTCATCTTTTCCAACTTGGATTAAACCAATACAACATTAAAAAGTGATAAACTGCTGGAGTAACTCTGGGGTTAGGCAGCAGCTCTGGATTATGATTTTTCTTTTGTACACCTTGTATCTCCATGATCTACAACATGTTAGCTTACTGCTCTGGCCGTGGATGTTTATTGTACCTGAAGCCATTTCTGAATCTCTTGTAAAAGGTTCCACTTGCTAAATGTCATTGCTGGTGTGTGGTTTCCAACTTGAACTGAAAATCCTACAGGATGGTATTTTTTTGTTTAGTAAAATCAATTAATCTCAGTATTAAGTTACTGGGATCTCTTTCTGTAATATACTGAATGTGGTTGGGACTTTTCCAAGCAATGTTGCCAGAGAGGAAATCGCAAATGTGCACTAATTCAATATTAGCTATTCCAATACTCCTAATTTCATTTTCATCATCATCGGAAGTAAAGGTCCACCACTGATTTAGCGGCAACTGATGGTCTGGCGCTTCCTTCAATCCAGACAAAATCGCGATAGCACACTTGAAATCCCCACAGAAATCCACCCTGGAATTGGGGCACCGAGGCTAAGTAAGGCAGCTGATCTTGGCCTCACCTCCGTGCCGATCAGCGGGTCGGATTTTCCCCCTAGGGCTCTGGAACTCGGGCCGAGCCAGAACCAGCAGATCCGTTCTCGTAGCCGACTTCCACGGCCAATCAGCGGGTCAAATTTGTCCCCTCTGGCTGGGGCTCTGGAACTCCAGCCCAGCCGGAGCCGGCATATCGGTACCCATAGCTGTCTTGCAAGACCAAGTTTGTGGGCCATTATCTCGGTCGCTTCGGACCGTTCCATTACCATTGGACTCCTCCCGGAGGCCATGACCTCTGTTGGTCGGCAAAATGGATAATCAAGAAAGGCTCTGGACCCAAGGGTGCCTGAAAATTGGTGGTGGGCCTGTACTTGTATTTTGATTGCCATGTATCTCTGGGCCAATATTGATTATTTTTAGTTACTTGCCATGCTTGCGATACTTTATTGACCAGTTTCAAAAATCTCCGTTGGGTACTTTGAAGCTGGCATCTACGTGGAAAAGTTCTTGATGTAGGTGCTTCTGTAAACCAGCTCATCATCAGTTAGCCCTATTTTCTGGAAAAAATGTCATGAGTAACATCATCTTCATTGTGCTTTCATTTTATTTAGCCTTCATTTTTTAACACCTACACTGCACCAGAAGTTGAGACTCAATTTTAGATTTTCAGTATGCTTGTAAATAACCACTCAGTAAACAAGTGCTTGGTTAATGGAAGAAGAATAATGTTACTGATGAAAAGTAACCACAAGAATGAAGAGATGATGGAGAATTTTAGGGAGGGGGTAGAAACATAAAATAGGAATTGTAGGTAGAAACTGGATTCCAGCCTCACTTTATTTCACTTAATGTTACTGGATATTATAGTGTTAAAGGAATCATCATCTGCTGATTTTATTTAATATAGATTTTCAAATGGAAACCATTGTGCATGGAAACTCCAAATTATCTGACGGATAAACGTGTAGGTGCTCAGTGATTATATGATGTATGTGTAGTCATCGTGACGTGTGTGTGGTGAGTTGAGAGCGGGGTGGTGTCTGGGTGTTCAGTCATGAGTGATTGAGAGTGTACCGTGTCTTGTATGAATGCTCTATCCATGTACGAATTGCTTGTAGGCCGTGTGGCACATTACCGTGTGATTGCGTTTTAAAGTTGCTGTTGCACATCATATGTCCAATCGTAAACATTTTTGTGTGTGCTCCAGTTTAAGCCTAACCGTTGGATTAATTCAGTAAAACTTTCCCCTGAACTTCTGCCACAGGACCTAATGCACCCCTTTTAAAGCTTTGTCATTTTTGAACAGGCAACAAGAGCGGATAAATACTCAGCGCGAGGAAATTGAGCGACAGAGGAAGTTGCTAGCAAAACGAAAACCGGCAGCCATGTGTCAGATGCCACCTACAAATAATGAACAGAAACAGAGGAAAAACAAAGCAAATGGAGCAGAAAATGAAACGTGAGTTAGGTTACATGCAAATTTTAAATGACTTTCAGATCCCAGGCTTTTGTATTTTTAGTGACCTATTAATGGCACTATTCTATTTGCCTCTTTATATATTCATTTATTGGATGGTAATACCATTGACACCACCAACTTTTATTTTCCATCCCTATTTTACCCACTTTGAACTAAGTCATTTCAGAGGACGGCAGTGTTCTAGAGTTGCATTTAGATTGGAACAGATAAGGTAATTTTCCTCCCTTTCAACATAAAAGGATGTTTGGGAAGCAACTGGATTTTTTGTTGCAAAAATCTGTTAATTTATTAGTCACTGTTTTCGATGTTATCTTTTTATTCCAGATTTGTTTGAATTGAAATTCCCCAGCTGTTATAATGTTGAACAGGGCTTTGATTAGTGTTTTTTCACCCATAATTTAAGGTGCTCTGACTACATTCAGAGAGTTCACACTATTCTGATACCTCAGAATAAACATGATAAATAACAGGATTCCTGTTATTCGACAATTGAATAGTTGTAATTAAGTTGCTTAACCTTCTAGCCTGACTGAATCCGGGTTACTTTTTTTGTTTGGAGATAATGCCAGGAGGGGAAGTGTCTTTAACAACCTCTGCAATCTTCCATGGTGTTTCACCGCCCCTGAAAAATATAGCATTGCAGTTTGATTTCATATTTAATTGGCCTATTTGTGGTTCGTTCACCCATGAAACCCAGGTAATGGACAAGGGTTGGACAATAACATTCAGTCACCCTAAGCCATTTCCATGTTGCAAGCCTTCATTGTTCAATGCATCACTTGGGATTAAGCCATCTCTTTCCATTCACAATAACTGGTATTCAATAGTCAATAGTCGTTTATTTGTCACATACACATAAATGTGTAGTGAAATGAAACATTCTGGCAGCTCTTGCAGGCTTTAAAAGAGCCCTTCAATCTGCTGATTTATTTTTAATGGATCCATGACCACATTGCAATGTGCATCACTGAACCTGCGACGATCATGAAATGGATACCTCAATGTTTCTTTAAACCTTAGAAGATGAACAAAGTATTCCATTCAAAAGTGTCAAGATTGTGCCCTAACCACTGATGCAGAAAAGTGATAATCTATTTGTCTTTTTCTCTTGTAGGTTAACTTTAGCAGAATATTATGAACAGGAAGAAATCTTCAAACTAAGATTAGGACATTTAAAAAAGGTTTGTTTAGCCATCGTCCGGGGCCGGAGGTTCAGGATGTCCCAATCCAGGATACATAAGGGATTCTCTGCTTCAAAGTTGGATTCAGACAGTTATTTGTGGAGAGACAAACAAGGTTAATGTCTCGGGTCAATGACCTTTCATCGTTAACACTGTTTCTGTCTCCGCGGATGCTGCCTGACTATTTCCAGAATTTCCTATTTTATTTTGGATTTCCAGCAGCTACAATATTTTGCTATTCAACCAGTTTGTGTTCTGTGTAGAGAATTACAATCCTTAATCTCTTTCTGTCCTAAAGATGCAAATGCTTGCTGGGGTGTTGGATTTATTCCTGCTCACATTATCTCTGACACTTGAGCCTCAATAATGAGTGTAATCAGCAATTATGGCTAATCTTGTTCCTGTCCTAACTTCTGCCCATATGCATATTTTCTAGAACACCTAAAAAATTGCTGCACTGCTGCTAGTGCTTGAGGCAAATGCTGCCATTAAAGTGAAGGGTCGGGCATTAAAGGGGAGGGTCAGGGAATAAGCAATTTTCACAGTTCTGTCTGGGTCAGTGCTTTGTTTTAGCTTAAATTTAAAATGGGTTATGTAGCCAGCCTTTTGTGGTCAGAGGCAACTTGCACTTGCCTCAAGATTTAATGTTTGTGTGTAAATGGGCTATTTGCTAAACAGCTGCAGGCAGGGTACTTTGAAGGATGCACAGATTAGAAGAGTAGGCCATATTGCCCTTCACATAGGCTTCACTGTTCAGTAAGATCAACTAAACTTCTAAATCAACTCCACTCTCTGTTCTGTCCCCAAACCCCTCTTCTCTTGCTGCCCTTTTCACATAGGTTCAAAGAAGTAATTATTTGCAAGTGTCAGTCTGAAGTTGGCCATTAAAATGCTGTTACTTCTGACTCCCCGTAGTTGCCATTGAGTGATTTGCGATCATCAATTTGTAAAATGTATGTGGCAGTATCTTGCATTTAAATAAAACATTAATTTATAATCTCTTTCAAATTGTAAATTTTAACATGCAATTTTTAACACAATTCATTTTGTCCTTGCTGATTGTTGTTTTAAATGCTATCTCCTTTGCATTGTTTAGAGGGATATGGGCCAAATTGGGCAGGTGGGACTAGTGTAGATGGGGAATTTTGGTCGGCATGGGCAAGAAGGGCCCTCTTACCGTGCTGAATTACTTGAAGTACAGTTTCCATTGTTCTAAAGAAATTGCATTGGTTGCTTAAACTGCATTTACCATTTACTGATTTTATTTTTCATTTCTGCAGGAAGAGGCAGAGATACAGGCAGAGCTAGAGCGATTAGAAAGAGTACGCAATTTACACATAAGGGAACTGAAAAGGATACACAATGAAGATAATTCACAGTAAGTTATCAGTGTTTCTTCAACCTTTTAAGTACGCCTTTGTTAAAGTTTAACTTGTTTACTTGATACAAATTGTGAGAAAGGCACGGTACAGGTTGACAAGAATGTCGCACCTATGTATTAAACCACATAACATTTAAATGAGATTTCTATCTAATATAAATCTTTTTACCACCAAACAAACATAAACGTCTTCCACCTTGAATTCCTTTTTAAAAGTAAGGAATTTAAAAGTAAGGCCATCCTTGCCTCTCCAAACTGGTCAACATTCACCCCAAAAGGTTGTGGGGAATTTTGTGGTAATGTGATATTCAAAACTTGTACGATGATAATGTGTCTTCTCCAGAATTATGTCATATTTATTAACCAAAAATGAAAGTTCTTATTAACTTCAGATTGCTAAACCAGCAGCCATTTGAACCTTGACGAATGCATATTTAGCATGCCACAAAAATATGAAAATATTTGTTCATGCAACTTCACCCACAAATATCTGCTGTATACATATTTGAAAGTGTTCTCGTTGCAGATTTAAAGATCACCCCATGTTAAACGACAGATATTTGCTATTACACCTTTTGGGAAGAGGCGGCTTTAGTGAAGTGTACAAGGTAAGCTCTTCTGATAAATAAAATAAGAGAAAATACAGAGTGATAAAGCACAATTTCACTTGAAATAAATGCACAAAGTATGAAATATTGGGGGAGGGTAAAAAATGTTTTCTATTTCAAGCAAGAACACATATTTGAGTTCTTTATATGGAAACTACAAATTGGAGGCAGATTTTTGCTGTAGACTTCCTCAACTGCAGACCTGACTGAGATCAGGCAAACATATTTCACGCAAGTCCTTTTGGTTAGCAGAGAGGATATTTGCATCCTTCAGGGCTCGATTTTTCTATCTCTATCCTTTTTATTTAATGTGATTTAACTGTTTTTGCCACAGTTATAACTTTAGCAGACAAGTCCCTCTTTTCATTGATAGCTGCGCATTGGTTTCATAATGATAATGGGAGCGTGATTTGTAGCAGGTTGGTGTGCTGAACAGGCATTGCTGTCCCAGTATACTGCCATTGCTTATTGTATCTCCATTGGTCAGATGAGAGCAAAGCTTTTGCACTATGGTTCAGGGCATTTGAAAAATATTCTATTGTCACCAGTAGACTCCAAATATAAGTAGATTCCAAATATAAGTAGACTCCAAATATAAGGCTACATGCGGAATTTTTTGTTTCGGCATTTTAAAAGGGGTTAATTATTAACTATAATTTCAGTCATTTTACTCTATTTTAAGGAAAAGAATAGAAACAAGTAATTGGAAATGGAAATCGGCTTTCTAATGCTAAACCGCATTAAGAATAGGTGCCTTTTCTCAAGGCTCTCATGACTTGAACTGCAGTTTCTATACATGAGGGGCTGTTTTTTTTTTAATATCAAAAAATACTTTATTCCAGTAATAAATATAATTTACAAAACATCTTTTTTAACAAGCCCATCCGACATTTCCGGAGGTTACATTCCATACAGGCATTTACTTCCAAATTTACATACATTTACTTACATTTACAGACATTAAATCCCAGGCATTTACTTCCAAATTTACATACATTTACAGACATTAAATCCCAGACCCAGTATCCCTTATTTGGAGGGGCGTCTCTCTCCACCACACCCTGCCCCCCATGTCCAGCAGCGGAAGGACCCTAGACTGTGCTCCTCCCCCACAGGGCCTTGGCGTTGGCTGCACCAAGCTTCAGTGTGTCCCTCAGCACGAGGGGTTGTGCTGTGAACCTAGCTCACTTCAAAGAGCCTTTTTGGAAATTTGCAAAATGTGTTACAGATCAGGTACTGCCAGATGCACCAAAACAATAGGACGAGGGCATATAATCCAGGCTATTTACAATGGGTTTAAGATTGTTCAGACGATCATCCGTGAACGATCAGCAACTGAAACAAGTCACACAGCTGAAGAGAAGGCAGTGGATTTAAAAGACTAGTGCAGTGTAGTGCAGAGGGGATTTTGTGGGTGGGGAAACATTATCACAAGTGGACAAAGAGCCTAACCCTAAGCAGTCATTTCACCCATTATTGACTACTAGACCAAGTGGACCCATTGGGCCCAAACCTCTCCTGCATTGGTGCAGCACCCTTTCCTCCCCCCTCCCCCCTTCCCCACCCCCCCTTCCCCACCCCCTTCCCCGCCCACCCCCTTCCCCGCCCCCGCCTCCCCTCTCTCCCCGCCTCCCCTCACTCCCCCTCACTTTCCCCCCTCCCCCCACTCCACCCCCCTCAACCTCCCCTTATCTTCCCTCCACTCCCTCCCCCTCCCTCCCTAGGAGATAGATTAAAATTTTAAAATGTGAATAACTTTAAAAATATAACACCGATTTCAATTAAACTTCTTCCATTAGCACCAAATGGACGACGGTGAGTAAGGTGGGCCTAAAATTGTCATGCTATAGTGTACCATTTTGGCTGTAGTTCAGGAACAAACAAACAAACAAACAAACAAGAGTTTTAGTATACAGATGTGGTGAGAATTTTAAAGTGTCTTAGATACTGCATTAAGATGCCTGTTATTTGCTGTTGACGTCATTTCTTCGTTTTGCCAATTAAAAATAAAAATAAACTCTGCTTTAAAACTTTTCAATAGGCATTTGACTTACAAGAACAGAGATACGTAGCTGTGAAAATACACCAGTTAAATAAAACCTGGAGGGAGGAAAAGAAGGAGAATTACCACAAGTAAGTACTAGCCTGAGCTCACATTAGAATTCTGATGCTATCCAAACTTCACCTGTGAATCACCAGTAATTTTTTGAATAATATTTAGATGGGCTACTGTCTGAGCTTTTTTGATGGTGTGCATCCCAAGATGTACTAGTTGGTAGGTTAACCAGCCACAGTAAATTGCCCCTCAAGTATAGCTGAATGATAGAAGTGGGGGGGAGGTTTGATGGGAATGTGGAAAGAACAAAATGGGAGCATGATGGACGGTGTGGACTTGGTGGGCTGAATGGCCTGCTTCTATTCCCTCAATATTCCTCCACACCTCCCCATGCTCCTATTTCCCACTCTACTGTTACCATCTGCCACCAGCCCTCCTTATTTAAGTTCATTCATGATCATCTTGTCAGATCAGATTCCATAATCTTTTTCTTCACGTCACCTCCCAGCCTCTGCTCCCATCTCCACCCTTCCCTTCCCCTACCTGACTTTTGCCAATGAACCCCTCCTTACCCTTCCATCAATTGCTTGCTAGATTTTTCCCATCCTTCTGTCTTATCACTATACTAACTACATCCCCTCTACTCTATTAGTCCTGATGAAGCGTCCCAACCCGAAATGTTGACTATTCGTTGTCCTTCACAGACGTTGAACTGCTGAGTTTTTACTGCAACTCTTTTTTTTGCTCCAGCACTCTATTGTGTCTCCATCTGTTTTAGACTATTGCCTAAGTAATTCAAAGAACATTGACAACTGTCTTTACAACAGCTCTGTGGAATCTATTATATCCATGAGAAGGCGGGCAGGCTGTTGCTTTCATGTCTCATCAGAAAACCATCATTGCTGATTGTATTAGCAGTGTCAGTATTCCAGTACTGGCGGGACTGTCACATGTTGAAAGACTGGAGCGACTAGACTTGTATACACTGGAATTTAGAAGGATGAGAGGAGATCTTATCGAAACGTATAAGATTATTAAGGGGTTGGTCACGTTAGAGGCAGGAAACATGTTCCCAATATTGGGGGAGTCCAGAACAAGGGGCCACAGTTTAAGAATAAGGGGTAGGCCATTTAGAACGGAGACGAGGAAAACCTTTTTCAGTCAGAGAGTTGTGAATCTGTGGAATTCTCTGCCTCAGAAGGCAGTGGAGGCCAATTCTCTGAATGTATTCAAGAGAGAGCTAGATAGAGCTCTTAAGGATAGTGGAGTCAGGGGGTATGGGGAGAAGGCAGGAACAGGGTACTGATTGAGAATGATCAGCCATGATCACATTGAATGGTGGTGCTGGCTCAAAGGGCCGAATGGCCTACTCCTGCACCTATTGTCTATAGTACTGCATTGGATTATTGCTGATTAAGTCTTCAAATTTCTAAGTACAATCTGAAACTACAATCTTTTCACTCTGGCATGAATGTTACGAGTGAGCAACTGAAAAAGGAGAATAAAAATTACAAGTCACGACCCATTAAAAGTTACAGATTGTATGGTTTTGATTGGAGTTCTTACACCTGCTGTATTGCCATTCAGATGTTGAGTGACTTTTTGGCTCTCCGCACAAATAAAAGCTATCACTGATTTTGCAAATCATTATACAAAAACCTCTATCAAAAAGTTATCCTATTCCTTGGTGCTACAAGGCTCCCAAAGGTATACTTGAAACAGTTACTGATATCGATTCTTTGGAATTGCACAGTGACATATTTGCTTTGCCTGCTTCCCACTTTCACAATTAAGAGAGCAAAAGAGTTAAACTTTCTGATATAGAATACCGTTCACAATCTCAGGATATCCCTAAGGCAATTTTTTGAAGAATGCCTGGCTTTATAATAAGGGGATTTATCTAATTTTGGATAGTTCTTGGAGTGCACTCCATTAAAAATATATTATATTACATTATGCTCCTGGGAAGAAACTTGAGCTTGGAACATTCTGAATGCAATGGCTTATTCGCAAACAAAACGGGAGGTGATTTTGGTACAGGCAACCCCCATATTATGGCTGTTTGGGTAACAGAAATTGAACCGTAGAAAATTCACAAATCACAACCCAAAAATTTAAGACATGAAATAAAATTTGCTCTCATAGAATTTGTGAAACAAAAGAAGTACAAAATTTAGGTTGAGATACTCGGAACTGTTTGGGGGAAAAAAATATATCTTCAACTCTCGTTTCTTCATGCACATGTAGATGATGCAGCTTTGTATTATGGAAAATTGGTGAAATGGGCAGTTTTCTGAGAATGCAACCACACCACCCCCATCTCCCCCCCTGCAGGGGACGAATTGTCTATATAATTTGCTAATTTCTAGAAAATAGGCATATATCTTAAATTCAATCATAATCTTGCCATATGTCTGCTATCTTGTGATATATGTTGCAGTTTAACTTCTACAACATAGCTTTATTCCCCCAGGCTCAGACAATTAAATTCAAAGCGGTTTCATAAGTTGGTAGTTATTAAGCGATAGAATGATTCTTCAAGCATATCTTTTTAGTTATTACTTGAGCAATAAAGTGTCTTCATTTTTATTTATTTAGGCTTGTGGTCTCATCGATTCCGCATTATTTTACTGCTGCAGAAAAAAAGTTTTTGTTTGAGCACCAAGAGGCACATATAAAGTACTTGAATTATTTCCTGCCACCAGCTGTTAATCCGTTATGAGCAGCAAAATAAATTAGATCTATGTTCTTTAGAGTTTCGAAAAATGAAGGATAATCTTGAAACATAGGAGATCCTGAGGGGTCTTGACAAGGTAGATGTCAATATGTTTCCACTAGCTGGATAATCTGAAACAAGGGAACATAGTTAGGGCGGCACGGTAGCGCAGCGGTAGAGTTGCTGCTTTACAGCGAATGCAGCGCCGGAGACTCAGGTTCGATCCTGACTACGGGTGCTGCACTGTAAGGAGTTTGTACGTTCTCCCCGTGACCTGCGTGGGTTTTCTCCGAGATCTTCGGTTTCCTCCCACACTCCAAAGACGTACAGGTATGTAGGTTAATTGGCTGGGTAAATGTAAAAAAAAATTGTCCCTAGTGGGTGTAGGATAGTGTTAATATACGGGGATCGCTGGGCGGCACGGACTTGGAGGGCCGAAAGGGCCTGTTTCCGGCTGTATGTATATGATGATGATGATGATAGTTGCAAGAATAAGGAGCAGTTATGCAAAACTGAGGAATCTTGAAATTTTTTATGGATGGTGATAAATCTTTTCAAAAGTACTATCATTAATATATTTTTAGAAAAATGGTAATGAATTCTGAAACAAAACCAGAAATGCTGGATGAATACAGCCAATCTGAGGAAGGGTCCCTGACCTGAAACATTGACTCTTTCCACAGATGCTGCTCGACTGGCTAAGTTCTTCCAGATTTCTGTTCTTGTTTCAGATTTGCAACAAATACAGTTTTGTTTGTTTCCCATGCAATAACTTCTGTTATATGGACATCTGAAGTCTTGGTAAAGCAAAATCACATATAGCTGGTGATTAGATCGATGCTTTAATTGATCATTTACTTGTTTTGCTATCCATTCATTCGATCCAAAACAGGAGAAGTTCTGTCAAAAGTTCTTTAGTTGTACACATTGATCATCATACTTGTATCGAACACACCAAGTATTTCTGCTGCCATTACCTTTTAGCACAGTCAGATTCAGACCACCCAACTCTTGGATAAGATTTTTATTTGTCAACTTCTCTCAAACCTTATTACCAATTCCGCTACACATTGGTTGTTCTGCTGAGGCAAATGGGTCCTTCCCTTTCACTTGATTTAGACCTCTTAGAATTATCTTCATGTCTTTTAAAATTCCCCATAAATTTGCCAAATCCAACCACATTGTGGGCACTGCCTTCAAATTGCTCTCGCATAACCACACTTGCTTATTTCACCCAGGCTTATTTGCTGAGTCTTTTGATGTCAACCTTTTTTGTGTTGGGTTTGCTGTATAATGATTAAATAAGTCCTCGTGAAGATATTTTATGAACACTAGGTCTTTAAAACCTTTTAAATCATCATTAGCAATGTTAAACCTGCACATTTCACATTCTTTTTCAATTCACCTAAGATTTCTCCATTTTTATTTGTTACATTTTGGGTATGTGCACACTATGCAAGAATGAAATCATAGAGATTATCTCCGCTTTCTTGATGCATAAATCATCTTAATACGGTTCAGAGAAGGTTAATTGTCTCATTATTAGATTTGTTAAATTTTACTACAGCAGTCTGAGCTGGTTGTCTAATGTTGCTAATTTTGTTTTCAGACATGCCTGCAGAGAATATAGGATTCACAAAGAATTGGATCACCCCAGAATAGTCCGACTCTACGATTATTTCTCATTAGATACAGACTCGTAAGTTTCTGTCTTAATTTTGAGTGAGTTTTTGTATCTCTGTAGTATAAGCTTGTCCTGCAGCCCATTAAAGTGTAGGAGCACTGGTGCTGTTAAGTGTGGGCTTCATTCACTGTTAGAATTGCACGCTGATGTTGAATATTCCTAATTAATTTAGAGTTTCATAATGCTTCGTGAATCAGAAAAATATGATCGTTTAAGAGGATATTAGCTGACACAATGGTTTAAACAGCTGTTTAAATCTTTTATTGCCGTGGTTAACTCTAATGTTTGTAAAAGTACAAATTGCCCTACTTACATGTTGAAGTCAAAACCATCTGCTGTAAGGATCCTTTACAAAAGGTCAGCAAAGGTTGCACAGTTTGTTGCATTTCAGAAGTGAAGTAATTGAGTTGGGTGTTATTGTCACGCGTACTGAGGTAAGCTTTTGTAGCGTGCTGACCAGTCAGCGGAAAGACAATGCCAGGTTACCATTGAGCCATCCACAATGTGCAGATACATAATAAAGGGGATAATGTGAATAACGTTCAGTGCAAGATTAAAGATGGGCTGCGGCTCTCCAATGATTAAGATAGTAGCTCAGGACTAGTTACCATAAGTAATATAAAGTACATAAAGTGCTCGCTGTAAAGGGGGCTTAGGAAAACATCCAGGTAGACTGAGCACAAAACCAGTTTTGTTGAACTAGCTTCTGCTTAATAACATGAGGCCATTTTAATGTAGTCATAGTAAGACAACACAGAAACAGGCCATTCAGCCCATCTCATTTTGCTGAGCATGAAGCCTATCTAAACTTGTTCCAATTGTCCACATTTGACCCCTATCCTTCTAAACCTCTTCCATTTCATGGAACTTTCCAAAAGCAGAGTGACCAAACTAAATACAATGCTCCAAATGCAACCTCACTTGGTCTCATTCCACTGCAACAAAACATGCCAACATCTAAGCCCTGACTGTTAAAGAACAGTTTGTTAAAAGCCACCTTCGCAGCCCTGATCACCTGTGACGCCATGATGTATGAACATTTTTGCTCATAGTTCCTCCAGCAGCATGATTTTCATTTGTGCCTTCTCAGTCTTGCTGAGGTTTGTAACATTTCTTGCTCCCAATAGACGTTTCAAAGATCACCAAGCATTGATTACTCATTTCAGCTGACAAACTAAACTTATGTGAGGAAAAAGAATATTAATTGAAGATAACTATCTTGCCAAATCCAACCACATTGTGGGCACTGCCTTCAAATTGCTCTCACATAACCACACTTTCAATTCACCCAGGCTTATTCGCTAAGTCTTTTGATGTCAACCTTTCTTGTGCTGGGTTTGCTGTATAATGATTAAATAAGTCCTCGTGAAGATATTTTATGCATTGTTTGATATTTTATGCATTCATCCATCAATGCATTGTTTGATTGAATGTTTAAGTCTGGCATTATCCAGCCTCTAAAATGTTTAATTAATTCAATACTTGAGGTACATTCTATTGCTTTATATATTTCGCTGATCCGAGCGAAACATGGGCAATATGATAGCTCTGTAATCATTGTATATAAGATCTGATTCACAGGTATGGGAAAAGATGATGGAAAACGTGTATAGTGTGATCCAGCTCATTCCAAACGAAGAAGCACATATTCATTAAAATTCTTCTAAGTGGGTTTTAAAATGAGAGATTTGTGATTAATTAATGTATCGATCACATTCCTCAGGTTTTGTACTGTGTTAGAGTACTGTGAAGGCAACGACCTAGATTTCTACTTAAAACAGCACAAGTTAATGTCTGAAAAGGAAGGTCGCTCCATCATCATGCAAGTAGTCAATGCTCTGAAATATCTGAATGAGATTAAGCCCCCCATCATCCACTATGACCTCAAGCCAGGTATGTATTTCTGACCAAGGTTAATATTGGTAATTGGCATTAAAGCAGAGTTTGACTGGAGATATTAGTTTCACACACTCGTCTAAATGCTTTACAGTTAATTTATTCCAGTAAATAGCAATATTGCAGTGATTTTTATAAAAATTGTAAAAGGTTACTAATGTTTGAATAACAACTTTTTCTATTAACTGTACAGGAATAAGTGTTGGGGAAGTTTTTTTTACAAAGATTGTTCTCTATAACTGCTCTATCTTTAAATTCCCGACCGATAAGATTTCAAAAATAAACTCGAGTTATACTTGCCTAATGTTACACTTTTGCAAATGAATATAAAGATTAGATGAAGAATGAAGGTTAAAACTGGAACAGTTCATTCTAGTGTTATAATTAACTCGTGAAAGAAAAGATTGATGGTTGGGGTGAGGGGAATTGGTAGGATGAGGGTAAAGTTCCATATGCCTCCAAACCTTTCCTATCAATGCACCAATCCAGTATCTTTTCAAAAAGCTGGACTAACTCAGTGGGACAGGCAGCATCTGTGGAGAGAAGGAATGGGTGACGTTTCGGGTCCTTCTCTCCAGAGATGCTGCTTGTCCCGCTGAGTTACTCCAGATATTTGCGTCTGTCTTTGGTTTAAACCAGCATCTGCAGTTCCTTCTTACACACTACTCCCTTAGTCCCTGTGTAGAATAATGGGAGTACTGAAGAAGGGTCGCGACCCGAAGATTCACCTGTTTCTTTTCTCCAGAGATGCTGCCTGTCCCGCTGAGTGACTCCAGCTTTTTGTGTCTATCTTTGGTTTAAACCAGGATCTGCAGTTCCTTCTTACACAGTATCTTTTCAATGTCGTTATTGTACCTGCCTCTACCACTTCTTTCGGCAGCTCGTTTCATCCACACACAACCCTCTGTGGGGAAAAACCTGCCCCTTGGATCGCTTTTTAAACCTTTCCCCTCTTTCTTTAAACCTTTAAATTTGGACTCTTTTACTCTGGGGGAAAAAAGGTAGATATTCACATTTTACCTCTGCCTTTCATTTTATAAACCTCTATGGTTCAACCCACCAACCCAGCCTCCAATGTTCCAGGGGAAAAAGTGTCCCAGCCTCTTCTTGTAACTCAAACCCTCTCAACCTGATAACGCCTTTGTGATCTTTTACATCCTTTCCACAGCAGGGTGAGTAGAACTGTATACAGTACTCCAAATATAGCATTGACAATGTCTTGTCCAGCTGTAGTTTGACATCCTAATGCCTATACTCAAGCCCTGATTGATGAAGGCAACCATGCCAAATGCCTCCTTCACCACCCTGTCTCTGCGTTAAGCAGAAAACCTGAAGGACAATCTTTGGTTTTTCAAATACAATTACCATTTTTCAGATGACATTGAAGAAGTTATGTAAAAGAAGAGTTTTGAAATAAAGTTCTTTGGAAGGAATAGGTTTTGAATTGAATTAAAAATGATTATTGCAGTTGCACGAACTAGCAGTCACTGAAGCTACGGTTGTATTACAATATTTTAGACATTTCTTGATCATCAAGAGTTAAGTATTTAATTGTCATATGTACTAAAAACAACAATTAAATTGGTCATGTGTGGGGTTAATGCTTTCACAGGTAACATTCTGCTGGTGAACGGGACAGCATGTGGAGAAATAAAAATCACAGATTTTGGATTATCTAAAATCATGGATGATGACAGTTACAATTCAGTAGATGGAATGGAGCTCACTTCACAGGGAGCAGGCACATACTGGTGAGCTTGCATTGAGCTGCCTGTTGATACTTCTCACACAAGCTCAAGTGTTTGTTGCTGAAGTAGCCTATTAGACTGAAATCTAATATAAATTGCAAGTTACTTTTTGTTGAGCTTGAAATGTCACGTACCGCCCTTCATGAGGCACTGCCTGAATTTTTTTCTATACCATTATGAGCCATGACAGCAGGCAGCAAAGAATATTGTTAATGCTATGGTAAGGTGAAGCCTGAAGTGATGAAACTAAATTATCATCAAAAACATGAAGTGACTTCATGTTGACTGCTTTTTACTTTCTAAAACACATCATGAATATTTCATTTGGCTTGGTGTGATGCACAGCATCAATCTAGGCTGCAACCTTTTAGCAACAGAGTGCACCAATTATATTTTTGAAACCAGCTTAGGCTGAAAAGACCTTTTATTGATGCGTTCATTTGATGTCAGTTTTTTTCAGAAGAGCTGAACAGGTGCTTCCTAAGGCACTGAAAGAATTAGCTGAAGATGTCAAATTTCAAGGCTGGGATTTTCAAATTCTTATTGTATTTTCAGAGTTATTGAAGGGATCTTAAAAGAGTAGATGAAGGAGAAAAGTTGGGATTTAGGCTCGGAAATTTACTTAAAAGCTAGATCCCATTGGGTATGATGGATTTCATGAACAAAATTGGCACGGTCAAATCCCATTTTGTTTAGGCTGCATTTGAAGTATTGTGTACAGTTCTGTTTGCCCAATACAGTGGAGGTTTGGGCGTGGGCGCAGATGAGGTTTACCAGAATGCTGCTTGGATTAGAGGGTATTACCTAGAAGGTGGTTGGACAAACATGGATTTTTTTTTTCTCTGGAGTGTCTGAGATTGAAAGGAGACCTAATAGAAGTATATAAAAATGAGAAGCATAGATAGGGTAGACATTTTGAACCTTTATCCCAGGATTTTTAAAAATCAAATATTGCATAGCTTCAAGGGGAGAGGGGGAATGTTTGCATTTATGTGGATAGTAAAGGGGAGGGAGTATTTAGATTTTCCTCATGTCACCAGCAATAAGTGATTTTTGTTTTTATTATTTTTTGGAGATGGATCACGGAAACTAGCTTAAAAATTGGGCACAGTTAATTCTGCTTTTAATGAATCTTTTCCCCCCTCGTACTGTAGTCCTTTTTTATCCCACCTACTCATTTGAAATAATATTGGTGCCCACTGATAGAAGTTTTAAAGTCCATGTGTTGTCTGAATTACTTTTGTTCCCTTCCATAGTAGTCATTTAGCACATTGAGCCTGTATTGTTGGCCGCAGAAATGGTAACAATGTGCTCTAACATTTCTCTTGCTTGTTAGGTATTTGCCTCCTGAATGCTTTGTGGTTGGGAAAGAGCCTCCTAAGATATCCAATAAGGTAGATGTTTGGTCAGTGGGAGTCATCTTCTACCAATGTCTGTGTGGACGCAAGGTAACTTCTAGTTCTTGTTTTTTCTTTAAAAAAAAGTATTTTGCACACAACAAATTCTCAGTTCCATTCAGTCTGAAGAAGGGTCACCTATCCGCTGAGTTACTCTGTTTTTCAGTTCCATGGTTGATTTGCACACTTACATTTTATCAGTCAAGATATAAACTGACCTTGAAATCTGGGACTGTTGTCACAAAATCAATTCTATGTACATTAATGAGAATAAAGACACTTTTATGTACATGACTAAATTATGTTTTTCGTATGCTTAATCCTGAGGTGAGGCATTGCATATATAAAATCTTTACTCTTTCATTCCTTTTCCATCATTTCTTAACTTGTCCTTGCTTCCCCATTACTCATGAGATCATGTAATCCTGGATTTATGCCAACCAGTATTGTTGACCGTTGTTATGTACCTATGAATGCTGTAGCAGAGTGTTTGTTGTATGACTACCAGTATAGTTTGGTCTTGGGCAGATGTGGCTCTGGACTTCAGCCAAAGATCAAAGTGGGTCCTGAGTTTAAACCCAGTCTGGTCCCAGATGTCCAGGTGCCAGGTCAGCATTTGTTGAGCTCTGGGCAGTGGTGGGGAGTGGGTTGGGGGATGGAGCAGAAAGGAGGAATCAGGGTGAAGGTCCATTTCAGCTGTAACCTCCAGGGTGCTTCTGATTATCTTATACTTTTATTCTGTAAAATCTGCCTGATGATGTTATGAGCCATTCTTTTCAAGATATCAGTGCTGTCCTGGGGATTCCAGCATATATCCCATATCTTGGTTTTTGCAGAAAAATTGCTTCTTTATATTAAAATTCAGTGGGACAGCAAATCTTCCATTTGGATGCAAGAAGCCTCGTGCCATTCAAAACTGTTGGCAACTTTACGGTCCCTCAACAATTTAAAGATTCCCTTTAACCTACTTTCTGTAACACAGAACTCTTTCTCACCATCAATCACACTGCCAATTTTGGCAATAACAGAGTTCATCATGAATCGATCGATTGGCCCAAATTGTGAATATACCACAAAAAGCAAAGGTGCCCAGAACTGA
This sequence comes from Rhinoraja longicauda, assembly GCF_053455715.1. Classification (NCBI taxonomy): domain Eukaryota; kingdom Metazoa; phylum Chordata; class Chondrichthyes; order Rajiformes; family Arhynchobatidae; genus Rhinoraja; species Rhinoraja longicauda. The sequence goes on from NC_135981.1 coordinate 11,176,565, forward strand.
GATCTGCTGAATTCCAAAACACATAGCCCTCCATTCCTTAAACTCCAGTCACCCAATATCCTAATCCGAATGTACTCTTGCCCATCTTTAAGCTATGTTTCAGTAAGAGCCATTGTTCAAGGTGAAATAAAGGCAATGGACCAAGGGAACAGAACGAGATGTCACAGTATGATGAATTAGGCACTGACAAACCTCTTAGGTTCTTCTGGCTTCCAAACTCATTACTTTGCCTAGCAGGCTCATTGGTTAAACCTTTACGATTCACATCCAGTTTTTTGCACTTCCTTCTGAAATTATCGTTGGTTCCCATTCCCTTGCCACGCTGGTTTAAATTCTTCCAACTGCATGCAAAATCCCAATTCTGGCTCTGTTGATGTCTGGCTGCATAGGTCCTACATTGCCCAGCCATTTTTCTTCACCATTTCTTGTTGAATTTGTATATTTAGCCACACTGCTTGATGCAGTAATACAAATTTTGACAGAAAATATAAGCAGTCAAATTGGTGAAGTATCCTTTTTTGTCATGGTGGTAAGTGTGTGAAATATGAAAGATTTACTGAGGTGTAATATAAGTTGTTCTAAGATGAATTTTGCCATTTTCCTGGAGAATGGGTATAATGTGAAAGCTGAAGAACAGCCAGGTCTGATGAGGACTTCGCGTGCAGGGTTCTGGTTCTCTGCCAAACTGGTGGTTCTGTATAATGCTAGGTTGGGGTTAAGAGCAGAGGAACAAATCTTCAATTGATAGGTTTCAGATATCCAGGAAAATGGCAAATTTTACCTTGCCTGGAGCAACTTATACCACGTCTTACCAAATCTTGCATATTTTACACACTTACCAGTACGATAAAAAGGAAATTTCTCCAACTTGAATGATTATGAACATTCAATGACCGCTTTTGGTTTCTACATATGAGGCGCTAATGAAAAAAGAGCTGGAAAGACAACATAAAAGTGCAATATTATTCTCTCTTCTCCTTAGTAGAATTGGTTAAAGGCAAATAATTAGCCAGTGCTTCTTGAATCTGTTTCACTTGTAGATGTGTTTGAAGTTTGGCGGACCGAGGTTCTTACATTTTGAGTGCTTAAAAAGTATTTGGCTTCATGTGAAGTTGAAGGTTTTTTTCTTCAATTATCTAGCATTTACTGTCTTTTCACTATGTAGTTCATGGATTGGTACATGTTAGCTGCTGTTTTAATCTCTGGTGCTCACCTTTTCCTTAGCCATTTGGTCACAACCAGTCACAACAGGATATTCTTCAGGAAAACACAATTTTGAAAGCCACAGAGGTGCAGTTTCCTCAGAAGCCAGTGAACAGTGCAGAAGCAAAGGTAAGGCCATAACCGTCAAAGACATGTGACAGCGATTAATAATATTGGTATCAAACTACTTATTTCTGTATATTATGGTAATAAATAATCCATTTAAAATTTAACCACAAGTTTTGCTGCGCTTGCTAGTAGCATCTCAGCCTCAATATAATGGGATGTGTGTGTGTCTGTGATCTTGTAGCCTATGTATGGATAGGAAAAAATGTTGGGGGGTATGGGGCAAATGCGGGCCAATGGAACTAGCTTAGATGGTCAGGTCAGGCAGCATCTCGGGAGAGAAGGAATGGGTGACGTTTCTGGTCGAGACCCTTCTTCAGACTGAAGAAGGGTCTCGACCCGAAACGTCACCCATTCCTTCTCTCCCGAGATGCTGCCTGACCTGCTGAGTTACTCCAGCATTTTGTGAATAAAAACCTTCGATTTGTACCAGCATCTGCAGTTATCTTCTTATATAGCTTAGATGGGCAGCTTGGTTGGCATGGATGAGTTGGGCCGAAGGGCTGTTTCCATGCTCTATAACTCTAACGTTTATTTTCTATGGATGGGAATCATTTGTATTCATCTCCTATGCATTTTTCAGGAATAGGATTGATTTAAAAAAAACCTGACGATAGCTATTCCCTGATAAGAGGAGAGAGGAATGCACAGAGTCTCTTGCCCAGAGTAGGGGAATCGAGGACCAGAGGACATAGATTCTAGGTGAAGGGGAAAAGATTTAATAGGAATCTGAGGGGTAACTTTTTCACACAAAGGGTGGTGGGTATATAGAACAAGGTGCCAGATGAGGTGGTTGAGACTGGGACTATCCCAACGTTTAAGAAACAGTTAGGCAGGTACATGGATAGGACAGGTTTGGAGGGATATGAACCAAGTGCAGGCAGGTGGGATTAGTGTAGCTGGGACATGTTGGCTGGTGTGGGCAAGTTGGGCCGAAGGGCCTGTTTCCACACTGTATCACTCTATGACTCAGTGACTCTAAGAACATGCCAGGGACTGGACAAAGAGGACATTTATTTCTCACCACTTACTGCTGCATTATTCTTCTTGGAGCTCAGACATAACTAATCTAAGCAGTTAGCAAAAAAGAATGTGTAGAAACCACATTAACTTAATCCACTGTCCCACTAGGATATCTGAATCAGTGTGGGCAATATTACTGATTTTTTTTTGGCAGGTAACTTTGTAGAGTAATTGTTTTTTTATAAACTTTAATCATACTGAGATATGTGCTTTGTAATGAGGCAAATGTGATGAAAGGCTTGAAAGTTACACCTGGATTATTCAAAATAGAAATGTGCAGTCATGTAATGCATAACAATTATGATTTATACGGTTGGTAATATATTTTTCCTCAATGAGAGTGATTGGGGCATGAGTAAATTTAAACATTAAATCATTGAAATTTATGGGGCAGTAAAAAGCAATTTGATCTTTTTTTTAAAAGGCTGTATTTGTTTTAAATTAAAAATTGCATGGAAAGTAGTAGTTTCTCATAATGTGTTAGTTATACTTGAGCAGAGAGTTGATTTAAACATGATATTGATGCTTGTGTTGCACAAAGGGCCAATATCTGGTCCTGAAGCCTGGCATTGATAAATAGTTCCATAGTACAGCTTTTATGGAATTGGTGTCGGTACCAACAAATATTTTAAGGACATAAAAGATGTGACGAGAAATAATTAATGATCTTATGAGCTGGAGTGTCTGAATAATGATAGCTTCATGCTTTATTTGAACCTGGGAAGGTTAACGCTGTATTGACAAAAACCTATAAATCATTGGCATAACATTTGCTGCACATAAACTGGTCACTCTTATCTTTATCTACGTTACATAAGTTGGCTTAGATGCATGTTCTGTTATTTTATAATGTGTATAACAGAGGAGTCTGGAACAAGTTCTGTAACGGTGTTTTCTGTAAAAATAAAGAAGATTGGGGAACTGAATCAAATAATATCATGCCGAGATTTGACTTGTTCCTCTTTGGGGAATTTAAATTGGTCCATATGGAACAGTAGACAATAAGACTATGAGGTACAGGGCAGTAGTAGTCAGTATTATTTAAGCAAACTGAGTGTCCAGAAAGCAATTAGTTAAACCTGACTCAACCCTGCGAAATGCCTCTATCCTGGCTCATTCTCTTTAGATCTTCTGGTTGTCCAGGTTCATTCACAGAAGTTAATGGAAATACTGTACAACAAAACCTTGAATGCGAAGAAAGCCTAGACTGTGTACTGTGGTGTTAGCATGACCTATTGGGCATTTTTGATCCAGGCTTTGTGAATGAACGTTTTCATGGATTCTATCACCAAACTTGCACTAAAGGAAGAGTGGTTGACTTAACTGCTGCCATGTCAGCTATTCCTGAATATGTAATTTCAGAAAACAATTAATTAAAAAAAAATTAAAACTGTAAATTAATTGATAATTAGGCAATAAAGAAAACAGAAAAGCTAGAAAGGAAATGCAACAGATTCTGTATGTAGGCTGCAAAAGCCATGAATAAGAAATTGGTACAAGATGAAATTGGTTTCAGATTGCAGTTATACATAATAGACATCTGACGTTTTATTTTTAATCTGTATGTTAAGTATCTTGTGTATCCTGTCAATTCAATTTGCTGGCAGTGACGGTTTTGACAATTTCTACAGTGACAAAATTGGACATTTACTGTTTGCAAGAGTTCAAATCTGCTTCCCATCACATCACTTTCTTTCCTGCAATGCACCTTTACTGTATGGTGCAACCGTTTGCCTTCCATGTTCAGACTCAGTTTATAGAAGACATTACATTTCTAAAACACCACGAGCATAATTGCACAATTTCACCTGAGACACAGCAGGCAACCTTCATGGATGGGGTGACAAGAACTGTTTTACCCATTCAAAGTTGGAAAAAATGAGATGGATGCTGTGGGGCTGTGACAGCTATATACGGATTAGTTAAATCCAAATTCACTATTGTACACCAGTTCCTTCCTCTCACTTCCTCTTATCCCTTGCCACTGTTTCTTGCTTCCAAATTCTCAATTGCAGCCACTATCTGGCACTCAGTTATGGCCTGACTTCATGCTTATTCTTGACTGTGGCTCCAGTTACCATGCACATTACGGCTCAAGCTTCTGCAAGCTCTCTTCATTCCAACCCCATGCTTGCAAACTCTGTCATCAACTTGAAGCATGCATGCACACTCTCCTCCTCCCATACCCTCCTTTGAGCTCAGTTTACATACTTGTCCTCTCTTCAGTACAGTATGCCAGTTTGGATAATGGACATTTGCAAACAGCACCAAAAATCTGAGATGCAAAATAAAAATGTGCTCTTATGGAACTTCAATTGAAAAGAAATGACTAAATAAACACAAAGCAAAAAATACAACAAATTTTGCCAATTTTCCTGTCCTAATAACCCCACTGTTTATCTTTAACCATTTCAATAGACAATAGACAATAGACAATAGGTGCAGGAGTAGGCCATTCAGCCCTTCGAGCCAGCACCGCCATTCAATGCGATCATGGCTGATCACTATCAATCAGTACCCCGTTCCTGCCTTCTCCCCATACCCCCTCACTCCGCTATCCTTAAGAGCTCTATCCAGCTCTCTCTTGAAAGCATCCAACGAACTGGCCTCCACTGCCTTCTGAGGCAGAGAATTCCACACCTTCACCACCCTCTGACTGAAAAAGTTCTTCCTCATCTCCGTTCTAAATGGCCTACCCCTTATTCTCAAACTGTGGCCCCTTGTTCTGGACTCCCCCAACATTGGGAACATGTTATCTGCCTCTAATGTGTCCAATCCCCTAATTATCTTATATGTTTCAATAAGATCCCCCCTCATCCTTCTAAATTCCAGTGTATACAAGCCCAATCGCTCCAGCCTTTCAACATACGACAGTCCCGCCATTCCGGGAATTAATCTAGTGAACCTACGCTGCACGCCCTCCATAGCAAGAATATCCTTCCTCAAATTTGGAGACTAAAACTGCACACAGTACTCCAGGTGCGGTCTCACCAGGGCCCGGTACAACTGTAGAAGGACCTCTTTGCTCCTATACTCAACTCCTCTTGTTACGAAGGCCAACATTCCATTGGCTTTCTTCACTGCCTGCTGAACCTGCATGCTTCCTTTCATTGACTGATGCACTAGGACACCCAGATCTCGTTGAACTCCCCCTCCTCCTAACTTGACACCATTCAGATAATAATCTGCCTTTCTATTCTTACTTCCAAAGTGAATAACCTCACACTTATCTACATTAAACTGCATCTGCCATGTATCCGCCCACTCACACAACCTGTCCAGGTCACCCTGCAGCCTTATTGCATCTTCCTCACAATTCACACTACCCCCCAACTTAGTATCATCTGCAAATTTGCTAATGGTACTTTTAATCCCTTCGTCTAAGTCATTAATGTATATCGTAAATAGCTGGGGTCCCAGCACCGAACCTTGCGGTACCCCACTGGTCACTGCCTGCCATTCCGAAAGGGACCCATTTATCCCCACTCTTTGCTTTCTGTCTGTTAACCAATTTTCTATCCATGTCAGTACCCTACCCCCAATACCATGTGCCCTAATTTTGCCCACTAATCTCCTATGTGGGACCTTGTCGAAGGCTTTCAATGTATTTTGGATTTTACCAAGCTGAATGTATTTTGGATTTTACCAAGTTCCATATATCTTCAAGGCATTTTTTTGGTCTAATTATATGCAAGCAACACGGGATATCCACCTGTATAAACGTATTGAAGCAAACCGTAGGATTTGTAGACACAAGGAACTGCAGATGCTGGAATTTTGCATAGGACACAAAGTGCTGCTGTAACTCAGCAGGTCATGAGAAAACCCACTCAGTCACAGGGAGAACGTACAAACCATACAGAAGTCACCCGTAATTGGCACCGAATCTGTCGTCACTAGAGCCATGAGGTAGCAACTCTACCACTGTGCTGTTGATGGGAAATGAATGGCCACTTTCTGCAGTGTGATGTTCAGGGTCCATTTAGCAGTATCATCTTTTCCAACAGTCCCAAATTACTGGCTCTTCATCTAGTTGTTCAATTTACTATGTTTATTTAGCTTCTTGACACTAAACTCTGTACTTCAAAAAAATATTGCTCGCAATTTTTGACTTGGATTCCCAACTGTATTCAATTAACCAAGTACTTGTACAGAGAGAATTATGTACTTTTACTATATTACATAAATTAATTTTTCTTTTATCTTGTTGCAGGCATTTATCCGACGCTGTCTGGCATATCGGAAGGAGGACCGGATAGATGTGCAACAACTTGCCAGTGACCCATACTTGATGCCTCATATAAGGAAGTCAGTGTCCAGTACCAGTCCAGGTGTGGTTGCATCAACATCTGGATCATCAAATAACAGCACTTCAATCTGAGCATGCAGACTATCCATGTGATAGTACGTTGAAGAAAAGGAGTACAGAATCCATGCTGGTGATGATTTGTACCAGGTGTTTTCTCCGTATGTCCACCTGTGGGGAAGAACGTCCTCGCGGATTCTCCGAAGAGAGAGATGGACAGAGACTGCGTTGCGCCAGGCAGAAAGCAAGGAGGCGATGTCAGAGGCTGTGAATCACGGACCATGACTGATGGCTGCTAACAAAAAGGACAATGATGAGAATCTGCATCCTGCTCCCATGTCCCTTGGCAGTAGCACAACCTTGAACTGAAAGTGGCTTTGTGCTGGAAGAGAGTGAACAAGATGGGGTTTACCTTTTTAAATGTCCTTCCTCTCACACAAATTCCCACCCCTTCTCCCATTTCCACCCATCACCTACCCAATGCCCTACACCAAATTGGTAAAGGGAATTCAAGTTAAATATAAAAGACACACTGGTGATTGGACTGCTCCTGAGTTTTTCAGCCTGCCTCTTGGTGGCAGTGGTGTTCTTTGAGTTGTTATTAATACAGTTCCATTGGTCTTTTAAAAAAACAGACCTTTCCACTTCTTCCCTTGCAGTACTGCGCGCACGCGCGCACACACACACAGACACACACAACTTTCTTTAGAGTTCCGATTTCTGCTGCTTTTTCTTGCACTGTTCCTGTAGTATTTTATTTTTACCTGGAGATTTAGATTGAGACACAGACAACACTACGTCTTTAAAAATCTGCAGCAAAATAAGTATTTTTATGCTATGTAGACATCTGCTTTCTCAGTTGTTTTTCTTCATCATGGCAGTGTTTTAATATCCCTCTTGTTCATTCATGCCCTTCACCAGATTTTGCTTAACTTTCTTTCAGAGGACGCATATACATTTTGGTTGCCAATTTGTTTGGTACATTCAGTACTTGAGAGGAGCACACTATTGTGTTCAAACATCGGTTTCCACCTGAACTATTTAGATTTTGAGGAGGATGGAGTAACAGGATTTTCAGCTGAGAAAAAAACAGATGTCTGACTTTTAACGAAACTAGTTGTATTATCTTTTTAAGTAGGAAACCTTCCAGGGTTTGTTTGTTAATGGTCCAAGAGAATGGATTTCTAAAAATAAAATGCTGAGTGGTCTAGCTTTGGACAACAAATGTTGACATGTTAATTGGCATGATCCCATCCTTTCCCACAAATGCACTGGCTGGTTGTTAAGTGACTAACTGACCAGTTAAGCTGGTAACTACACAGTTCTGTGTTACTGGTCAATTCTTGTTGTGTAAATTCTTACCCGATCCTAACGATGGGGCAGTGGTTAAATGCAATTGGTATTTATGATAGTTTGACAATAGATTTTCCTCAATATAATACTCAATCTTTCTTTATACTCTGACATTGAGGGGGAAAAAATGGAAATGAAAATGTGAATACATAACTTGCAGCAGAGCAGTAAAATGTGGCAACAGTTAGTCAGGTATGGAATGTTACAGAGGGAGTACATCGGGCATGTAATGTCTATGCTGCAGTCCTTTATTTAAGCAGTTTCTTTTTTGTGAAGTGTACAGGCACCCTGCGTTTTACCTTCCTGAAAAGCAGCGCATAATTCAAAAACTCGTAAATTAAACATAAATATTTAAAACAAGCGTAAATATAAGCCCGTCAATTCAAAAATCACAAATTCGATTTTGATTTGAATCAAGCGCGTTATTTCAAAAACACATAAATTAAACATCGGTAAATTTGTGAGGTGCCTGTACTTTATTTGAAGTATAAATATGATCTGTGTTGCTGTAGAATGTACACAACACATGTTTGGAGCAAGTGAGCCCCGGTTACAAATACAGTGCACTGCTAGTTATCAGATGTCAATGGATGAGTCTCATCAGACAGATAGTCCAGATTGTCGGCTGTCTATATTTAACAATTAATCCCTTTAACCTGAGACCAGCTTTACCAAATGATACGGGGACTGTCTCATCATTGGCCTTTACAAACCCCTTAAGATGAATGATGGAGAAAAGGTTCTGGACTTACAGTTTAGGAAATTCAAAACCTCAATTCCACATCCTTGCATGAAATATTCCATTATTAACACAATCTGAAAGTGGTGTTAAAAGAAAAGCTCCAAACGCTGTGAAGTATTTCATTCATCTTGGATGCTTCATTAAAAATTAGGTAATAATAAAAATGAGGGATTACAAATACATGAACAATTTTGAATTTTTGTCTCGGCTTTAATCTTGCCTTCATAAAATTTGACAACTATATCAAGTTTGTTCATCCAATCCTGCCCAGAACATCCTATCCAGGGGTCAATCAGTTCATACTTTACATGGTAGAATCTGCTTCATGATACAGGTGCAGGCGAAATGCAGTTTTTCAAAAACATCTGCAGATCAGCCGAATAGCTTCTGTGAAAGGATTTTGGTGCAAGTGATATTTCCTCCTATTGATCTGCCCTGAAAACAGAATGTTAACATTACACATCATTGGATATTGGAACTGGTCAATGCCATTTAGTGATTCACCTCCTATGCACTTTTGTCCAAAAATAATAAATAATTGCTTGTGTGTACTGTACTTAAGATTCACTGGAAAACAAGATTTTGTTATCTGTGGACATCCTCTCGACTTTAAGGTATATCTTGGAATGGCAACCTAATTGCTGTTGAATTATGGAAAAGTCTTTACTTAACCTATAGATTTGGGTTAAATTAATTTGCATTAATTAATAAAATTTCCACCTATTTTTGTACCTCCTCTCCCCAAAACCTCTAGCAGCCTGTGAGTACACATGTTTTAGGAAATTCAAATTCTAGCACCATCGGATTGCATTTTACTGTCCATCCCAGTCCAAATGTTGGTGCTTTCCCCACAGAAGTATTGCTCACACGATATCAAAGACGAGGAGTGCAATGGAAGCTAAAGTGTTACGTACAAAGTAGCTGAGTAAATCATAATGAAAAACATTATCAGTAACTCTAAAGCTGAAATCTGATTTAGTGGCAGTCTTGTGTTGCAACCATGTTTAGGTACTTGTTTGGAAAGGAAATTGCAGTAGTTTTTTTTTGTTGATCTGCAGTAACCAGCCCATGTTTTACAACTGACTACGCGGCATTATGGATTAACAACACTGGGGGTTGTGTGTGCTATGTCTTAAATATATATACATATAAAATATTTGGCTTTTATACTGCTTTTATTGAAAGTTTGTTGCAAGTTCTCATTTACCCATGGGATTCAATTTGGTGACCTACTTTCATCATTTTAGATAACACTAAAGTGCTCAGGATTCTTTTTTATTATTGATTGTCTGAATTTCTACTCAAAAAAATCAAACCAGTAGAAATTGGATTAAATAAATATAAAAAATAACGGCAGATGCCAGAAATCTGAAATAAAAACAATGTGCTGTAAACCTTCAGCGGTTCAGGCAGTTTTTAATATTGTAATCCTGAAGGGAAGACTGAATATCACGTAAGCAAGCAGAGGTCTACTTTACACATAGCACTGAGTTTGCAGTAGTTGGTGATATTCTTGATGTAGTATCACCATCAAGGAGCAGTAATTTGTAACTGTAGCCATTAGTGCAAGATTCATGGGCTGCATTTTAATTTCTCAAGTTTAGAAATAGTTCTGTCTATTGGGGAAGGGGTGTTGTAAGGAGGATTAATGATAAGTTGTATATTGACCTCTTATTGAAAGACCAAGAGCAACTGTGGAATCCTGATACCTTGTCAAAAGAACAAGGGTGCAGCACAAACTGGGTTACTTGGTTGCTTTATCCAGTGCATTGATGAATTGCTTGAAGAAATTTGCTCTACCCTGTGATCGTTAATCCAATGGATAATGCTGGGGTTTTGTCAGTATGAATAACGAGCTTCAACAATTTCTAACAAACGATGTGGCTTTTTTCCTCCCAGAAGGAACGGCTCTGCAGACATGAATGCTCAGAAGAGAAAGTTTCCTCGGCATAAATCTGGCTGGGAATGATGTGTGTATTAAACATCTGCGACATTTTTCCTGCACTGAACAGCATTAAATTGACATTTTAACAAAACGAGTAATAGTTTAGATCGGTATAGCTGAGAATTGATGCAGCGTCAGAAATGGAATACAGCATGAATTTGCAGGTGTTCCTTGCTGAGGCTGGGTGAAGGAGGGAAAAGGTGACGATTACTTTGTCCAATGAGTTGGGAAAGAGGTGTCACGTGCAGTCATTGAGAAAACTACACACGTTAAATACAAATAGGTTAACTGTACAGGACTGTTCTTATGGTTTGACCAGTGAGTTCCGTCAGCTTTGGAGTTAAATCAGATAAATCTTTCTTTGGAAGTGTTCGGTAGAACAGCAGTACCTTGATAGCCAATGTTAGGGTGATTTATATATTGCCTAATGTATAGGACTTTTCTTTACGAACCCTCCCAAACTAGAATGGTGCGTTATCTATTACAAGCCATGAAATCTCTACTCACCTAAAGATTATAGGAAGTTGCTATCCAGTGCATTTCTGATGAGTCCTAAAGTGGTGTATAATTGCTGCAGTTCAAGCATTTAAACAAATCTTCAGAGAAATAAATTATCTTTTACCTTTTTGAATGTGCCAATTGGAGCACTTTTCCCCAGAGGGAGGAGATCTCCACTATAACAACAGTTCTGCTTATTCATGTGCCAATAAATATCAAAAGTGTTAACTGTTCTTTCAATTCATGACTTTTGTGGTGAATTTCATTGCAGCTTGAGAAATCTTTAGCAAGTTATAAAAGTTGATCCGTGTCATATATCAGTTGTGATATTTGGATTTGCTACATTCTGCGACAGCTCTGGAACAAACAATTTTAAATACATTGAGTTCTGGGTGGGTTTCAGTCCTTCTCCAGGAGGATGGATCTGGTGGATCTAATCCCCTCAGAAAAAAATGCTTTTACAGAAAAACGAGGTGACCCAGTGTGTTTTATGATAAAAACCGTGTTTGAATCCCATTGTTTTCCAATGCAGATTAGTTTATGGAAAACTTGTTTGGTTAATTATTTTATATGTGCGAGTTTGTTTTTCCATTTGGAATTTGGTTTATCCCAATTAGTACACTGCATATGAGTGATCTTTGGGCAATTTCTTCTTTCCATGCTGCTCTTTTCTCTGCCCCATCCTTACCCCAACCTCCCCCTCCTCCCCAGCCACTATATCCCACAGCTAAATCACTCAGCAGCATCCCTCTGTGGCTGAGTGTCATTCAGCAGTTACCAGTGCAGGAATTTGAGTTTAGATGTTCCTTTCAGTTTCTTTCATTGCAGCTAGTTAAAACACTGTGAATAACTCCTGGTCTGGTAAACAATTCAGACCAGCTTATTTCTCCCTGTGGTTTTATCTTTCCAACAGTTCTGGGTTGTTTTTTTTAAAAGAGAAAATAAATTTGTGCAAATGCCTCTATTTAATGTACATTGTAGCGGTATGATGACAAATCTGATTTCAACTGTGTGAGCCTCTTCTAGACAACAGCTTTACTTTAATGTACAAAAGAAATGAAATAAAATGAAGGGGTAAAATTAACCCGGTACAGATATTTTCTTTTGAATCAAAAGGAAGGTACCGCAGAACCCCTATGAGTGTGTGTCACTGTGAAATACATGCTTGGCTAATAACCCCAGTCTGTTGACAAGGGTTGCTGTGTATATTTCAATAAATTGTATTGCTTTGTGCAGATACCAAACTGCTAGATGTCCATTGATAGCTGCTGAAGTGTAGAAATTGTTTCTTTTATTCATCTGCTAATAAATTGAATCTCATTTAAAAAATCTCAATGTTTTGGAACATATTTTTCCCTTGTCTGAAATGCAGTTGTGGCCTGGAGGGCCTTGATTCCTTTACTTTGACTGGGAATCGGAATAAGACTGCTCTGGGTACAGGTCCAAGCCAAGCCCAAATATTCCAATGTGGGTATTGGGAATGTAAACCGAAATGACACCACGGCCAATTTCTTCATGGATGGATGTGCTATGAGGTTTGTGCTTTCAGTGTGACTGCAAGAATTTAAATTGGGATTCACTTGCTAGTTTTTTTTAAAAAACAGTTTAAAAAAATTGTTCAAAATATGTTGCAGACAGATTATTGTGAAAAATACTTTAATTTTAGTGGATTGTGAATTTGTTTCCCCACATCTTGACCTCGTTGTCCCAAAGGACTTTACAGCCAAGACTTTCACTTTGTTTGTTTTATTGAAGGAAACATGGCATTCGGTCTGTGTACAGCAGAGTCCAATCCAGACCAATCAAATAATTTGTTTATTTTGTTGCTTTGAGAGATGACTGCTGGCCAGAACACACACAACAGATTTTTATGACTGAGACTGGTCATAGCAAAGCCAAAATGCTCCGTGATCTGGATTATTTTTCAGTAAAAGTAAACCAGAGAGAACATCGCGGTTGGGTTTGGCCTACTTGAATGTTATAGCTTCCCCTGTCCCAGCAACTTGCTTCACTCTACACTGCATCAAGAATGAAAGAAATGGGAGCAGGAGGGAACTATTTGGTCTGTTGCTCCTGCTCGGCTATTCAACATGATCATGCGGAAGTTTTATCTTTAAAGCATCTTTCTCTACCATCCCATATACATCACTTGATCCCAATAATATCCACAAATCCATCAAGGTAGATTTATTTGGCATTTCCTCAACTTGCCATCCTGTGGCCTCTTGAATGTGTTAGACAATTATTGATGACCTAGGGTCAGCTTTGTGTGCTAAACTCATGCCAGTTCAAATTGAACAGTGATTAGCCTGATTCATGTCACTCAGGATCTTTTGTAACCAACAAAAGACTACTTCCACCCCATCTGTGAAGACTGCATTCAAACCCTTGTTCCAGAGGTGAAAGGTGTTTTTTTATTTTTGATGCAGTTGATGCAACTTGATGAAGTTAAAAGCTGTACACATTGCATGCCTGTCGCCTGCTGAGGCCTGATGGTTTTAATCTTCAAAGCCTATAATGTAGTCTAATAAAGTCCTTGTGTTCTATGGAGATGCAGGAAACTGCAGATGTCGGAATCTTGAGCAAAACAGTGGTAGAGGAACTCAGCAGATCAGGAAACATCTGGGGAGGGAATAAACCCTTCTTCAAGGTCCTGACCCAAAACAAACCATTCGTTCCCTCTTCAAATACTGTCTGACCCACTGAGTTCCTGTAACACTTTGCTCCCTGTGTTCGATATTCTCATACTAACAATAAAATTTCAGACCCAAGTTGTTACAAAGCAAGAGCTCCAGAAACAGTTAATATCAATACTCTGAGAAGTGACAGGGTCGATTTGAATTTTGAATGGAAGTTCCAAGGCTAAGTGATAGTCATCAATGGGAGGTCAAAAGAAAAAGTTTGGATATCCCTGACCGTTAGAGTGGCATTAAGACTCAGCAACGTTTTTCTGTCTGAGTTTTTTAGTCCATTTTCTATCATTTATATCTGCAAGTTCATTCAATTGTTTATATATTCGACATGTAATAGCTTAATTGGCAAGAAACCACTGGCTCCTAGGAAAGCAAAGACAAACATTAGTAGTGGACCTCAAATTTACGTTTTCTGATGTACACTATTCCACATTTATCAGTTTATAAAAACATTTTTTTTAATAGATTCCATCAATTAATCTATTTTCAGCTTCGCAAGCAGTGATTTTCTGACTCAGAATTCTCATCTCATGGTGAACATTTATGTTCTGGGTAATCACTTTTCCAAATGAATTGCAGCAAAGGCTTGTAAATATTTTAAGCCTGAAAAAAACTCACATTGAGTGTTTTCTTTGTGTATTAGTAGCTACAAGGTTACCAGAGGCATTTTGGATGTCCTACAGCACATGTAGTGCATGTAAACTAGTGACGTCTCACTCCTTGTGACTGACTTTCATCCCCGACTTCATATACTTTTTTTGTGTGTGTGTCCTTTCCACTTTATTCAGACCAGGACTGACTTTCTGACCTTTTGTATTTCTGAGACCCTGCAAGACATCCAGTGGAAGTCATAGTTCACACAGCTGAGATCGGAACTGGAGGCTGCAATCAGTGCCTAACTTAGGCAACATTGGTCATTGGCTCTGGTTTTCTGTTTCCTCTCCCTCCAATTGAACCCAACCTTTGGCCTTGCATTTTTCTGACCATCAAGTCCTGGATGGATCTGGCCTTGCTGGTGATCACACTGGATAAGAGTATATCTCCTACTTCATAACTGTGAAGCTCCTTGTCTTGTGGGAACAAATAACTCCAGATGCTGGTTCACACCAAAGATGGACACATTTTTTTTATTTAAAAAAAAAAAAATTTTAAACCAAAAAATACTTTATTCAAATAATAAATATAATTCACAAAACATTTTTTTTTAAAACAAGCCCATCCGACATTTCCGGAGGTTACATTCGATACAGGCATTCATTTAGACATTTACATTTACCCAGTATCCCTTATTTGGAGGGGCGTCTCTCTCCACCACACCCTGCCCCCCCCATGTCCAGCAGCGGAAGGACCCTAGACTGTGCTCCTCCCCCACAGGGCCTTAGCGTTGGCTGCACCAAGCTTCAGTGCGTTCCTCAGCACGTACTCCTGCAGTCTGCAGCGGGCCAGTCGGCAACATTCCTTGACGGACAGCTCGCTCCGCTGGGAGGCCAACAAAGCTCGGGCAGACCAAAGAGCGTCTTTCACCGAGTTGATGACCTTCCAGCAGCACTCGATGTCAGTCTCGGAATGCGTCCCTGGGAACAGTCCGTAGATCACAGAGTCCTCTGTGACGGAGCTGCTCGGAATGAATCGTGGCAGGGACCCCTGCAGACCTCTCCAGACTCTCTTGGCAAATCCACACTCTGTGAAGAGGTGGGCCACCGTCTCCTCTCCGTAGCAGCCGTCCCGGAGGCAGCGTGCGCTGGTAGTGAGGTTCCGGCGGTGCAGGAAGGATTTGACTGAGAGGGCTCCCCTCACCGCCAGCCAAGCCAGGTCTTGGTGCTTGTTGGTGAGTTCTGGCGATGAGGCATTTTGCCAGACAAGCTGGGCGGTCTGCTCTGGGAACCACGCCACAGGATCCATGGAGTCATTCCCCTGCAGTGCCTGCAGGACGTTCCGTGCTGACCACTGCCCGATGGACTTGAGGTCAAAGGTGTTGGTCCGGAAGAACCTTTCCACAAACGACAGATGGTTCGGCAATGTCCAGCTGACTGGCACATTGCGTGGCATCTGCGCCAGGCCCATCCTTCGCAACACCGGGGACAGGTAGAACCTCAGCAGGTAGTGGCATTTGGTGCCCACGTGCCTTGGCTCTATGCTCCGCCTGATGCAGCCACACACGAAGGTGGCCATCAGAATGAGGGCGACGTTGGGCACGCTTTTACCCCCGTTGTCTGCCGACTTGTGCATTGTGGCTCGTCGCACCCGGTCCATCGCCGACCCCCAGATGAAGCGGAAGACGGCCCGGGTGATCCCCTTGGCGTGGGAGGGAGGGGCGGGCCACACTTGCGCCAAGTACAGCAGCCCCGAGAGCACCTCACACCTGATGACCAGGTTTTTCCCCGTGATGGAGAGGGAGCGCTGCTTCCACAGCTCCAGCTTCTTCCCCACCTTGGCTATCCGCTCCAGCCAATTTTTGTTACATGCCTCACTCAGCCTTCCCGAACCAGATCCCCAGCACCTTCAGGAAGTCAGGCTTGATGGTGAAGGGGATGGAAGATCGGTCGGGCCAGTTGCCAAAGAGCATGGCCTCGCTCTTCCTGCGGTTTACCCTGGCCCCCCGTGGCCAACTCAAACTGGTCGCAGACGCTGATCTGTCTGCGGACCGTCCCTGGATCCGAGCAGAAGACGGCGACATCGTCCATGTACAGGGAGGCCTTAACCTGAGTGCCCCCACTGCCTGGCAATGTCACTCCTCTTATGCTCGCATCCCTCCTGATGGATTCGGCAAAGGGTTCAATGCAACAGACGAACAAGACAGGGGAGAGAGGGCAACCCTGCCTGACTCCAGACCTGACGGGGAAGCTATCTGATTCCCACCCATTAATTTGGACTGCTCTACAGATATCGGTGTAGAGCAGTTGTATCCACTTCCTGATTCCCTCCCCAAAGCCCATTTTGGAGAGCACGTCCCTCATGTACGTGTGCGATATCCTGTCGAAGGCCTTCTCCTGGTCCAAGCTGACCAGGCAGGCATCCACCCATCTGTCCTGCATGTAGGCAATGGTGTCTCTCAGAGCAGACTTGACCCGGTTGGCGATGGCCTTAGACAGGATCTTGTAGTCTACATTTAACAATGTGATGGGTCTCCAATTCCTTATGTCATTCATCTCCCCCTTCTGCTTGTAGATCAGGGTGATGCTGCCCTTCCTCATAGAGTCTGACATGCTGCCGGCTAGAAGTATGTCATTGTACACTTCCAGCAGGTCCGGGCCCACCCAGTCCCACAGAGCCGAGTACAACTCTGCCGGTAAGCCATCGCCTCCGGGAGTTTTACTCGAGTCAAAGGAACGGATGGAGCCAGTCAGCTCCTCCAGGGTCAGTGGTTGGTCCAGACTCTCCCGCTTGCTGTCGTCCAAGACTTCCGTGATGGAGGACAGGAAGTTCTGGGAGGCGGTGCTGTCTGTGGTCTTTTTATCGTACAGATTCTTATAAAAGGATCTGCAGATCTTGAGCATGTCTGTCTGCGAGGATGTTACCGAGCCGTCCTCCCTAAGGCTTTTGATCACAGAGCTCCCCCTGTGAACCTTATGGAAGAAGAAGCGTGAGCACGTCTCATCCTGCTCAACATGGCGGACCCTGGACCGGAAGATGATCTTGGAGGATTCAGAGGTAAAGAGCCGAGCTTGCCGGCCCTTCAACTCTCTCAGTTCCTCCCTCACATCCATCCCTCTCCTCTGGAGAAGGAGCAGTTACTGCAAATCTGTCTGGAGTTGACACAATTCCCTCTTACCCTGTCTTGCTCTCTGAACCCCTTTGGAGACGAAGAACTTCTTGATGTTCTCCTTTGTTGCCTCCCACCAGAGTGTCGGGGAGTCAAAGAGGGGCCTCACAGTTCTCCAACATGCGTAGTCCCTCTTTAGCTCCTCAACGTTCTCCGGGGTCAACAGCTCCACATTTAACTTCCACGTCCCTCTGCCCGCCTTCCGGTCCTCCTGTAGATGACAGGTGGCCTGAAGGAGGCAGTGGTCAGAGAAGAACACCGGCGCGTGGTCGGTGTGTCTGACCGTGACGGCCCTCGATGTGAAGAGGAAGTCTATCCGGGACTGGGCTGAACCGTTCGGTCCTGACCAGGTGAACCGCGGCTGGGCCCCGCCTGCAGGGTCAAAGATGGACACATAGAGCTTGAGTAACTCTGTGGGTCAGGCACTTCTCTGAAGAAAAAGGATGGGGGATGTTTTGGATCAGAGCCCTTCAGACTGAAAGTCCAGGGGGGGGGGGGGTTGGGATTGGTGAAGAGCTGGAGGCGAGAAAAGACCAGGACCAATCAAGGCTGGCAACTAATGACCTTGGGCAGGGTGGTGCCATGGTAGACCCATTGTTGGTTAGGGAAGGTGTGATCTCAAGAGGGATGCAAGTAGGAATTTCATTGTTCTGCCTGGGATACATGACGATAAATGCAGCGCCGGAGACTCAGGTTCGATCCTGACTACGGGTGCTGCACTGTAAGGAGTTTGTACGTTCTCCCCGTGACCTGCGTGGGTTTTCTCCGAGATCTTCGGTTTCCTCCCACACTCCAAAGACGTACAGGTATGTAGGTTAATTGGCTGGGTAGATGTAAAAAATTGTCCCTAGTGGGTGTAGGATAGTGTTAATGTACGGGGATCACTGGGCGGCACGGACTTGGAGGGCCGAAAAGGCCTGTTTCCGGCTGTATATATATGATATGATATGATGATGATTGACTCTTGACATTGCGGTGAACTGTGGAACTGGTTAAACAACTAGGGTGGAGGAAGGGAGCGAGTGGAGAGGGAGTGTTGGTAGAAGTTGCTTCAAATTAGAGAATTCAATGTTCATAACAAGGTTGTGAGCTCTTTGTCTTGTTACTCTACTGTGGATTATTATTGTTCTGCATTGCCCTTTTCATTAAACAGTGTATGCTCTCGCAAAATCTCCAGTTGTATCCCTGAACTAGTTGATACCACCTCAATAGATGGCATACACTCTCATAGGTGGCACATGCAATGGAACACCAATGTCACCTATCAACATGCAACTGGTGTCATTTGCCGGCATCAAAGCTGAACAAGCGTCTCCCGAGTCACACCTGACCTTATGATCTTTGAGATGAAATTGAATGAAAACTTGGCCAGTACTAACAATCCCAATATTCTACATCAGAGTAACGGGTGGAAAGAATAAAAAGGGGAAATTGTTAAAACTGCCACCCCAGATGAGATGCATGCGCGGAATCTTGATGACTGTAATGACCAGAATTCAACTGCGTTACTCTTTCATTTTTTTAAACGAAGACAAATCCAATAATGGGCTCAGAATGAGCAAATGATCAAGTGTGCACTGCAGGACTACTTGGAGAGCCCATCTGCACAACACCCCCAATTCCAAAAAAGAATTGGTTTTGTTCACAGTGATTTTAACTATATTTCTAAATATTTTATTTATTTTCTCTACATCTGTTCCTCTCGATGCAATCTTCGTTCATTTTTACTTCACGTTGGGCATCCCTTGTGTCTAATGTGACTAATTCCTATATGATACGGACCAGTGAGTGTGAAGGAGAAATAAACTCTCGGCGTCCGCCACCAGGTGTCCTGCTCTGATCGATCCATGCTCGTATCTGCCCAGCATCACACCCATTGCTGAGTGGTCCGGGGGCAAACCTCTGCATGGATTCCAGAAACCTGTTACCCTGCACCTCTGCCCAACCCTCAGTGAAGTCTGAACCCTATTGAGTTAGAGCCTTTCTTATCGCTGTGCTGCTAGAAATGCCCCCCATCCATTTAGTGTCACAGCAGTAACTGTAACCTGGCGTTTTATTCGCGTGAGTGGCAAAGTGCGGAGACAGACCAGAGATTGCAGAGACCTTGAGCAAAAACACAAAGTACTGGAGGAACTCAATGGGTCAGGCAGCAGCATCAGGGGAGGGAATGGACGGGTCGGGACCCTTCTTCTAAAGCTTGACAACTAGTTGCAACCCACCAGCAAACAAAAAGAGGGTGTAAGTTTGGCCAGTGGTCTCATTGCAATCAAACACCGTGGGTGCAAACTGTACGACCGACCATCCGCTCGATCCTGACTGCTATTCTTCACACACAGCTGTTGGATGCAGTCGCCTCGTGGCCATTATTATTATTATTATTATTATTATTATAAAAAAATAACTGCAGATGCTGGTACAAATCGATTTATTCACAAAATGCTGGAGTAACTCAGCGGGTCAGGCAGCATCTCGGGAGAGAAGGAATGGGTGATGTTTCGGGTCGAGACTCTTCTTCAGACTGATCAATTATTATTATTATTATTATTATTATTATTGTTATTGTTATTGTTATCATTATTATTATTGAAAACAGATTTTGCTCCTGTAATGCATTAAAAAAAATTAAAAAAATTAAACTGGGGAGGTAATTAGCATTGTGAGATAGTTTTATAACCAATATTGGCGAGGAGTGGAGTGGAGTGGTGGTGGGGTTGAGGAGAGGAGCTCTCTGCTGACGCACACTGCCTGCCTCTCCTCTCCTCTCCTCTCTCCTCTCTCCTCTCCCACCCCGTGCTCAGTCCGAGACGGAAGGGGCTCCGTTCACATCGGAGCCGCCTCGTCCCTCATCTCCCCCTCCAGCCCAGCCCCAGCCATGGGAGCCCGGCCCCGCCGCCAGCCCCAGCTCGCCGCCCTCTGCCTCCTGCTAACTCTCGGCTCCGCCAATTCAGGTGAGAGGGACAAAGTTTCCATTCAGACTTTTTTTCCGCTGCCCGATTAACGGGGAGGGGAGGAGAGAGAGAGCGGGGGCTTCCTTTAATCTCCAGGAGAGTGGGACCCGGCCGCTTCTGATCCCACGGGCGCCCATCGTGGCTCATTTGATGCCCCCCCCCCCCCCCTCTCCCCCCTCTTCCATTGGCGTTCACTAAAGTTTTGTCCTTGTTTTTATTTTGTATGTGGAGTGGGGCTGGTTTAATGGCTGTAAACGGAGCAGAAGGAATGTCCTGAAACTGAGTGAAAACAGATGTTTGTATGTATGTGTGTGCTGAGGGGGGAGGGGAGGGGAAGAGACTTTGGGGGGGATTGAGGGCGAAATGTTGCAAAGATTTGCTCAGACGGTTCTTGGATAGGATTGTGTTGCGGTCTGCACCCTGTGTCATGGACATGCATCGTCTGGCACCCCCTCCCCGGCTCCTTGCTCAGAGTCAGCCCCTTGCTGTGTACCCCCTGTAAAGGGGAGGGGATGAAGTCGGCGGACAGGAATGATTGGGCAGAAGGGAGCTGATTGTGTGGATCTGCGGGGCTCCTGCACAAATGGATCCTCCCTCTGCTCCCAACTGTTCTCACTGTGAACTGCAGTGGGGTTCCCACTTGGGGGTGGACCAGTGGCAGATTGGGAGAGGGAGTTCCATCTCGGTGGAAGGGCGATGAAGTTGAATCTCCATACCAGTGTGGGTTTGAAGTGAAATCCTGTGAGCTTTTCTGTTGTGTGGAGGCAGGCCCTGCGTTCTGGCACAAATGTTTTTTGTTCGATCTTTTGAAGTGACAGGATGCAAAAATGTCATCACTTGTAATTGTACTGGGGTTGTTTTCTGGAGATGATTCTGGCGGTTTGCCTTGTGGGTGTCTAACTGGAGCAAATACTGGATTTTCCCAGAACGTGCAGGTCGGGTGGCATCTGTGGAGAGAGAAGCAAAGTCGACGTTTCTGATTAAATGACCTTGCATCAGGACCTGAACTGTGTGAATGTTTTCCCACGGAAGATGGGCAAAGGACAAGGTTCTCACCTTGCATGGGAAACCATTCACGTGTAGGAAGGAACTCCAGATGCTGGTTTACACTGAAGATGGACACAAAATGCTGGAATAACTCAGCGGCTCAAGCAGCATCTCTGGAGAAAAGGAGTGGGCGACGTTTCGTGTCGAGAAGGGTCTTGATCTGAAACATCACCTATTCCTTTTCTCCAGAGATGCTGGCTGAGCTGCTGAGTTACTCCAGCATTTTGTGTCCATTTTCGGTGTAAACCAGCATCTGCAGTTCCTTCCTACATGTGAATGGTTTCCCATGCAAGGTTGTCCTTTGCCTGCAGATAGTAGCTGGGCTCAGCCACCAGCTAATGAAGAAAAACGGCTGTGTCTATTTACTGCCCTGCCTCAAGATGTTCCAGAGTATATTCAGCCCATACTTTAAGTTTGCAGTCGCCGTTGCAACATCGGGAACAGCAGCCAAATGACAGGCAGCAAGTTCCTACACATAGCAGTGCGACAATGACTGGATAATATGTTTACTAGTGTCGTTGAGGAACAACCAGTTTTGTTTAGTTAGTTGAAAATCTCCAGCTACATTAACCACTGTAAATTCACCATGGTGTGAGGATAAGCGGTAGAATCAGAGGAGAGTTATGTTAAGTTTATTGTCACATGTACCGAGGTACAATGAAAGGCTTTTGTTGCATGCTCACCAGTCAGTGGAAAGACAATACACGATTAAAGCTATTGGGCAGGGCAGTGGGTTGAACTCGCCAACATTCCTCTGAAGCCGTGCAAGTATCTATTGCACACTTGAGGGGATAGTCAGGGGTCCTGAGTTCAATTGTGGGGATCAGACATTTCCAAACTTCTTTTATTTCTGCACCCGTCTTCATTTGTTTTATCTTACTCCACCTCCGCCATTCCCTATTATTTGTAAACGATGCATGAAATCTATTCATTTCAATAATTCCGACCCACCCCCACATTTCCTTTCAGTTTGATAACCTACAGCCCAGAACATTTTGTAGCCAGGATCCTGTCTCAGTGGTTTATTATCACAAGGACGAGGAACAGTTGCGGATGTGGTAGCTGAGAATTGATCTGACGTGGTGTGGCTGCTGTCCTAATCAGTTGCAGCCGAGACAATTGCAAGAGGAGGAGATTTTTTGAACCATCTGTCGCAGAAAATGCACACTCCCTTGAATTGGTTCACACACAGAGTTCTTGGTCTAATTGGAAATAGAAGCAGGAACCAGCACCGCAGCTGCACTCCACTGTCACCACCTTATTTCTTGGTTTCTCCAGATTCCAAGTCCCACTCGTGGCATGATGGTGGTGTGTGCACTGTGGGGTCGGTGGATCGCACATACCCATGGTGGGGAACACTAGTGTGTAGGAAGGAGCTGCAGATGCTGGTTTAAACTGAAGATAGACACAAAAAGCTGATTCCCACACTGACCTTTCTGTCCTGGGCCTCCTCCGTTGTCAATGTAAAGGCCAAATGCAAATTGGAGGAACAGCACCTCATATTTTCCTTGTGTAACTTACAACCCAGCGGTATTAATATTGATTTCTCAAACTTCAAGTAACCCTTACATCCTCTCTCTCTCTCTCTGTCCCTCCCCAACCCAAGTTATTGTACTAGTTTCAAAGTCGACATGTTGAAACTCGTTTTCACCTAGCCCTGTTTCATTGTCATAACTTTTTATCATCGTTACTTTTTCCATATCTTTCATTCATTTGTTCTTTATCTCTCTGTATCACTGTCTATACCTCTTGCCCCTGACTCTCAGTCTGAAGAAGGGTCTCGACCAGATACGTCACCTATTCCTTTTCTCTGGGGATGCTGTCTGAGTTACTCCAGCTTTTTGTGTCTCTCATGGGGAACACAAGGGCAGGTCACAGTTACTCTCTGGAAAGGGATGGGTAATCTGGGATACCTACAGCTGTTGAGCAGGTTACTTGTGACCTAGTTTGATGGCCATCTCGGACTGGATCACAGATTCACAAGCCACAGCCATGGGTTTCCAATGTGCAGTCCGGAGGAAAATAGTTATACAGATTATCTCATTCTATATCGGGAACAAATTTAGGTGAAAACAAATCACTTTAACTTTTAGCTCTAGTTGCAGTTCTGGCACTCTGAGATTAAATCTTCACTCCCATAGTCCACCACGTCTCTCCAACTCTTTGTACTCCAGCCAACCGAAAATCTATCGATCTCGGTACTGGAACACACATGGCCCCCACACCCCCACCCCTGCCTTGCCTACAAACAGTTTGCAGGGAATGGCAGTGTTACAGATTTTCATTAACTGTTAGTTTTTAAAAAAAAGATGCTTTCTACTGTTAGCTGTAACCAACTGTGATACAACGTTAAGGTCACTTCTTGTCTTGTACTCTCTCATCAGAAAAAAGGGTCTTTCTCCGCCCTTTTTATCTTTATTGATTGTAATAAACTCCTCAATTATAGCAGACAAACCTCTCCACTTAGACTGATAAAAGTCTAGATGATGCAATCTTTCCTTGTGAGTTAACTGTTTTGCCCAATGCAAGATGATAAAGGCAAGTACACTCACAACATCTGAAAGATATCCAGAGAGGCTCCTGAATTGGCCACACATTGAAGGCTATGAACCATGAGCTAGCTGGTAAATGAATTGGTACAATAGGTACACGATGGTGAACAAGACCATGGTGGGTCAAAGGGCCTGTTACCTTGCTGGGTGACTTAGACTGCACCTGTTCCAAGGCCCATACATTGATTTGTAATTGTAGAGTTCACATCAGGATAATGGCACCGAGATATTATCTAAGCTCTGTAAAATCTGCCGCTCTTTTGAGATGAGGGTTAATGTACCGTTTGCCTTTTAAATTCCTTTTACATCTGTGCTTTGCTCTTGTAATGAGTTCTGCACTTGTGCCATTAGTCTCTCATCTCTTCCACTGCTCCTGACTATTTTGAACAAATTCTGATCTGCATGCGTGGGGTTCAAAGATGAAAAAGTCACAAGTTCACATTTTCCATCATTGAACACCATCTGCTGCATTTTTACATACTGATGTAATCTACCCATGTTAGAAATGTATCCGATTAAAGATGTAGTAAATTTCTTACACAACTAAGTAGAAACTCAAATTTGGACAAGATTAAAATTATCCGGTAGACCAAGACAGGACGAATTGATTTCTACAGCCTTTGGACAGATGTTTGGAACAGCCCAAAGCCATTCCTCCTTAAAGCTCCTCCACATCTGGAGTCGGCTGTAATTTTCACTGGAAGAATGGAGTGGAAAATAGCACAGAGTTTCTTGCCAACACAGGAAAAGGAGTGGTAGATGGGGAAAAGCTTTCACCTGCCACCCACTTGCTCATCCCATTGCAACAGACTTGCCTGCAGACTACCTAGAGTCAATATTCAACCCTGGTCTTAATTTTGGATTAATGAGTCACAAAGCCAATGATAGGAAAATGCAGATTGCCAAATCTAAATTCAGAAGTTGTTCACCTCATGACACAGGCTGAAACTTTAAAAAAAAGACAATTATAATTTCTTCCACAAACTTTAAGACTATAAACATCTTGAACCAACGGTAGGCCAAAGACCAGTTTGGCTGAAGTGATCCGATCCCATGTAATGTCGGGCCTTGGCATTACCTGACACCACCTCACAAGCCATGTCTACAGAGCCCAACTGTACCCAGCAAATGAGCCCCTAAAATTGACATAATTTCACCTATTAGGAAAGGAGTAGATCATGTAGCCCTTGAATCTGGGCTACAATGTACTTGCTGGAATTTACAAGGATAAGTTGAATCGAATTGAACCTTAATGAATGATGAAAGACCTGGCTAGAGCGAATGTGGAGAGGATGTTTCCACGAGTGGGGGAGTCTAGGACTAGAGACCATAGCCACAGAATAAAAGGACCTACCTTTAGAAAGGAGATGAGGAGGAATTTCTTTAGTCAGAGTGTGGTGAATCTGTGGAATTCATTCCTTCAGACGGCTGTGAAGGCCAAGACAATGGATAGTTTTAAGGCAGAGATTGACAGATTCTTGTTTTATAAGGATGTCAAAGGTTATGGGGAGAAGGTAACGAATGGGGTTGAGAGGGAAAAATAGATCAGCCATGATTGAATGGTGGAGTACTCGATGGGCCGAATGGTCTAATTCTGCCCCCATGACATTAATTTATTATCTGTTCCACGAGTCAATAAGTTCAAGACTTTTGTGTGTCTTTACCCTTCATACCTTTGATTTAATAAAGATTTGTCACTCTCCAATTCAAATCTCCAATTTAAAATAAATAAATAATGCAGCGTCTACTATCCTTTGCAGAAGAGAGTTCTGAACTTTTATAGACTGTATTTGATGTGAGATTTGACTCTAACTCTTGGGCTACTTTCTTCTCTCCTTCCTGATAGGGTAAGTCTGGAGTGAGCACTCCCACATCTCATTTGGTCAGCCCAGGTGAAGTAGTGCAAGTTCAGTCTAGGAGTCACCCTGACCGTGGCTCCAGAGTTGGTCTGCAGCATCTGGCATCCACTATCTGGGCTAATTAATCACAGGATGCTCTTGGACTATCTGTTCATTGACATTCCACAGACATTGCTGCATCCAGGAACAGCCTCAACTGGAATGCAACTGTACAATTCCTCAGTTGACCTCCAGAACCAATATAAAATTAGAACCATTTTGGAATAAGGCAGGGAAATAGAAACATAGAAACATAGAAAATAGGTGCAGGAGTAGGCCATTCGGCCCTTCGAGCCTGCACCGCCATTCAATATGATCATGGCTGATCATCCAGCTCAGTAACCTGTACCTGCCTTCTCTCCATACCCCCTGATCCCTTTAGCCACAAGGGCCACATCTAACTCCCTCTTAAATATAGCCAATGAACTGGCCTCAACTGCCTTCTGTGGCAGAGAATTCCACAGATTCACCACTCTCTGTGTGAAGAAATGTTTTCTCATCTCAGTCCTAAAAGACCTCCCCCTTATCCTTAAGCTGTGACCCCTGGTTCTGGACTTCCCCAACATCGGGAACAATCTTCCCGCATCTAGCCTCTCCAACCCCTTAATAATTTTATATGTTTCAATGCACTGTGAAAGCATGGAAAATTGGAACTGTGGAAAATTTTAATATTGAGGCCAAATTTTTTTTTTTGGATGAGTGTGCCAAGCATTAGGTATTAATTGAGGTAGAGATTAGAATCAACTCCCTATTAGATAACCATCCCTCTCCTTAACTATGTGGAACCTAGCACCCCGATGTCAAAGACTAAAATATCTATGACCATCGTTACCTTAGTACAATTGAATGATCTGTCTTGACTTCTGGTGATCTCCATCCGGTCTGCACTCGATTCACCTTGATCCACATGAAGTGTAGAAATAGATGAGAGCATTGGGTACAGCAAAGGTTATCGGACCAGACGACATCCATCTGTATGTAGTACTGAAAGACTGCAATTCCCAGTCAACGCACTGCTAACCAAGCTCAGAGTGTAGTTACAATGCTGGCATCTACAATTAGTACTCACAATCCTTAACTGGGTATTTACCTCGCTCTGGAATCTGGCCAGATCCAGTGGTGTCACATTCTCTCACAAAACATCTTTACCAACTGAGATATTTTGCTCATTTCGAAGAGAGATGTGTGTAAAGTTTTATTGCCTAGAGGTAGACATGCTTAACTTTTTAGCCCAATATTCATTTGTCCAGTAGGAAGGATACCATGATTTACTTGGGCATTTCAAATATACTAACAATAACTGGTGGATAATAAATTGGAAAAGGGACACTCAGTTGTCCCCATTCCTGGTCAGAAGCTGTTAACTGGTATGTGCACGGTATTGTGGGTTCAGTATTGATGTGGATAGAGAACTGGCTGGCAGACAGGAAGCAAAGAGTAGGAATAAACGGGTCCTTTTCAGAATGGCAGGCAGTGACTAGTGGGGTACCGCAAGGCTCAGTACTGGGACCCCAGCTATTTACAATATATATTAATGATTTGGACGAGGGAATTGAATGCAACATCTCCATGTTTGCGGATGACACGAAGCTGGGGGGCAGTGTTAGCTGTGAGGAGGATGCTAGGAGGCTGCAACATGACTTGGATAGGTTAGGTGAGTGGGCAAATGCATGGCAGATGCAGTATAATGTGGATAAATGTGAGGTTATCCACTTTGGTGGCAAGAACAGGAAAGCAGACTACTACCTGAATGGTGGCCGATTAGGAGAAGGGGAGATGCAACAAGACCTGGGTGTCGTGGTACACCAGTCATTGAAAGTAGGCATGCAGGTGCAGCAGGCAGTGAAGAAAGCGAATGGTATGTTGGCATTCATAGCGAGGGGATTTGAGTATAGGAGCAGGGAGGTTCTGCTGCAGTTGTACAGGGCATTGGTGAGACCACACCTGGAGTATTGCGTACAGTTTTGGTCTCCTAATCTGAGGAAAGACATTCTTGCCATAGAGGGAGTACAGAGAAGGTTCACCAGATTGATTCCTGGGATGGCAGGACTTTCATATGAAGAAAGACTGGATAGACTCGGCTTGTACTCGCTGGAATTTAGAAGATCGAGGGGGGATCTTATAGAAACTTACAAAATTCTTAAGCGGTTGGACAGGCTAGATGCAGGAAGATTGTTCCCGATGTTGGGGAAGTCCAGAACAATGGGGTCACAGTTTAAGGATAAGGGGGAAGTCTTTTAGGACCAAGATGAGAAAGTTTTTTTTCACACAGAGAGTGGTGAATCTGTGGAATTCTCTGCCACAGAAGGTAGTTGAGGCCAGTTCATTGGCTATATTTAAGAGGGAGTTAGATGTGGCCCTTGTGGCTAAAGTGATCAGGGGGTATGGAGAGAAGGCAGGTACGGGATACTGAGTTGGATGATCAGCCATGATCATATTGAATGGCGGTGCAAGCTCGAAGGGCCGAATGGCCTACTCCTGCACCTATTTTCTATGTTTCTATGTTTCTATGTGTGGTAGCTGCTGACAGCTAGCCTTCCCCAGGTCCTAATGCCCATTCTCAGTGCATGGATGTAGGCACAGTTGTTCTTTTGCCCATGAGAAAGAGAGAGAGAGAGAGAGACATTGACATTGCTTATGTTCTGTGTTGATTGCTGGCTGTGGCCTACAAGAATGGGCATATAGTGTGACCAGCCTCTTATACAAAGGCCAGCTAATTCCTTCACCATTGAGAGGAACACACAATGCAGTTTGTAACTACTTAAGCTCAGGGGTGACCGCGCTTTTGCGGTTGCAGCTCCTAGACTGTGGAACAGCATCCCTCTCCCCATCAGAACTGCCCCCTCCATCGACTCCTTTAAGTCCAGGCTCAAAACCTATTTCTACTCCCTAGCGTTTGAGGCTCATTGAGGAGGCGCTGTGAACTGTTTGCGTGCTACTGTATGTTTCTTTTTTTTTTCCCATTGGAACCTAATCAGATGTACAGCACTTTGGTCAACGTGGGTTGTTTTTAAATGTGCTATACAAATCAAATTGACTTGACTTGACTTGACTCAATGTGGCTGATTTAAAGATCGCCACTGAAAATAGAGTTCATTCTAGTACCCGAAAGCCATTAATTATACCTTAGACAAAGTAAATTTAACTGTCACTAAAGTAAACAATCTGATCACCACTGTTTCACTGTTCGTGAATCTGGCTGCGTGCAAATTGATGGTTGCATGCCTATATTATAGAAGTGCTTCTAAAATGGTAGTAAAGTGTGATATCCTGCGGTCCCCAAATTCTCTGTAATAATGCAAGTGCTCTTTATTCATTTTAATCTCTGGACATTATGTCTCTTTGAGGCATGCCCACCGTACCACTACCCCCAAGATGTTGACCTCGTCTGGTAAATCTTTTCCAGTTTCTCAACATTGCACGAAAGTGTGCTGGCAGCACTCTGATTTCTCTCCCTCACTCCTTCCCTGTGAAACAGAAACAGAAATGCTGGAAGAACTTTGCCTATCCGTCAGCATCGGTGAAAGGAAAAAAACAGTTAACGTTTCAGGTTGAGGTCCTTTCACCAGAACATCGTTGTGTCCTGAGCCCTACCCTCCATGGTGTTGATGGGAGTTGTAGACACAGGGCATACCCTGGTGTGACGTGGCAAGACTTCAGTGAGGATCACCATCGCAAAAGAAAACCCCAAACTTTTCAGATGCTGTAAATCTAACTGAAACAAGATGCTGGTGATAGTCAGCAGGTAAGGCAGCATCTGTGCAGAAGGTAACAGAGTTAGAGTATTTCAGGTCAATGACCTCTCTGAAGAATGTTGGTTCTGTTTCCTTCTCCATAGATAGTGCTGAACTGTTCAGAATTTCGAGCATTTTGTGCTTTTAAGGCCCCCAAATCATCCAATAAATAATCTTGCCCGATTTATTAAATGCAAATGCCATACAACCACTTTTCTCCTGAATTTTCACCTGCTTCCTTTCTCAAGGCACCATGGAAGTTCAGAGACTGTTCTTTCACCTCGGCCAGTTTCCCAAACAACTGTCGCTGGTGATTGATGATTTACGTGTACTTTCAATTTAGTCGCTGCACACTTCGAAACCCAGACTGTTGGTTGGTTCTCTTCTCTTCCATTCCTTCTCTCCATAGATGCTGCCTGTCCCGCTGAGTTACTCCAGCATTTTATGTCTACCTGCTGGTTTGATGGGCAGAATTGTTGTTTATGAAGCTAATGAGCGCTTTTGGTATTGATGTCATCACATGTACCGAGATACTGAGAAAAGCTTTGCTTTGCGTGCTGAAGTGTGCGCGTGTGCGGGACTCTCGGGCGGGCGAGGCCTGCCGAATCAGCGATAATTTCCAGACGCTTTGAAGATGTGTATTACCGAAATGAGTTGCTTAAAGCTTAAATAAAGTTTAAGTAAATTGGAATTTTAATTTGCCTCACAACAATTTAAGCAACTCAATCTCAGAAGTTAAGCAGTGTGACATCGAGATGGAGAAACTATTGAAACCACAATGCTTGGATCTGGATCCCAACTCACCTACTGTAGCAAAGGAATGGAAGCACTGGCTTCGTACACTAAATAACTTCTTTGATGAGTGCGCGACAATGCACCAGACAAATTCAGGACATCAATAAGCTCTGTCTCTTATGATGTATATGATTACATAGAGGAATGTACAACTTATGATTCCGCTATTGATGTACTAAGCAAACTCTTCGTTAAGACACCCAATGTAATATTTGCTCGACACCTCCTTGCTACTCGTAAACAAAAACCTGGTGAGTCACTTGATGAGTTTTTACAAGAACTTCAAAGACAGTAAAGACTGTGTCTTCAAAGCAATTACAGCTGATCAATATCGACAGGAACCTATTCGAGACTCATTTATCAATGGTTTGGCATCGCCTTTAATACGACAGAGACTATTATAAAACAAAACCTTGGATTTACAGTCAGCTTACAATCAAGCTTACTCATTAGACTTGGCTCAGAGAAATTCAGATGCTTATGGCTCATCTAATGTGTATTCTGCTGCAACTACTACAAAAGAATCTCTCCCAAGTACTAATATGGAGCAAGCTGAAACAATTTCTACTGATAAATGTGCCCTTGCTGCAGCATATACTTATCCAAAAAGGAAGTGTTACTTTTGCGGGGGTAATATTCATAATAGAGAGATATGTCCTGCTCGAGAGGCAACTTGTAATAGTTGTGGCAAGAAGTGACATTATTCTAGAGTATGCAAGTCCAAAGCAACTACTAAAAGTGTGACTGCTGCCATGTGTATGCCTTCTTTATATGCAATTACAGCTGCATTTCCTCAGGGCTTGTCTCATGCAGTTACAACGGTATCCATCAATGGCCATACACTTAATGTACTACTTGATTCTGGCAGCTCAGAAAGTTTTATAAGTGAACAAGTTATGTCTCTACTAAATCTAACCATAATTCCTTTAAATAGAGAAATCTCGATGGCTCTGACATCTCTCAATACTCAAATTATTGGATCTTGTATTGTAGACTTTATTCTGAACAAAACTAGTTATAAATCTGGGTCAAGAGTCTGAAGAAGGGTCTCGACCCGAAACGTCACCCATTCCTTCTCTCCTGAGATGCTGCCTGACCTGCTGAGTTACTCCAGCATTTTGTGAATAAATAGTTATAAATCTGTATGTCTTAGTATTTTGGAAAATTTGTGTAGCGATATAATTCTAGGTCAGGATTTTCAGAAACAGCACAGATCATTTCAAATAATGTATGAAGGAACTATGCCTGATCTTGTATTGTCAAAGTCACCAGTATTGTGTGTTTTTTTCTGCTGCATCTGTTGAATGTCCTTCATTATTCACTAATTTATCCTCTAAGTGCAAGCCAATTGCTACAAAATCAAGACATTTTAGTAAGGATGACAAAAACTTTATCAACACAGAAGTAACTAATCTTTTACGAGAAGGTATCATAGAGCCCAGCTCTTCCCCTTGGAGGGCACAAGTTGTTGTGGTTAAGGACCCCTTGGAGAGACATAGAAAGAGACTCTGCATTGATTACTCTCAAACTATAAACCAGTTCACAGAGCTTGATGCATATCCATTACCTTGTATAGAGGATATTATCAATACATTAGCTAAGTATAAGGTATTCTCTACTTTTGACCTAAAAAGTGCTTACTACCAAATTCCTTTGAAAGAATCAGAAAAGAAATGCACTGCGTTTGAAGCAAATGGAAGATTATACCACTACTGCAGAGTTCCTTTTGGTGTAACTAATGGTGTAGCAGTTTTTCAGAGAGAGATGGACAAACTTGTTGAACAGGAAAACCTTAAAGATACTTTCCCTTATCTTGATAATATAACTATTGCAGGAAAAGACCAAGCTGAACATGACAAAAATGTACAATGGTTTTTAGAAGTTGTACATTCTAAAAATCTAACAATGAGGCTAAGTCAATAATATCAGTGTCATCAATTAATATTCTTGGTTATTGGGTTGGAAATGATATGATCAAGCCTGATCCAGAAAGACTCCGCCCACTCCAAGAGATACATGTTCCAGCTACATTAAACTCTCTACGAAGAGTTCTTGGCATGTTTGCATATTATGCTAAATGGATACCAAATTTCTCTGACAAAATTCAACCTTTGATTAGAGCAATTTATTCACAAAATGCTGGAGTAACTCAGCAAATGCTGGAGTAACACCATATCATCCTATTGGAAATGGTCAGGTTGAGAGGTGTAACGGAATCTTTTGGAAAGCAGTGAAACTGGCTTTAAAGTCAAATGACATACCAGATCAGCAGTGGGAATGTTTTCTACCAGATGCATTACACTCCATCAGATCTCTACTGTCAACCGCTACCAATACTACTCCACATGAGCAGTTCTTTAACTTCAAACGGCGTTCTTCTAGTGGTACTTCTCTGCCATCATAGTTGACTAGCCCTGGGCCTGTGTTGCTTCGTCGATATGTCCGATCAAATAAGAATGAGCCCTTTGTTGATGAAGTTGAACTGACTGATGTCAACCCTTCTTATGCAACTATCAAGTATCAGGATGGACGTCAGTCAACTGTCTCGCTTCGTGACCTTGCACCATGTCCATCTTCTCCATCAGCTCCATCACTCCTTGATAATATTAATCGAGAACTTCCTTCAACACTCCCATCATCCCCTATGAAAACTTCTATAAGTAATTCTAAAATTGAAAATGTAAATAACAATATGAGTGAAGTTGATGACCAAGCAATATATGTCCCACCAGCTATTGAAACACCATTATCTCCTGATGCTCCAGTGCTGCGACGGTCATCAAGACATACTAAACCTCCTGACCGTCTCAACTTATAAATAGGAGGGGAGAATGAAGTGTGCGCATGTGCGGGACTCTCGGGCGGACGAGGCCTACGGAATCAGCGATACTTTCCAGACGCTTTGAAGATGTGTATTACGGAAATGAGTTGCTTAAAGCTTAAATAAAGTTTAAGTAAGTTGGAATTTTCATTTGCCTCACAACACGTGCTATCCGGCAAATCATTCTGAACACGAGTACAATAGGTGGTGCAAAAAGTGAAAGGAAACAGGATGGAAAATATAGAATTACAGGTATCGAGAAAGTGCGATCGGAGATATATCCTTAGCATATGAAAGGTCTATTCAAGAGTCTGATAATCGCGGGGAAGAAGCTGTTCTTTAATCTACTGCTTTCAAGCTTTTGTGTCTTATGCCCGATGAGAGGGAAGAGTAGCGTAGGTTCACGAGGATAATTCCCGGGATGGCGGAACTGTCATATGATGAAAGAATGGAGCGACTGGGCTTGTATTCACTGGAATTTAGATGGATTGGAGGGGATCTTATAGAAACATGTTACATATGCTACATATTCATTGTAGCAGTCCCAACCTCCTGCACTACTTTGTATCAGGCACACTCACCACACACACACACACACTGTGATTAGGTATGTAAGCACTTTTCAGTATCACTACGCCACACAGGCAAGGAGCTGAATAAAGGAGTAAATTAAGGCAACTGAAACAACCTGAATTGTGTCGTTATTATCAGGACATCAAACCCGAAGACACAACATGGTGGCAGCGGTGACTTTCGAGTAAAAACCCGCGCTATTGTGAATCGCTATTGTGAATTAGGAACAGCGGCTGCAGAGAAATTGATTTTTTTTGTGCACCCGCCTAACAACACAAGATGGCGGCCTCCACAGCAGCAATGAGCCTCCACCCTACGATGAACTGGGACGCCGATGATGTGGTGGAGGCGTTCAAGAAATTCAAACAAAAGAGCCAGCTGGCATTTAAAAGCTTCCTGAAAGGAACTGCAGATGAAGAGAAGGTCAGTTATATTTTACTATGGCTCGGGGAGAAGGGTCTAGACATTTTTAACAGTTGGAGCTTAACAGAGCCTGACTGCAATAATCCGGGAATAGTCCTTGAAAGGTTTGCGAACCATATGGAGCCCAAATCAAACCACAGAATCCATCGGTATGAGTTCCAAGGGCTAAGACAAGACCCACAAGAAACAACCGACACTTTCCTTTCGAGACTAAGGAACGTGGCCAAGAAATGCAGATTTAGTGATGAAGAAGGGGCATTTCACTTCTTTCCCTTTGTATGTTCCTGCTATGATTATTTTGCCTAGCTGTGGGATTATGGAACCTCCGTATGCAGCTAGGACTACATCGCTACTTCCAAGGATTCCTTTCCTGACGCTGCCATCTTTTGTCATGTGTTCAGGGAATATCTTTCCGTAAAGATTGACTGGTAAGATATTGCTCTGGGCTCCAGTATCAATTTTGAGCCTTAGATTAATCGTTGTTCTTTTCTTTCCCACTTTTTTCTGTAGTTGTATTATAGTGTGTCAATTGTGTCAATTGTTAGAGGATGCATTTGATGATCGCAGGGCGTGCCCAGCATACGGGACTACCTGCAACTCATGTGGGAGGCCTAACCACTGGAAGAAAATGTGTAGGTCAACAAAATCATACAGCACCAAGCCAAAGCAGCAATGGTCAAAGAACGATAGAAATACGAGAAGGAAACAAATACACGCACACGTCCAACAGGAAGAGGAGATAACCTCAGATACCTCTGAGGAAGAATTCCTTTCCGTTGGGACCATTGACGTCCACGAAATGGGAAACAGCAAAACACATAGCAACAGAGAGGAAGCATATACTATAATACAACTACAGAAAAAAGTGGGAAAGAAAAGAACAACGATTAATCTAAGGCTCAAAATTGATACTGGAGCCCAGAGCAATATCTTACCAGTCAATCTTTACGGAAAGATATTCCCTGAACACATGACAAAAGATGGCAGCGTCAGGAAAGGAATCCTTGGAAGTAGCGATGTAGTCCTAGCTGCATACGGAGGTTCCATAATCCCACAGCTAGGCAAAATAATCATAGCAGGAACATACAAAGGGAAAGAAGTGAAATGCCCCTTCTTCATCACTAAATCGAAAGGACCTGCTATTCTCGGCCTGAACACGTGCCAAAGACTGAAGATTGTGTCAATCAACTATGAAATCAAGACAAACTCCTGCAGAATTGACAGAAACATACCCATCAAAAAACCGGCCGCCCATCAGGAACAAAGAAGAATTGATGGACATGTACCCAGAGTGTTTTGACGATACCGTTGGTTGTTTTGAGGAATACGAATACCATATCACAGTAGACCCCAGTGTGAAGCCAGTGATCCACCCACCCCGCCGTGTTCCCCTTGAACTGAAAGAGAGGCTAAGGGAACAACTAAACGAAATGGAAGAAAAGGGCATCATCACAGCAATAACTAAACCAACTGATTGGGTAAATTCAATTGTTATCAAAGAAAAGCCAAACGGAAAACTAAGGATATGCCTTGATCCCAGGGATCTGAACAATGCATTGAAGCGCGACCATTATCCAACTCCAACCCTTGAAGAGATCACACCCGCACTAGCCGGTTCCAAGGTGTTCAGCAAGCTGGATGCTAGCAATGGATATTGGAACGTCAAAATAGACCGGAAGTCATCAATGCTCACCACTTTCAACACGCCATTTGGCAGATTCAGATTCAACAGGCTCCCATTCGGGCTGAAGGTGAGTCAAGATGTCTTCCAGCGGAAAATAGATGAAACATACAAAGGCTGTAAAGGGGCAATCGGGATAGCAGATGATATCCAAGTATACGGCAGAGATGAAAACACGCATGATTACAACCTCCATGAGGCTATGGAAAAAACTCGAAGAGCCGGCATAAAGCTCAATGCAGACAAATGCATAATCAAAGAAAGGGAGTGCAAATTCTTTGGACTGATTTACTCTGCAGAAGGAGTGAAACCGGACCCTACAAAAGTGGATGCTATCAACCACATGGAGGAACCCAAAGACAAGAAACAGTTAAGAAGTTTCCTAGGGCTCATACAATACATGGGAGTCTTCATACCTAAGCTTGCTAATCATACAGCAAATCTCCGTGAATTGATGAAAGACGACGCTGAATTTGATTGGTGTGCTTCACATAGCCAAGATTTTGGGAAATTAAAACAACTCATCAGCAAAGAAACGATCCTGCAGTACTATGACAGACAGAAACCTGTAACACTCCAAGTTGATGCCTCCATGAGAGGAGTTGGAGCAGTACTGATACAAAATGGCCGACCTATTGCGTATGCATCCAAAGCACTCACTCCTACAGAATCAAGGTACGCAAACATAGAGAGAGAACTCTTAGCAGTAGTCTATGGCTGCGAGAAATTTCACACTTACCTATATGGAAGGTATTTCGACATCGAAACAGACCACCGCCCTCTAGAACAAATCGGAAAAAAAAACCTCACCAAAGCACCAGCCAGACTACAGAGACTATTACTGAGGCTACAGAGCTACGACTACAACATCAGATACAAGCCAGGAAAAGACCTGCTGCTAGCTGACGCCCTATCCAGACTATCAACACATGACAAACAAGAGATGGAAGGGCTGAGCATAAAGATCCACCACATTGTGAGTGTGACAAGCGTGAAGCTGGAACAGATTAAAGAGGAAACAGCCAGAGATGAAGAACTCCAGCTCCTCACCCAAATGGTAATACAGGGGTGGCCAGAAAAGAGACAACAAGTTCAGCCTATCCTCCGCGAATACTGGACCATCCGTGATGATATTTCGGTAGAGAATGGAGTCCTGCTGGCCGGATCACGAATCATCATACCCAAGTCCATGAAAAAAGAAATCCTCGAAAAGATCCACCAAGGACACTTAGGAATGGAAAAGTGCAGACTCCGTGCTAAATCCGCTGTGTACTGGATAGGCATGTACAAGGACATAGAAAAGCTGGTATCTACATGCCACATATGCCAAAAATACAGGAATTCACAACAGAAGGAGGAAATGACACCCAGTGATATCCCAAGCCGGCCATGGCAAACCATCGGAGCAGACCTGTTCACAGAGAACCAGCAATGGTATTTGATTATGGCCTGCTACTACTCCAAATTCCCATTTGTGAGAAACATAAAGGACTTGAAAGCTAAAACAATTGTGTCAATTGTTAGAGGGTTGTTTGCAGAGCAAGGAATACCTGAGCAGATCGTATGTGACAATGGAACCCAATTCACATCTCGGGAATTCAGAGAGCTGGCCACCGAATACGGGTTCAAAATCACAACATCTTCACCACATTACCCAAAGGGCCATGGGTTTATTGAAAGGCAAGTACAGACAGCCAAGAAAATACTAATAAAATGCCGAGAGGCAAAGGAGGATCCAAACCTGGCACTATTATCCTTACGGGCAACTCCACTAAAGGCTGACATGAAGTCTCCTGCAGAAATGCTAAATGGCAGGAAATACAAAACCACCCTGCCAAGCAAAATCCAACCCCCTATCGACCAAGAAGAAACAAGGGCAAAATTGGCAGCTGCCCAGGAGGAGGGGCTGAAACAATACAACAAAAATGCACAGTACTTGCCTGAACTATTTCAAGGCCAAAACGTACATGCTCAGGATCCAATAACAAAGAAATGGACCCCAGCACAAATCACCAGTAGGGCTGGAACCCCAAAATCATATATCATAGAGACAGAACCGGGCAGGCAGTTGAGACGAAACAGAATTCACATCCGCCCGACACCTGAAATGTCAACACCTGCAACTTCAAAGACAACACCAGCAACTCCTAGGACACCACCCACAGCAACAGCAACACCTGCCATTGATGACAACACATTCTCACAAACTGCTACCAGTGAGTTATATAGTCAACCAGCACCAACCAATGGCCAGGAAACGACTCAACAAGTCACCAATACATCGAGTGCAACACTGCAGGCAACAACCAGATCTACTAGATCCAGGAGCAACATCTTACCCCCAGCGCGTTATCGCTAGCACTGGAAGGGACAAGTCACAAGTCACGCCAAGACATGACTCTTGACTGGCTACGCACTACCTGAAAGAAAACAAGCTGCCATTATATATTTTGTTGTGTAGTATAGTAGAAAGCAGAATGCCATGAATGTGGGCAGAATAATCCCACGGTATCTGCTACAGGATTGCCACCCTCGCTCTGGAAATCCTCTAGTGTCACTAACTTTTATTCTTTTCTTTTGAGAAGGGGGGATGTTACATATGCTACATATTCATTGTAGCAGTCCCAACCTCCTGCACTACTTTGTATCAGGCACACTCACCACACACACACACACACTGTGATTAGGTATGTAAGCACTTTTCAGTATCACTACGCCACACAGGCAAGGAGCTGAATAAAGGAGTAAATTAAGGCAACTGAAACAACCTGAATTGTGTCGTTATTATCAGGACATCAAACCCGAAGACACAACAAAACATATCAATTATTAAGGAATTGAACACGCTAGATGCAGGAAACATGTTCCCGATGTTGGGGGAGTCTAGAACCTGGGGCCACAGTTTAAGAATAAGGGGTAGGCCATTTAGAACTGAGATGAGGAAAAACTTTTTCACACAGAGAGTTGTGAATTTGTGGAATTCTCTGCCTCCGAAGGCAGTGGAGGCCGATTCACTGGATGCATTCAAAAGAGAGTTAGATAGAGCTCTTAGGACTAGCGGAATCAAGGGGTATGGGGAGAAGGCAGGAATGGGGTACTGATTGTGGATGATCAGCCATGATCACATTGAAT
Source organism: Rhinoraja longicauda (assembly GCF_053455715.1). Taxonomy (NCBI): domain Eukaryota; kingdom Metazoa; phylum Chordata; class Chondrichthyes; order Rajiformes; family Arhynchobatidae; genus Rhinoraja; species Rhinoraja longicauda. The sequence goes on from NC_135981.1 coordinate 11,215,821, forward strand.
GGCGGTGCTGGCTCGAAGGGCCGAATGGCCTATGCCTGCACCTATTGTCTATGTATCTATGTAAGAGAGAATGACCAGGGTGTGAGCGGTCCTTGATTATGTTGGCAGCTTTCCTGAGGCAGTGTGAAATGCAGCTGAAGTCGATGGGGAGGTGGCTGGTTTGCGTGGTGGACTCGGTAGTTCCTTGCGGTCTTGGGTAGAATCACATCAAGCTGTGATGCATCCTGATTCGGTATGTTCTTTGGTGCATCTGCAGAAACTGGTAAGCGTCATTTTCCTGCTGAATTTTCTTAATCCTCTGAAGAAATAGAGATGCTGCTGTGCTTTCTTGACTGTAGCATTAATGTGATTGGGCCAGGTCAATATGATGGTGATATGTACATTGTTGTAAAATGGGGCATGTATTCCACCCTGTTTCCTGAAACGAATGCTGCTTTACTTTGCTAACATTGAGGGAAAGGTGTTGTCTGACTACCATGCTGCTAGGTGGCCCATCTCCTTCCAGAACTCCATATCATCAATGTTTGAGATCCAACCCACAGCGGTAGTGTCATCTGAAAACTTGTTAATGAAGTTGGAATAGATCTCAGCCACACAGTCAAGAGTGTATAGGGAGTACAGTAAGATGCTGAGGATGCAATCTTGTGGGGCACCGATATTGAGAATTATCATTGAAGATGTTATATCGCCTATTCTTACTTTTTGCGGTCTATGCGTCACAAAGTCAATGATCCAATTGCAGGTGGGGAAGTGGCGAGTCCTAGGTCCAGGTATTTGTTTGGTTGGTTGTGAAGATGGAACTGGTCCAGATCTGATCTCAGCCCTCAGCAACATGCACCATTACACTGAAGCTGAACGGAAACTTTGCCTTTCAGAATAAACCCCACAGCTTCTAGCAGCAATGGTGACTTCCGCTGCCTCAGATTATAATCAACATATCATTCAAGGAATGTCTAGACAAACCTATGAATCACCAAAACTTGGAAGGCTGTGGAGCAACTGCTGGTAAATGGAGTTAGTAGAGATGAGGCTTGTTCAGCATGGATGTGGAGTGACCTTCTGTTCTGTAAGATTCTGTGGTGTCCATTTCTTCCAAAGTCAGCCATTGATAGAAATTTGGCTAATGCCATTCACATCTCCTCAGACCCAACTTTTGTTCCCACCCCACCCTCTGCCCATTACAATCCCTTGCACCATCAGCCCGTATCAAATTGTCTCCCGCCTTCCACCCACATCTCAGCGACCTTTCCTTCCTTCCTTCCTTCCCTTCCTTCCCTTCCTTCCCTTCCTCCCTTCCTCCCTTCCTCCCTTCCTCCCTTCCTTCATTCCATCCCTCCCTCCCTCCCTCCCTCCCTCCCTCCCTCCTTCTGAATGCGCTTAAATATCCATTTCTGACTTACCAGACTTGCCTCTGCTTTGATCTTCACAGATACTGCAAAAAGTGGAACATTTCTTTCAAACCAGCTGCATCCACAGCATCTGGTCTGTGCATTGATTTGTTTGCACACACTTTTCTCCAGAAGTTCACAATTGGAGAGGGAAACATTATTCAAAACACTTTTCAGTCCTTCGAGCCAGGTTGACCAATGCGTTTGCTGATGACTGCTGAAGTAACTGAAATCCTGTTATGTGGATGTGTGTAGAATGGAGCCTAATAAGATGGCTGACCAAGGTGGAGGATGGGTTGGGGGGGGGGGGGGAGGGGGCGGGGGTGATGGTGGTGGCAGGAGGAAGAGTATTAAATCTTGTTTTATGCAATGCATTAATTGATAATTTTGTTGTGTAAGGGACTTGGGGGAAGAGTAATCATAATATGGTAGAACTTTAATTGAGTATGAAACTAATAACAACCAGTCCAATACTAGGGCAGTAGATCTCAGCACAGAAAACCATGAAGGTAAGAGGGAAATGTTGGTTGTGGTTGATGGGACAATATGTTGGTAGGTGTGACAAAGAAGACCATTTAAGGAAATGCTGCATAATTTGCACAAAAAATATATTCCTTTAAGACATGAAAATCTAGGAAAAGTGCCGAAAGGAGAAATTAAAGGTAGTGTTAATTCCAAAGTGGAGACATTTAATATTGCCAGAAATAGCAGCAGGCTTGAGGATTGGGTGCATTCTGAACCTTGGAAAAGGAGAACCAAGAAATTAACAAAGAAAGGCAAAGAAGGTGAGGGTGAACTGGGAGAGAACATAAAAATGGGTTCAATGGTACATCAAAAACATAATGCGCAAATGTGGATCCTTCAAGACAGAGACAGAAGGGGAATAAAGAAAGAGCAGGAATATTAAATAGCTTCTTTGCGATTTTAAATTCTGGAAGAAATCTTTTTAAAAAAAACTGCCAGAAATACTGGAGAAAAGAGGATCGAGCAGGAATGGGGAAATGAGTAATAGAGAGACCAAGTTCTGGAAAAATTGTTGAGAACGAATCCCAAGTTTTTGCACTCTCCCGTTTTGTAGGAAGTGGCGGTTTTGGAGATGGTGCACTCTTTAGAATTTGGAATTGTTCCTGTGGATTCGAAGGCTAGCAAATGTTGAGCCCGCCGTTTAAGGAAGGAGAGAGGAAATGGGGAACCGTTGATCTGTTGGCTTAAGGTCAATGTTGGGGAAGATGTTGGAGTTTGTGGCGAAGGATGTAATAACAGAAGAGCTCAAAGAATAACAGGATTCAGTGGAGTCAGCATAGATTTATGAGAAGGAAGTCACGTTTGATGAAACCATCGGAGTTCTCTGGGGATATGACCAGAAAAGTAACGAGAGGGTGAACAAGTGGATATGATTTTGTTTGGATTTTCAGGCAACTTTTGATAAAGTTCCACACAGGAGGTTGGATTATAAGGTGAGAGCATACAGAGATAGACTTAATATATAGATGTGAATTGAGAGAATTGGTTAAAGGACAGAAAACAAAGAGTAGAAATAAAGGAATCTTCTTTGGATTGACAGGCTGTGACTGAAAGGGTACCAGTTGGACCATGACTTGGACTCCTCTATTCACAATCAACATTTGACTGAGAGAATCACTTTCCTTTTTTTCCTCCATTTTCCTCCCTCTGACTGACATGAGTTGGGGTTTGTCTGGCCTCCAACTGCTCGATTATGAGTTGTAGCATGAGGATTGGTTTGAGATGTTTCTGGTCTTTCTCCGACCTGGCAATTGGCACCAGCTACCCCCAACTCTGGCACAGTTGGAAGGAGTGAGCATGGCCCTGGTGAGGTTGCTTTGTCTGATCAGCACAAGCAGTAACTAAGCAGAAGCAAAAGGATAATGAGGACGTTGCACTGAAACCTAGCCATGTCTGTCCGGCACAGTTCCAATCTCCTAGTACTTTGGATTTGGGACCACAGGAGACCAGAGCCAAGAAGTGTAAAAGAAGCCAAATCTTTCCGATGTTGGAAATCTGAAATAAAAGTCTTAACCACATCTATAGGGAAGGAAATGAAGTTAACGTTCCAGGCTTATGTGCTTTCTGGAAAACGCTCGTGGTAGAAGCTTTAGAGCAAGTGTTGGGGCATGGAAATGGGGTGAGAAAGCAGAAGACAGATGGGAAGTGTGTGATGAGGTGAAACGATTAACGAACAGAAGTCAAGACAACTAGATCCAGAGGACTTGTAGATGTTCACAGCAGAGTACAAAAACCCATCAGGGAAATCTTCAGCCCAGGAATATGGTACCTGTGCAGCTTTTTATGCATCTTAAAGGGAAACAAAATACTGTGAATGTTGGAACTTTGAAGGAAAGGATTCATCTACACTTGGCACGGCGTGGATTACTCACAAATAGTCAGCACGAATTTGTTCCGAGGATATCCTGTCTGACTAATTTGCTAATTTGATTGGATTTTTCAAAAATATAACATAATGTATTGATAAGGGCAGTATGGTTGATATAGTCTACAAGGTCTCAGTAAGATCCAAAAGGTTAGGGCCCATGGGATCCATGTCAGGTTGGCATATTGGACCCAAAATTGGTTCAGTAATAGGAGGCAGAGGGTAATAGTGGGGCAATGTTTTGGTGATTAGAAGCCTGTGACCAGTGGTGTACCACAGGCATCAGGGTTGGATCCTGTGCTGTTTGTTATATGCATCAACAGTTTGGATATGAATGCAGGTGGTATGGTTAATAAGTTTTCAGAAGGCATGCAAAATTAATGATGTTGTTGAAAACGTAAAGGATAATTGTAGCCGACAATATGATGTCAGTCGTTGGTAAGATGGGTACAGCAATGGCGGATGGAATTGCAGCATCCCTCTCCTCATCAGAACTGCCCCCTCCATCGACTCCTTTAAGTCCAGGCTCAAAATCTATTTCGACTCCCTAGCGTTTGAGGCCCTCTGAGGGGGTGCTGTGAACTGTTTATGTATGTGCTGTTATGTTTGTGTGCCATTGTATGTTAGTTTCTTAGCACCTGAACTGATGTACAGCACATTGGTCAACGTGGGTTGTTTTTAAATGTGCTATACAAATAAAATTGACTTGACTTGACTTGAATCCTGATAAGTGCAAGGTGATACACTTTGGCGGGCTAATAAGGGTAAGGTGTACACAATGAATGTAAGGTCCTAGAACGTATTGAGGAACAGAGACACCTCGGTATCAATAGTATAAGAAAATAACTGCAGATGCTGGTACAAATCAAAGGTATTTATTCACAAAATGCTGGAGTAACTCAGCAGGTCAGGCAGCATCTCGGGAGAGAAGGAATGGGTGACGTTTCGGGTCGAGACCCTTCTTCAGGTCGACACCTCGGTATCAAGGCAGGATCCTTGAAGTTAGCAGCGCAGGTAGGTAAGGTGGTGAAAAGGGCACACTGGATCCTTATCTTGAATAGAAAATAAGAGCAGGCAGGTTGTGATATAACTGTATAAAACATTAGTTGTGCTCTAGCTGAGTAAGGTAGGTGTACAGTGCTGGTTGTCACTTCAGAGGGTGCAGAAGACGTTCACCAGATTAGTGCCCGGGATGCAGTGTTGGAATTACACATAGAGGCAGGATGTGCTGAATTATTTCCTTGGGACAGTGTCCTAGACCCAACTAACTTTAGCCACTTCATCACCAATGGTTTTTTTTAAAGTGATGTGTTTGGTGATGATTGCACAATGTTCAATTCCAATCTCAGCTCACAAGAACATGAGAAAATAGGAGGAGGTTTCAGGGCTAGGTTTAGGTTTATTATTGTCACATGTACTGAGGTGCAGTGAAAAGCTTTGTTTTGCATGCTATCCAAACAGATCAGATATAAACATAGAAACAGAAAATAGGTACAGGAGGAGGCATTCGGCCCTTCGAGCCAGCACCGCCATTCATTGTGATCATGGCTGATCGTCCCCAATCAATAACCCGTGCCTGCCTTCTCCCCATATCCCTCGATTCCACTAGCCCCAAGAGCTCTATCTAACTCTCTCTTAAATCCATCCAGTGATTTGGCTTCCACTGCCCTCTGTGGCAGAGAATTCCACAAATTCACAACTCTCTGGGTGAAAAAGTTTTTTCTCACTTCAGTTTTAAATGGCCTCCCCTTTATTCTAAGACTGTGTCCCCTGGTTCTGGACTCGCCCAACATTGGGAACATTTTTCCTGCATCTAGCTTGTCCAGTCCTTTTATAATTTTATATGTTTCTATAAGATCCCCTCTCATCCTTCTAAACTCCAGTGAATACAAGCCTAGTCTTTTCAATCTTTCCTCATATGACGGTCCCGCAATCCCAGGGATCAATCTCATGAACTACGCTGCACTGCCTCAATTAAAAGGATGTCCTTCCTCAAATTAGGAGACAAAAACTGTACACAATTACAGTTATGTAATATACCATAAATAGATACAATCAGTTCAAAGTCTGGTGCAATTGAGCAAGGGGGGAAGATACAGAGTGGAGAATATAGTTCTCAACAGCAGCTCCTCAGTTCCATAGACAGTCCAATGCCCTCAATGGGGTAGAGGTGAATCGGACAATGCCCTAGTTTCTGGAAGGACCATTCAGAAGCCTGATAACGGAGGGGTAGAAGCTCTTCATGAGTCTGGTGTTGCGCACTTTCAAGCAACGATGGTGTTTGGGCCTCTGGTTGGGCAGGAGATATGCTGGTAGTATTTTGGCAGCACACTCTCGAGGTAGGCCTGATCCCCTGGATCAGTAGGCCACCTGGCGCCTTGGCTATGCCCAACTATCCAATATGACCAAATGAAACCGCTCATTCCTGCTTGCAGTAGGACGTAGACACCATTCAGACCTGGGTTGGAGTGGCAAGTAGTGCTCATGCCTACAGAAGTGTTACGCAATTACCATCTCCAAATTGAGAAAATAGAACCATCCTCCCTTGACATTCAATGCTGTTGAACACTCCCAAGTCCTCCACCATCCTGGGTGGTCAGCACTGAGCCAAAACAATAACTGCAACAGCCAGGTAAATACCATGAATATAAGAGCACGTCAGAAGCTGCATATTCTACGGCGAAGTACCGGTCTCCTGATGCACCTAAGCATTTCCATCATCTACAAGGTACATCAGGAATATGATGCAATTCTCTCCACTTGCCCAGATGGCTGTGCCAGCAACTCTCAATAAAGTCGATACCATCCAGGATAAAGCAGCTCATTTGATGGGCACCAGATTCTCAGCCCTGAACGTTATTGCTCTCCACCACCTGTGCAGAGTGGCTGCAGTGAGCGCCATCTACAAAATGCACTGCGGTAACTCGGCAACGCTATTCCCACAGCACCCAACAAGCACACAACGTCAACCATCAAAGGGAGCAGGAGCCTGGAATACCACCACGTACAGATGTCGATCACAGAGGGCAGCACGGTGGCATAGCGGTAGTTGCTGCCTTGCAGCGCCGCAGACCCGGGTTCGATCCCGACCACGGGTACTGTCTGTACGGAGTTTGTACGTTCTCCCCGTGACTGCGTGGGTTTTCTCAGAGATGTTCGGTTTCCTCCCACACTCCAAAGATGTACAGGTATGTAGGTAAATTGGCTTGGTGTATGCATAAATTGTCCCTCGTGTGTGTAAGACAGTGTTAGTGTGTGGGGATCGCTGGTCGGTGCGGGCTTGGTGAGCCAAAGGGCCTGTTTCTGCACTGTATCTCCAAACCAAACTAAACTAAACTTGACTTTGAAATGTATTGCTGCTCCTTCTTCATCACTGGGAGTACATCCTGGAACTCACTCCCCGACACCACTGAGGGCAACTAGAGGGAATTGTGAGATGCAAAACACAACAATCGGTGGAATTGGAAACTAAAAGAGAATGCTGAAAATACCCAGCAGATCAGGTGGCATTTGTGGAAAGAAATGGATGACCTTGCAGCAGAACTGACTAGTTCTGACACAAGCAGGAATGGCTGAAATGTTTGAATTCAATATCAACTCCTGAAGGCTGCGATGTGGCCCAGGTAAAAGTTGAGGTGCTGATGCAGGAGCCTGCCTTGGGCATTGATGGAACAACACAAGATGCTCAAGGCAGATGTCAGACAGGGAGTCGGTGGAGAATTGAAATGATGGGTGACTGGAAGCTCAGGGTCACTCTGCAGGTTGAACGAAGGTGTTCTATAAAAGAATTACCCAACTATCACCAATTCTGAGAGACTGATGCGGTCACATATGGAGAACAAATTTTAGACAGCACAGTGGTGCAGATGATAGAACTGCTGCGTAACAGTGCCAGAGAACCAGGTTCAATCCTCCGGTATTGTCTGTGTGAACCTGTGACCACGTGGGTTTCATCCAGGTGCTCTGGTTTCTTCCCACATCCCAAAGACATGTGGGTTTGCAGGTTAATTGGCCTCTGTAAATTTCCCTTAGTATATATATATATATATATATATATATATATATATAGTATATTCCCTTAGTATATAGGAAGAGGATGCAAAAATGGGATAGCATGGAATTGGTGTGAATGGGTCATCAATGTTTGGCATGGACTCAGTGGGCTGAAGGGCCTGATTTCATGCTGTATCTTTGAATCAAATGTAGCTGCATACAGACAAGAACGAGAGTAAACAAGAGACACAGAGTAAAGTCGATATAAAGCACTTCTTCACTAAACGCAATGAATCTCTGAAATTCTCTCCTCGATGGATGTAAAGACTTACCCTGGAGATTTTTGGGAGGAAATGTGTTGATACCCAATGGTTTGCATTTCTCCCAATCCCTCTGGTTTTTCTAGAAGTTGTTTGGAACCAAAAGTTGGCAGAGGTGGGACCCACTGCCGTTGTGGAGACCTCTCTGTTTGAATGAGTATCTGAACCAAGAAGGTTTCTTGGAAGGGGATGAATGCTAGATCAAGTTTCTTATTCTGGGCAGTCGGGAAAGAAGGGAAAAAGGAACCTGCATGGTTTCAAGCTTTTATGAACACAAGATGTTCCATGCAACTTTATAGGCAATGGAGTGTCTTCACAGTATAATTGCTGATGCAGTTTGGGGATTATGGCATCCCATTCTGCACAATGAGATTTGATAAAATTTACTTCAAAGTTATCTTGAGGATGAATATAGCCATGACATCAGCAAATCCCGTCAGCTTCACAATTGAGCTGCGGGGTTTGTTTTACATACCCGAGAAAAGGCAGATCCTCAGTTTGATGCCTCCATTGAATGATCGATCGCATGTCCAACAGCCCTTCCATGGTGTCGCCTGATTCTAAATCAAGCATGTTATCCTCACGGCTCTGGTCAACTTCATTTCCTGCTTTGCATCCTCGGCTGGTGCCTGGCAGGTCTACAGGGCTGCAGGCTCACCCCTACTGGCCAATACCCCTCAACAACATGGAAACTTAGTTTGTCTGGGGTAGACTTGGTTCAGAACAGTGAAGTGTGTAAAATGTCAGTTCAACATGGGTTTATATTGGAGAATACTCTTTGTACATATTCCAATTTGTCTGGATAATCGGAAAGCAAGTATTGCCAGAATATACTGTTAGGTCCTCATTCAACAGAGCAATCAACTCAAAAGCTAGGTACAAATCACTCGTTTCCTGTGGGACTTAATCATTTTGAGGGCACATTGACCAAAGCTATCAGGTTTCTTTTCCGCACTTGAATGGGGTTCCATTTTTAAACATCAGTTGGATAGCGTGCTGACTTTTACTGATACCCACTCTTTGGTTCCAGATTTTATTACCAAGTTCATATCTGACAACTGTTGTGGTGGCCTTTTTGAAAACGTAAACACTGTTAATTTAGATGAAGTTGAAGTTCATTGAAGATAGATACAAAATGCTGTAGTAACTCAGCGGGTCAGGCAGCATCTCTGGAGAAAAGGAATAGGTGACATTTGAGGTCGAGGCCCTTCAGTCTGAAGAAGTCACCTATTCCTTTTCTCCAGAGAGCTGCCTGACCCTCTGAGTTACTCCAGCATTTTGTGCCTATCTTCGGTACAAAGTTCCTTCCTACATGTTGAAGTTCATTGTTCAGGACAGCATTTGATTTGGAAGCAGGAGGAGGTGCCTTATCCCACTTGCACACTCCACTGTTCAATAAGATCATTTTACCTCCTTGCTGCCTTCTAGGACTAACCCCATCTCCCTTGATTCCCTGAATATCAAAGCCCAGTCAGATAAGCCCAGTCAGATTCTTCACTAATTGTTAATCAGGTCGTAACCTACTCATCCCAATGATGGATCTTGACCCGAAACTTCAACATTCCCCCCCCCCCCCCCCCCCCCCCCACATCCCCACATACTGCATGACTTGCTGAGATCCTCCAGCATTTTGGTTTTTGCTCCAGCTTTCAACGTCAGCAATGTTGTGTTTCCCTCTTAACATACGCCAGAAGTTCAGGAAGGTAATCTGACCCCAGTATTGTCCCCAGGGTAATTACAGATGGACGGTAAATGTGGTTCTTGCAAGCAGTGCCCACATCCTCTCAGCGAATATGTTTTTCAAAAAAAAGTTATTTCTCAGGTTAACTGTTGAAATTTCTTGGAATGTTGAATCTTAAGCTTACAGTGTGGAAAACTGTGCAGCTGGAGTCAGGTTTCACATGTAGATGTAAAGCCTTATTTTAGATCAGCTGAGTTTGCATCTTATTTTTTGGCAAGAGGAATGTGGGGTCAACTAGTTTTATTTTGATTGAGAGGCCTTTACATTACAGAGTGGAATGCTGTGGCTTAGCCATCCATTCTCACGGACACCCAAGTTTACATCTCTCAAACAGCATTTTGATGCCCATGAGGCAGTTTCCCAAGTAAGCCAGTTTAAAACAAGGAAAGAGCAGGGCAATGAGCAGAGTACTGTACACGTTGTCATGAAACAGACCTGGAGTAGTTCAAAGTTCAGTGCATCACGTGCAGGCTGAGGAGATTTGTTAACTTGGTGAAGATAGACACTAGTGGTGAAGATAGACACTAGTGTTGGAGAAACTCAACGGGTCAGGCAGCATCTCTGGAGAAAAAAGATGTGTGGCCTTTCGGGTCAGGACCCTTCTTGTGTCATGTTCAGCGCGGACATTGTGGGCTGAAGACCCTGTCTTGTGCTCGACTGTGTCTATGTATCTTCTAAGTAAATGTTAATGGGTTCCAATTGATATCATGGATGCAGCTCACGTGCTGTCCTTGGATGTTTCTTAACTATTGTTGCAGCGATTGGCAGTCCCTACGATGCATTGGTCCCAAAGGCAAAAATATTATCAGATACCCTGACAATGTTTTGGCTCCGTAACACAAATGAAAACATGACCCAGTTGGAGGGCACCATTTACAGAAGAGGGTTTCCAAGCAGAACAGTTATAGCCATGGGGTGTCCAAATTCCAGCTTTGCTGCTGCTCTGCCTGGATAGAGCTTGCAAAGAATGTCCAGCATGGAAGCAAGCTCTTCAGGCAGCTGAGTTCATAAGGGATAGGAGTAGAATTAGGCCATTTGGCCCATCAAGTCTACTCCGCCATTCAATCATGGCTGATCTATCTCCCCCTCCTAATGCAGTTCTCACTGGCCATCAAGTACCAATTACTGCTAATCTTACAATGATCCCATCAAATTCTCGCCCCATTCCCACGTTTCCCCCAGGTTTACCACTCGGATACACACTGGGAACAATTTGCAGAGGCCAGTTGACCTCCTGATCAGCATGGAGTAAGAATGCATTAAAACTGATTTCAAGGTTATTGAAGCCTATCGAAGCTTATTTACACTGCATTCCAGTGTCCACAGTAATTAGTCCAGAAATCCCTGGAAGTGGAAACATGGTATTCTGTCAATTGGAAGGAAAATTGGAGTGCTTGAGAGCTGTGAAAGGTACCACTGTAAAACGACTTCAAACAAACCAACCAAGATGGCTGCTAGTTTTATTGAGTAATGAAGTTATGGTGCTGTACGTTTTATACCTCCTCAGGTATTTTGCATTATCCGTGGAGGAACACCCCTCTGTTAACTTGGGCAATCAAGATGAACTGGTGGTTAAAGGATGGTCCACGTGAGAGTGAGTGGATGCCTGCTCCAATGTCACATCAGTTGAAACATGAAGTGGGCAGCTGCAAGGGGCTTGGGTCCAGGCGTATGTATTTTGTCATCTCAGTGAAGATAGACACAATGCTGGAGAAACTCAGCAGGTCAGGCAGTCTCAGTGTGCCACCTGACCCCTCCTTCTCGTAGATGGGGTTTAGAATGACGCAGTAAAAGCACCATAAATGTGGCATGGTGGCGCAGCGGTAGAATTGCTGCCTTACAACGCGAGAGATCCGGGTTCGATCCGGACTACGGGTGCTTGCCTAAACCGAGTTTGTACATTCTCCCTGTGCCTGCATGGATTTTCTCTGTTTGTAGGTTAATTGGCTTGCTATAATTGTTAATTGCCCCCTGTGTGTGTAGATAGTGTAAGTGTGCGGGGATCTTTGCTCGGCGCGTACACGGCGGGCCGAAGGGCCTATTTCCGTACTGTATCTCTAAACTAAACTAAATTACTTGCTTATCTTATGAAGTGCGGCATGCTGTTCAATGGTATGACTGGCTTGTGAACCAGAAACTCGTGGCTTTGTCTTGCAGTTCAGCAGTAAAACAGCCTGTTTGCTCCAGTGAATCACCAGGGGGTGTGCATTATTGTCAGAGGTATCACCTTTTTGACCTGACATTAAAACCGATGACCCATGAACCTCCCAGGAGGATGTAAAATATCCCTTGGCACAGCTTTGGGAAAGAAAAGATAATCTCAGTGTCCAGGCCAACCTCGATCTCGATCGAAATCACTAAAACAAGGGGCTGTGGATTAACTCATCGCTGTTCCCGGGAACTTGCTGTACACAAAGATCCCTAATCAGGCAGAATTCCTTTGGGATGTTCTGATGTATTGAAAGACATCAAATGAAAGCATGTATTTTATTGTCCGTCTGCCTTGCAGAGCTGAAATATTTTTGGTGGTTTGAAATATAAAGTAAAAATACTGGAAGTACTCAGCAGGTCCGGCAGTATCTTGGAGAGATAAATAGAGTTGACGTTTCAGGTCAACAACCCTTCTTCGTTTCTCATGAGAAGATACTGGGGCTGCTTTCGAATCGTCCGTTTCCTGCATTCTCCCATGTAGTTGAACACCAGCGTCAATTTGAATGCAGTATTTGGCTGCCTGAACACCTCGCCTGTTCTGTCTGACCTCCATGCCTCGCACCAACCTTCATCCCTCGCTCGGCCCACCGCCATTTGCTTGCCTGCCCTTGGTGCAGTGTCTTGAGTGGCACTCCCTGCTCCTTACCTGACACCTGATGCACGCGCCACAGAGTTGTGGTGCTTGTGCAGTCAGCCATAGTCAGCCATAGTCAGCAAGACTACCAGTAAAGGGAAGTCTTCTCCACAGGCTGCTAGCTCTGCAAGGGAGAATCAGCAGCAGAGCTGTACGAAGGCTGCCTGCTTTGTTTAATTTATTTGTTTTGGGGGATCTGAGCATTGTCATCAATTATTACCCATCCACAATGCCACCTGGGAAGGTGCTGGTGAGCTGCCACATTGAGCTGTTGAAGGTGCTCCCACTCAACATATTTGACCTTGCGCCAATGAAGGACTGGTAGGTTCTCGCTCCAGGGGAAAGTGGACACTTCCTATTGGGATGGTGGACATCTGACCCATACTGGGATGCGTGTTGGAGCAAGGTCACAACACGGGGAAATGGAGAGGATTTCAAACCCAGCAGTGCACACAAGGCATCAAAGTAGGATTCAAAGAGCGGAGAGAAGACTAGAGAGAGTGAGACATTAACATGGGAAGAGTTAAGATTGACAGGAAGGGACAAAGGGAATACATTGAAAAGTAAGGCTAGAAGTTACAAGAAATAATGAAAGGGCAAGGGCTGAAGGTTCTGTACCTGAAGGCATGTAGTTCTTTGGAACAAAACAGATCAACTGAGAACATGGATACAAATGTGTGATGCGATGGTTATTGCAGATATTGCCTGCAGGCTGACAGAGATTGGGATCTGAACGTGGAAGGCCATATGGCATTGAGGAAGGACAGGAAGCTGAAGGAATTAATTGTGGTCTTAGTACAATGCAGAGGGGTGACTTATGCTCAGGAAACCAGGATGTAGGAGCTAGAAAATAATAAAGATAAGAAGTCATTTGTTTGTTTCATGGAATTCATTAGAAAACCCTCCGAACTGTAACAACATGGTTTGAGAGTGTAAATGAATACTGACAGGCTGGACACAAAAAGCTGGAGTAACTCAGCGGGTCTGGCAGCATCTCTAAAGAAAAGGAATAGGTGACGTTTCAGGTCGAGATCTTTCGTCCCGAGATATCACCTTTTCTTTTCTCCACGAATAGCTCATGCAACATCTCTGCCCTCTCAGTGAGATCCACCTCTACTCCATTCTCCATTCTCCTAGTGACCAAACCTCTTGACGTCCTTTGTTTCTGTCAGCCCATAGAATATATTCTGCTGACGATCTATTGCTCTCCAGGGATAGAGGATTATAAAGATCCTCTATCTTTGTAGAGGATTGCAGCCCTCCATGAATAAGTGTCCCCTTATCTCAGTCTTAAACGATGGACCCCTTTTCCTGAGACTGGCAACCATCCTCTTGAAGCTCCACGCAGGTACAAGAGCATTGACTCTGTAGAAATGAAAAATCATAACAATCTGCTGTAAATATTCAGCAGGTCAGGCAGCGTCAGTGGAGAATAAAACAGTCAACATTTCGCACTGAAGACCTTTTGCCAGATACAAAGTCATTGACTTGAGATGATAACCCTTGTTTTTCAACATAAATATCGCCTGACCTCGTGACTGTTTTTAATAGTTTCCATTTTTATTTCAAATCTCTAATGACTGCAGTTTTTTTGCTTTTTTGATTTCCAGAACATATCTCTTTTTAATAAGATTACAATATCCCAGCCACTGTAGCACTTGAAGTGTCGTTGCTGTGGCAACAGTCTGTTCTGAACTTTAACTTGTGCGTCTGTCTGTCACCAGCAAGGTTACTTAAAGATTTATGTTAACACAAGCTGAAACATAACCAGATCTAATAGCCTCCGGAAACAAATACGAGACTGCTCAACATGAGGTTTAGGAAAGGATTCCTCACCCAAAATGTTAACTTGCACAACGCACAGATAGGCAAAATTGATTTTTTTTTTTTTGATTTTTTTTTTTGTCTGTCATCGTTTAATGTACGTTTTGTTTTATTTTTAACTCTGTGTATGTGGGGGGGTGGCGGGGGGGTTGGGGGAAACCTTTTTTCAAATCTCCTCCTCAACGGAGATGCGACCTTTACCGTGTCGTATCTCCGTTCGCGCTATGGCCTAACATCGTGGAGTCGGCGGCCTCCAGCTGGGATCGACCTTGAAGACTCCGATCGCAGGGCCTGGACTTACCATCTCGGAGGCTTCGGCCGTGGGCCCTGCAGACCGCAACATCGGGAGCTCGCAGGTCCCTGGCTGGCGACCGGCTTTTGGGAGCTCCAGCCGTAGCAGCTTCAACCGCCCCGAAGTGCGAGGTATGATCGACCCGCCCGCAGGCCCTTGCGTGGTTCGGCCGCAGCACTTTCCATCACCCGGTGGGGGCTCAGGACTTTCATCGGCCTGCTCGGCTCGGCCCTGGGACTTTCCATCGCCCGGTGGGGGCTCAGGACTTTCATCGGCCTGCTCGGCTCGGCCCTGGGACTTTCCATCGCCCGGTGGGGGCTCAGGACCTTCATCGGCCTGCTCAGCTCGGCCCTGGGACTATCCATCGCCCGGTGGGGGCTTCAAAAAGTTGGGAGCCTCGATCACCTCGTGGCACCACGGGAGAAGAATGAGGAGGAGATAAGACTTTGCCTTCCATCACAGTGAGGGTATGCCTAGAGCAATCACTGTGATGGCTGTTTGTGTAAAAATTGTATCTGTGTGTCCTGTGCTTTTTGTTGTCTGCCGGACCCTGACGTGAGAGGACGCTGGCGTTGTTTATTCGCCGCTTTTCCGTTAGGATAGTTTGTCTGTTTTTATGTTGATTGTTTTTGTAAAGCGCTTTGAGCACCCGATAAGGCGCTATATAAAATAAATGAATTATTATTATTATTATTATATGCAGAGAATGGAAAGATATGGATCATGAGCAGGCATATGAGATCAGTTTATCTTGGTTTCATGTTTAGCACAGGCAATGTGGGCTGAAGGGCCTGTTCCTGTGCTGTTCTATGCACAGGATGGGAGAATGAGAACACAGCCCAGTCCATCTTGGGCACAGCCCTCACCACCTTAGAAAGCATCAGGAGGCACTGTCTCAAGAAGGCAAAATCTATTATCAAGGATAGCAGTCGTCGTGCCTCTTCTTACTGATGCCAGTGGGGAGGAGGTACCAAAGCCTGAAGTCCCACACTAGGCTCATGAACAGCTACTTTCCTACAGCCATCAGATTGATGAACTGACTTGGACAACCCTAACCCCACCTCAGCAACACTAAACACACCTCTGCATAACCATGGACGTTTTTCTAAAAAGGTTTATGTGTAATTTATGAATAATTTACATTTTTGTGAGTCTCTGAGCCTGTAATAATGCTGTTGCAAGCAAGGTTTTTATTGTACCTGTAGCTCACCATACTTGTGCATATGACAATAAACGCGACTTGACCTTCTACCACTGCACTATAGAGAGCATCCTAACACATGGCATCCCTGTGTGGTACCTCAGCTGCACGGAGGCAGAAAGGAAAGCTCTTCAGCGGGTAGTCCATAGAGCTCAGAGGACCATCGGAACACAGCTACCAGCCTTGGAGGGCATCTACACACACGATGCCTCAGAAAAGCCGCCAGCATCCACAAAGACTCTTCACACCCCTGCAACAGTCTGTTCGAACTCTTTCCATCGGGCAGACGATACAAGGCCTTCTACGCCCGCACCCCCAGACTTAGGAACAGCTTCATCCCCAGGGCCATAGTTGTTATGAACCGGTCCTGCTGAGCCGGATGGTCACATCGCACAGTGATCCGGCACAGATCTACTTGCACTTTATTCTGTCTTAAAACTCTTACAATTTGTTTCGTTGGATTGTTGTTGTTTAAATTAATTAAATTATTGCATCGTATGGGAGGCGCATTCCCAATCTCGTTGTACCCCTGTACAATGACAATAAAGATATATTGTATTGTATTGTATTTCTCCTTTCTTCCTTTCCACTGCCACCCTGTCTCCCTCCCTCTCATCCAACTGTGCTTAGACCAGACATATATTGAAGGAAGCTTCAGACTGGAATCCTGAACTGTGCAGAGATGAATACTGAAGCTCCATTCAGAACATTGGCCTTGACAAATTTGAAGAACCTCTTATAGCTTTAAATCAAACATATCTGCCACTTTATGGGTTCATTGAAATGTGTACCCATGCTATGTTTATCAGGAGGTTTCTTACCACTGGCCTGCTTTGTTCAATGAGAACAAGGCTTTGTTCAATGAGAACAAGTCTCATCCTGTTCTGCAGTGTTTCTACATTGCTGCAGTCTATTGTGGAAGCAGTACCCTGGTGTTTGTCAGGACCTCTGTGTTTACACCACTGAACCCAGCTCATGTTGTCCTGGTTCCTGTAATTGTGCTGTTGCGATAAGGAGGTGAAGAAATAGGCACAGTCCTTGTGTAAACCAAGCACAAGGTGAAGTTCGTCTTGCTTTACTCACACCAGCATGAATGGAGTGATGCTGGAGGAGGGCATGCAAACCCATACTTGTCTGTTTCAGTGTACAACGATGCTGGTCAAGGAGGCGGCTTCATTTTTTTTCCTTTAAGTATTCCTGCATGAAGGAAGGATGAATAAACTCCCTGAGAAAAATAAATGTCAAACTACTTCCTAAGTTGGGCATGCAGAATGGGAGGGTCTAGTTCTTTCTTCCTTTCCTTGTGGGTAGGATGATTTCTAATGTCACTTTCTCTTTAACCTGCAAAGTTAGAAGTTGGGTCTCAAACTGAAACTAGACACAAAATGCTGGAGCAACTCAGCGGGACAGGCAGCATCTCTGGATAGAAGGAATGGGTGATGTTTCGGGTTGAGGCCCTTCCTCAAACTGAAACAGCTATTATCAATGTCCTGCAGAGATTCTGCCTAACCTGCTGAGTCACTCCAGCACTTTTCTTTGTAAACCCGCATCTGCAGTTCCTTATGTGTACGAAGAAACTGCAGATGCTGGTTTAAACCGAAGGTGGACACAAAATGCTGGAGTAACTCAGCGGGACAGGCAGCATCTCGGGAAAGAAAGAATGGGTGATGTTTCGGGTCGATTTTGTGTCTATCTGCAATTCCTTATGTCTACTCTTAAAGAACCTCTGTTTACTTTCAACACTCGCATGCCATTCGCGCTTTCTGCCTTTCCGAGCAGCTTCATTCCCACATCTCACTTGATTGCGTGCGTGCTCCTTAATGAGGCTGTCATGTTGCTAGTTTCAGAGTTTATTGAAATCAACACTTCTCAGACATTCACATTTCGCCAGCATGGTCTATTGCTTGGCTTCTAATGTAGGCAAATGTCAGTTTGTTGCCCAGTACTGTGTACATTAACTTTTAGTGTGGTGGGCTGCAATGTCAGGAGCGTGCAGTGTTTCGGCTGAACAACAACAGCGCACAAGGATGACTATGTTTATCCACAAAGGATGCCTGGGCTTCATTTGACTATGTTGCAGGTGCTATATGAATACAGGTCATGCGTTAGCTGTGTTTGAGTATTGGGCCACCTGCCAAGGATAGGCCTCCCACGAGAAAAGGAAACACTGATCCCACCATTCTATACAGATGAGCCTTCTCTGATCTGAGCCATCGTCAAATAACACAGAAGCAACTTGGCGTAAGTTGGCGTTGGCGTAACTTGTCCATGCCAACCATGATGCCCCATCTACGCTAAGCCCTCTGACCACGTTTGACCCATGATCCTCTAACACTTTCCTACCCATGCACCTGTCCAAATGACTCTTAAATGTTGTTAACCTGCCTGAACTACCTCCACTGGAAGCTTGTTCCACATATCCACCATCCCTGTGTGGAAAAGTTGCCCCTCGGGTTCCTATTAAATCTTTCCCCCCTCGCCTTAAACCTATGTCCACTGGTTCTTGGGTAAAAGACTGAGTGCAATGACCCTATCTATTGCCTTCATAATTTTATGCACTTTGATAAGATTACTCCTTGGAGCACAGGAGGCTGAGGGGTAAAGTCCTAAAGGATAAAGTCCAAGCATCAAACTTTCCCAAAGACCTGGAGGTTGTACGGGCAGGAATTGGTCAACACAAGCTCTATAGATGCTGGCAACTGCAGACTTTCTGACTCAGCCATTTTCTCAACACTTAGCTGCATCTAGTTTTATTTTATTTTTTGTATTTTTCGAGACTCAGTGCAGAAACAGGCCCTTTGGCCCACCAGGTCCACGCTGACCAGCGATCCTCACACACTAACACTATTCTACACACACTAGCGACAATTTGCAATTATACCAAGACAATTAACCTACAAACATGTACGTCTTTGGAGAGTGGGAGGAAATCAGGGATCCCGCCAAGACCCCATGCAGATCATGGGGAGAATGTACAAACTCTGTGCAGAAAAGTACCTGTAGTCAGGATCGAACCCGGGTCTCAGGCGCGTAAGGCAGCAACTCTACCACTGTGCCACCCCTGATCTAGTGTGGACCAGTGATAGTCTAATGTTCCCGGTTCAGGATGGTGATGTCATTGCCTGTTTTGTTGTAACATCATGTGATCTGCACCTCCTGGTGATGCTCTACCGAGTTCCTCTGAAACCCCTTTTGATTTTCTTATGGATCCTTGGCACTAATTTCATGATGCTTTGATGCTAGGAGTGATTGCTGAGATCTTTGAATAAAACTTCAAACGTAATACATCCGTCAGCAAGTCTGTGCACATTGTGGAAAAGCCCTTTGGCGAATTTGTACAAAGCATAACTGGCAGCTGGAAGGGCAGTTGATTTCTCAACAGCATTGCAATGAACACGCTTATTCCTGTGGGTGGTCGCTGATTTTCCCAGTAGGCGTGGAGGACCTGAATCGGGATTTTGTTTGTGCTCTGTCTTATCAGTGATGTACTATTCCATTCTGAGGCCCCCACCTGCTTCTAGTAGACCACTGAAGATAGCCGCAAAATGCTGGAGTAACTCAGCGAGACGGGCAGCATCTCTGGAGAGAAGGAATGCGTGGCGTTTCGGGTCGAGACCCTTCTTCAGACTGGTAACAATTATCTAGACTACACTTCTTCCCACCCTGCCTCCTGCAAAGACTCTATCCCCTACTCCCAGTTCCTCCGTCCACGCCGCATCTGCGCCCAAGATGAGGTGTTCCACACCGGGTTTTCTTTTTTAGCAGTCTGAAGAAGGGTCTCGACCCGAAATATCACCATCTCCTTCTCTCCAGACATGCTGCCTGTCCCACTGAGATACTCCAGCATTTTTGTGCCTATCTTTGGTGTAAACCAGCGTCTGCAGTTCCTTCCTATTCAAATAGACCACTATCAACCCAGTGCCGAAGAAACGTAAGGTAGTGTGCCTCAATGTCCACTGTCCAGTGACCCTGACGTCCACCATCACAAAGTGCTTTGAGAGGCTGGTGATGGTGCACGTTAACCCCAGCCTCCCAGCATATCCTTGATCCACTGCAGTTTGCTTACCATCACAACAGGCCCACAGCAACCGCCATCTCCCTTGCCCCTAAATTCATCTCTAGAACACCTAGAAAACAAAGATTCCTACATTACACTCCTATTTACTGCCTACAGCTCTGCCATAATCCCATCCAAATTCATCTCCAAATTCAGGGACCTAGGAAACAGCTTCCCCCCTCAGCCACTGAATCCTCGGGATTTCTAAGCCGCAGACCTCAATCAGTGAGGATAGGTGACAACACCCCCCCCCACAGTAATTCTCAACTCCTGCAAGGCTGCGTCCTCAGTCCACAACTATACTCCCCACGTGGCCAAATTCAGCTCTAATTCCATCTGCAAGTTTGCAGACGAAACCACTGCAGTGGGCCGAATCACGAACAACGAAGAGACAGAGCAGAGGAAGGGGATGGAGTTCAATGGCATTAATATTACCACATTACCACACAGCCAAGAAGCCACACCAATGCCTCTACTCCCTGAGGAGATTGGGGAAATTTGGCACGTCTTCAGTGACTCTTACAATCTCTTGAGGTGATGTTCCTCAAGGTTACATTGGGCTTTGTTATAACAGTGCAGGAGGACACAGACAGAAAGGTCAGGGTGGGATCAGGAATAGATGGGGCAGTCAAAGGGCAACACAAAGTCACTCCGACGAACTCAATGTCAGTACTTTGCAAACCTGTCGCCCAGACTATGTTTGATTTCACCATTGTAGAGGAAGCCATCTGCAGCCTGAACATTATTCAGACGGTTATTGG
The DNA here is from genome assembly GCF_053455715.1 of Rhinoraja longicauda. NCBI lineage: Eukaryota > Metazoa > Chordata > Chondrichthyes > Rajiformes > Arhynchobatidae > Rhinoraja > Rhinoraja longicauda. The sequence goes on from NC_135981.1 coordinate 11,236,632, forward strand.
TGTGGCAACTGGCATTGCGTGGTGCAGCACAGGGACGTTGTATAACTGGGGCTGGAGCGAGCAACTGGAGTGGGTTCCTATGAGGCTGTGTTTATGAAATTGGCGCTCTGTTCCAACCAGACACTTACTACAAATCCCACAGCAGAAAACAATCTTGCAAGTTTTGATAAGGCTGTGCCATGAATATAAATGTTTTTCATAGTTGCCATGACAAAGAAGTCTAATTAATGAACATTGAATTGAATGTGGTCCTTCTGTGGAACACTTTCTTATTCATTGAACATCCAGATTAAACAAACAATAAGGAATTTGGTCTCCAAATTTGAGGAAGGATATTCTTGCTATTGAGGGCGTGCAGCGTAGGTTTACTAGGTTAATTCCCGAAATGGCGGGACTATCATATGTTGAAAGACTGGAGCGACTAGGCTTGTACACACTGGAATTTAGAAGGATGAGAGGAGATCATATCGAAACGTATAAGATTATTAAGGGGTTGGACACGTTACAGGCAGGAAACATGTTCCCAATGTTGGGGGAGTCCAGAACAAGGGGCCACAGTTTAAGAATATGGGGTAGGCCATTTAGAACTGAGATGAGGAAATACTTTTTCAGTCAGAGAGTTGTAAATCTGTGGAATTCTCTGCCTCAGAAGGCAGTGGAGGCCAATTCTCTGAATGCATTCAAGGGAGAGCTAGATAGAGCTCTTAAGGATAGCAGAGTCAGGGGGTATGGGGAGAAGGCAGGAACGGGGTACTGATTGAGAATGATCAGCCATGATCACATTGAATGGCGGTGCTGGCTCGAAGGGCCGAATGGCCTCCTCCTGCACCTATTGTCTATTGTCTATTGTCTATTGAATGCCTAGTCAAAGTGAGGATTTCAGCAACAGATGAAGCTGAGCCAAGCGATATTACTGGGCTGGAGGTGGAACTAGGTGATGTTCTCTACGTTACAGGCTTATCCACCGAAATACATGTGGCACCAAGCTTGCAAGTACCCCATTTCCCTTTTCATTCAGCTGCCAGAGAGTGAGGGCCAGGACAGAGTGTTTGTGGTCAGAGTGAAGATATTGCCCTCGGCTTTGTTAACATTAAGGAGGAAGAAATTTTAGGCAGCACAGTGCAGAGTAGTTGCCGCACAACTTCAGCGATTCGGTTCAATGCTCACCTTTGATGCTATCTGTGTGAAGTTTGCACGTTCTTCCTGTGACTTCCCGGGTTTTCTCCCACATCTCAAGGACGTATGAGTTGGGAGATTAGCTAGCTGTTGTAAATTGCCTCTCCTATATAGTTGAATGATAGAATCTGGGGGCTTTTGATGAGAATGTGGGGGGGGGGGGGGGGGGGGGTGAAATTGGATAGGTTTGGATTGGTGCTTGTGAATGCTTAATAGTAATTATTTCCATGCTCTCAGACTTGTAAGTTTCTGTTTGGATATAGCTGATTGGCATCTGGTACTCTGACAGTGTAGGCGTGGAATGACTTTGATAAGTCGTGGCAGTGTCATCAGTAGAGTCATGACTGTCCTTGTGGAAATGGACACTCTTTGGAGGTCCACGAGTAAATCCTTGGGCGTTGTCACAGGATATGGGAAGAAGAGCTTTTGTGTTTGATTTTTCCGTCACAACCAGATAAATACAAAATGGGGCAAGGTCTTTGTGGACTCAGAGCACTAGCAGTAGCAGAGGTGTGAGAGGATAATATGGTCAACCTGATTGAGAAGGATGAAGAGAGATGCATCACTTAAATCACAGTCATATAGGATGTCGTGGGTAACTTCGATAAGAATTGTTCGTCACTGTGGTAAGGGCAGAAATCTATTTCGAGGAATTCGGACAAGTAGTTGTTGAAAAAGTGGACACAGGCACAGAAGTCTCAAACTGTTCAAAGGTACTGGAGGGAAAAGGGAGATTGGTGGTGAAGAGGTGATTTGCAGGGATTACAAAGGCACTGTTTTAAGAGGAGAGATGAGCATGGCAGACAAAGGAGAGGGGCTGGTATCTGAGAGGACTATTACAATATCAGCTAACTTTGGAGTTGGGAGGGGAAGCTAGGTGGTCAGTGGTTAAATGGGACAGGGTCAAAGGGACAGAACAGGGGTTCTTGAGATGTCACCTTGAGATGTCACCTCTATTGTAGAAAACACAAGATTTCATAATAATGAAGTGACATTATTTCTTCCTGAAAAAATTCATTATTTCCTGAAGAAATAATGTCACTTCATTATTATGAAATCATGTGTTTTCTACAATAGTGGTGACATCTCAAGGGCTCGCTGGCAGTTATTTGCCATTAAAATGATTTAAAAAAAAAAAATTGTGGAAAAGTTGAAAGACCTGTTTCTGTGTTCTATGTGTCCATGACTATATAACTCTTAAGATTGCTGAGTGTTTATGTAAAGGTCCATCATTTTAGTAACGAGATTTAAAAATAGTGAAATCTACTATGATTTTGTGTTTTATTCTTGGAGGTTTTTTTGGAACTGGGATGGTTCACACTAACTGTCACTGGATTTCCTGCCCAGATAATGGCCTTTATGGAACCAATTGAAAATACATCACAACAAGAAAGTCCAGTTGCTTGGTCGAACATTGATGGGGAAAGTCCATATTGTTGCTCAATCCTATCCCCTGCCTTTCTCAGTGTGTAACTCGGTATGGAAACGAGCCACTCCAAGTCCTCACTGACCACCAAGAACCAAGCACTCTGTTACACTAATCCCGTGTTATTCCCTCCAGATTCCCATGAGCTTCCCCCAGATTTTACGAGGGAGATTTTACAGAAGCCAATTAATCATCTTTCTGGGATGTGAAGAGCACCGTTGTTGTCACTTTTTAGCCAAGCCATGAAAACACTTGGCTAAAGTACTTCTAAATTCTCCATTACACTGGCCTTTCACAGTAACTCATCTCTGTTTTTAATGCTGTTTAAAAAAACAGCCCCATCTCACAGCCTTACTCCAGCCCTTCGTGTCCTTTTGTGTAAACCAGCATCTGCAGTTCCTTGTTTTAACCATGTCCATGTATCTCCCCTATAATTGCAAAGTAAATGGACCCGACTAGAGGTAACAGTAACCCTTGTAATGGCATCTAGTGTATTTCCCATCTTCTCTCATTTCTATTATATCCTGTAGACTCAGCTTTGTCCTTAAATCGAAAAAGGGCTGCAGATGTTGGAAATCGAAAAGTAGAAAATGCTGGAAATGCTCAGCAGGTCAGGCTGCATCTGTGGGAAGAGACACAGGGTTAACATTTCAGGCCGAAGACCCTCTGTCGTACCTCTGCTGCAGGCTTTTTGATTTGAAACGTTAGTTCTGTTTCTTTCCCAACAACGTGACCCAACCTGCTGAGTCTTTTCTGTTTAGTCTTTGCCCTGCAGCAATGGTTTAAAGAAACTAATAGCAAGCAAAATCGTTAGATTCCAAGTGTAAATTGTTTCAGTTGCAGGCTTCTAGACCCCACAGATCTGAGTCGAGTTCGAGTCGCCAATTAAATCAGAAATTCAACCTTCACCCATCACCCACAGGCTTGTTGAGATTTTGTCCGATGGGATAGTTTACAATTTTGCAACTGTTTTTCCAAGTCAACATAATCCCAACTGACATGGCCAAATGATGCAGTACACCAACACACCCAAGAAAAACGTTGGAAAATTTCTTCATAACAGGCTATTTAAAACTGAAGGCAAAATTTTGGACTGGATGGGAATTGGCAGAGGATTAGAAAGTAGCAAATACATTGGAGGCACCATGTTGGGGTAGGTATTAAGTTCTGAGAGAGTGCCTTAGAGGCCAGAGTTGGAATAATTTTCATTTTCATTACTTGGTTTTAAAAACTCTGCAAATTGGGAAATTTTGGACTTGAACCCAAACTAGGAGGCAGCAACAACAAATGTGTTCGACTAATTACGTAGGTGGAAGAAAAAACGGCCTTCAATCTAAAGTGGGTGTTACATGTATGTGTTGAAGTGCTATGGGAGATCTAGAGATTTTTTACAGATTCCACCCCAACCAGGTTAAACTCTGCACTGCCCTGACAAACAATTAAACAGGCCTCTCACCTTTGTCAGGCCAGTAGTTGAGTTCGAGCTATAAGAAGAAAAGACACCAACCAAGGATCTGAAACGTCCACCTCCAGTTTAAATTCCATTTAGAATATTTTGGAGGACCAAAAGCCAAGAACCTATCCATGTTCTTCAGAGATTCTCCCTGACCCACTGAGATACTCCAGCACTTTGCATCTTTTTGTTTAAAGAACCAGCAGCTATCGGATCACCTCTCAGCCCCTCCACTGCAGGGATAAACAATCCCAGTTTACCAGTGCACTATATACCCTGGATCCCACATCCCTGTGCTTCGTGTACAATGTCCTGGACAATGTGGTGTTCGAATGATTAGACATGTAAACCCGGCTTTTGGCAACTGCAACCACAGCTTGTATTCATATCTGCGATTATATTAATTGTATTCATATCTAGTAAAATGGCCAATTCTGAGGAGAGTTATCAAACCAAGTATGAGCTGAGGTGGTCTTAGATAAATATATCGTGGAAACAGGCCCTTTGGCCCAACCTGTCCAAACCGACCAATGTCCCATCTGCACTACTCCCACCTGCCTACGTTTGGCCGATATTCCTCTAAACCTGTTCCTCTAAACCTGTCTAAATGCTTCTTAAATGTTGCAATAGTATCTGCTACAGCTACCTCCTCCAGCAGCTCGTTCCGTACACCCATCACCCTTTGTGTAAAAACGTTACCCCTCAGGTTCCTATTAAATCGTTCCCTCCTCACCTTAAACCCATGTCCTCTGGTTCTTGATCCCCCTACTCTGCGCGAGAGACTCTGTGCGTCTAGTCGATCTATCCCTCTCATGATTTTGTACACCGGTTAATGAGATACTACAGCAGCTTGGAGGGAGGTTAAGAGGAAGTTTTTAAGAAGCAGCTTAACGAGGTAGAGTGAATTCCATGCGTGAAGCCACGATCATGCAGTGTCTGAGGAATAGATGCTTGTGGATGGATTATGTTTGTGATGCCTACAGGGGATTTCATATTTTTTCATATTTCAGATACAGCGCGGAAACAGGCCTTTTCGGCCCACCAAGTCCGCGCCGCCCAGCGATCCCCGCACATTAATACTATCCTACACACACTAGGGACAATTTTTACATTTACCCAGTCAATTAACCTACATACCTGTGCGTCTTTGGAGTGTGGGAGGAAACCGAAGATCTCGGAGAAAACCCACGCAGGTCACGGGGAGAACGTACAAACTCCTTACAGTACAGCAACCGTAGTCAGGATCGAACCTGAGTCTCCGGCACTGCATTCGCTGTAAAGCAGCAACTCTACCGTTGCGCCACCGTGCCGCCCTTTTTGATCACACTCTGTCATGTGGGATATTTAACTCAGAGATGGGCATGGAGGGTTAGATAATCTATTTGAGGTCTGTTTCATGCTGTTGCAACCTGAGTCAATATAGTTGAACGTCAATTCCTTAGACAGGCCCTTCCGTTTAGGTTCTGACGGTATTTTTCTGATTTGCAGATGCCAATGTGTTTCTGGTGCACAGCGAGAGGGCGAGGAGTTGCCTGGAGAGCCAGGGTTCCAGTGTGGCACTGGCCCAGACCTGCAACGAGAGCTCCAGCCACCAGCAGTGGAAGTGGGTGTCCAGGCTGCGTCTGTTTAACCTTGGATCCGAGCAGTGCCTCAGCACCCAGAGGAAGAACGAGACTGTACCCACCCTGGGCATGACTGAGTGTGATCAGGAGTCTGCTCAGATGCGATGGCATTGTAACAGTCTAGGCAATCAGCTCAACAGCATTCTGAATCTGCAGTCTGAAGCCAGCGCCTCAGGACCTGAGGATCTGTGGAGGATATACAACACTGATGAGGACCTGTGCTCTCGACCATATCATGGTAAGGTCTAATATCCTCAGCACTCCTTAATCCCGCACGAGTGATGTTCATTTAGCGTTTAGATTTGAATCAACTTCTAACTTGGAGATAATTTGTGAATCTAGCTCTTTTACAGTGCTACAGTTTCTGGATCTTGTAGGCATATAACCTCCCTGTCCCCAATCATCCCCCCTTCTCTCCTCTTGTATTCGGCAGAAGATTAAAAAAAGTGTGAAAGCATATACCATTAAATTCAGGAATAGTTTCTTCCCTGCTGTTATCAAACTATTGAATGGTCCTCTTCTAAACTAGAGTGAGGTCTTGATCTCTCAACCTACCTGAATTTGTGATTCATTTGTGATTCAATAAGCAGGTCATTCAAAAATCAACAGAATGCAGATGAAGTGTCAGGACACCTTATTTTTGAATGAATTGCTTCTATTCAAACATTTACATCATTTTTTTCCTGAATTTACATTAATTCCTTAAATTCATATATATAGGAATTTCAGGAAATAAGGATGATGTAAATTTATATAATTTAAAAAAATCTCAGGAAATAAGGATGGTGTAAGTTTTCTTTGATGACCCTCTTCTAAGTATTAGCTGCAGAGGGACATTGATGGGATGTTTAACCAGATGCCACCTAATTGGAACATAATTATTGTCTCCAATTGTCCTGGTCACATGAACCATGAGAAGAATCATGTAGGAGGAGAATACTGAGATTATGAGGGGGAATTTGGACAATAGACAATAGGTGCAGGAGTAGGCCATTCGGCCCTTCGAGCCAGCACCACCATTCAATGTGATCATGGCTGATCATTCTCAATCAGTACCCCGTTCCTGCCTTCTCCCCATACCCCCTGACTCCGCTATCCTTAAGAGCTCTATCTAGCTCTCTCTTGAATGCATTCAGAGAATTGGCCTCCACTGCCTTCTGAGGCAGAGAATTCCACAGATTTACAACTCTCTGACTGAAAAAGTTTTTCCTCATCTCCGTTCTAAATGGGCTACTCCTTATTTGAAGAAAAAATATTTGCAAACTGATGGATGCTTCACCTGGACCTCTTGGCCAACAGCCTTGGGTCAAGGAAGAAGTGGCTGCAGAGATAATGGATGCATTGGCTGTCATCCAGCAAAGTTCCATAGATTCTGGAGAGGACTAATAGGATTGGAAAAACCCCATTATTTAAGAAGATGGAAGGCAGAATGCAGGAAATTGTAGAACTGGCATCTGTCATTGGAAAAATACTGGAATTCATTATTAAGGAGGCACTATTTAGAAAATCATAAAACAATCTGACAGAATTATGGTCTTCTGAAAGAAAAACTGTTTTTAACAAATTGACTAGAATTTTTGAAGGATGTAACAAACTGTGTGGATAATGCAATCTCGGGTGACACTTTTGAGCACACAAGTTTGGGGATTAATATATTGGCATGGATAGGGAAATAGCTAACTAGCAGTAAAACAGCTGTGATAAATGGATCGTTTTTCCAATAGAAGTCAGTAACTATCACAGGGATCTGTGTTGGAGTCTCAACTATTTTATTATTTATATCAATAACTTGGATGAAGGGATCAAATGTACTGCGGCCAGAAATTGCCAACAACACAAAGATAGGTACACTAGCAAGTTATGAGAAGAACACAAAGAGCCTACAAAGGGATATAGATAGGTCAAGTGAATTGGCAGGAACTTGTCAGATGGGGTAGAATGTTCTAAAATCTGAGGTTGTCCACTTTGGAAAGAAGAATCCAAAACATTTTTTTTTAAACTTAGTGATACTGCAGAATACTGTGACATAAATATTCTGTGTGTCCTAGTGCATGAAACACAAAAGGTTAGCGTGCATGCACAGTCATTTCCATTATAACGTTCAATTGGTTGTAACGTGATGGATGGTTTAGGAAACACTATTTGCATTACTGCCACTTAGTTATAGCACAGTCATGTTTAAATCTATGTTAAAAAGGCAACTATAGACTATTGCACTCTAATGTGATTTTCTAAAACACTAGGTTTCTTTGGAACTTAACTATCATGTTATAGCAGAACTATCTGTACAGCAAGTATTTTGGAGGGCTAATGGAATTTGGGGCTTTATTTGGAGGGAAATGAAGTAGAGGCTTTCATGGAACTTTGCAGAACATTGTCAAGACTATACGTGGAGTTCTATGCAGTTTTGATCTCCATATTTAAGGATTTGTTGCACTGGACGCTTGCTGAGAAAGTTCACTAGGTTGATACCTGGAATGAATGGGTTTCACACATGGAGAGATTGAGAGGTTTGGGCCTATAGACAATAGACAATAGGTGCAGGAGTAGGCCATTTGGCCCTTCGAGCCAGCACCGCCATTCACCGTGATCATGGCTGATCATGCACAATCAGTACCCCGTTCCTGCCTTCTCACCATATCCCCTGACTCCGCTATCATTAAGAGCTCTATCTAACTCTCTCTGATACTTTGAGTATCGAAGAATGAGAGGGGAAAGAATTTGGGCGGCACAGTGATGTAGTGATAGAGCTGCTGCCTTACAGCGTCAGAGACCCGGGTTAGATCCTAACTACGGGTGCTATCTGTACAAAGTTTGTACGCTCTCCCTGTGATCATGTGGGCTTTCTCCATGTGCTTTAGTTTCCTTCCACACTCCAAAGGCGTACTGCTTTGTAGGTTAATTAACTCTGGTAAAAAATTGTGATAATTGGTTGGCACGGACTCGGTCGGCCGAAGAACCTGTTCCTGCGCTGTATCTCTGAAGTCTAAAGGTGATCTTATGGAAGCATTTAGCATTTTAAACTACAGGGGAGCTAAGGTGCATGGGCAGAGAAGGGGGAAGTTGCTTGAAGCCAAGATTGGATCAGCCTGGGTCACTACATATATAAGTTTGTCTAGGAAGGAACTGCAGATGCAGGTTTAAACCGAAGATAGACACAAAAAGCTGGACAAACTCAGCGGGACAGGCAGCATCTCTGGAGAGAAGGAATGGGTGACGTTTCGGGTTGGGACCCTTCTTTAGGCCACATAATACAAGTTTATCAGTATGTTATTGGATATCAATTATTAGCTATACTAGATGTATCAGATGAGATATCAGTATACAAAATAATGAAAGGCATGGATAGGATGACTATCAGAACATATTTCCCAGGGTGAAAACGTCCAACACTAGAGGGCATAGCTATAAGGTGAGAGGAGGAAAGCTTAATGGGGATGTGCAGGGCAAGTTTTTACACAGAGAGTGGTGGTGGCCTGGATCACATTGCCAAGGTTGGTGGTGGAGGCAGATTTAGATTTAGATTTAGATTTAGATTTAGATTTAGATTTAGATTTAGATTTAGATTTAGATTTAGATTTAGATTTAGATTTAGATTTAGATTTAGATTTAGATTTAGATTTAGATTTAGATTTAGATTTAGATTTAGATTTAGATTTAGATTTAGAGATACAGCGCAGAAACAGGCCCTTCAGCCCACCGGGTCTGCGCTGCCCAGCGATCCCCGCACATTAACACTATCCCTCACCCACTAGGGACAATTTTTGCATTTGCCCAGCCAATTAACCTACAAACCTGTACGTCTTTGGAGTGTGGGAGGAAACCGAAGTTCTCGGAGAAAACACACGCAGGTCACGGGGAGAACGTACAAACTCCGTACAGTACAAACTCCGAACGTACAAACTCCGGCGCTGCATTCGCTGTGAGGCAGCAACTCTACCGCTGCACCACCGTGCCACCCTTATTGTGTTTAAGAGGCTTTTAGATAGGCACATCTAAAAGGAATAGAGGGATATGGACCATGTGCAGACAGATGAGATACGTTTAACATGGCATCATGTTCCGCATCATGGCAGAAGGGCCCCTCTTGTGCTGTATTGTTCAAAGTTCTATGTTCAGCCACAATCTTACTGGATGTACTCTAAGTGAGGCTGAACGGCTTACTCCAGCTTCGGTTTTTATACACTTCATTTCTTTTGTAACAGTGGTGATTTTATACAGTGTTTTGTGAGACTAGTTCTATCTTAAACCCAAAGATATGTAACATGACCATTGTTGAATGCTGTTTGATGTCTGACCTGCCAAGTGAATTAATCGTAGCAATACAGTAAAGAATAAACTAACTGGGAGGTTATTTCCTTGCAGGATTCCGTAGCTCCATATATAAATTATCCACACCAGCTCATTAAATCACAACCTGGTAATTTTCATGTTTAGCTGTTTTGTTAATGTGGGGTCTTGAGTATTTTTGGAAAGTTGTTTGTGGTATCACTATAATCAGAGCTGCAGTAATAAATGAGGCATATCTGTCTGTGATCCTGTCGGCAATCGCAGCCACAGGCTGATTTTCCAGTGATGGACACAAAAAGCTGGAGTAACTCAGCAGGTCAGGCAGCATCTCTGGGGAAACGGAATAGGTGACGTATTGGGTCTTTGACCGAAAACGCCACCTATTCCTTTTCTCCAGAGATGCTGCCTGATCCACTGAGTTACTCCAGCTTTTTCCATGTTCATAAGTGATTGGAGCCGAATTAGGCCATTCGGCACATCACGTCTACTCCGCCATTCAATCATGGCTGATCTCTCTCTCCCTCCCAACCCCATTCTCCTGCCTTCTCCCCAAAACCCCTGACATGCATACTAATCAAGAATCTATCTCTGCCTTAAAAATATCCATTGACTTGGCCTCCAGCCTTCTGTGGCAATGAATTCCACAGATTCACCACCCTCTGACGAAAGAAATTCCTCCTCATCTACCTAAATGAACGTCCTTTAATTCTGAGGCTATGACCTCTAGTCTCCCACGAGTGGAAACATCCTTTCCACATCCACTCTATCCAGGCCTTTCACTATTCAGTAAGTTTCAATGAGCTCCCCCCTCATCCTTCCAAACTCCAGCAAGTACAGGCCCAGTGCTGTCAAACGCTCATCATATGTTAACCCACTCATTCGCTTTTGTGTCGTATCCTCTGTGTAAACCAGCATCTGCTGCTCCTTCCAACACATTATGATTTTCCAGTGATGTTTTTCTTGTGACTTTTATCTCGAAAATCTCGAATTATCTAGAAAATCCCTCATCATTCGTATTGGCAATCAGTTCTGAAGTTTCCTAAGCACTAGCGATGGTATAGTATATAGAAGGGTCTCGATCCGAAACGTCACCCATTCCTTCTCTCCTGAGATGCTGCCTGACCCGCTGAGTTCCTCCAGCATTTTGTGTCTACCATAGTATTAGGCATAGTAGCAATAGTCCACCTGTTTGTCAGATGCCTGTTGTGTTTATTAGCAAATTATTTATTTCTGGGGAAAACTTCCTGGACCAGCCAAGTGATTAAAGTATGTTGTGATCTTGGCCCCATCCTCCAGTTCCTCCTCTGATATTTCAAAAACCCATTACATTTTATTAGACGGAACGAGGGAAATGAACCAATTATAGTATGAAGAAGTGTCTTGACCCGAAACATTACCTGTTCCTTCTGTGCAAAGATGCTGCTGAGTTACTCCAGCATTTGCGTCTATCTTCGGTGTAAACCAGCATCTGCAGTTCCTTCCTACACTTACTGTAGTTATTAGTGCCTTCTGTGCTACAATCTGTCAAAATGTCCCTTTTCCTTTTAAAGTTTTGTAGATACAGTTTCCAATCTCTATTAATCCCCTGTATTGAAAAAAAATCCTTTGTTGCTCCTGCTTTTGTTCTGATGAATTTATGCCATCTTTTAGAAGAGGCATCAACCATCATTGCAAGTCGTTTCATCTGATCTACTTTATTATAACACATGATAATTCCACCTCCGTCAGCTTATTTCTTCACCTCTTTTGTTCTCATGAAGATCCCTTGCCTTATTTTCTTTCTGTGAAGCCCTACATCCAGGAGCTCAATAATTCCCTATTCCATCATTCTCCTTAAACCTGAAAGTGCATTCAAGAGAGAGCTGGATAGAGCTCTTAGGGATAGCGGAGTCAGGGGGTATGGGGAGAAGGCAGGAACGGGGTACTGATTGAGAATGATCAGCCATGATCACATTGAATGGCGGTGCTGGCTCGAAGGGCCGAATGGCCTCCTCCTGCACCTATTGTCTATTGTCTATGTCTATTGAAAATGATTCTGTGATAAAGCGTACACATATGGGCCCATCATTCTAACAGGCTGATGAGCGATTTGTAGCTTTAGCATTCCCTCTCTACTTGCGTTTCCTGCCTTATTTAAGTCTGGGAACCAAGATTAATATTTTATTTGGCAAAACATTGTCACTTAATTTCTAACGGTTTTATGTATCTGGGGCCCCTCGATTTTTTTCTGTTCATTCTCATTTAAACTTTTAAAAATCATTCCTTTTGTAAGTTAGGACTAATCTTCCACTTTGATTCCTGAGATCCATCATTGAGTGCAGAAGCAGGCCCTTCGACCCACAGAGACCATGCTGGCCATACGCTAATCCCATGTTACTCTGCCCAATTTGTAATCAACTCCCCCCCCCCCCAGATTCTACCACACACTGGTCCACTCAAGACAATTTACAGTGGCCAATTAACCTACCAACAACCATCATGCTCTTTGGGTTGCGGGAGGAAACCGGAGCACCCACAAAAAATCCAGACAGACATAATTGTCCCTACTATCATTTAACCTGCTGACTTTCTAATGAATGCTAATTATGGTCTACATGTCCCATTGCTTAGCGCAACAATCTGATATAAAATCTGTGGAACAAAATTTTGCTACGGACACTTGCTGTATGGATTGCAAAGTGCATGATTGTACTATAAGAAAATAACTGCAGATGCTGGTACAAGTCGATTTATTCACAAAATGCTGGAGTAACTCAGCAGGTCAGGCAGCATCTCGGGAGAGAAGGAATGGGTGACGTTTTTGCCCTTCCTTAAACACGAGGGGCCTGCTGCAGCATCACTGAAGGGAGTCCCCCGTGATCCATAACCATTTGCCCCATTCCCTGGTCATCATACCAAAAGGAGACCATACAGGCCATCCTGCTAGGGCCAGCTCTTTGAAAGACTGATCCAATGCGTCTGCTTTCCTGCCTTTTGTCTATTGCACCCCTTTATAGGTTTTGTTTCTTTCCCTAATAGTTAACAACTTCCCTTTTGAAAGTTATTATTCCAATATCCAATATCCTAATTCCAATATCCTTCCAAGCAAAGCTTTCTCACTCTAGAGCACTTGCTGTGTAAAGAATTTGCCTCTTTTCCTCACGTCCTTTAGCAATTATTGCAACCCTTGAGTTGTCAACCTACCCACTATCACTGAAAACAGTGTTTCCCCATCTGTTGCTCCAGTTCCTTTGTCATTGTGACGATCTGCTCCACCTCCCCACAACCTTCTCTGCTCGAAGGATCCAGTTTCTGAGCTCTCCTCAACCTAAGAGAAACTGATTAATCCTTTTACTGCTTTCAGACTAAAGTTCTAACTATCATCCAATCTGCAGACCTTAAGCTGGGTCATAGAAACATAGAAACATAGAAAATAGGTGCAGGAGTAGGCCATTCGGCCCTTCGAGCCTGCACCGCCATTCAATATGATTATGGCTGATCATCCAGCTCAGTAACCTGTACCTGCCTTCTCTCCATACCCCCTGATCCCTTTAGCCACCAGGGCCACATCTAACTCCCTCTTAAATATAGCCAATGAACTGGCCTCAACTACCTTCTGTGGCAGAGAATTCCACATATTCCAGTTGTGGTCTCAATGGTGATTTATAGAGGTTTTATTGCATCTTTTTTACCTTTTAAAATAATTATATGTTATTCTTCATTTTCCAATTTTCTTCTGCATCAGATAAGACTTCTAACATCTTTATTCACTTATTAGGTTAAGATATAGGGCCAATATTTCACAAAAACAAATAGACACACTGTCCAACATATCAGCCCAAAAAGTTACTTTTTTTCAGCATTTTTGCAGTTGAGAATTACTATTTTCTTCGCAGAACAATATGCGATGTTCACTTCACTCTAGAAATTCATCTAGGGCGAGTCTTCCTCTCATTTCTATCATTTCCACTTCAAATTATGCATAGGATGACATCAATACACATCCAATGCAGCTTCAGCAACCTTTGGGCCACACTGTCATTGTTCCCTTGATCAACAGCCATGCACCAATGCACCGAAACACACGGTTCCTGTTTCCTTTCATTTTTACGACCCACCATACTATTGTATCCTGCCCCTACACCATTCACCTCCCACCACGTTCACTGTCCTGGATGTGCAACCACACAGTCACTCCTGGTGCTCCCAAGGACCAGACCCTGAATTCCTGAACTATAAAAGCCCCCAAATCCCGTCCCCCTCAAAGCTCCGACCCTCCTAATTCAACCCCCCCATCCTCTCAAACCCCAACATCTCTCCAAATCCTCCAACCTTCCCGAAACTCAAGACTCCTCTCGCCTGACCCTCTAATCCTCTCAGATCCCACCACTGCCAATTCTCTAATGCTCCTGACTCCAGCTGCAATCTTCACTCAACCTCTCAAACCCTCAGCCAGCCTTCAGACTTAAATGGTTCTTCATCTCCTTATCCCCTCCCCCACCCTACTCCACGATTGCACCTCTGATTCCTCTGACTGCTTAATCCCATGACCCCCACCCCCAATATTGACGTCTATCACCAGCACACATCTATCCCATCTATGGTCACCATCTGCAATCTTCACTCAACCTCTCAAATCCTCAGTCTGTCCTCAGACCTAGATCATTCTTCACCACCCTTGACTAGAGAAGAGGCCCTAGTCATTAGAAAAGTACCGCACAGGAACAGAACTTTCGGCCCACAATATCTGGGTTGAACTTAATGTCAAGATAAACTAATCTCATCTGCCTGCACGTGATCCATACCTGTACATTCCCAGCATTTCCATGTGCATATCTAAAATCTCTTGAATACCACCATTGTATCTGGAAGTGCGTTCCCAGCACCTACCACTCTGTTAAAAAAAAAAACGTACCCTGCACATCTCCTTCAACTTTGTCCCTCACGCCTTAAAGCTCTGCCTTCCAGTCTTTGACAATTCACTCTGAGAAAAATGTTCTGACTGTCACCCTTCCTTCCCCCCCCATCCCACCCCAGTTCTCCTCCTCATGAACTATCTTTGGGTTAACCCTGGATTGCACGCATGTTTCACTTAAAATAATAACAGAGACACAGGAGCCTTGTGTTTACATTATTCAACCCATCATCAAAGAAATCACTACGTGTGGCTTACATCAGATGTATATTTATATGTATCTGTGAACATATCAATTCATCATCTGAACAGAACTTGTTTATCTCCCCCCAGCTGTCGGATGATTGCTTTTCTTACATTAATGGCCAGAAGATCTATTTTGTTGAACTGGAAAGAAATCAATCCTCCTACTTTATTTCATTGGTTTTCTCAAACTATTTCATGTTTAAATTTGGAAAAGATTAGAAGTACTGTTTACGAACCTTCGATCACATTTGAGCAGGCTTGGAGGCCATTTATTCAATATTTTCATATCATGTAATGTGACCTTATTCCAACCTTTTTCGTTCTTCTTGATATTGCTTTATGCAGGTAGAGGGGATTGGAGCGGGCGACACTACTATGTTTTCGTTAACCACCTGGTACAGTCTGGGTTTTTTTTTTTTTGTTGTTTTTTTTTTTTGTTGTTTTTTCCTCTCTTTTTTTTTTCCTCTTCTTTTTCTCTCTCTTTTCGTTTTTCTTTTATCCTTATCTTTTTCATATATATACCGACATATCTTCTAGGTATAGATAACAATTTGTTTTAAACAACCTGGGGATATTTATGTTATACATTGCCATTGCTTATGCTTATGTATTCCCTTATATTTATCCACTTATGTATTTTTGTATGCCTATTGAATATACTATAAATAAAAAAAAATTAAAAAAAATTAAAAAATAAATTAAAAAAAAGAACATATTACATATATTTAAGTAAGTATATGCTAGACTGCGCTCTCTCTTTCCAAAACAATATATGTAACTTTCCACAGTTGCAGAAGGTTCTTGACCCAAAAAGTCGCCTATCTCCTGAGATGTTGCCTGACCTGCTGAGCTATTCCAGCACCCCTGTCTTCTGTTGATTAGTTTCCTTGGTCAAATGAACTTCCTCAGTTGGCTCTGACATTGTATATAGGCAGAAGAACATGTTGACTTGTCTCGCTACTCTGCTATCGCTCAGGAGCAGTAATTGACTCTGTGCTGCACTAATGCACAGTCTCTGAGAACTGCATGGTGCAGTAATGGTTAAACAATGCAAATTCTGAGCATGAAACCATCTCCAGTCCCTTGCAGGGGAAGTCACCCAAGATCTCCATTCTGACGGCACCTTGTGCTTGTACCTTTGTGCAATCCATTTAAAACCAATATGCTATTTTTCCTTTAGAGATCTACACCGTCCAGGGGAACTCCCACGGGAAGCCCTGCACCATCCCGTTCATGTACGACGGCCAGTGGTTCCATGACTGCACCACCATTGGGCGTGAGGATGGCCACCTCTGGTGTGCAACAACGGTGGACTACGGCAAGGATGAAAGATGGGGATTCTGTCCCATTGAAAGTGAGTTTGCTGCCGCTTCTGAGGAGAATGTTGAAAGACTGGAGCGACTCGGCTTGTATACACTGGAATTTAGAAGGATGAGAGGAGATCTTATCGAAATGTATAAGATTATTAAGGGGTTGGACACGCTAGAGGCAGGAAACATGTTCCCAATGTTGGGGGAGTCCAGAACAAGGGCCCACAGTTTAAGAATAAGGGGTAGGCCATTTAGAACTGAGATGAGGAAAAACTTTTTCAGTCAGAGAGTTGTGAATCTGTGGAATTCTCTGCCTCAGAAGGCAGTGGAGGCTAATTCTCTGAATGCATTCAAGAGAGAGCTAGATAGAACTCTTAAGGATAGCGGAGTCAGGGGGTTTGGGGAGAAGGCAGGAACGGGGTACTGATTGAGAATGATCAGCCATGATCACATTGAATGGCGGTGCTGGCTCGAAGGGCCGAATGGCCTCCTCCTGCACCTATTGCCTATTGTCTATTGTCTCCCAGCTCCACCACACAATCCACTTCCCTAAATCTCTCCTTGTCTCTGGTGAGAAGCTCTTTCCCTTACAAGAGTGGAGAGTGCAGGGTTTCTAGTTGGACCATATTTAGATCAGAGTGTTGGGCATATTTTGTAATTTGAAACTTTCTTCAAACTCTTACAGGTAACCTGGAGCCATGTAGATTTATGACTGAAGAAATTGAAAATGATTTATAGTTTGCCTTTCATGTAATTTCTATCGGGTACAAATGTGAATCTTTTGGTGCAACTGATTTATTTCAGAGATTTCATGCAAAGAAACCACAGAACGCAAACTGTGTGTTAGAGGTCTGTAGAGCCTGGGCCGAACGCCAGGTAATGACTTGATGGTTGGACACCCAAGTCTGCAAGAATCGTAATCCAAACCATGCCAACGGGAGATTCACAGTTCTCTCTTGTTATTAGTTGCAGAGTTGAGAGGCCGGCCCTGCCTCTGGGCAGCTGTGGAGATTCTGACTGGCCTTCTGCTGGGAAGTCAGTGTGTGTGTGTGTGTGTGTGTGTGTTTATGGATGTTACTTGAGGACAGTATTAGATTTGGCCCTGAGGCTCACTGGCTCTGACTGACCTGCCAACGTTGGCACACAAAGAATGGCCAATTGTATGAAGTGGGAGCTAGCAATACTGAGTGAGCACCTGAAGGCAAGAGACCACCTGTGAGAAGCAGTGCAACACAATGGAAAAGGAGAATAAAAGCTTTGTGCCATTTTCACCCAGAAGGGTTCTTAAAGATTGTGTGCAGTTCCTTATGCAACATTTGTGGGTAAAACTAACATGGTTCAGCCACAAAACCACGTCCAAGGCCCAGTCTCCAGCAGGACAGACATCTCCCAATATTACTGCCACTAATGCGTGAATTGCATAAGACTCCTCTTGGCTGCCTGCACTTTGCTAACAATCCTGCTCTGTCTACAGGTGACGACTGCGAGACCTTCTGGGACAAGGACCCACTGACCAACAGTTGCTACCAGTTCAACTTCCAGTCCACTCTGTCGTGGAGTGAGGCTCGTACCAGCTGCCAGCAACAGAACTCCGACCTCCTCAGCATCACCGAGCTTCACGAGCAGACCTACATCAACGGTACAGCAGTGAAACGCACTCACCACCTCCCTTGGTTCAAGTCCCAGCCCAGGGATTCAGGCATACAATGCAGACTCCTAGTGCAGCACAAATGGACACAAGAACACAGGGAAATAGGAGCAGGCAATTAGGCTCATCAAGCCGGCCTTTGCCATTCAGTATGATAATGGCTGATTTGTGAAAGCAACTCCTCTTCCATGCCAGTTCCACATAACCCTCAGTTCATCGATCTTTCAAATATTTATCTATCTCCACCTTAATAATATCTAATGATCCGGCCTCCACCACCCTGGGGGCAGAGAATTCCCGAGCTTCACCTCCCTCTGAGAGAAACAAATCTCAACACACCTCAGTTTTAAATGACCAACTCGTTATTTTGTAGCTATGTCTCTTGTTTGCGACACTCCCGAGAAGATAAAAAATGAGGGCCTTTCCAGCCTCTGGGTGGTGAATCTGTGGAATTCATTGTCATAGACGGCTGTGGGAGGCCACATCAACGGATATTTTTAAGGCGGAGATTGACAGATTCTTGATCAGTGTCAGAGGTTGTGGGGAGTAGGCAGGAGAATTGGGTTGGGAGGGAGAGATAGATCAGCCTTGATTGAATGGCAGAGTAGACTTGATGGACCGAATTCTGTCTTCGGCTCACATGATCTAAACATGAGGTGCAGTGACTGAGACGTTCTCTTCTTGAGAGCACCTCAGACTAGGCTGGCCTTGGCCTTCTGACCAACAAGTGGGATGTTGTTGTTTACAGTGGACTGCTTCTCCGTGCCCTTCTTGGTCAGTATTAACAATACAAGCGGTCTGGACATTTATGTAGAGGAACTTATTGCTCAGACATTGACCATTGCAACTTCTACATTGTCACAGTGCCTAAGTTTCAAGTTCAGACTCTCTTGATATCTTGTGAGATATGTATAATTGCATGTCGTTTTTTCCCCCTCTCTCTTTTACTTTCTGCAGTGCATGGAATCCATCAAAGCTGCAGGTGATGGTTAGAATTACAATTGGATTATCTAGAACAGATGAAAGCCGGAACTTAATTATATACAGCAGCTGTCAGATTCAATACAGCTTCAAAGCCAGCAAATTGTTTTTGAAGCAAAGTCACCGTTGTTGGATGAGATATGTGCTCTGTAAACCAAGCTGTAAATTCTTCCTCTTACTGCCTATCTGTTGAAATTATCACATAAACCAAGACCTTTGGACAGGAGACATCAAAATACATTGCGGGGTGGAAGGAAAAAAAGGATTACGATGTTAGAAACAACATTTCTCAGTTTCAGTTTAGTTAATTGTCATGCGTACAGAGAGAGGTACAGTGAAAAGCTTTTGTTTGCGTGCTAGCCAGTCAGCAGAAAGGCAATACTTGTTAACAATCGAGCCATTTACAGTGTATAGATACATGATAAGGGAATCACGTTTCATGCAAGGTAAAGTCCAATCAAAGATAATCCGCACGTTACCAATGAGATAGATAGTAGTTCAGGACTGCTCCATAGTTGTGGTAGGTCAACTGAGCATTTTGGAATTCTACATGCATTTGGTTTAGAGAATAGACCGTTCATCCAAGATCAATTAGTTGATGACCTTGTACCTCACAGAGATCGTCCAATGCCCTTAGCTCTTACTGTAATGTCAGCACGTGTTTTCAACACATTAGCATTTGACGGCACTGGGCCAGTACTGACTGGAGTTTAGAAGGATGAGGGGGCCCTCATTAAAACTTACTGAATAATGAAAGACCTGGGTAGAGTGGACATGGAGAGGATTTCTGCGGAGCATCTTGGACAATACCGCTCACCCCCTCCCTGCATGTCACACTGGTCAACCTGAGGAGCACCTTCAGCAACAGACTGGTTCCACCAGGATGTAGCAGAGAACACTACAGGAGATCCTTTTTTCCCTGTGGCTATCAAACTGTACAACTTTTCCCCCTTTTGTTGTGGGATAGACTGACTCCCCTCTCCCCCCCCCCCCCACTCCCCCCCAATCTTTGCACACCCCCAATCTTGGACACTCGTCACTTTGATTTTGTGTTTCATGTATCTTCTTGTAGAAACATAGAAACATAGAAAATAGGTGCAGGAGTAGGCCATTCGGCCCTTCGAGCCTGCACCGCCATTCAATATGATCATGGCTGATCATCCAACTCAGTATCCCGTACCTGCCTTCTCTCCATACCCCCTGATCCTTTAGCCACAAGGGCCACATCTAACTCCCTCTTAAATATAGCCAATGAACTGGCCTCAACTACCTTATGTGGCAGAGAATTCCACAGATTCACCACTCTCTGTGTGAAAATAAACTTTCTCATCTCGGTCCTAAAAGACTTCCCCCTTATCCTCAAACTGTGAACCCTTGTTCTGGACTTCCCCAACATCGGGAACAGTGTGTTTTTTGACTGTTGGCAGACCAATTTCCCTCCAGGGACAAATAAAGTTCTATCGTATCATGTCGATTTTCCACTAGTGGGAGAGTCTAGGACCTGAGGCCATAGCCTCAGAATAAAAACACATTCCTTTAGAAAGGAGATGAGGAGGAATTTCTTTAGTCAGAGGGTGGTGAATGTGTGGAATTCATTGCCACAGAAGGCTGTGGAGACCAAGGCTGTGGAGACCAAGTCAGTGGATATTTTTGAGGTGGAGATTGATAGTTCCTTAATTAATACGGGTATCAGAGGTTATGGGGAGAAGGCAGGAGAATGGGGTTGAGATGGAAAGATAGATCAGCCATGATTGAATGGCGGATTAGACCTGATGGGCCGAATGGTTTAATTCTGCTCCTGGAACTTATGAGCTAATTATGTAATTTGGAAATGCCGACACAAGTCACGTCTATTAGAGATATTGTGGTATCTTTTCCCACTGCTCTGCCTGCAGTATTTGTGTACATTCTTGATGGTTTCTTTTCCGAGCTGCTGGCCACGTGACTTGCTGCCACTGGGATTACAGGGAGGGGGTTAAATCGGAGTCCAGGAGGTAGCTTCTGCTAACGTTTTACCTCAACCTGAGATGGAATTTTCCCATGTTGTGAGTCACTTCCTTTGGCAGCAGGCCGAAGGCCAAGTCTGGCAGAAGTTGCAGAGACAGAGCAGAGTTTACAAACGCCTGCAGTCTGAATCCTTGCTTCATTTTAGTGTGAAACAACTGTGAATGACGGAGTGGGGGACCAGAGATATAGCCATTCATCGGCGGTCACTCGAAGCGAGTATGACTGTCCTCTCCATTGAGGACGCCTGTGTGTGTCTTTGTTTAACGTGGGGAGACTGGTGCACAGACAGCCACCACATGGTCCTTGACAGATCTGGGTCAGGATCCAGTGGCATGGAGTCCAAGACAACCGGGGACCCTTTTCTGCTGCAGCCTTCATCCGCCTTCCCAGCCGTTGTGACGCTCCACTAAAGTCAGCCATCATCCTCCGCCTGTTCCACCGTTGAGGTCTTGGTTGCATTGCCCTTTGTCAGGGACCTCCCCCTCGACCTTACCGCCATGGGTGACCCTACCAGGAGCGTGGCTCCAGACGGTGTCCACCTGAGAAGCCGTGGATTGTCACCGTGTATTCTGTTCCAAGGTTCTTCAATTACAATTACCCCATTCTAGCCATTATCAACATGTTAACATTGTGTAGAATAGCCACTAATCTGAACGCACGTCCCTAAAATTAAGCGGGTTTAGACTGGAGATAGACTCCAGCAATTTGTGTCTATCTTCAGTGTAAAACTAGCATCTGCAGTTACTTCCTACCTAAATTTAAGCATTGAGTTAACATTTTGCAATTCCCAACCGAATCGCCCCTTGGCAACCCAATCACGTCATATTCAAGAAAAGGACGATTGATTTTTAGATACTAATGCTATAAGGGAAGTCAGGTTCTGGCAGGAAAATGGATCTATTAAAAATCGGTCAACAGTCTGAAGAATGATCAAAACCCAAACAATTGGAAATGTGGCCTACGTAAACTGGGGGCCTGTACTAAAGAGATGTCATTATTTTTTTGAAATTCTCTGCCTCAGAGGACAGTGGATGCTAGGTCTGGAGTTTATTCAGAATTGAGCTCAATGGATTTTTGAACATTATAGGGATTAAAGAGTACTAGGATTGGGTGGGAAGATAGGAATGAGTTCAGCAATGAATTTTTGAATTGACGAGCAAGCCTGAGGAGATGTGCAGAATAATCCTGTTTTCAAATATTCTGTTCCAAGGTTCTTCAATTACAATGACCCCATTCTGGGAGACCTACCTTCCAAAGCAACCTCAAATCAGGTTACTAGTTTCATATTCAGATATGAGCATACTGTGGCGGATCAGGCCACTCCTCGGGTCAGCCCCCTCGTTACGTGACGGACAGGTGAAAGGGGTTAAAAGCCAGACCAAGGGAAGGCGTGGATCATCCCTTGGAGAACTACGCTGTGGGCACCAGCTCACAGCCTAATAAAGAATCTAACTAAACACTGCCTGGCGTCTTGCCTTTTCTCTGGCCTCCGCCAGGCCACTACATTGGTGACCTCGACGGACATCACACGTAGTGATGTCGAACAATGGACAACCCGGTCCTGCCGCCCTCGCGCAACCCGGTCCTGCCGCCCTCGGTCCTGCCGACCTCGAGGCCGTCGCCCTCAAACTCCCGACCCTGTGGACCGAAGAGCCTGAGGTCTGGTTTCAGCAGGCAGAGGCACAGTTTGCTGTGCGAGGGGTAACCGTCGACTTGACGAAGTACTTTTACGTCGTCGGCGCCCTTGACCAGGCGACAGCAAGGCGAGTAAAGCCCTACCTTAATGACCCCCCCGCGGATGACAAATATAAGGGCCTGAAAGAACTCCTTATCAGGAGGTTCGGCCTCAGCGACGCCGAGAGGGCAACTCGCGTTATGAGCCAGGGGGGGCTCGGGGACCGACGGCCGTCGGCCCTCCTGGAGGACATGCTCGCCCTTATGGGCAACCACCCGCCCTGTTTTTTATTCAAGCAGGCCTACCTGCGGCAGCTCCCCGTCGACCTCCGTTCTCAGCTCGCTGAGGACCCCTTCACCGACACGCAGCGGCTGGGCGAGCGCGCTGACCAAATCTGGATGTCCCGTCGGGAGGACCTGGAAGCCCTAGCCGTCTTTTCCGCGGCGTCGGAAGGCCAACAGCAAGCTGGGGCCGCCGTCGACCCCGTTTCAGGACGACCCCCGCGGCGAAATCCGGCCGCCATCGGGAACCCCGGTGCCGGCGCGTCCTTCTCGCACGGCCCGCCGACAATTCAGCCAGACGCCACCAGAGGTCGCTGGTGGTCGGCCCAAGCAGCACCACCTCCAATACCGCTGGAGACCACCGGGGGTCGGTTCCTCGTCGACACTGGAGCAGAGGTGAGCGTCCTACCTCCTTCCACCGCCGATATCCATACGGGCAAACACGGCCCCCTCCTCACCGCGGCGAACGGTAGCCCCATCAACACTTACGGGGTCTGCCAGCTCGCCCTTAACTTCGGCGACAGCTGGTTCACGTGGCAGTTCATCATTGCCGATGTTTCCCAGCCGCTGCTGGGCGCCGACTTCCTGCGGGCGCATTCCATGCTCGTGGATGTCGGGCGGCAGCGCCTGGTGCACTCCAGCACGCTGAGGCCGGTCTCCCCCAACGTCGAACACCTGTCGTCCGTGGATGCGACGTACGCGCGCATCCTGGCGGACTTCCCGGACATTGTGGAAACCCACTTCTCCTCCACTCCCAAGCACGGGGTGCAACATCACATCCCCACCACCGGGCCACCCGTGCACGCCCGAGCGCGGCGTCTCGCTCCAGACAAGCTCCGTCTAGCTCGAGAGGAGTTTCATCAGATGGAGTCAATGGGCATCGTGCGCCCTTCCGATAGCCCGTGGGCGTCACCACTCCACTTGGTCCCCAAGGCGGACGGGGGTTGGCGACCGTGCGGGGACTATCGGTGCTTAAATGACGCGACCGTTCCCGACAGGTACCCGGTTCCGCACATCCAGGACTTTAATGCCCACCTGGCCGGAGCATCCGTGTTCTCCAAGGTGGACCTTGTGCGCGGATATAATCAAATCCCGGTCCACCCCGATGACATCCCCAAGACTGCCATCATCACCCCGTTCGGCCTATTCGAGTTCCTACGGATGCCGTTCGGGTTGAAGAACGCCGCACAGGCCTTCCAACGGCTTATGGACTGTGTGTGCCGTGGCCTAGAATTCGTCTTTGTCTACTTGGACGACGTACTCGTGGCCAGCCGCTCGAAGCAGGAGCACTGCACCCACCTCCGCCAGCTGTGTAAACGCCTCAGCGAGTACGGTTTGTCCATCAACACTTCCAAGTGCCGTTTTGGGGTGACGGCCATCGATTTCCTCGGCCATCGGGTGACCCCACAAGGGGTGGTACCTCTTCCGGACAGGGTCGAAGCTGTCCGCCGTTTCCCCCGACCGACCACTGTCAAGGGCCTGCAGGAATTCGCTGGGATGGTCTCGTTCTATCACCGCTTCCTGCCGTCGGTAGCCCGAACTATGCGCCCACTCTTCCACCTCATGGCTGGTCGCCGCAAGGAGGTCGAGTGGGACGACGAAGCAGGAGCGGCCTTTGAGCAGGCTAAGGAGGCCCTGGCCAGGGCCACGATGCTCGTCCATCCTAAGGAGGATGCCCCAACCGCCCTGACCGTGGACGTTTCGGAGGTGGCGGTCGGCGCGGTGCTAGAGCAGCACATCGACGGGTGTTGGCGGCCACTCGCCTTCTTTAGCAGGCACCTCAGCGGGGCCCAACGGCATTACAGCGCGTTCGACCGGGAGCTCCTCGCCCTCTACCTCGCGGTACGCCACTTTCGGTACTTCCTAGAAGGGAGACCCTTTACCGCGTTCACAGACCACAAGCCACTCACATTTGCGTTCGCCAAGGTTTCGGATCCGTGGTCTGCGCGGCAACAGAGACAATTGGCTTATGTGTCGGAATATACCACCTCAATTCGGTTCGTGGAGGGAAAAAACAACAGGGTGGCCGACGCCCTGTCTAGACCCGCGATCCACGCCGTCCTACAAATGGCCGGGGGGATCGACTATTCCGCCCTAGCAGCCGCACAGCTGGGGGACGAGGAGATGGCCGCCTATCGTACAGCCGTGTCCGGCCTGCAGCTGGAGGACATTGTCTGTGGCCCCGGGGATACAACACTGTTGTGCGACACCTCCACTGGCCTGCCGCGACCCATCGTCCCTGTCGTCTGGCGTCGCAGGGTATTCGAGGTGCTCCACGAGCTGTCTCACCCCACCATTCGGGCGACGGTGGCCCTTGTATCCTCCCGTTTCATGTGGCACGGGCTGCGTAAGCAGGTCGCACACTGGGCACGTACCTGCATCCCGTGCCAAACTTCAAAAATCCAGCGACACGTGCGTGCGCCTCTGCAAGAGTTTCGTGTCCCTCGGCAGCGCTTCGACCACATTCATGTAGACATCGTGGGGCCGCTGCCGCCGTCCCGGGGCATGACCCACCTCTTCACTGTGGTAGATCGCTTCACGCGGTGGCCGGAGGCCATTCCGCTGGCAGACACCTCGACGGCCTCCTGCGCGCGGGCCTTGGCGGCGCACTGGATCGCCCGGTTCGGGGTGCCACTGGACATTACATCCGATCGGGGGCCACAGTTCACTTCGGAACTGTGGTCGGCCATGGCAAGACTCTTGGGTGTCAGCCTACACCACACTACGGCGTACCATCCACAGTCGAACGGGTTGGTGAAACGCTTTCACCGCCAGCTGAAAGCTGCCCTGAAGGCTCGGCTCACGGGCCCAGACTGGGTGGACGCCCTGCCGTGGGTTTTGCTGGGGATCCGCACCGCACCCAAGGAGGACTTGGCCTCCTCCTCCGCCGAGTTGGTGTACGGGGCCCCCTTGACGGTTCCCGGGGAGTTCATCCCACCAGCGCACGGTCGAGTGGAGCAGCCTTCTGACGCCCTGCAACGTCTTCGGCAGACGGTGGGCAGGCTGGCACCTGTGCCCACATCACATCATGGGACATTCCAGCCACACGTCCCTGCCGCTCTGGAGGACTGCCAGTTTGTGTTCCTGCGCAGGGACGCACACCGATCACTTCTCCAGCGGCCGTACGAGGGCCCCTTCCGGGTCCTACAACACGGCTCGGCCACATTCGTTCTGGACATGGGGGGTCGCAGAGAGACTGTTTCGATCGCACGGCTGAAGCCGGCACACGTGGACATTGATCGGCCGGTGCCGGTTGCACAGCCCCGCCCGCGCGGTCGCCCCCCGTCCAAGCTAACCCCTCCAGTGTCTGCTACGACCCCTCCACCTGTCGGTCAGTCGCCGGTCCCTGCGCCGGTCATGGTGCGCACCCGGGCTGGTCGCCTCGTGCGCCCTCCTGTCAGTTTTGTACCTCCGGTTCTTGGGGGGGGTCCTGTGGCGGATCAGGCCACTCCTCGGGTCAGCCCCCTCGTTACGTGACGGACAGGTGAAAGGGGTTAAAAGCCAGACCAAGGGAAGGCGTGGATCATCCCTTGGAGAACTACGCTGTGGGCACCAGCTCACAGCCTAATAAAGAATCTAACTAAACACTGCCTGGCGTCTTGCCTTTTCTCTGGCCTCCGCCAGGCCACTACAATACCTTGATATAAGCAAAGCTCAGTGCAAAAGTTATTTAGTTATTCTACTGGACTAATAATCTGGAGATCAAATTCCATTTTAAATATCTGGAAATGGTAAACTGGTATCCGGTTAAGTGACACAGAACTCTTAGATTGTCAGTAAAAACCTGATTAATGGTAGGACCTGCTCTATTCTGTACATGAAGCCTGCTCCTCATCAACTTGATTGATTCTTAATTTCCATTTGAAGGTCCAGTGGTTCAAAGGTAAGGTCTCCCACCATCTTCCCAAAGGCAACCAGACATGCACAATCAATGCTGGTGTTGCTGGTGACATCCAGCTCCTGGCAACAAAGAAACCAGTTGACTTCAGCCCAATGCATTGTTGATGAACTGCGCAGAAAGAACCACTTGACAGAAGAATTAATTCACTAAAAATTAGAACACATGCTCAGCCTGCAGTGATGATGTCCCAAATGAGCTGAGGCAGCAGGCATATACTGTTATGCTGTTTGTTTCCTTTTGTAGGCCTCTTGACTGGTTACAGTGCTACTCTTTGGATTGGCCTGAATGATATGGACATCGATGGTGGCTGGCAGTGGTCTGATGGGTCCCCGCTGAAGTACCTCAACTGGGAGAGTGGTAATCAGTTCAAAATAAATAAGTAATTCTTTTCTGCCTTTCCCCACAATCCCCCCCCCCCCCCCCACCAACTCATCAGGCTGGTACCTGGGTTCATTGCGTGCCTTCAGATGTTCTCTGACATTAAAGCTGCTACGTGTACACAATTTCTTCCTCAAGACCACAGTATGTTGGAAATGGCCTTAAGTAAGTTTGCCGTGCCATGTTGCATGCTCCAAAATAAAGCAGAGCAAGCCGGAAAATGTGCAGAGGGAGACAATAGCTATGGAGAGAGAAGCAGGGTTAACATTGCAGATAGTCAGCAATTCAAGTGCAGATAGCTCTGCTACATCACAATAGTGGCATTCCTCAGAAACCACACATTACAGAAAATAGCATTGTAACAAGCCGTGTAAATGGGAAATTAGGGACCAGAGAGCTCCAGACTTGCCCCTCCCCCGGATACTCAAAACCCTAAGTTCTTTTTAATAGCTATAAACTTATTTTTGGTACTGCAAGCTAAAAATACAAAATCAAGCATGTCACATTGTTTAATAGAGTACCTTTTGAACAAGTGTTAATAGAACTGATTGCCTATTAATTTCAATGGCCACCATTGTCAGAAACTGACAGACTGTGTACTTAAAAGAAAATATCTGATTACTGTGGAGAGATTACAAGGAAACAGTTTTTTAAACACCTCTTAGCCCGAGCAAAGTTCTGCAGCTACTGCCACGATATTGCCATTTAACATGCCTTGCGATCTTGTCTTAGAAATGAGTATCAAAGTCACGCAAAGAGATCAGCTGTGAATTCTCTGTCACACTTTTTCGTTAGGTCTCCCCTCGCTTTTTTTTTACTGTCTCTCATTACCTTTTGTCCTTCATCCCTTGCTTTTCTTTTTTCTTCATCCCTTTCTCTGCCACTCACTTTCCCTTCCCCCTGCCGGCTCCAGTTTTCTCCAAAGTCTGCCTGTGCTCATTTATCTTTGATGAAGTCATGAGCAGAGCCAGACACAACCTCAGCTCATTCCTCGCTTTTCAAACCAAAGTCATTGGGAAGGAGCCCAACTCCTTCAGATTTTATTCCCCACCCTGAACAAGTGATGCCTCTGTTGTTGTTTGATATTTGATTTAACCGAGTGCGGGTGAGTGTTGGAATCTAGGTGGAGTTCATGGGATTGTGTGAAGAATGGATTATTGGGAAAATGAGGGGGGGGTAAGAGGATTACACTGTGTGTTGGCACAGTCTTCCGAGGCTGAACTGCCTACTCGTAAGTCAGATGGAAATATGGAAATTTCTACACCAGTGTACCTGAATGTTTTTCAGACCACATTTTAAGCTCTGAATTCCGTCCTTACAATTTTTATTTTTCATGGTTTTCTAGTTAATTAGGAGGTCGAGTATTTGGAATGCAATATTGAATGCCTAGAGCACAAGAGACCGCAGATGCTGGAATCTGTAGCAAAGGAAGGGAGAGCTGCCGGAGCAACACAGCAGGTCAGGCAGCATCTGTGGAGGGAAATGGACAGTCGATATTTCAACTCATGACCCTTCCTCTGGACTGAAGAGAAGAGACTGTTAGTCCCTGATATAAAGATTGTAGTGGGCCAAATGTGGCACCAAGGAGATCAAGTACAACTGGAACATATTGACAGCAAAATAAAAAGACTCCCCAGTGGGTTGAGTCATATCTCACTGAGAGGAAGCAGATTGTTGGTTGTTGCAAGTCAATGATCTCGACCCCGCGATGTCACTGCAGGAGACATCCTTTTTCCTCAGGAAAAGGTCTTAGGCCCAACAATCACCAGCTATCTCATGAGTGACGGTCTTCCATCAGAAGGTCAGAAATCGGGCGGTTTGCTGATAATGCACCTTATGTTGCAATGGGAGTTTTATGAATAGTGATACTGTTTAATTTCCCAGAACGTGGGATAATGTGGGCTACAGAGTGATAAGTTTGTATAGAGTGAACAATACAAAAAATATGGATATCTCAACTTCCAAAGTGCTGCCAATGGTGGGAGTCATTTGGAGACTTTAACACAGTGGTTGAAAGATTATTCTATGGCAAGGATATGCAGCACAGCTGGCAGAGCAGCAGCTGCCATCTCTTAACCAATGATTCCCATTCAATCATGACCTCGGGCAGTGTCTATGTGGAGTTTGCATGTTCTCCTCGTGGCCGCAAGGATTTCCTCCGAGTGGATTCTTCCCACGTCCTGAAGAAGTGTAGATTGGCAGGAGGTTAATTAGTCTCTGCAAATTACCCCCTGAAGTGTGGGTGAATGGTGAAGTTGATAGAAATGTTGGAAGAAAAGGTTTCAGGGGAAAATTAATGGGAGAATGGGATTGATCTGTGAGTAAAGAAAGATCTGAAACCGAATATGATCTCCAGCACAATGCACCCTGTTTCAAATCAAAATTGGATCACATATGCCTAGAAATTGGGCACCTCGCAATCTATTTATGAGGCTTGATTTTGTGTGTGGCCACAATATAAACTTACAGGAGACCTGCTCTTGGTCTTACCCAGGCCCAGCATTAATATAAACAACTAACTCCTTCCCTTCCTTTGGTAGACCAGCCGGCAAATTCATTGGAGGAAAACTGCGGAGTTATCCGGACAGAATCTTCCGGAAGGTGGCAGAACAAAGACTGTGGCATCGCCAGGCCATACGTCTGCAAGAAGAAGCCAAAATCCACAAATACCGTGACCACAGGTAGGGAACAAACCGGTTTTTACAGCTCCCTAAATAACATAGTGCCCTGTAACATGTTGCGAAATAATTGTCTTAATCTGCTGAGGAAACAGCACAAACCAATTGTTTATCCTGTCACTTGCTGGCCGGCTGACTCCGAGTATTGAGACTACAGTGCCAATGAAGAACAAAACCGTTGGCGTACTTCCAAAGTATGCGCTGGATCTAGGTTTAGAAACCCCACTGGTGACATTAAAGGAACCATAGGTTAGATGGAGCCAGGGGTTGTACAATGGATGCCATGAGATAACATGGACAAAGATCGTCAGGGGAGCCCAAGTGCTGTTGAGGAACTGGGGATGGCATATCGGGCCATTGGAACAGACCTCCCTTTTGAGTAATGGAAACATCAAAGAAGCTTCTAATTATCCAGTGTGCCAAGAACTTCAGCCAGACTTGTGGGCAGATTGAGGAGTGGTCTCGGCCCCTGATCTGGCAGGAACTCACAGTGGATTATGCCTCATTTTAATGAAAAACAGATGATATGTTAGCAGTCGCTTGAATGAAAATAGGATGTCCTGAAGTAACCCAACATGACGGAGGAGCTGTGAGAGTGTTGGAAGGGAACTTTGGGCGGTGCTGACTGAAGTTAATTAAGTTTACTTCCTCTGTAAGTGACTGCATTACTCACTCAGACCCTGAGATCATCGTGTCCAAGGATGGTTCTTGACAAGAACCATCCTTGAGCACGATGATCTCAGGGTCTGTTGTTCCTTGCTACGTCAGATTCAATTGGGTGATGGGGGTTTGGGAGAGGAACGATCCTGATTCCAAAAACAAGGAGAGAAAGAGATCAGGGCCGTTCAAGAAATAAATCAGAAAGTAACATTTTTAAAATGTATGCCTCAAAGACTGTAAGGTTTGAAATAATTAACATTGACAAGACAGTGATTGAGAGGGTGACTGCTGGAATCTGGTGCAAAAAGAAAATTGCTGGGGGAACTCAACAGGTCAGGTAGCCTCTGTGGAAGCAGACAGATGGTGGTGTTTTGGGTCGAAAACCTCTATCAGGACAGAGAATGTGGAGGGGAGATAACCAGTATAAAGTGGTGAGAGGGAGGGGTGAGTTACGGTGATCACCACACAGCTGATGGATAGGGCCAGGTCAGGAGGGAGATAGATGGTGGGCAGATGGAGCCAATGGTGAAGAGATTCAGGGGGATAATTAAGGTATTTGAAAGGGGACGTTTTCATGAGATTTGAAAGGCAGTTAAATGGAGATGTGATGCAAGTTGGGTGGTAGATCAGCCTTGGTCTGACTGGTGGAAAAGACCCAGGGGGCCGAATGGCCTCTGTGTTTAAGGAGCTGATGGCAACCTTTGTGGATATTAGATTAGAGCAAGATTGTCTCAATGCTGGTTTCCTTAGTGCTTCTTCACAACAGTGTCTTCACTTTGAAAAAAAGCTTTAATTGGCTTCAAGGTACTTTGGCACATAATAATAATATAGTTAGTTTATTTGTCATTCCACTCCTTACAAATCATGCAACGAATGGGACAAAACAGAGTGCATCCGGGGGCCATAGTGCAATACAAATGCAAAACATATAGACAGGGGATAACAGTGCAGTACAATAGCATGCAGTACAATACAATTAGATAGTACAATACAATACATATAGGCAGGGGATTAAAGCATGTAAAAGGTAAAAGGTAAAGCATTTAATCTAGAGTTCAAAGCAAGTAAACGGTGAATTTAACATCCCGAGGCAGTGAAAGGTGCTAAATAAATGCAACTTAATGGTTATTTCCCATCGCTTAACCAAGTTTTTTCCAGATCACTTAAGATCAATAATGTCCCAAACATTATTGTCCCATGATGTTTTGGACAAAGACCCATCATTTACTTATTTGCCTCTGTACTCCACAATTTGAGATTTGTAATAGAAAAAAATCACATGTGGTTAAAGGGTGCATTGTCAGATTTTATTAAAGGCCATTTTTATACATTTAGGTTTCACCATGTAGAAATTACAACAGTGTTTATACATAGTCCCCCCATTTCAGGGCACCATAATGTTTGGGACACATGGCTTCACAGGTGTTTGTAATTGCTTGGGTGTGTTTAATTGCCTCCTTAATGCAGGTATAAGAGAGATCTCAGCACCTAGATTTTTCCTCCAGTCTTTCCATCACCTTTGGAAACTTTTAATGTTGTTTATCAACATGAGGACCAAAGTTGTGCCAATGAAAGTCAAAGAAGCCATTATGAGACTGAGAAACAAGAATAAAACTGTTAGATACATCAGTCAAACCGTAGGCTTACCAAAATCAACTGTTTGGAACATGATTAAGAAGAAAGAGAGCACTGGTGAGCTTACTAATCGCAAAGGGACTGGCAGGCCAAGGAAGACCTCCACAGCTGATGACAGAAGAATTCTCTCTATAATTAAAAAAACATCCCTAAACACCTGTCCGACAGATCAGAAACACTCTTCAGGAGTCAGGTGTGGATTTGTCAATGACCACTTCAAGACTTCATGAACAGAAATACAAAGGCTACACTGCAAGATGCAAACCACTGGTTAGCCGCAAAAATAGGATGTCTGAGTTACAGTTTGCCAAGAAGTACTTAAAAGAGCAACCACAGTTCTGGAAAAAGGTCTTGTGGACAGATGAAATGAAGATGAACATATATCAGAGTGATGGCAAGAGCAAAGTATGGAGGAGAGAAGGAACTGCCCAAGATCCAAAGCATACCACCTCATCTGTGAAACACGGTGGTGGGGGTGTTATGGCCTGGGCATGTATGGCTGCTGAAGGTATTGGCTCACTTATCTTCATTGATGGTACAACTGCTGATGGTAGTAGTATAATGAATTCTGAAGTGTGTAGACGCATCCTATCTCCTCAAGTTCAAACAAATGTCTCAAAACTCATTGGCCAACAGTCCATTCTACAGCAAAACAATGATCCCAAACATAGTGCTAAAGCAACAAAGGAGTTTTTCAAAGCTAATAAATGGTCAATTCTTGAGTGGCCAAGTCAATCACCAAATCTAAACCAAATTGAGCATGCTGAAGAGAAAACTGAAGGGGACTAGCCC
The DNA here is from genome assembly GCF_053455715.1 of Rhinoraja longicauda. Lineage (NCBI taxonomy): Eukaryota > Metazoa > Chordata > Chondrichthyes > Rajiformes > Arhynchobatidae > Rhinoraja > Rhinoraja longicauda. The sequence continues at coordinate 11,269,685 of NC_135981.1, forward strand.
CCAAAACAAGCATAAAGCTAAAGATGGCTGTAATACAGGCCTGGCAGAGCATCACCAGAGAGGTCACCCAGCAACTGGTGATGTCCATGAATCACAGACTTCAAGCAGTCATCGCATGCAAAGGAGATGTAACAAAATACTAAACATGACTACTTTCATTTACATGACATTGCTGTGTCCCAAACATAATGGTGCCCTGAAATGGGGGGGGGGGGGGGACATGTATAAACACTGCTGTAATTTCTACATGGTGAAACCAAAATGTATAAAAAAGGCCTTTATTAAAATCTGACAAAGTGCACTTTAATCACATGTGATTTTTTTCTATTACAAATCTCAAACTGTGGAGTACAGAGGCAAATAAATAAATGATGGGTCTTTGTCCCAAACGTTATGGAGGGCACTGTAAACCATGTGCATAAGTATTCAGTTTTAAGTCTGAGTTCCATTGACCACCTTTTTCTTGTCGAGGAATGAACTATGTATTTTTTTTTGTTTAGATACCTGTGCCAACCGGACAACCATGTGTGAGGCGGGCTGGTTGAAATTTCGATGCAATTGTTACCGGTTGAATAAAGAGAGGAAGAGCTGGCAGGAGTCCCAGAAGCTCTGCATGAGGTCAGAGGGCAACCTGGTCAGCATTCACCATCTGGCGGAGCTGGAATTCATCTTGACTCAGGTCAAGCTAGGTACGGGTCACACAACTCGTGTAGAAGGCAGGGGTGCTGGGAGGAGGGGTGCATCCTTCCAGGAAAGAGTGACCCAAGCAGGGGTGCAGTGGTACCGGAGTAACCCAAGCAGGGGTGCAGTGCCACCGGACGGAGCTCACCGGAGCGCCACTCCGGCATCTCTTTTTTTTAAAAATCCAAATAAACAGCGGAGAATTTTAACAGCAGCCGCTCCGGCAACAGTGACCTAAAAAATTAGCACTGCAACACTGAAGCCAACCAGTGCCTTCCACTTGGGCAACACAAGGAGTTTTGCTGTGGGGAAGTCAGCCTTGAAGTTAGTCTCGCTACACTGTCAGTGTCCTTCTGATGCAACAGGATGCATCATCCTGTCTTATAAGTCTTCTAGAAAGTTACAAAATTCTTAAGGGGTTGGACAGGCTAGATGCAGGAAGATTGTTCCCGTTATTGGGGAAGTCCAGAACAAGGGGTCACACCTTAAGGATAAGAGGGAAGTCTTTTAGGACCGAGATGAGAAAGTTTTTTTTCACACAGAGAGTGGTCAATCTGTGGAATTCTTTGCTACAGAAGGTAGTTGAGGCCAGTTCATTGGCTATATTTAAGAGGGAGTTAGATGTGGCCCTTGTGGCTAAAGGGATCAGGGGGTATGGAGAGAAGGCAGGTACAGGTTACTGAGTTGGATGATCAGCCATGATCATATTGAATGGCGGTGCAGGCTTGAAGGGCCGAAAGGCCTACTCCTGCGCCTATTTTCTATGTTTCTATGCGGCCAGGTCTGTCTTGGGAAGTGCCACTGGGCACCTCTGCCAAGTTTAACTTCAGTAATTTGGCCTTGCATTGTCCTGTGCTTGTGGTTGACAATGCCTGGCTAAGGTCATATTCATCAGTGATAGGAACAGAATTATTCCATTCGGCCCATCACGACCACTCCGTCATTCAATCATGGCTGATCCATCGTTCCCGCTCAACCCCTTTCTCCTGCCTTTTCCCCGTAACCCCTGACACTGGTTAATCAGTGCGTCGGCTAACCTGTAAGCCTTGTACAGCGTTGTAAACCTGTAGGCACGGTAGCGCAGCGGTAGAGTTGCTGCTTTACAGCGAATGCAGCACCGGAGACTCAGGTTCGATCCTGACTCCGGGTGCTGCACTGTAAGGAGTTTGTACGTTCTCCCCGTGACCTGCGTGGGTTTTCTCCGAGATCTTCGGTTTCCTCCCACACTCCAAAGACGTACAGGTATGTAGGTTAATTGGCTGGGTAAAATGTTTTTTAAAAAATTGTCCCTAGTGGGTGTAGGATAGTGTTAATGTGCGGGGATCACTGGGCGGCACTGACTTGGAGGGCCGAAAAGGCCTGTTTCCGGCTGTATATATATGATATGATATGATATATGATAAACAATAGACAATAGACAATAGACAATAGGTGCAGGAGTAGGCCATTCAGCCCTTCGAGCCAGCACCGCCATTCAATGCGATCATGGCTGATCACTATCAATCAGTACCCCGTTCCTGCCTTCTCCCCATACCCCCTCACTCCGCTATCCTTAAGAGCTCTATCCAGCTCTCTCTTGAAAGCATCCAACGAACTGGCCTCCACTGCCTTCTGAGGCAGAGAATTCCACACCTTCACCACCCTCTGACTGAAAAAGTTCTTCCTCATCTCCGTTCTAAATGGCCTACCCCTTATTCTCAAACTGTGGCCCCTTGTTCTGGACTCCCCCAACATTGGGAACATGTTATCTGCCTCTAATGTGTCCAATCCCCTAATTATCTTATATGTTTCAATAAGATCCCCCCTCATCCTTCTAAATTCCAGTGTATACAAGCCCAATCGCTCCAGCCTTTCAACATACGACAGTCCCGCCATTCCGGGAATTAATCTAGTGAACCTACGCTGCACGCCCTCCATAGCAAGAATATCCTTCCTCAAATTTGGAGACCAAAACTGCACACAGTACTCCAGGTGCGGTCTCACCAGGGCCCGGTACAACTGTAGAAGGACCTCTTTGCTCCTATACTCAACTCCTCTTGTTACGAAGGCCAACATTCCATTGGCTTTCTTCACTGCCTGCTGAACCTGCATGCTTCCTTTCATTGACTGATGCACTAGGACACCCAGATCTCGTTGAACTCCCCCTCCTCCTAACTTGACACCATTCAGATAATAATCTGCCTTTCTATTCTTACTTCCAAAGTGAATAACCTCACACTTATCTACATTAAACTGCATCTGCCATGTATCCGCCCACTCACACAACCTGTCCAGGTCACCCTGCAGCCTTATTGCATCTTCCTCACAATTCACACTACCCCCCAACTTAGTATCATCTGCAAATTTGCTAATGGTACTTTTAATCCCTCCGTCTAAGTCATTAATGTATATCGTAAATAGCTGGGGTCCAAGCACCGAACCTTGTGGTACCCCACTGGTCACTACCTGCCATTCCGAAAGGGACCCATTTATCCCCACTCTTTGCTTTCTGTCTGTTAACCAATTTTCTATCCATGTCAGTACCCTACCCCCAATACCATGTGCCCTAATTTTGCCCACTAATCTCCTATGTGGGACCTTGTCGAAGGCTTTCTGAAAGTCGAGGTACACCACATCCACTGACTCTCCCTTGTCAATTTTCCTAGTTACATCCTCAAAAAATTCCAGTAGATTTGTCAAGCATGATTTCCCCTTCGTAAATCCATGCTGACTCGGAACGATCCCGTTACTGCTATCCAAATGCTCAGCAATTTCGTCTTTTATAATTGACTCCAGCATTTTCCCCACCACTGATGTCAGACTAACTGGTCTATAATTACCCGTTTTCTCTCTCCCTCCTTTCTTAAAAAGTGGGATAACATTTGCTATCCTCCAATCCACAGGAACTGATCCTGAATCTATAGAACATTGAAAAATGATCTCCAATGCTTCCACTATTTCTAGAGCCACCTCCTTAAGTACTCTGGGATGCAGACCATCAGGCCCTGGGGATTTATCAGCCTTCAGTCCCATCAGTCTACCCAAAACCATTTCCTGCCTAATGTGGATTTCCTTCAGTTCCTCCATCACCCTAGGTTCTCCAGCCCCTAGAACATTTGGGAGATTGTGTGTATCTTCCTCAGTGAAGACAGATCCAAAGTAACGGTTTAACTCGTCTGCCATTTCTTTGTTCCCCATAATAAATTCCCCTGCTTCTGTCTTCAAGGGACCCACATTTGCCTTGACTATTTTTTTCCTCTTCACGTACCTAAAAAAACTTTTGCTATCCTCCTTTATATTATTGGCTAGTTTACCCTCGTACCTCATCTTTTCTCCTCGTATTGCCTTTTTAGTTAACTTTTGTTGCTCTTTAAAAGAGTCCCAATCCTCTGTCTTCCCACTCTTCTTTGCTATGTTATACTTCCTCTCCTTAATTTTTATGCTGTCCCTGACTTCCCTTGTCAGCCACAGGTGTCTCTTACTCCCCTTAGAGTCTTTCGACCTCTTTGGAATAAATTGATCCTGCAACCTCTGCATTATTCCCAGTTTTAGTGTCATTGGGTTCTCCATGTGTAATGCCATTGATCCCAACATCTGCCTCCCGCCATATTTAAGTCTGAAAGCCAACTGCATCCCAGTAGGCACCAGGCTCTGCTCACCCAGGCTGGTCCCCTATCCTTTTGTGTGATTCTCATCCTCATCAACCCCCCTCCCTTCCTCCCACTTTACAATCTTTTAACAAAGACAATTAACATACAAACTTGTATGTCTTTGGAATGTGGGAGGAAACCGGAACACCCGGGGAAAACCCACGCGGTCTCGGGGAGGACGTTCGAACTCCGTACAGAAAGCAACCATAGTCGGGATCGAACCCAGGTCTCTGGCATTGTAAGGCAGCAACTTTACCACTACGCCACCATGCCTCCCCTAACTTACCATATTAATATACATTGTAACTACTTTGCACCGTGTGTTAACATCTGGGGCAGAATCTATCTATCTAATCTATCTGAATCTGTCTGAGGTGGCCCTGAAATGTAAGAACAGGGATTGCATAAGATGGACACAGTCTATAACTTGAATAAAAAGCAACAGTTTAGATTCTGGACTTTTGAAAGTTTCTTCTTCCAAGTTTGGACAAGCCTTTGAAGCTTCTTGCCCTGCAGTCTTTTTATAAAGGATAATAACTACGACTGACAGCTGCTGTAAAGGTGGAGGATTGTAACTTTTCATTTTCAGTTGCTGCTGTACAAAAGGGCACAATACAGGAGCAGGTGGTGCCTTGTCAGCGTTTCCTAGAGCTTCAACCTCTCTGTGCTCCACCTTTCTTTCTGTCCTGTAGAAACAAGGAACTGCAGATGCTGGTTTATACTAAAGGACACAAAGTGCTGGAGGAATTCAGTGGGTCAGGCAGCATCTCTGGAGGACATAGTCTGGCGATGTTTCGGGTCGGGACCTTTCTTCAGACTGATTGTAGGGGGGTGGGGAGAGAGAAGAGGCAGGACAAAGCGTAGCAGATAATGTGTGGGCACAGATGAGGGGGGTAGGTTGATAGGCACAATGTTGGAACAAAGGCCAAAGGTTCAAGCAGAAGGTGTGTGAAGGAAGAATTCAAGGGTTGCAAATTGTGAAGCCTGAGGAAGGATTGGAGGCGAGGGAATGGGGAGAAATAGGTGCGAGTCCATGTAGGGAACTCTCCTGTTGGTTCCACAATGGTCATTGTCAGCCTCAACTTACTTTCCTGGTTTCCCTGAGCTGCAAATGCACGTCCCAGATTTTAAGTTTTGAGAGATACGCAGACCATCGAGCATCCGTTCACACTAGTTCTATGTCATCCTACTTTCTCATTCACACCCTGCACACTGTGGGAAATTTACAGTGGCCAGTTAAGCTATAAACCCACCGTCTTTGGGTTGAGGGAAGAAACTGGAGCACCCGGAGGAAGCCCAAACGATCACAGGGAAAACACTAAAAAAACAAAAAGCTGCAGAAAATGCTGGAAACACTCAGCAGGCAGAGGAGCATGTGTAGAAAGAGGGAAAGAGCTGATGCTTCTGGTCAAAGACCCTTCACCAGAACTCTTCTATGTGTCTGTGACTGTGTGGTGTGTTCACTGCAGCTCACCCAATTGTACAGCATACAGTCACAGACACACGCACACACACGCATGGACTCGCTGAGCTGCAACAAGCCTGTCTTTTTCACTGCAGAGGTCGTGGAGCTGTGGATTGGCCTCAACGATGTCAAACACCAAATGAACTTCGAGTGGTCAGATGGAACTCCAGTTCGGTTCACCTACTGGCATCCTTTTGAGCCCAACAACTTTGAAAGCAGCGAAGAGGACTGCATTACACTCTGGGGCACGGTAAGGGTACCTGAAGAACATTTGCCGGTAAAATCACAATGTTTCAAAGACATTTTGGACAGATGGATGGATGGGGAAAGGTTTAGAGGGAATTGAAACAAAATGGAGGCAAATGTGACCACCTCAGAAAGCACCTTATTTTGGTATGGATGAGTTGGGCTGAAGTGCCTGTTTCTGTGCAGCACAATCCGATGACCATAATAAAGGGGCGGTCACGTAACCAGGAAGACTAAAAGGGGCCAGCACAGAATTTTGACTTTTGTAGTTTTTTCATGCAGAATGATTAGCAAGGTTATTGAGAAACCCCCCCACTGTGGGTTAGAACACTGCCCATGTGAGCAATCCATGCACTGGCTTAACTGATTTCAGCAAGGAGAGTGGTCAGGCCAGCCCAGCCTACTGGGAGGCCTGAGCTAGTGGAAGGGAAATGGTTGTTCATTGGCACTGAAGAAGTTAGATAACGTGGAATGTGAGAAGTCGCTTGTGGTGGCAAAAGCGTTAGGATATGGATGTAAGAATGCAAGTTAAGATATAATATTTGGTTCAGCTTCATTATTGTCACATGTTCTGAGGTACAGTGAAAAGCTTTGTTTTGCATGCTATCCAAACAGATCAGATGTACCCTACACAATTACAATCATTTCAAACTCAAGTACAACAGCTAAAGCAAAGGGGAAGATACAGAGTGTAGATTATCGTCCTTAGCTTTGTACACATTGTAGCACGTCAGTTCCTCAGACAAAGTCCAATGTCCTGGATGAGGTAGAGTTGACTCGAACAGTACCCTATATTATGGAAAGACCATTCAATAGCCTGATAATGGAAGGGAAGAAACTATTGGTACTGGCTAGTGTTGTTCACTTTCATGCTTCTGTACCTTCTGCTGGATGGGAGCAGGGAGAAGAAGGAATGACCAGGGCGGGACAAGTCTTTGTTTATGTTGGCTGTGTTTCTGAGACAGCATGGAGTGTAGATGGAGGCACTGGAAGGAAGTCTGGTCTGTCTGATGGACTGGACCACATCTACAAATCTCCACAATTTCTCACGGCATTGGGCAGCAATGTTGCCAAAGCAAGCTATGATGAAAACCGACAGAGTGCATTCTACGGTGCATCTAGCAAAGCCGTTCTGGGCTGGATGCAGAATAGTACCTTTAGGTGTGAGATAGTACTGGGGATGACCAAGACTCTCCCTCAGTGTAGTCCCTCCCAAAGCAGCACACCTCCTGGTCATACCCCTCCAGCAGCCCTCACCCCTGCCCCTCCATTGGCTGGGCTGCTCCCTCTGAAGAGCTGATTGCCAGCTCTCATGATCATAGATGCTGGATAACCAAACTTTAGATAGAAAGCCCACCCTTAGGACTTTGAGGATGATTACCAAACCCTTTAAAAATGATAACCATTGGTATCCTGGTTCATTGGTAATCAGCTCCTGTGCTGTGTCATAACATCTGAAGAGAACCTTCTCCCTGACCGTGCGTCTGAGAGAGTTCCAAGCAGGAGAATGACATGCAGGTGCATCAGGGGATGTGTAAAGCATTGTAAGAGTTGTTTTAGTCAGAGGGTGGCGAATCTGTGGAATTCATTGCCACAAACAGTTGTGGATGCCAAGCCATTGGATATATTTATGGTGGAGATTGATAGATTCTTGATTAGTAAAGGTGTCGGTTACGGGGAGAAGGCAGGAGAATGGGGTTGAGAGTTAACGATAGATCAACCATGATTGAATAGCAGAGTAGACTTGATGGTCCGAATGGCCTAATTCTGCTCCTACAAACTTAAGAACTATCCAATTGACATCAGCTGCAAGTAACAGGAAGCTGGTATCTGACCCAGGGCCAGGAGCAGAGGCTGCTGGGATCTGGTATCAGGAAGCTGGTATCTGACCCAGGGCCAGGAGCAGAGGCTGCTGGGATCTGGTATCAGGAAGCTGGTATCTGACCCAGGGCCAGGAGCAGAGGCTGCTGGGATCTGGTATCAGGAAGCTGGTATCTGACCCAGGGCCAGGAGCAGAGGCTGCTGGAATCTGGTATCAGGAAGCTGGTATCTGACCCAGGGCCAGGAGCAGAGGCTGCTTGGTTGGGAATCCAATGTAGAAGATGGTTATTGGACATAAATTAGAAAAAGAGAGGAACAAAGGTAGCATTGTGGCCTCCTGTAGTGGAGGGTGCACACTCTGCTCCGGAGAGATCATAAATCATTGACAAATAGATTGGTTTCATTGTCATTGTCCATTATTGGAAAAGTGCTACTATTTGTTTGTTGAATGCACTCAGTCAACATTAATCTATCACCATCCAACTGATCAAGTGCACATTTTGCAACATGCATTTTCTTTTCAAATGCATTTAATTCTAGTTGAGTCATTTACTGATTTTTGTTAAGTCGACACTCTGTACATTGGGCATGTCAGTCAATTGAGTTGTGTATCTAACCATGGCACCAAGTGTTATTGCTCCTGTATGTTGTACGTGTATCTTGGTAAACAATCAGACATCAACACTGCACCTTTTATCTCTTTCTTGAACCAGGATGGTCGCTGGAACGATGGTCCCTGCAACCTCACACTGCCAGCCATCTGCAAGAAACCCGGCTACGTCACAAAACAGGAAGAGGAAGTGTTGGAGGACAATCTCGGCTGTTCAAAGGTCAGTTACCTGATGCAATTCCTAATGGATCCAAAATCAAAAAGTTCTGGTAGCCCGCTTAGTGTTGTCTTGCAGAGCACCGATCATTTGGACTCTCTTGAACTTCTAATGAATGCACCTTTACATTAAAAGATACACTTGCCCAGGCTATGTATTTGCTGTGTCAGGTCCCTAGTGTGAACCCCCTGGTCTTCCCCTTGCAATGAAACAGTGGTCTCATTGGCATAGGGTTGAACTGGAGTTAAGCACCATGGCAATGTGCACAGTCTGCCTGTGAAGGTCGGTGTTGAGTGAGTGAAGGAGAACACTCAGCACCGCGGTCCAGAGCTTAGCTTAGTTTAATGGCCCCTCGGCCCACCGAGTCTGCGACACAAGCGATCCCCGCACACTAACACCACCCAACACACACCAGGGATCATTTACAATTTTACCAAGCCCATTAACCTACTTCTTTGGAATGTGGGAGGAAGCCGGTGGTCCTGGAGAAAACCCACGCAGGTCATGGGGAGAACGTACAAACTCCGTACAGACAGGCACGTACAGTCAGGATCGAACCCAGCTCTCTGGCGCTGTAAGGCAGCAAATCTACCGCTGCGCCACCGTGCTAACCTTGGGTGCACTCTGGACAGCATGGTAACTGTTGGACATTGCTGATGGTCGCTGGCAATTGGGATTCCTACCCAGAGAAATCTCCAGCAAAGGGAGAGGGACACAGCAACTTCCATCACAGCCAACTGGAGATCTGGGCAGATGGTCAGCACATTGAGCAGGAGTGTCCAGTCCCCCGCAATGCCCACAATCACCGTGAATCACACCTGACCATCACTTGGTCCAGCCCACTCAACAATAGCCCTACCAAGCAGCTTTTCACACGGAGGGACAGGGACAAATTCATTGCTGGTTTCTCACCGGTTTTGCTGCGCAGTAGCACTGTTGGTAACACATCTCTCTGTGTATTTAATGCAATGACACCATTTAATGCTGGTTCCACTAAAGTGCTTGAATCTGGGAACCCATTCCTGAGCACTAAGCCAGTGGGTAGTTGACGCTGGGAAACCTAAGCAAAGACTGGAAACATTCAGCAGTTCGGGCAGCATCTTCGTATGGCGAAACATTGTTATTTGCTTCAAGCTCCAATAACCTTGTATTAATGAGGAGATAGTGTTGAATGGTAAAGCGGGTTTCAAAGCATAAGCAACTGATGCTTCTTGTAGGTAACACAATCCAATCCAGTGAGCTGGCAGTTTGCCAGCTGTGGTTGTCAAGTCCGAGACCATCTCTGTCCTCAGTCAGCCCCGGGTTTCATGTCCCTATACTATTTTCACTCAGTCATCCATACACATACACTCTTCACTGAAGTCTCTCATTGAAGTTCTCAGTTGACTTCCTTTCTTAGATAGAATCCACAGATTGAATCTACTGTTGATATCCATGATGACTGCTTTCAGTTTGTCTGCATCTGACCTGATGCCTATGAACCCACGTTCCTCACAGAAGTTTCAGTTTAGCAGTTAGCCTCTTGCCATCGGTCAGTAACGACTGAATCACTTTTGTGTGGACACATTTTTATCAGCTGCTTAATGGGGTATCAACTTGGTCTTTTTGCTCATAGCAATGACCAAGTTGCACAAATATTTGAGAAAGTGGTCCAATTTTGGATTTTCTCCACAAAAAAAAGGTTCCTCGCCATGATGACCTGTAATTGTCGTCTCTTTTAATTTATAGATGGTTTTGTTTTTCACGTTCTATCTACATAGTCAACATGCTCACAAGCCTCCAGAGCCACTCCAAACCTGCAGCTAAAGGCTGTGCAAGAGTAGCCCGAAGGGTCACTCTGACTCCGCCCCTTCCCCCACGGAGAAACTCTTGACCTCTGCTTGCCACTTGGCCTGAAGTCCAGAACTTGTGGTTCTGAGGGCTGGGAACACCGAGCTATCAAAGAACTCTATCAGATACGACATTTCATTTAACAGGCATTGCAAAGTTCAGAACCCTGGCCTCGCCTTTCTCTCAGTTTAAGATTGCTCTATCGATAACTAAGTTCATTGCTTGACTCCGTTCAAGAATCTGATTTTATAAACCAAAGCTGCTAAACGACCCAACGTATTGTAGAATGACATCATTCAACGATTGAAGGTCATCTTTGGGGATTCAAGCAAGTTAGAAGTAGTTTACACCCCAGCGGTATGAACATTGACTTCTCTAACTTCACATAGTCCCTGCTTTCCCTCTCCATTCCCTCCCCCTTTCCAGTTCTCCCACTAGCCTTCCTGTCTCCGACTACATCCTATCTTTGTCCCGCCCCCTCCCCTGACATCAGTCTGAAGAAGGGTCTCGACCCGAAACGTCACCCATTCCTTCTCCCCAGAGATGCTGCCTGACCCGCTGAGTTACTCCGGCATTTTGTGTCTACCTAGAAGTGATGATAGTATCTGCTTCTGAAAGAGAGATGAAGAAACCTCCTGTGTTGAAAATCACTACTGTGGAGAGATTGAAATATCTAAGAGTTAACAACCCGAGTGAAGTCAGTCTTGGCAACGGCAGTAAAGTTAGTGAACTTGTTTCACAGATGTGTGCTTGCTGCACCATTCCATATTCCCTTATAGCTCGAGAGGCTGTTTCTGCTGATTGAGTCTTCACCGGCTCATGGAGCAGACCTGTACCCCACGAATTCTGCCTAGAATCCACTCACCATATTTTCATCAATTCCACCGCCCACCAAACACATTGGAGCAATTTGCAGTTTACAGAAGCCAATTGACCTCCGAACCTTCTGCTCAACAAAATCAACATTTTTTTAGTGTAATGCCTTTAATTAAATGCAACCTCCCAAAGCACTCAAAGAAACATGGTTGGCTCGAATCTGACCTGGAACCACGTAAGGAAATCAGAGGATCAAGCAATTGGACAGAAGTTGCAATCACAAGGGTTGGTAGCCTCATGACTTTAACACTTACCAACTATGATTTTCCTGTAAACTCCTTGAGGCAGTAGAGTTATATATGACTGGATAAGAATACATGAGGTGTCCCAAAGCAGAAAAATACAAAGGGCCCTGAGTGACAGTGCATGTGAAGGCTGGCGATAAAAGTACACAAAGAAGTCCCTGGACCAGCCGGCAATATATTTACTTTGTCACTAGAAACACCAAGAACAGTTACATGTTTAAAAGTCACCATACACTTGCAGCCTAACCTTGAAATGGCGCTGTGCCTGCTTCCTCTATCACATATTGAAGCCCCCTCTAAGAGCAAACGTTCACCTTTCCACCAGGGAATGGAGGTCCACTGCTACTCTGCCGCCAAGAAAGGCGAGCAATCAAGTTCCTTGGTGCCCATCTTTATCTCGGAGACCTTCTCCAGCCCAACGATCCTCTGGATCTCTGTGGTCTTCCAGTTTTGGCCTCCCCAACCCCTAAATATCTTCACACCATCATTGGCTACCTTGTCTGCAACTGCTGAGAAATTTCTTCCTTAAACCTCTCTGACACTCTGCCTGTGTTCAAGCTGTCCTTTGAAACCATGTCTTAGTTTAGATTTAGTTTAGTTTAGTATCACGTGTACTAAGCCACAGTGAAAAGCTTTTGTTGCATGCAAACCTTTGGCTGAGAGCAAACCTTTGCTTATGCTGTATCTTGCAATGCTGGTTGGTTGCAATATTTTGTTTGGTAAACAGGTGGAAAGTGCCATATCAACACAACCTTCTCTTATAAGCTTATGAAAAGTGGGTCAGCCTTGGGCTGAAATAAATTTTCAGAACTATCTCGATTGGCTTGGAAATACATCTGTATAATTCCCCGTGCAGTGTACATTGACTGCACTTCAACGTACATTTCCTACAGAGCTCGGGATGGCTAGAGATCATAAAAGATATTAAAAATCCTGTCCAGCTTTGAAAGAGGACTAACTAATTCAGCACTAGGCACTTTCTCACTGAGAATTAGAAGGGCTTTCCATTCCCACTGGGTTGATGTCCTCCTCCACACTCCAAGGAATACAGTTGTATGTTTTGAGTTGATCTTCTAACATTTGAGAGGATGTTCAATTATCCTTGATGCGAAAGGGCACATTTATAAATGAAATTATTTCACTTGGCAGTGTCCATTATGAAACCACTGCTCACCCACTTTTTGTGGAACTACATTAATCAAATGTTCAACCTCCCTTCAGGCCGAATGTGGGCATTCCCTTTGTTTCTTTTACATGCTCGCTCTGGGCCAGGAATGATGCACTGAACTCAGTAAGTTCTGAGTGCAAGAGCCTCCAGTGTTCTGAAAGCTAGAGATTTTTTTTAAAAATCCAAAATCGTGAGAATTAGTCAACTGCTCTGCCAAATTTTATCCCCCTAATAAATTAAAGGGGGGAAGAAAAGAATAATCAGCGTTTACCTGAATTTACCAACATTTACCAGGAACAAAGAAAGTCCTGGCATTTAATAGTTATAACAAAAGAATGAATCTATAAAAGGACTCTTTGTACTGAATTCACCCCATTCAAAAAGATTGGGAGGAATCATAGTTTTACACTCATCTGGGACCTAAGTCACAAGGATAACCCTATGCTATATCTCGTGGCTTTACAGTCGCATTGAACCAGTCCTACTCTCTGCCCAGTCTTTAGATGGCTGTCCAAACACTGAACTTCCCAGTGAAGGAGATAAATTGAAAATGGGTATTTCAAAAAGAGTTATTGTGATCGGGTAATTTCAAGAACTGTTGCTCCACTAGAGGATTTTTAACTGTCCCTACCCACTGATCTGTCAGAGCCTGCTCAGCTTATGCAGAATTGATGTGAAACAGTGTGCTTGTTTTGCTGAGGAACGTTGTGGGTATGCCTATGCACAGCTGATGGTGAATCATCCCAAGCTTAAAGATTATTAGCACATTTGGATCCATTTATAACAACAACCCAGTCAAGGAACTCCCATAACATGTCATCAAGTTATAATTAGAACAAGTGATTTTGTCCTGTTCAGTTTGCCTCTTGTCTCCAAGGTCAGCAGATTGTGAATTTAATCCCCACTTCTTAGACTCTTGTTTCTAGTGCAGTATTTGAGGGAGTTGAAGATGCCATCTTGAATGTGGCCCTTTGAGATAGGTGTGAAAGATTTCATGACACTATTCAATAAAGAACTGAAGCATTCTCACTTATGTCCTGGTCAATACTTGTACCTTAGCCAACATCTAAAGTAGATGACCTGGTTATCATGGAACCATGTTGTGTACAGTGGCTGGAGCAATTTCTACGTCATAGTGCAAAGTGTTTGAAACACCCCAAGATCATGGTAGCTGCTAAATACAAGGAATTCTTCTTCTTCTTCTAGTTTTGGGTTACTTGGAAACCAGTCCATGTTTAGTCTAATGTCCAGGAATTGGACTCAAATAATCTCAAATAAATTTGCCTCAAATAACCTATCATCAATGCAGAGATGCCCAACATTGGTTTTCCGGGACCTGCTTTCTTCTGCTATTGTTCCATTGGTTTTGGTGCTGATCTTCAATCCTTTTTCAGTTGTGGACGTTTAGCACAGCAATTAACTGCAGTGGTTTTCATAAGGCATACAGTGTGAAAGTGCTTGTACAGTATTACTTGCCCTGGAAGAAAAAAGGGTCTTGAAATGCAGAACCAGCAGCTGAGATGCCGACACCTATTGAGCCTTTACCAACTTTCACTAATTGGCTTCCAAATTCGCCCTTTCCTACCGACTCTGGCGTCTGCCTTCAGAGTTAGAGAGGACAATCTCACTGGTCTATGCGCGTTGCTGAGGGAGAGATGGATCAGCCATGATTGAAGAGTAGACTTGATGGGCTGAATGGCCTAATTCTGCTCCTATCACTCATGAATTTATGAGAGGACTTCTGTGTGTGATCGTGCTTATTGAAATGATAACGAGAGGAGCCAGCCAGAAACCTTGGAGGCTGAATGGTTATGAGGGGAAAAAACTTGTGGGCTTAGAAACATTTTTCCTTCCAGTATTGAATTCCGCAGAGAGCTGGGTGCTGATTGGCCTCGTCAAATTTGGTTGAAGACGTAATGAAAAAATTGAGGAGGAGAAATCAGCAGAATAATGGAGTTGAGGAAATAGTAATCAAGAAAGTCTTATTTACTCTATAAATACTCTTTTGTTTGGCATTGAATTGTATTCCTGGAGGGAATGCAGTGGGATTGAGGTGAAATGGTCTTTATCTTCTACCGATTCCAAAATCACTCAGACACATCTCTGGATTAGTTCCATTGCTCCATTACGCAAAAGCAGTTCCAGCACCACATGACCAGCGGCAGAGCCAAGGTCCAGAATGTTGTACAGAATCAGGATGTTTCCACTCAGTGGAACCTGAAGGTGGTTCTCACATTTGTGGGGGACGAGGTGCACTTTAAGTGAGAGGTTTCCCAAAGTCTTCCCCTTAACCGAGCCTCATTAAAGTCATTAGATTAAAAGGCTGGGTGAGCAGGAACAAGGTGCTTCACTCATGCCATTGCTTGTGACGTTGGCAGTAAAGGATATAAAGTGCAAACAATGGCAAAATGGGAGTGGGTCGGGCCTTTCTGCAGCTGGACATTTTCACTGTTGTAAAGACTCGGCCATGCCACGAGTGGAAGATCTGTGAGGAATTAGTGTCCGTCTAATGGCAGGATAACAACGAGCTAAGAAGAATATCAATGTGGAACCTAAGAACATTAACCAAAATCACAACATCCCACCCCCATTGAACTTTGGACCCATGGACAAAGTCTCCTCTAAACACTGAACAATTCAAAGTGGACTAGAACGTGAAATGAAGGGTATCTTATTAATCATCCACCTGTTAATTCAGCTCCTGCCGTTGATTATCACATGGTTGTAAAATATCACCCTTCCTCTGTGTTTAATTCTTGTCATTCAAGGTGAGTCTCCACTCATCTGCTATTCTGATGGATGGGAACTTCTGCAGTGTGATTCTGTTACAGAAGCAATGTTTGTAAAGCAGCAACCATCACCTTTATAGTCAAGTTGTTTGTATCTGGTTGGGTGGTCAGGAGGTTGCAAGAAGACAAACGCTTACCATTTGCCCCTTCCTGCTCGTATCACTAATATGTGCTTTTGTCACACTTACAGCAGACCTTTTTAGTGAGTTGGAATAATTGCTACAGAAAGTCAGGCTGAGTAATTGAATGGCAGGACAAGCTCGGGGCGATCCATAGCCCACTCCTCCTTGTTTTCAGGACTTCACTAAAGTGTACTTTCCCTCTCACCAGGGCTGGAGATTACACGGCTCTTCGTGCTATTTTGTGGGTGAGGAATCGGTGACTTTTGACGAGGGCTTGAAGAAATGCACTGATCAAAGGTCAACCCTGGTGACCATCCTCAACAGGTACTTGGGAATAAAGTCGCGTAGGTTTAAACTCACCTTCCAACCTCCCACCCCCACCCCCGCACTCCCACTGTCATTATTGGTTCGGAATTGGGATTGATGGACAGCATCTCGTGGAGGTCGGTAGCCAAGTAGTGGTACATTGCAGCTGATGGAGATGCTCTTCAGTCGAAGTGGGCTTGCCATCATTGAGGTACCTGAACAGTGTTTAGGACTCCAGAGGACAATTTGAAATAAAGGGATGAAACTCCCACCTGTTGTGCAGTTCTGAGCTGTCCTAATAATGTAAGTTGGCTCTTTAAATAATAAAGCTGACGAGGGTCTTTCCAGGTCCAATCTCCTTTTCTTCCAAAACTGTCTCCTCACCAGTTTTTAATTTCTCTCCTTAATTGTCCTGACTTTCTTTGCTTCTCCTGTTAGATTTGAGCAGTCATTTATCATCAGCCTCATCCTCGGTCGTACTGGCATCTTCTGGACAGGTCTGCAGGACGCCAACCACCCAGGGGCCTTCCAGTGGATGGGAGGTGATGCCGTCTCCTTCACCAACTGGAATCGAAACCAACCAGGTAACTATTAAATCTGCCAGCGCAGGCAGGAATTTGGGAACGGCACAGCCTCACGACGTCAGAGACCCTGGTTCAATCTTGACCGTGAGTGTTGTCTGTGTCGAGGTGCACATTTTCCCTGTGACCGTATGGGTTTTCTCCGTGTGTTCCGGTTTCCTCTCACGTGCCAAAGACGTCTGGTCTTGTAGCTTAATTGGCCTCTGTAAGTTATCCCAAGTGTGTCGGGAGTGGATGCGAAAGTGGGATAACATAGTACTAGTGTCAACGGGTGATCAATGGCTGGGATGGACTCGGTGGGCCGAAAGGCCTGTTTCCATGCTGTATCTCCTGCTAAACCTCAACACCAAGTAGATTACACTTTCAGAGAGTCGAGTAAATTTGAAAATGAAGTTCGGTAAAAAAAGTGAAACCTATGTGTAAACTAAAATCTCTGCACAAACTGAGTTGGGGTGCCAGGGAGGGGAGGGGAGGGGTGCTCACTGTAAAGATGAGATTGTGCATTTATATAAAGTCCGAAGAAGGCTCTCGAATCGAAACGTCACCCATTCCTTCTCTCCTGAGATGCTGCCTGTCCCGCTGAGTTACTCCTGCATTTTGTGATACCTTCGATTTGTACCAGCATCTGCAGTTACTTTTCCTATATAAAGTCACATATCATCTTGTGTACTTCAGGAACTAAGGGCTATAGGCCCAGAACTGGAAGGTGGATTTAGCTCGGTAGCTCTCTTTCAACAGACACATGCACAAAGGGTCACATAATGATGTCCTGTGTTTTCTATGGTCGTGTAAAGTAATCCAAAATCTTTCACGCACAATGAATGTCTTAGACGTTTGGCCAGTGCTGTGTGGCACAAGAGTTCATGATTTATACTGCATTTCCATGATCTCATCATCTGCTGAAGCATTTTACAGTCAATGAGATGCCTCCTTGAAGGAAGTCATTATTGTAGGAAATCCAGCAGCCAGTCCACGTACAGCAAGCTCCCTCGAGCCACACAGGTATGATGATCAAGCAAGATGTTATTGGCCACGAGATTGGGGATAATCAAAATAAAAAGGAGAATGCGCTTGCATGCTCAGCAGGTCATGCAGCAGCTGGGGGGGGGGGAGAGACACGGTCAATGTTGCAGATCAATGACATTTAAGCAGGGATAACTGTCCTTTGAAATAATGCTCTGTGATGTCTGAGGCCATCTGTGAGTGTAGGCTGAGGTTCCTTTTAGAACAGAGAGATGGAATCACAGATAGTGCTGCACCCAATCGGAGTGCCAACCTCAATGAACTCAAGTCATTCAGGAGGGGGGCATGAATGGACAGTCTTTTAGACTTTAGACATACAGTGTGGAAACAGGCCTTTTGGCTCACCAAGTCCACACCGACCAGCGATCCCCATACACTGACACACTATCCTACACATACAAGGGACAATTTACGATTATACCAAGCCAATTACCCAACAAACCTGTACGCCTTTGGAGTGTGGGAGGAAACCGGAGCTCCTGGAGAAAACCCACGCAGATCACGGAAAGAACGTACAGACTCCGTGCAGACAGCACCCGTAGTCAGGATTGAACCTGGGTCTCTGGTTCAGTAAGGCAGCAACTACCGCTGCGCCACTGACCCGCCTCGACACAATGCAACAAAGTGGACAGTCCTTGGACTCAGAAACAGGTGTGTAAGACCAGCAAATGTTAATTATTTAGTTAGATGTCAGTGCACTGAAGCAAGCTTCTTGTCATATAAGGAAAAAGAGGGCAGTACAATGTGTAGAGAAAGACACAGTACTTATTGTCTGCAATGCGATTCCCCTGGGCAGACGTTTGTGAATCTGGGCAAGCTAGTATTTGGCTGCACATTGATATGTAGCACATCTGGAACTAATATCAGGAAGCAAAACAAGGAAATGAATGTGCAGTGCGAATGGATGGCTGTCTGTGTATAATTACTCTGACCAATGCCTTCAGTTTGAAAACTGCTGTAGGTTTTTGGATTATGTGGCATTTATAATGCGGCTTTGTTCTGTAATGTAGGAAAATAACTGCAGATGCTAGTACAAATCGAAGGTATTTATTCACAAAATGCTGGAGTAACTCAGCAGGTCAGGCAGCATCTCAGGAGAGAAGGAATGGGTGACGTTTCGGGTCGAGACCCTTCTTCAGACTTTCTTCTGTAATGGACAGTTCACACAAAACTGAGGCAAGTTAATAGATTCCGCTGCAGTGAGACGACGCGTGCTGTGACGTTTCATTCCTGTTTGATTTACATCATCAGATTTTTTTTTTCATTTATGGAAAACAGCCATAAGATGAATGTTAAAGGTTTTGCTGTTTTCCTGAGGTTTACCCCACATGCACTTCAAGCATTTATTGGCCATTCCTTATTGTTCCGAAAGAGCAATGGTTCTTTTCATAGTGGTTGGAGACTACTGCATGGCTTGCCAATCTGGTTCAGGGTTCACCAAATTGCATAGACTCAAAATGCTGGAGCAACTCAATAGGTCAGGCAGCATCCCTGGAGAAAATGGCTAGAAAACGGTTTTGGGTTGGGACCCTTCTTCAGACAAAATTGGAGTTGCATGAAAGACATAAAGGTTTCCTTCAATAAAGGACAGCCATGTGTTTGAGCAAGAAAGCAAGGGTTTCTTTGTAAACTTTTATTGATGCTGGCATTTATTTTTTATTGAGATTCTCAGACGGCTAATGGTGGGATACGAGTCTGAACTTGTTACCAAAAACCTCAGGACTGCTGGTCCAGCAGCATTACTTCTGTAAAACTCCACTATTCTAGCACACTCAGAACTTTGGTGCTGGATTGACAGATTTTCCAGACATTCAGATTATTAGTACTCCAATGCCTCTCTAATTATTTTTGGATGTTCCACAATAGATTAATAAATAATAATAAATATGCCTGTTAACCCAGTAAGTTTAATGGGAGAAAACAAAGGTACTCTGTACCTTCCCTGCTCTACCTATCATATTTGAGTTTGACTTCATTGTATTTATGCAGAATGTATCTGATCTGTTTGGATAGCATGCAAAACAAAACATTTCACTGTACTTTGGTAGTCGTGACAATATTAATAAATCTAAACCTGAGCAAGGTTTAAAGAGGTGCGGACAGGTTTTTTACACAGCGTGGGTGCCGAGAAAGCACTGTCAGGAGTGGTGGAGTAGCCCAATACTAGGGTGTCCTAGTGCATCAGTCACTGAAAAGAAGCATGCAGGTACAGCAGGCAGTGAAGAAAGCCAATGGAATGTTGGCCTTCATAACAAGAGGAGTTGAGTATAGGAGCAAAGAGGTCCTTCTGCAGTTGTACAGGGCCCTAGTGAGACCGCACCTGGAGTACTGTGTGCAGATTTGGTCTCCAAATTTGAGGAAGGATATTCTTGCTATTGAGGGCGTGTAGCGTAGGTTTACTAGGTTAATTCCCGGAATGGCGGGACTGTCATATGTTGAAAGACTGGAGCGACGAGGCTTGTATACACTGGAATTTAGAAGGATGAGAGGAGATCTTATCGGAACATATAAGATTATTAAGGGGTTGGACACGTTAGAGACAGGAAACATGTTCCCAATGTTGGGGGAGTCCAGAACCAGGGGCCACAGATTAAGAATAAGGGGTAGGCCATTTAGAACGGAGATGAGGAAAAACCTTTTCAGTCAGAGAGTTGTGAATCTGTGGAATTCTCTGCCTCAGATGGCAGTGGAGGCCAATTCTCTGAATGCATTCAAGAGAGAGCGAGATAGAGCTCTTAAGGATAGCGGAGTCAGGGGGTATGGGAAGAAGGCAGGAACAGGGTACTGATTGAGAATGATCAGCCAAATTCACATTGAATTGTGGTGCTGGCTCGAAGGGCCGAATGGCCTACTCCTGAACCTGTTGTCTATTGTCTATACCCCAGTGGCATTTAGGAGGCTTTTAGATAGGCACATGGATATGCAGGAAATGCAAAATCTATGGATCATTTGCCAACAGCGGAGATTAGTTAACTTACCATCTTGTGTGGCATGGACCTTGTGGGCTGAAGGGCTTGTTCCTGTTCTATGTTCTCAAGAGAGTTCCTCAGCAAAGCAGAGTGTTGCACAGGTGTATGAATTCTTCAGCTGCCCCACGTGCAGGCTGCTTATTGTAAGTGGTGCAACACTGGATGACATACCCCTCCTACCTCACTCAGAGGGCGAGGAGTTGTTGTACATCCCAGCCAACACCCCACCCTCCTCCCCTCCCCTCTCACAGCTAACCCAGGCTGTGCTCAACATTGACCAGAGACTGAATTCGTGAACCTTCTAGGTCTGTGTGCTGCCTGATAAGGCACACGAGTTGCTGGTGGATAGAGTTCAGATCGAGGCCCTTCTTCAGGCTGAGAGAGATCTTCACTCTGAAGAAGGGTCCCTACCCAAAACATCACCCATTCCTTTTCTCCAAAGATGAAAAGTCTGATGGTGAAGACGGAATTACACATTTCTTACATTCACACGTGATGGGAGGCACTTTTTTAATTGTTGACGGCATCACCTGAATTTTTACTCAGAAAATAAAATTAGACCTCTGGCCTCAATTTACTTACTTGATTTTTGGCAAAAGGCAATCAGTCTGAATCCTTGCTATGCACCAAAGAGGCATCTAAAGCTCACTATTATACATAGTTACTCCAGCATTTTGTGTCTCTCTTCGTTGTAAGTCTGCACCTGCAGTTCCTTCCTACACAAGTTGCTAGTGGAAGGGGAGTTTAATGGATGAATAGTTAGGTGAGATGGGCTGTGATGTTCTAAAAGTGTTGATTCATTCTTATTCAGCAACTCTGAAGAAGGGTCTCGACCCAAAACGTCACCCATTCCTTCTCTCCTGAGATGCTGCCTGACCCACTGAGTTACTCCAGCATTTTGTGTCCACCTTCAACTTATAGAAACTCTGCTGAGCAACAAAATGTTTTTTTGGCAGCAAATTACAGAGAGCTCAGATAAGGTTCTTATTAGGAAACATTACAACCTCACTCTTAATGACACAGAAAGTTCACAAATCGCATAAAGCCATTCTTGCATCCATCATCCAGCTGAAAGCAATTTACAATTTAATTGGTTATTGACTATTTATGCTTATGTATGGTGATTTACTGAGCGATATGTGTAGTTCAGGGCAATGATTATTTAAACCACAAATATGTACAATAATGAGCTTTAGATGCCTCTTTGGATTCAGACTGATTGCCTTTTGCCAAAAATCAAGTAAGTGAATTGAGGCCAGAGGTCTAATTTTGATTTGCTAGTAAAAATTCATGTAATGCCATCAACAAGTAAAAAGTGCCTCCCATCACGTGTGTATGTAAGAAATGTGTAATTCCAGCTTCACCATCAGTCTTTCCATCGTTGCTTTTTTTAGTCCAAGTACCTATAAGCATTCCAACTCTAAAATATGCCCAAACCTCACCCATTAAGATCAGGAGGTCGCGATGTCGTACTGAGATGTGTGTTCTTTTTATTGCGTGGAAGTGGGATTGGGATAATGGTACATAAATTCCAGCGGGAGTAACTTTGAATCTGATGGATTATTAGAGGAATGAAGTCATTTTAATCTTTGATTGGGGCTTGTTAAATACAAATAATGCATAACCAACAATTTGTTGATGCGGTACCAGAGATGGTAATGCGATCAATGTTGATAAACTGCCCAATAACAAGGTTGTCAGCAATCAATAAACAAACCTTGAAACCTTTTAAAGTGTAGAATAAAAGAGGTAGTGACAACGAAATAGTCTTGCGATTGGAAACAAATTGTAGTTTAGATTTAGATTTAGAGATACAGCGCAGAAACAGGCCCTTCGGCCCACCAGGTCCGCGCCGCCCAGCGATCCCCGCACATTAACATTATCCTATACCCACTAGGGACAATTTTTACATTTGCCCAGCCAATTAACCTACAAACCTGTACGTCTTTGGAGTGTGGGAGGAAACCGAAGATCTCGGAGAAAACCCACGCAGGTCACGGGGAGAACGTACAAACTCCGTACAGACAAGCACCCGTAGTCAGGATCGAACCCGGGTCTCCGGCGCTGCATTCGCTGTAAGGCAGCAACTCTACCGCTGCGCCACCGTGCTGCCATGAGTTGGTGAAGAGTTGGTGTTTTGGTTGTGGATTAAGGTATTGCCCAAGGGCTGGGACTGGAGGCACCGCATTTTTTTGAAACATTAATTTTTGGATTGGGACACATTAATATTTGGAACTTAAAACTAGGAACTTTGAGCTGGAAGTTAATTGGCTTTAAGAGGATATAGACAGCTGGAGGAATAAGTATTCACAGCAGGATGGATTTAATATGCAAAGTGTGAAATTATAATTGGGACCATTGAGGAAAGGCAATATAACATAAAATTCTGAAGGTGTGGCAGGAAGAGAGGGACCTACTGTATGCAAAGCTTTAGAGGTTGTAGGTTATTTTTTTGAGAAAGCCATTTAAAAAAAATCATTTGAGATCCTGGGGTTTATGAGAAGAAGCGTAGAAAACAAAAGCAAGGAGGTTGCTTGAAATTGTATAAAATACTGGTTTAGTCCCAACCAGAATATTGCATGTGGTCCTGGAGACCTTACTTTAGAAATAATGTGAACACCTTAGAGAGGGGGCAGGATAGAATTAACTCATGAAGAATGATCACACAGACTGCAGATGCTGGAATCTCCAGTAAAAGACAAAGTGCTGGAGCAACTCGGCAGGTCAGGCAGCATCAATGGAGGGAATGTTTAGTGTGAAGAAGGGTCCCAACCTGAAACGTCGTCTGCCTATTCGCATCACAGAAGTTGCTTGACCTGAGTTCCTCCAGGACTTTATTTTTTATTTTTTGCCCATGAATGAGGGAGGTCAGTTTCACCAGTGAACTGAAGAAGATGCAATTGTTTTCCTTGAAGGGGGTTGGGATGTGATTTGACAGAAGTGTTCAATGTCAGCAAGGCTTAGAGAATGTGAATAAAGTGGAAGTTGCTCCATTGAATGAAAGAACAAGGACCATAGAGTCAAAGTGAACGGCATAACAATCAGAGGAGGCAAAGGAATAACTCCTCATTCAGAGAGCAGTCATGATCTGGTATTTACTTCCTCACAAGTTGGTGGAAGCAGATTCAGTTATTGCTTTCAATAAAGAATGGAACTGCACATGAAGGAGAAGAGCATAAAAGCAGGAGCAGTTATCGGCCATCTCTGCCATTCAGTGCAATCATGGCTGATCCCTTAATCCCAATACCATATTAGCTATCTTTATATACAAACTGAGCCTTTTGTGGAAGATAGACACAAAATGCTGGAGAGAAGGAATGGGTGACGTTTCGGGGCGAGACCCTTCTTCAAACATCACCCATTCCTTCTCTTCAGCGATGCTGCCTGTTCCGCTGAGTTACTCCACCATTTTGTGGCTATCTTCAAGTTTAACCAGCATCTGCAATTCTTTCCTACACACTGAGCCTTTTGTGACCTGAAATCTGCCCACTGAAATATATTCAGTGTCTTGGCTGCACCTTCTATAAAGGTGGAGAATTCCAGGGGCTCAACTCCAAGTGACAAACTTTCCTGTCTTATTCACCCTAAATGTCGCATCCCAGCCCTGGAGGTTGTAGCCCTTTCTTCTAGACCTCTAACCCGGAGAGGTCTATGTAGGACAAGCAGTTGCAGGGTTATAGAGATTGGGCTGAGGAGTAGTTCCGATTGAGAGCCAGCATGGATTTGATGGGCTGAATAGCTTCCTGCTGCACTGCTGGGAATTTAAAAGTTCACAGATGCATGATTGAATGCTGCTTCTCCAACATGAGCTGTTCGACTGCAGGACCTGAGCTACAGGGAGAGATTGAGCGAGCTTGGACTTTATTTCTTGGATCGCAGGTGGCCACGGGGTGATCTCATAGAGGTGTATAAAACCGTGAGAGGAATAGCTAGGAGTAAATGCACAGTCTTTTACCCAGGGTAGTGTTATCAAGAACCAGAGGTTCAAGGAGAGAGGGGAAATATTTAATAAGAACCTGAGGGCAACTTTTTCCACACAGGTGGTGGGGCACATGGAATGAGTTGCCAGGGGTGGTAGTTGGGGCAGGTACTTTCACGACATGCAAAAGACACTTGGACAGGTACATAGATAGGAAAAGTTGAGAGGATATGAGCCAAATGTGGGCAAATGGATCTAGCTTAGATGGGGCATTTTGGTCGACTTGGATAAGTTGGCTTGAGGACCTGTTTCCATGCTATATGAATCGATGTTTAATGAGGGAATTTCGGAGCTTGAGATTTAACTGGCTGAAGACATTGTCCAGCGATAAGGAATTGGTGGCACAGAGTTCTGGGAGATTGGTAGGGATGAAAGAGTTTGCAATCAATGTTGGAGCCATTTGTTTTTTGTGAGACTATCTGGAATCTAGAGGACTGTAAGTAGTCTATCAGGAGATTTAGTAGGGCTGAACCACACAGAACTATAGTAGGATGTAGTCAATTTACTTGCTAATGGGTGCCCCTTCTTTATTGCATACATAGGGATCTCTGGTGGAAACTATCCTCCATTGTAGTGACTTCTTGCCTTAAGCAATGCGTAAGATGAGCCAAATTCTTCTTGACGATTGAATGAATTAAATAATTCTTGGCAGGGGACCGTAGTTTAAATCTGGGAGACACACTCACTTTACATGGCATTGAAGTTGTAATCTGCTGCACGACTGTCATATGACATATTTCACCCCGGAACGGCCTTTGATGGAAATGTAAACTTGGATAAAAGGTCCAAGTAACTGCATATAAAATGCCCTATACGTTGCCCAAGTCAAACAAATTCACATGTTTCTATTGAATATGCTTTTTAGTGAAGAGAATCATCTGTAGAGTATCAGACCCAAGACCCAGGTATGGGAAATGTGATAAAACATGAAAGCTGAAGTTTCACAGAGTGAGAGTGTCTTATTGAATCACCACGTTTCGAGTCGTGATGCTGTGCGGGGCAGTCAAACCAATCACACTGAAGGGATTATCCTCCACTGTGTTGCATCTCTGCACAGTTAGCAACCTGATCAATGGCAGGGTGCAATCAAAAAACAAACTGCTGAAGGAACTCAGCAATCCAGGCAGCATCCATTGAGGGAAATAGATAAGTGATGTTTCGGATATGGACCCTTCTTCAGACTGCCTGTCCATTTCCCTCCACAAATGCCGCCTAAGCAACTGAGTTGCCCCAGTGGTTTCTTTTTTGTTGTTCAAGATTCCACCATCTGAACATTCCTGGATCTCCAGGGTGCAGTCAATCTATCTGCTGTCGTCGATGGTGATTGATATAGGTACGCCTAGAGGAGAAAATGAACAAGTGTTAGGATTGTGGTGCTTCGAGTAAGGTCCTGCCTCTGCCTTAATGGTAGCTCTTTAACCTTGGAGATTACAGAGCCATTCCAGCAACCTGAGCATTAAAATGTGGCTAGAATTGTCAGACCAACTATTTTTTGAATGAGATGTCTGCGTAGATATAAAAAGATTCATGACATTCCTTGGAAGATAAGCAGGGTTATTCTTCTCCAGAGTCCTGGCCAATATTTATCCTTCTGTTAATATCACCATAAAAACAGATCAGCTAGTTAGCACATTGCCTTTTTGGAAGACTCGATATAAACAATTTGGCTGATATGTTTGGCAAATGATAACAGCAACTGTGCTCTATAACAACAATTACTGGGTTATAAACTGTCCTGAGGTCGTGTGTGTTGTTATTTAAATTGAATCTACCCATATTTTAAGTGGCATTATTCTGGTCTTGACTGTGTGATGCTTCTCTCTCCAATGTTGTGTCTGCCCCTCTATACTGGCATGCTGAATGATGCATTGGTCCTTGTGTTACAGGATATAAAGGTGGCTGTGTGGTGCTAGCCACAGGAAACTCCGTTGGCTTGTGGGAGGTGAAGGACTGCAACAGTTTCCAGGCCAAGTACATCTGCAGACAGAACCTGGCAACTTCTCCCGACCCAGGGGTTGGACCAGTGGCGGTGACTCCGACGCCGAGTGTTACTGGAAGTTGCCCGTCGGGATGGGTATCATCAACGATGCTCCGATACTGCTATAAGGTAAGGAGAATGCAACTCTTCGATTCCATGGGCAGGCACGATGGTGCAGCGGTAGAATTGCTGCCTTACAGCACCAGGGACCCGGATTCGATCCTGACTACCGGAGCTTGTCTGTACGGAGTTTGTACGTTCTCCCCGTGACCTGCGTGGGTTTTCTCCTGGAAGTCTGGTTTCCTCCAACACTCCAAAGTCGTACAGGTCTGTAGGTTAATTGGCTCGGTATAATTGTAAACTGTCCCTAGTGTGTTTGTAGGGTAGTGCGTTAGTGTATGGGGATCGCTTGTCGGCACGGACTCGGTGGGCTTGTTTCCACGCCTGACCTTCCTCCCATGGTGCAATGCGGTGGCAGAGGGTCAAACAAGATGGCCGTGGCTGCCGAGCTGCTGCTGCAGAAGAGGTTTCCACCCAACGGATCCACGGCTCGCTATGGCAGACACGATGGCCGCCCGGGGCCGAGGTGAGTGGCTCCCTCTCCCCTTTCCTGTCCCCCCACAGCCGCGGGGGACATTCCTCGGCCGGCAACGAGCCCACGGATCGTCAGTTGGGGGAGTGTTGCCGGGCCCGCAGGAGAGGCTTGCACCCAACGGGGGTTGCCACGCCTGCAGGAGAGGTTTGCAAGGAGGGTTGCCGGGTCCGCAGGAGAGATTTAAAATTCACTTTTTAAACTTTAATATTTAAGTAAGATGGCTGCCGCATCCGCGCGTGCGCAGTTGGGGGAGCGTTGCCGGTCTGAGGGGGGCGGGACCCGTCCGAGGGACGGAGTGGCGGCCAATGGGGGGGGGGGGGGGGGGAGTGAGGAGAGCCTGCAGGAGATTTGGACCCAACGGGTCTATGCCAGTCTAGTCTCAAATAAAAACAGAAAATGTTAGAAAAATTCAATTGACTAGGTAGCACCTGTAGAGATAGAAAGAGAGTTTGCATTTCAGTAATGATGGAACATTTTTCCTTTTTCTCTTTCCACAAATGTTGGCTGTTTGAGAGTCATAGACTCATCGAGTGATACAGTTTGGAAACAGGCCCTTCGGCCCAACTTGCCCACACCGGCCAATATGTCCCAGCTACACTAGTCCTACCTGCCCACGTTTAGTCCATATCCCTCCAAACCTGTCCTATCCATGTACCTGTCCAACTATTTCTTAAATGTTGGGATAGTCCCTGCCTCAACTACCTCCTCTAGCAGCTTGTTCCATACACCCACCACCCGTTTTGTGAAAAAGTCACCCCTGATATGGAGTTTGCACGTTCCCCATGTGACTGCATGGGTTTTCTCTGGGTGCTCTGGTTTCCTCCCACATTCCAAAGACGTACAAGTTTGTAGGTTAATTGAATTCTGTAAAATTTCCTTAATGTGTAGGATAGAACTGGTGTAAGGGTGATCGTTAGTCGGCACGGAACCGGTGGGCCGAAGGGCCCGTTAGCACGTTGTACCTCTAAACTACACGAAGCTGAACTAAACCACTGATGGTTTGGTACAGCCCTCAGTTCTGACCTTTTCTCTGACTTCATCTGCTCCCAGCAGATAATCCCTAAATGTGTAGGAAGGAACTGTAGATGCTGGTTTTTCCTAATCAGATGTGCAGCACTTTGGTCGACGTGGGTTGTTTTTAAATGTGCTATACAAATAAAATTGACTTGACTTGACTTGACAAGACGCTGGGATAACTCAGTGGGACGGGCAGTATCTCTGGAGAGAAGGTATGCGTGAAGTTTCAAGTCGAGACCAGACTGTCAGGGGAGAGGGAGATAAATAGATAAGGAAACATCACCCATCCCTTCTCTCCAGAGATGCTGCCTGTTCCGCTGGGTTATTCCAGCATTTTGTGTCTATCTTTTAGATAATCCCTAAACCTATCTTTATTACCCCCCTTGACTGGCCAGCGTTTGCTTGATAACATTGCCGTGTTGTTACGTTGCTATTGATTCTCATTGGCGTCCTTTTTCAACAGGGACTGCTCTGTAGTGATTTGTGCAAATTTAGCATGGTGTATCAAATATTTTTTTCTCAATTACCTACCACATCCCGTCCCACAGGCACCAGACAGTGATGACAATATGCACTGCCACAGATCCAGGCAAGTCTCTGGAGATTGGCCCAGTCAGAAGGAACTGTGTGTATTCACTGACAAAATAACTTGTCAGTGTATAAACGACTAAAAGCAGTTTGGCAGGTTAGCTCAGTCATGTTGACAAAAGAGACCAAACTGAATAAACGTCACGTAAATATTCTCCTATTGGTACGTTTCTGGTTTCAAGAATGAATTTTCCAAACTGTCACCTAAGCTTTCCGATGAGACTGGCCTGTACATCCTGATTTATTAACGAGCTTGTCACCGGGTTATCAGGGTGGTATGCAGAGGCGTTTTTCCGCAGTTTGTGCCTGTTCTCTATCTTTGCAATTTATTGGGATCACTGAGCTCTTCGCTGCTTTAGCAGGAACGCCTTTGACCCAGAGTATTGCTGAATATTGCATCAGAATCTGGCTTCACTCGCAGACCAGATGGTTCCTCAGTGTGCGGAGGTGTTCTCTAATGCTGTTTGCACACAATCCACGGGATCCTTCACCTTCCAGGGTTCAATAATTACTCTCGCTCGCAGCAACCTGGGCTTCTGGGGCCGTTTCTGGATCCGCAAGAGAATGAGTCAGTATCTGCTTTTAAGGCTGAGCCAAATGCCACGATGTAGCTTGATGAGAATCTGCATGGGTTTGGTGGACAGTTGTTTTGATTTGAAATCACAAGTCGTGGTGAATCACACCGCCTTGCCTGGGATGGCAACTCAATGAGCGAGACGTGGACATTGCCTTCCTTTGTCACGTCAGACTGCCAACAGTCTCAGAAGCGAGCCTTGGGAGAGGCTAGGGCTCAGACACATCCTGTTCTGCCTCAAATGAAAATGATGGGCACATGGTTTGTTGAGCCTGCCTACACACATGCCAACTGGAGCATCAAAACCAGACACTTTATTGCCACTTCTCCTGCATCGGTAATATTTCCCAGGGAAAACGTACAAACTCCATACAGACAGCACCAGTAGAACCCGGGTCTCTGGCGCTGTGAGGCTTCAACTCTACCGCTGCACCACTGTACCGCCCCTATGAGAGGTAATACATTCAGCACGAAACCCAGTGCCAAAAAGGTGGAAAATCCCTCTTATGGCTCCCTTAAGATATCAGCAATCTTTACACTTGGATGGCCACATTTCTGTTGGATCCAGATTGGGACCAGGGACCCACAGTGAGTTTCTATCCCCTGGCCAAAGACTGGAAAGGCGCATATAGACGACCCACCCTCTGCTCCAGTTGGGACTGGGAATGGTCGTGCAACTAGTCGGGATACTGCCTGACAGAACCCAAGACACACGTTCAATTCCGACTTCTGATGCTGTCTGTGTGGAGTTTGCATGTTCTCTTCTAGATCACATGGGTTTCCTCGGGGTGCTTTGGTTTCCTCCGGCATCCCAAAGAAATGTGGGTTGCTAGTTGCACCTGGCTTATAGGTGAATGGTAGAATCTGGGGGAAGTTAATTGGAATATGGGGAGATTACATGGGAGTAGTGTAAATGGGAGTTAGATGGTAGCCCTGGCCTGAAGGCCCTGTGAAATTGACTTTATGGCCCCCCAGGGGTGTGAACAGAAAATGCAAGCATTCCAACACCACCCATTGTTTTCCACAAGCTGAGGAGGCTTTCGTAAAGTAAGAAAATAACTGCAGATGTTGGTATAAATCGAAGGTATTTATTTCACAAAATGCTGGAGTAACTCAGCAGGTCAGGCAGCATCTCAGGAGAGAAGGAATGGGTGACGCTTCGGGTCAAGACACTTCTTCAGTCTGAAGAAGGGTCTCGACCCGAAACGTCACCCATTCCTTCTCTCCTGAGATGCTGCCTGACCTGCTGAGTTACTCCAGCATTTTGTGGAAAAAAAAGGCTTTCTGTAAATGTGGTCTCCAGCAACTTCATCTCCTGGTCGCTGCTGCAGGTAGTCTAGGAGAGAAATCCCACAGATAATAAAATAAAATCGTGGTTTATCTTGTTGCTTTTCAGTTGTGGTTGTGAGGAAAAAGGCTATTGTTGCAATATGGTGGAGATGCAAGATCCTGTAATGATATCCCCAGATTCATGTACAATTGGTCACATTTATTCTATCTAACCTGGGTCTTCTGTACCACAGTTTTTACAGAGGTACAAATTCTGCCCAAGCCCCACCTTAGCTGGTCTCGTCATTTATCCAAGTCCTTGACAAATTGGAGGGGGAAATCAGTGCAGAGGCAAGCAGGGGCAAGACCATCCTCGCTGGGTTCCATGGGGGATGGTTGGGCGTTGTGTGTGGGTGATAGACCAGCAGTTAATGATGGTAGGATTAGGTTTAACACCCTGTCATTGTGGGGGAGGAGAGGCGGGTGAGTGTTGAAGGAGGAAATTAAGATTAGGGCCAGCCTTTTGAATGGTGAGATTATTGGAGCAGGGAGAGGGTGCAGAGGAGGGTCGGTCACGGGATGCTGCCTGAGGTGGAGCCTTTCACATATGAGGAGAGAATGGAAAAGCTAGGTTTGGTCCCCTTGGAGCGGAGGAACCTGAGAAGTGTATGTAATGGAAGTAATCAAAGTTAAGAGAGGCACATACAGGGTACACGGTAAGAAATGTTTACCCATGGTTGACGTTTCTAAGGCCAAAGTGCATAGGTTCAAGTGAGGAATGAGGGGTTTAGGGAGGATCTGAGGAAATGTTTTTCTTTAATCTGGAATGCACTGCCTGAAGGGTGATGGAGGTAGATACTCTCACAATGTTTAAGGAGCATTGGCCACTTATTTTGAGCCTGCAGGTGGATAAGAGACTGACTTGGCATAATGCTCAGCCTGTTCTGTTGTGCTGTTCAATGTTCTATGACTACGAAGAGTCAGAGATGAACCATGGAAAAGTGAGAGCACAGTGAAAACTAGCACCAAATGTGGTGACACTTTTGAGTTCTGTGAGGAGTAGGAAGCAGTTCGATGCAGCCATTAATGTCCTCGATAAAGAGGTGAGGGAGAGCCCTGAAACAACCGTACCCCACAAAGAGACAGGCGTAGCGTGGGTCCAGTGACTCCCTCTCAGATGCAGCTTTGATTCGGAGAAAGTGAGTGGAGTGAAAGAAGTTGTTTTTCACTTCAGGAAAGAGTTCAGCCAGGCAGGCAAAGGTGGTGGTGGGGGAGAGAGACTGGCTGAGCCTTTGTTCCAGGAATAAGGGAAGGAAGGGCCCCTTCACACAGCCTGGATCAGGGGTGGGGAAGGGTTATCACCATGAACCAGGCTCTGATTGTGTGAGCATGCGTGTGCATGTTCACTGATGCTTTTGTGGGAAGGTTAGACTTATCAGAGTAAGCCCGACAGTGATTGATAGCGAGGTCGATGACCTTTCATTCACTGTTCCCTACCGCTGTTGTGATGAATGCCCATTGACCGGAATTATTGACTCTGTTCCTCCTCCTCAGAAGCTGCCTGACAGCTGAGTCTTTCCAGTACTTTCTGTTTTATTCCCTATTTGTGGGCTCTGCGCCGTGTTGGTTTTGTGTGATGGGGAGGCTGGCTTTGCTCTCCATTGAGCCAAGTAGATCCAGGGAAGATATTCACAATTAGGAAGGATGTACGTAAGGAGGGAAGTAGTCTTGTCACTTGAAGGCAAACCTGTGAGCGGAGAATGTAGTTTTGAGAGAACTGATTTAAAGAGACAAGGAAGGAGGAAGTGGAGGGGCGCAGCGGTAGAGCGAATGTAGCGCCGGAGACCCGTGTTCGATCCCGACTATGGGTGCTTTCTGTAAGGAGTTTGTACGTTCTCCCCTTGAACGTACGTGGGTTTTCTCCGGATCTTCGGTTTCCTCCCACACTCCAAAGACATACAGGTATGTAGGTTAATTGGCTTGGTAAATGTAAAAATTGTCCCTCGTGTGTGTGGGATAGTGTTAATATGCGGGGATCGCTGGTCGGCACGAACCCGGTGGGCCAAAGGGCCTGTTTCCAAGCTGTATCTCTAAACTAAAGAGCACAAGGCACGAGAGTTTTCCACTTGGTTGGTTGAGAGTCCGAGCCAGACTTTCTGCTCACACGTAAAAATTCCAGGCAGCGTAGACCAGATGGTCCGGTGAGCCAGCCCAACTCTGACGATGCCTGGAGCACCGTGGCTAGACACTTCCTGCCTCCCCCATCAGCCGCATAACCTCGTGGGACACACAAAATAAAGCACAACCTCAAGCAGAAACAAAACCTGAGGAGTTCTGCTGCGACATGCTTGGGGTTTTGAGTCCCAGTCTCACAGATTCTCAGCACCGGCACGGTGGCAGGAGGTGAGACCCTGTGACAGGGGTCTGACTGACTTCAGGCCGAGGTCCAGACACAGGGTTCTCCTGCCTCGATAGGCCGCACATCTGGAGAGGTACCTCTTCCCTGACCTTTGGCCCGGCTGTTCTCAGCGATCCTTTGTAACCCCGTGATCTCCTGGCCGTCAGTCCGTCGCTGAGATCGTGAACAATGCCTCAGGGGAGTGATATAAATACAAAGGCAGCTCTTGCCTGTTTACCCAGGCTGGCCTGGTTGCAGTTCAGGAGAGACCTTCGTGTTTATCTTTATAACATACAATCAGAGCCATTCAGAATTTTCCTGCTGCATCAAAAGCACGGAGTTCACTTTTTAGTGGGCTGCAGTTTTTCAATGCATCTCCTTCTACGTACTCTTCATTCATATCTACAGTTTTCCTTTTGAAACACTGCTTTCCTTCATTTGTACAAAACTTGCTCTGTTCTTATAACAACATAAGTTATTAGTGGCAACAGGCTTTAACAGACTGGTGCAGCCTTTTATCTATTACTAGACCAAGTCGACCCGTTGGGCCCAAACCTCTCCTGCATTGGTGCAGCACCCTCTCCTCCCCCCCCCTCCCCCAACCCTCCCCCTCCCCCTCCCCCAACCCTCCCCCCTAGATTATTTGCACCTCCATGGTCACGGCAAACTTTCAGCATGTCTCACCTGCCCCAGGTGAGTCTTATCGTTTGAGTTTAGTTTAGAGTTACAGCGTGGAAAGAGGCCCTTAGGCCGACCGAGTTCGACAGAGCCAATTGGTACCGAACGTACAAATCCGTATGTCTTTGTGGTGTGCAGTGTTGCAGTTCTAATTGTTTAGGTACCGGATCTGTCACTGGTACCGGAGCGTCCGCTGTTAAATTCCCCGCTGTTTACTCTGGCTTTTTTTTACATAGGTGCCAGAGTGGCGCTCCAGTGAGCACCGGCACCACTCCAGCCCTGGTAGTGTAGGAGGAAACCGGAGCATCCAGAGAAAACCAACTTGGTCACAGAGAGAATGTACATACTCTGTACAAACAGCACTGATAGTCAGGATTGTACCCGGGTCTCTGGTGCTATAAGGCAGCAACTCTACCGCTGCGCCCATTGATTGAATCAAACGACAGAAGTTGATTTCATTTCCAGACTTGGAAAACCAGGCAGTGGCAAACATGGTAAATGCAGACAGAGCTCTGCTGGGTGGGACTTACTTGATCACAATCTTCCACAGTTCATCGTGGCAAGTGCCCATGAGCTGGGCAGGCGCACAAATTTCAGAATATTTTGAATTGTAACTTGAAACTAACTGGGACATGCCTGTGACCCGAGAATTGCAAGCTGCATCTTGTGCTCATTGTAATGAATACTCCTGTGTTTCACCATGTTGACTGGAACCAATATTTCACACTGAGCAGCATGAAAAGAGAGAGCCGTAGTGACATAATCGTAGAATCAGGAACTTCAACCCGCAGAGTCCACACTGATCACCAACCACCCATTTATACTAAACCTACATTAAACCCATTTTTTAAATTCCCCTTCACATTTGTGTTAACCCTCTGCTAAATTCTACCTCCATCTATGCATTAAGAGAATATTTCACTTGTGGAAGGATGCTTTGAGGATTGCCTTGAAAGGCTCTTTCTTAGAAAGCTCAGAGAGTTTATTTCAAGTTGCCTGGTTTCCAGCATGGGTCTGGTGTGGCTCATCCAGCCAAACAGATTGATGGTGATCAGAGCTTTGATGTTGGGGGATGTTGGCCTGGGAGAAGATGCTGACACTGGTGCTCCAATACTGCCAACGGCTCTGGAGGGCGGTACTGTTGTCCAGCAGACATTAAGCTTGGGGATGGCTTCATGGTCCTCCATCATTCTCTCACATTTGGCCATGGACTGTGCTGGCAGAGCGAAGGCTGTGATGGACTTCATCATCAACGTAACTTTCTCTGAGATGGGGCTTGCACATGTGACAAGTGAATCATTTTATTGTGACCATTGATTGTCGAGGACTGGTGTTCTTCATGAGCAGTAGGCCAATGAAGGACCTTTGTGGTAATATATTGGAGTCCTATAACATGGAAACAGACCCTGTGGCCTAACCTTTCCATACTGACCAAGGTACTCCATCTACACTAGTCCTGCCTGCCCTCATTTGGCCTAGGTCCCTCTAATCCCACTAATTGGTGAGGATCGCAAATCACGCAGCAGATGAAAGAATGTGGTCATTTTTTGGGGATGTCTAAACGTGTTGAGTATGGTCTATCATCCATCTCAATTGATGTAGTCTAAGGTTATTGTGGGGTCAAGGAAGGCTAGGTGCAATGGTTGGTGTTGTTCTCTTGGATTTATCACATGGTGAAGAGCACCACTGTGCCTCTTACGGCAAATCTTCAGCCATTGGGGGGGTAGCAGTTGAGTATTCTTACGGTGCCTTTCCCTGCAGAAGACAGCAAGGTTCCCATCTATAATTATCACAGCTGGGCATTTCACGTGGTGATATGGCATTTCTAGGATCCCCTGTTAAGCTCTTCCCAAAGGGAGAGATGAGGCAATATATTTGGCCAGAAGAACGTAAAGCTGTAGTATTTCAGTAAGGATTTTATCTGTTCCCGAGGCCTTGCTGTTGCTCACTTAGTGGATGGCCTTTTCAATTTCTTGCCTGGCAGGGATAGGTTGTAGTTTAGTTCAGTTTAGATTAGCAATAAAGCGCGGAAACAGCCCCTTTAGCCCACCAAGTCCGCACTGACTAACGATCCCTGTACACTAATACTATCCTATACACACTAGAGAGAATTTACAATTATACCATGCCAGTTAGCCTACAAACCTGTAAGTCTTTGGAGTGTGGGAGGAAACCAGAGATCCCGGAAAAAACAGATGATCGTTGGTCAGCATAGATTCGTTGGGCTGAAGGGCCTGATTCCACACCATATCTCTGAACCAAACAAAAACTGAACAAAACTATCTCGCATGAGCTTCATGCAGTCAAAGGGAGAATGGACAAACTCTGTGCAGTACAGCACCCGTAGTCAGGGTCGAACCCGGGTGTCTGGTGCTGTAAGGTAGCAACTCTACTGCTATGCCACTCTGCCGCCCATTGTAGAGGTCATCGTACTCACATGAACACAAAGAACTGGGTTTCCAAGATAAAAACTTCTGAAAAATATATACAAATCCTTAGTTTATAAAGGGCATGATGGGGAGCACCCTATATTTAATGGGACACAATATTGTACGTGTTGGTTCAATGCGTGTGAGAAAACTGTGCTCCAATTGACACAAAGGGGCAGAGTCGAGGATGGCCTGCAGAACTCTTGGAGAATGTTAGCGTTGTGAAATCCAGAACGGAAGTGCTTGACGATGCTTCGTGGCAAGAATCATCAGAATGAACCAAGTGACCTCCCTCATTCCAGTTTTCTCCCAATCGGTTCAGACTGCTGACTGAGCAAAAAACGAAGTGAACAATTCCTGCCCATAATTCATTTTGGCCAGTGTTTCTTTTCCTGTGGAATTTGCAACCAAGAAACCAGTCTTGCTGAGGCTGAACTCTTCTGTTCTTTTGGGATATTTCAAGTGTTACTGCACAGATTTATTTTCTATCTTAACCAAAAACACATGCTCCAGTCCACAACAGAACAGTTATGCCACGATGCAGTCTCTTCCCCGCTGACGCTTCTCTGTGGCAAGATGCCACATCACTCCATTATGAAGCCTGCTGCTCGCCATAGACCTGAGCTCAGAGTGCTGAAAGACCCTCTCCATTGGCCACACTCAACGTGGCACAGTGGCACAGCGGTAGAGCTGCTGCCTGACAGTGCCAAAGACCAGGGTTCGATCCTGACTACGGGTACTGTCTATACGGACTTTGCACGTTCTCCCTTATGACCACATAGGTTTTCTCCAGTTGCTCCGGTTTCCTCCCACATTCTAAAGACGCGCAGGTTTGGAGGTTAACTGGCTTTTGCAAAATTGCCTCTAGTGTGTAGGATGTGAAACAGGGATAACATAGAACTAGTGTTGGGGTGATCGTTGGTTAGTGTCGACTCGGTGGGTCAAAGGTCCTGTTTCCACACTCTGTCTCTCAACTAAACTCGCATGAGATTTAGACACTAGGGTTTAGGTTCAGCAGAGGGGTAATCAATCATGGACAGCATTACAAAACTGATGAAGGGAGGTTAGCAGCCAGCTTTACACTTCTCCTGTCTTTCCCTGTATTCCCTTACTCCCCCCTCCCCTCCCCTTCCTATCCCACAGTAAAAGCGATGACAATAAATCCAAACAATAAATAATTCTGATCCACGAGAACTTTTAAGGATGTGAACTGTGCTGTGCAAATCTCTTTCAAAGATACAAGGCCATTACTTCACACTTTGCATGACATTAACTACCTTAACCTAACATGATCCAAGGGAAACTCACAGGCGAGGGAGTTTTGTGCTGGTTTAATAGCACATTTGCCTGTACTCTCCACTCAGACTAATGGAGAATAAAGTTAGTTGAATGAAACTGTCATGGGCCAGGTGCTGTGGTTTCCTGTCCAGTGAACAGAGAGTTAGGTTGAACCCTCCCCTTAAAAGTGTGAAACCTCCCGTTGGACCTGATTTTTTAAAAAATATATAAAAAAATACTTTATTCAAGTAATAAATATTTACAAAACATCTTCATTTCAAAACCCCATCTGACATTTCCGGAGGTTACACATTCAATGCAGATATTCATTTCCAAATTTACACAGAATCCTTTATTTGGAGGGGCGTCTCTCTCCACCACACCCTGCCCCCCCCCATGTCCAGCAGCGGAAGGACCCTAGACTGTGGTCCTCCCCCACAGGGCCTTGGCGTTGGCTGCACCAAGCTTCAGTGCGTCCCTCAGCACGTACTCCTGCAGTCTGCAGCGGGCCAGTCGGCAACATTCCCCGACGGACAGCTGGCTCCGCTGGGAGGTCAACAAAGCTCGGGCAGACCAACGAGCGTCTTTCACCGAGTTGATGACCTTCCAGCAGCACTGGACCTGATGGCACATAAGCACAGAGGTCTCGCTGTCACCCAGCACACAAGATGACATTAACAAAAAGAGCATGGAACATCTCTCCTGGTGACTCCTTTGCACTTGGGTGGGAAGATCTCTGTACGGGGCAGATTGCTATTTTGTTCCACACTTGGTTTGAAATTCTCTTACTCCTTTTCTTGAATATTATAAGTGCCATTTGTTAAATCTGTGTTTATGTGTGACCTCCTCAAATGGTTGAAATCCATGAACCCTGCAGGGAGGAGGATTTAATTGGGCGACCGGTAGAGCTGCTGCCTCACCTGGGTTAGATCCTGACACACTCTCGCTCTCACTAACACCTCGCATTGTCCAAGGGATTGATTTTCATTCTGGATATCCAGGGTTTTGCAGGAAGGTGGGTCTCTGAAGAATCGAACAGGCCAGTGAAAGGGATGGGTGAAATAGTGTCCATGCCCTTTGTAAGTCCATGCCAGCCTCTGGGACCAGGCAGCATGTATCAGGGTAGGCAGCCATCATATCAGTGCGGGAATGTGGAGGAAGGAACTGCAGATGCTGGTTTAAAAACTGAAGATAGACACAAAAAGCAGGAGTAACACTGCGGGTCAGACAGCATCTCTGGAGAAAAGGAATGGGTGACGGTGTGGGTTGAAACCCTTCTTCCAGGGAGATAACTACACGAGAGAAAGTTTAACTGGTAGGGTTCCATGAAGAGGGACACAAAAAGCTGGAGTAACTCAGCGGGACAGGCAGCATCTCTGGAGAGAAGGAATGGGTGACATTTCAGGTCAAGACACTTCTTCAGACTAGTTAAGGGAAATGAGAGATATAGACGATGCTGTAGAAAGATAAAGAACAATGAATGAAAGATAGGCAAAAAAAGTAACGATGATAAAGGAAACGGGCCTTTGTAAGCTGTTTGTTGGGTGAAAACGAGAAGCTGGTGTGACTTGGGAGCGGTAGAGAGAGAGGGAATGCCAGGGATACTTGAAGTTCGAGAAATCAATATTCACACCACTGGACTGTAAACTGAGGAATAGGAAGAGGGCCATAGAAACATAACCAGTTTTAATGTATTCACTTTTCAGGGCCAGGGTGTCACTGGGAAGGACAACATTTATTGCCTCTTCCTTATTGCATTGGGAAGGTGGTGATAGTGACATTAGGCCATTTCAGAGAGCATTCAAAGGGAGCGGCTGGAGTCAAATAAAGGCCCAGACTCTTAAGGACAGCAGATTTCCTCCCCTCGAGGACATTAGTGAACTAAACAAGATATTATGACATATTTCGTTTGGGCAGCTTACAACCCAATGGTATGAATATTGATTTCTCTAACTTTAAGTAACCCTTGCATCCCCTCTTGCTCTGTTCCTCCCCTGCCCTAGTCATCGTATTAGTTTCACTGTCATCCTGCTGAATTTCACTGTTTGTATCATTTGGTATCACCTTCTCCACAGCCAACAATGGACCATTGATCATCATTGCTGGCTTTGATTTGTCCTTTTGCACATCTTTCATTAATTTGTTCTAAGATAGACACAAGATGCTGGAGTAACTCAGCAGGCCAGGCAGCATCTCTGGAGAGAAGGAATGGGTGACGTTTCGGGTCGAGACCCTCCTTTCGGCTGAGTTACTCCATCATTTTGTGTCTATCTTTGGTTTAAACCAGCATCTGCAGTTCTTTCCTCCACATTAATTTGTTCTATGTACCTTTTCATATATCTTGGAAAGGGTTTCCCTTTCCCCTGACTCGGTCTGAAGATTGGTCTCGACCTAAAAACATTACCTATTTCTTTTCTCCAGTGATGCTGCCTGACCTGCTGAGTTACTCCAGCTTTTTGTGTCTATCTAAGATATTATGATACCGTCATCATTACTGGATTGTTGGTCCAAGGCTTTGGATTACTAGTTAGATAACTAATGTCCTGCCATTGTACCAAGTGGCTTGTTTCTGATCCGTACAGGGCAATCTGAGCGGATCATTATTGCCTGTGCTTTCTTCTGTTCTAACGTTCTGAATGTTAAATCTTCAAGTTGATCATGTCTGTTGTCCACACTGTGCAGACTTTAGTTTAGTTTAGTTTAAACACTAGTCAAGTCAAGTCAAGTCAATTTTATTTGTATAGCACATTTAAAAACAACCCACGTTGACCAAAGTGCTGTACATCAGTTCAGGTACTAAGAAATGAACATACAATGGCACACAAACATAACAGCACATACATAAACAATTCACAGCGCCACCTCTGAGGGCCTCAAACGCTAGGGAGTAGAAATAGGTTTTGAGCCTGGACATAAAGGAGTCGATGGAGGGGGCAGTTCTGATGGGGAGAGGGATGCTGTTCCACAGTCTAGGAGCTGCAACCGCAAAAGCGCGGTCACCCCTGAGCTTAAGCCTCGACCGCGGGATAGTCAGTAGCCCCAAGTCGGCCGACCTGAGGGACCTGGAGATGGGTTAGAAGATTTTTGATATGGGGGGGGAGGGGGGGGGGGGCAAGCCCGTTTAGGGCTTTGTATGTGAATAGGAGGATCTTGAAGTTGATTCTGTACCGTACAGGGAGCCAGTGGAGAGAGGCTAGAATCGGGGTGATGTGGTCCCTTTTACGGGTACCCGTCAGGAGTCTCGCTGCGGCGTTTTGGACCAATTGCAGGCGGGACAGGGATGATTGGCTGATCCCAGTGTATAGGGAGTTGCAGTAGGCTAGGCGGGAGGAAATGAATGCGTGGATAATTTTTTCAATGGCGTCAAATTGGAGGAATGGTTTGAGTTTAGCTATGGTACGAAGCTGGCTTTTACCACAGCTTTGATTTGCTTGTCAAACAGTAGTATACGGGGATTGACTGACCAGCGATCCCTGTATACCAGTGATTATCCTACAAACTAGGGACAATTTGTCATTTATACCAAGCCAATTAACCTATTTATTTGGAGTGTGGGAGGAAACCAGAGCACCCGGGGAAAACCCATGCAGGTCACGGAGAGAATGTACAAACACCATACAGAGAGCACCTGTAGTCAGGATTGAACCCGGGTCCCTGGCGCTGTAAGGCAGCAACTCTACCGTTGCATCTCCATGCCGCTCATCTGTGTCTGTCTGACTTGTCTGTCTTTGTCTCCTTGTCCTGAGCAGGTGTTTCACTTCAACAGCATCTACGCCAAGAAGAACTGGGTGCAGGCACACATGTTCTGCCACGAGCAAGGCGCACACTTGCTCAGCATCGGCAGCTTTGAAGAGGAGAAGTTTGCTGAAAAACTGGTCCATGATATATTTGGGTGAGTCAGACTGAAGAATTACTTTTATGTGGTGGGGAACGGGTCACTTTGGAGCACACAAGTTCCTTTTCCTTCAGGAATTTGTTTTATTAAAACTCTTTTTCTAGAGGTGAGACCATGCCCTGAGAAATCATGGACATAAGATTTGGAGAAACAAAGAACGGCAGATGCTGGTTTATACCGAAGGTGGTGGAGTAACTCAGCAGGTCAGGGAGCATCTCTGAAGAAAAAGGATGGGTGACGATTTGGTCCAAGGAGTCACCCATCCTTTATCTCCAGAGATGCTGACTGACCTGCTGAGTTACTCCAGCAATTGTGTCTATCTTTGACATAACATTTGCATTCGATCCATAGTTTCCACACTGCTAGCAGGCCAATCTCACAGGGCATTCCACACAACGTATTGCCAGAAGGGTTTGGTGATTTCCAATGGTCCTAAAGGCACTTTAGGAAATACTCATATTGGTGAGTCTGAAGAAGAGTCTCGACCTGAAACGTCACCATTCCTTCTATCCAGAGATGCTGCCTGTCCCGCTGAGTTACTCCAGCATTTTGTGCCTATCTCACATTGGCGAGACTGCTTTTGGAATATTCTGTTCGGTTTTGGTCACCCTGCTCTAGAAAGGATGTTATTAAGCTGGAATGAGTGCAGTGACCCCCAATGACCCAAATCTGAAACCATATCTAACCTGTTTGCAATCTGACCTGCACAATTGTTGTCTGAATTGTTGTACAATCAGCACAACCCCTATCCGACCCTAGACTTTCCTCACCCTGCCTGACTCCCTCAATCCATAAATGCAACCCTACCATCCTCCCATGTAGGAAAGAACTGCAGATGCTGGTTTAAATCAAAGGTAGACACAAAATGCTGGAGTAATTCAGCGGGACAGCCAGCATCTCTGGAGAGAAGGAATGGGTGACGTTTCGGGTCGGGACCCTTCTTCAGACTGATGTCAGGGGAGTGGGTGGGACAGAGATAGAATGTAGTCGGAGACCGAAAGACTGGTGGGAGAACTGGGAAGGGGGAGGGGATGGAGAGAGAGGGAAAGCAAGGGCTACGTGAAGTTAGAGAAATCAATATTCATACCGCTGGGGTGTAAGCTACCTAAGCAAAATATGAGGCGCTGTTCCTCCAATTTGCGCTAGGCCGCACTCTGACAATGGAGGACAGAAAGGTCAGATTGGGGATGGGAGGTGGAGTTAAAGTGCTAGGCAACCGGGAGATTAGCTAGGTTAAGGCGGACTGAGCGGAGGTGTTCAGCGAAACGACCGCCGAGCCTGCGCTTGGTCTCGCCGATGTACAGAAGTTGACACCTGGAACAGCGGATACAGTGGATGACGTTGGAGGAGGTCCAAGCGAACCTTTGCCTCACCTGAAAACACTGCCAGGGTCCTTGGGTGGAGTCGAGGGGGGAGGTAAAGGGACAGGTGTACTGAACACAGTCAGTATATTGGGAAGAGTAATTTTTGGAAATCTTTCATGTCTCATACATAAGTAATTCAGGTCAAAGACAGCAACTTTAGTCAGTTTCCACCAGACACCTTTTGAAGAAAAATATATATTTCCTCAGCACCTTTCATTGCTTCTGACAATTTAGGAGAAAATTCTGTTGTAAGTAAAGTTTCTCCTTAGCAGATTTACACAAAGCCAACTCCCACACACAGCAGGGGACTGAAACAGGAGTAACTCAGAGGGACAGACAGCACCTCTGGTGAAATGGAATAGGTGATGTTTTGGGTCGAGACCCTTCCTCATTGTGTTAGGCATTGTAGAGTTGATGGAAGTTCTAGGCAACACTAATAGTGAATGTTAAGGGTGCAGAATTGGAGGTTAGATCCATCACACTGTGTTCCTGCTTCCCAGGGAATCAGAGGATCACGAGTACCATTGGTTCTGGCTTGGGCTGAATAGACGCAACCCAGGGACAGACCGGAGCTGGACATGGAGTGACGGAACAGGAGTGAGTATCTGAACAAGTTCACCTGGAATTAACAGAAGTTTGTACACTAGGCCATGGAACAGGCTAACTTATTGCCCTTTACCAGAGCATTAGACATGCTTAAATGGCGACACTTTAGCCATTTGCCAGACAGCATTTTCCCATATTCCACGTTCTGGTCTCCCAGCTTGTTCCAAGTTAAACTTCCCATGTGCCTTGCACAGTAGCTGACACCTACACAGAAGGAATAATCTAGTGTGTGAGGGGGAGCTGACAATGATAAGAGTGATCCAGTCAACAATGAACTGAATGCTTAGCTTGTGAAGATTAATTCTTGACATTGCGGCACGGTGGCGCAGCGGTAGAGTTGCTGCCTTACAGCGAATGCAGCGCCGGAGACTCAGGTTCGATCCTGACTGCGGGCGCCATCTGTACGGAGTTTTACGTTCTCCCCGTGACCTGCGAGGGTTTTCTCCGAGATCTTCGGTTTCCTCCCACACTCCAAAGACGTACAGGTATGTAGGTTAATTGGCTGGGCAAAATGTAAAAAATTGTCCCTAGTATGTGTAGGATAGTGTTGATGTGCGGGGATCACTGGGCGGCGTGGACCCGGTGGGCCGAAGGGCCTGTTTCCGCGCTGTATCTCCAAATCTAAAAAAATCTAAATAATGAAAATGTGTATCTGGTACACGAGTTCCTCCTGTTATCACCTCTGGGTTTCCCCTACTCCCTCTGCTTCTACAATGTTCTCAGCAGTTTATCTCCAAGCTCTGTAGTTACCCCCTTTAAAATGACTCTGAACAAAATGATCTAACACTTACAATAGACAATAGACAATAGGTGCAGGAGTAGGCCATTCAGCCCTTCGAGCCAGCACCGCCATTCAATGCGATCATAGCTGATCACTCTCAATCAGTACCCCGTTCCTGCCTTCTCCCCATACCCCCTCA
Organism: Rhinoraja longicauda; assembly: GCF_053455715.1. Taxonomy (NCBI): domain Eukaryota; kingdom Metazoa; phylum Chordata; class Chondrichthyes; order Rajiformes; family Arhynchobatidae; genus Rhinoraja; species Rhinoraja longicauda. Next base: position 11,313,831 of record NC_135981.1, read on the forward strand.
CTCCGCTATCCTTGAGAGCTCTATCCAGCTCTCTCTTGAAAGCATCCAACGAACTGGCCTCCACTGCCTTCTGAGGCAGAGAATTCCACACCTTCACCACTCTCTGACTGAAAAAGTTCTTCCTCATCTCCGTTCTAAATGGCCTACCCCTTATTCTTAAACTGTGGCCCCTTGTTCTGGACTCCCCCAACATTGGGAACATGTTTCCTGCCTCTAATGTGTCCAATCCCCTAATTATCTTATATGTTTCAATAAGATCCCCCCTCATCCTTCTAAATTCCAGTGTATACAAGCCTAATTGCTCCAGCCTTTCAACATACGACAGTCCCGCCATTCCGGGAATCAACCTAGTGAACCTACGCTGCACGCCCTCAATAGCAAGAATATCCTTCCTCAAATTTGGAGACCAAAACTGCACACAGTACTCCAGGTGCGGTCTCACCAGGGCCCGGTACAACTGTAGAAGGACCTCTTTGCTCCTATACTCAACTCCTCTTGTTACGAAGGCCAACATTCCATTGGCTTTCTTCACTGCCTGCTGTACTTGCATGCTTCCTTTCAGTGACTGATGCACTAAGACACCCAGATCTCGTTGAACATCCCCTCTTCCTAACTTGACACCATTCAGATAATAATCTGCCTTTCTATTCTTATTTCCAAAGTGAATAACCTCACACTTATCTACATTAAACTGCATCTGCCATGTATCCGCCACTCACACAACCTGTCCAAGTCACCCTGCAGCCTTATTGCATCTTCCTCACAATTCACACTACCCCCCCAGCTTAGTATCATCTGCAAATTTGCTAATGGTACTTTTAATCCCTTCATCTAAGTCATTAATGTATATCGTAAATAGCTGGGGTCCCAGCACTGAACCTTGCGGTACCCCACTGGTCACTGCCTGCCATTCCGAAAGGGACCCATTTATCCCCACTCTTTGCTTTCTGTCTGTCAACCAATTTTCTATCCATGTCAGTACCCTACCCCCAATACCATGTGCTCTAATTTTGCCCACTAATCCCCTATGTGGGACCTTGTCGAAGGCTTTCTGAAAGTCGAGGTACACCACATCCACTGACTCTCCCCTGTCAATTTTCCTAGTCACATCCTCAAAAAATTCCAGTAGATTTGTCAAGCATGATTTCCCCTTCGTAAATCCATGCTGACTCGGAATGATCCTGTTACTGCTATCCAAATGCTCAGCAATTTCGTCTTTTATAATTGACTCCAGCATCTTCCCAACCACTGATGTCAGACTAACTGGTCTATAATTACCCGTTTTCTCTCTCCCTCCTTTCTTAAAAAGTGGGATAACATTTGCTATCCTCCAATCCACAGGAACTGATCCTGAATCTATAGAACATTGAAAAATGATCTCCAATGCTTCCACTATTTCTAGAGCCACCTCCTTAAGTACCCTGGGATGCAGACCATCAGGCCCTGGGGATTTATCAGCCTTCAGTCCCATCAGTCTACCCAAAACCATTTCCTGCCTAATGTGGATTTCCTTCAGTTCCTCCATCACCCTAGGTTCTCCGGCCCCTAGAACATTTGGGAGATTGTGTGTATCCTCCTCAGTAAACACAGATCCAAAGTAACGGTTTAACTCGTCTGCCATTTCTTTGTTCCCCATAATAAATTCCCCTGCTTCTGTCTTCAAGGGACCCACATTTGCCTTGACTATTTTTTTCCTCTTCACGTACCTAAAAAAACTTTTGCTATCCTCCTTTATATTATTGGCTAGTTTACCCTCGTACCTCATCTTTTCTCCCCGTATTGCCTTTTTAGTTAACTTTTGTTGCTCTTTAAAAGAGTCCCAATCCTCTGTCTTCCCACTCTTCTTTGCTATGTTATACTTCCTCTCCTTAATTTTTATGCTGTCCTTGACTTCCCTCGTCAGCCACAGGTGTCTCTAACTCCCCTTAGAGTCTTTCCGCCTCTTTGGGATAAATTGATCCTGCAACCTCTGCATTATTCCCAGGAATACTTGCCATTGCTGTTCTACCGTCTTCCCTGCTAGGGCCTCCTTCCAGTCAATTTTGGCCAGCTCCTGCCTCATGCCTCTGTAATCCCCTTTGCTATACTGTAATACCGACACTTCCGATTTTCTCTTCTGCCTTTCCATTTGCAGAGTAAAACTTATCATGTTGTGATCACTGCCTCCTAATGGCTCTTTTACCTCTAGTCCCCTTATCAGATCAGGATCATTACACAACACTAAATCCAGAATTGCCTTCTCCCTGGTAGGCTCCAGTACAAGCTGTTCTAAGAATCCATCTCGAAGGCACTCTACAAACTCTCTTTCCTGGGGTCCATTTCCAACCTGATTTTCCCAGTCTACCTGCATGTTGAAATCTCCCATAACCACCGTAGCATTACATTTGTGACACGCCAATTTTATCTCCCGATTCAACTTGCACCCTATGTCGAGGCTACTGTTTGAGGGCCTATAGATAACTCCCATTAGGGTCTTTTTACCCTTACAATTCCTCATTTCTATCCATACTGATTCAACATCTCCTGATTCTATGTCACCCCTTGCAAGGGAATGAATATCATTCCTTACCAGCAGAGCAACCCCACCCCCTCTGCCCACCTGTCTGTCTTTTCTATACGTTGTGTACCCCTGAATATTCAGTTCCCAGCCCTGGTCCTCTTGTAGCCATGTCTCAGTGATCCCTACAACATCATACTTGCCCATGACTAACTGAGCCTCAAGCTCATCCACTTTATTTTTTATACTACGCGCATTTAAGTACAACACTTTAACTTCTGTATTTACCTCCCCTCTCACATCGGTCACAAATGGCCCTGCCCTTAATCTCTTTTCCCCTCTAGAACTTCTGTTCCCATTCTTCCGAGAGTCTTCTGCAATATCTCCTGTATTCCCTTTAACCTCATCTTCATATTCCCAATTTGTTAACCCCTCCCCCCCACTACTTAGTTTAAAGCCACAGGTGTCGCACTAGCAAACCTGCCTGCCAGAATGTTTGTCCCCCTGCTGTTAAGATGTAACCCGTCCCTTTTGTACAAATCACCCCTAGCCCAGAAGAGATCCCAGTGGTCCAGAAATCTAAATCCCTGCTCTCTGCACCAGCCCCTCAGCCATAAATTCATACCCTCTATCTCTCTGTTCCTGGCCTCACCAGCACGAGGTACCGGTAGCAGTCCAGAGATAACCACCTTCGACGTCCTACTTCTCAGTCTTTTTCCTAACTCTCTAAACTCCCGCTGTAGCACCTCCTTCCTCTTCCGCCCGATGTCATTCGTGCCCACGTGCACAACGACTTCAGGTTGATCGCCTTCCCTCACTAGGATTTTCTGAAGCCGGTCCGTGATGTGCTGAACCCTGGCACCAGGGAGGCAACAGACCATCCTCAAGTCCCTCCTGCTGCCACAGAATCTTCTGTCCGTTCCTTGGACGATGGAGTCACCCACCACTACGGCTCTTCCTGACTTCGGTCTCCCCTGTCGAGTATCCTTGCCAACAGGTCCGCCACTCGGACTGGAAACGTCTTCTGCCCCGACAGTTCCCAAGAAGGTATACCTATTTGCAATAGGCACAGCCACTGGGGTCTCCTGTAGTCCACGTCCACTCCCCCCTGAAACAGTCTCCCACCTTCGCTCGACCTGGACCCTTGGCGTGACAGCCTCACAATAGGTCCTGTCGAGGAAACTCTCGCATTCCCGGATGGCCCTGAGGTCATCCAACTGCCTCTCCAACTCCACCACACGTCCATTCAGGAGCTGCACCTGGACACAGTTCTTGCAGGTGTAGCTCCCAGAAGCTCCAGCGACGTCCCTGTCTTCCCACATCCTGCAGGAAACACACTGCACCAACTTTTCCGCCATTACCTTGTGTCTAGAAACAGTTCAGGCTTAAAACAATTGTAACCTCAGCCTCCTCGCCGAAGACTCGCACTTCCCCCACAGGGCACTTCCCCCACAGGGCACTTCCCCCACAGGGCACTTCCCCCACAGGGCACTTCCTCCACAGGGCACTTCCCCCACAGGGCACTTCCCCCTCAGGGCACTTCCCCCTCAGGGCACTTCCCCCTCAGGGCACTTCCCCCTCAGGGCACTTCCCCCTCAGGGCACTTCCCCCTCAGGGCACTTCCCCCTCAGGGCACTTCCCCCTCAGGGCACTTCCCTCACAGGGCACTTCCCTCACAGGGCACTTCCCTCTCAGGGCACTTCCCTCTCAGGGCACTTCCCTCTCAGGGCACTTCCCTCTCAGGGCACTTCCCTCTCAGGGCACTTCCCTCTCAGGGCACTTCCCTCTCAGGGCACTTCCCTCTCAGGGCACTTCCCTCTCAGGGCACTTCCCTCACTGGGCTGCACCCTTTTGCAAGTCTTGCTTATATCACCAATTTAAATTGCCTGATTGTCCAATTTACCAGACTTTTCACTTAAATGATCAACCAATCCACGTATTCTCTTCTGACTGACTTATTACACTGTAATTCCCACTCACTTACAGCCAATGGTGGTCCTCTCTCCAACTTCCCGACCTTTACAGACTGATTAACAGTGCCCTATTGGCGCTCTTTTTAAACTGCCGTTTCTACCACTATTAACAGGTACTTACTTTCAGCCAATGGTCGTCCTCTCTCCAACTTCCCGACCTTTACAGACTGCAAGTCTTACCTTTAGACTTTAGAGATACAGCACAGAAACAGGCTCTTCGGCCCACCGAGTCCACGTCGGCCAGTAATTACCCCATAAACTAGCACTATCATACACACAAGAGGCAATTTACAATTTTACTGAAGCCGATTAACCTACAAACCTGTACGTCTTTGGTGTCGGAGCAAACTGGATCACCCCGAGAAAACGCATGCGGTCACAGGGAGAACGTACAAACTCCGTCCAGACAGCACCCGTAGTCAGGATCCAACCCGGGTCACTGGAGCTGCACCACAGTGCTGCCAGTACTGCAGATATGCAGATATATAACATATAACATATAACATATAACAACTACAGCATGGAAACAGGCCTGTCCGGCCCTACCAGTCCACGCCGACCATTCTCCCTGACCTAGTCTCATCTACCTGCACTCAGACCATAACCCTCTAATCCCCTCCTATCCATATACCTATCCAATTTACTCTTAAATAATAAAATCGAGCCAGCCTCCACCACTTCCACCGGAAGCCCATTCCATACAGCCACCACCCTCTGAGTAAAGAAGTTCCCCCTCATGTTACCCCTAAACCTTTGTCCCTCAATTATATGCCCAACAATACCTGCTTGCATGGCTGTGAAACACCTTTGACAATGGTAAATGCAAGTTGTTGAGATGGCATCATTGTGGCCTATTCCTGGGTGGAGAGACTGGGGATGGGTGGGAAGTTCTACACGAGTAAGCCATTCAGCCCCTCAAGCCAGCCCCACCATTGAACATGATCATGGCTGATCTGCCCCAGAACTGTCTCCTCTCCTCTCCCAGTTCCCCACTGGTGGAAACATCTCGACATGCATCATGTCCGGATCCCTCAGGATCAGACGTCTTCAATAAGATCATCCCTCGTTCTTGGAAAAACTCTAGGGTGTACAGATCATTGGGCCAGCATGCCCTGAACCTCATTTTGTTTCTTGCGCAGTATTCCTATAACAACTTTGGGCGGGATTCCTACGATGATGACGATATTCGTCGCTGTGCGGTCACAGATATTGCCTCCTCGCTGTGGCGCGCCGTGCGCTGTGAGATCCAGCTGGACTGGATCTGCAAGATCCGCAAAGGTAGGTGGGCACAGGATGCTCTGACTGGTCAGTCTGAAGAAGGGTCTCGACCCGAAACGTCAAAAGCCATTCCTTCTCTCCTGAGATGCTGCCTGACCCGCTGAGTTATTCCAGCATTTTGTGTCGACCTTCGATTTGAACCAGCGACTGCAGTTATTTTCCTACACATCCAAAATCAGTATCCCGTTCCTGCTTTTTTCCCCATATCCCTTGTAGCAGCAGCAGCAGCATCAATCCAGTTCGCTAATTTAATTTCTCAGGCAACTTGTTCCTCTTAATGAGATCCTCTTGTTCCCTAATTTCTTATCTTTCCACAGAAGTTGCCACATTCTTCTGGTGTGAGCTGCTTCTGTACATTTTACGTTCTGAAAGACGATGTTCTTTGTTCCCATCACTCTTTCAAGAGATTATTTTTCCTTGGTTTACTTTCCTACATTTCCATCTTAGAAAGGTGCTCAAACCTCCCTCCAAATTGTAGAATTTCAGAGGACTTGTAACGAGATGTTGTAGCTTGTTGATAACCAAATATTCCCCACATCACAACCGCCAACCATAATCGTTCCAGCAAACTTGTGCCTGGGTAGGCTGCATTGCACTGCCCTGCAGAGCATTGATTCATTCCAGCATTGTTCATGCTCCAGCCTAAACACTGGAATTTAGAAGGATGAGAGGGGATCTTATCGAAACGTATAAGATTATTAAGGGGTTGGACACGTTAGAGGCAGGAAACATGTTCCCAATGTTGGGGGAGTCCAGAACAAGGGGCCACATTTTAAGAATAAGGAGTAGGCCATTTAGAACTGAGATGAGGAAAAACTTTTTCAGTCAGAGAGTTGTGAATCTGTGGAATTCTCTGCCTCAGAAGGCAGTGGAGGCCAATTCTCTGAATGCATTCAAGAGAGAGCTAGATAGAGCTCTTAAGGATAGCGGAGTCAGGGGGTATGGGGAGAAGGCAGGAACGGGGTACTGATTGAGAATGATCAGCCATGATCACATTGAATGGTGGTGCTGGCTCGAAGGGCCGAATGGCCTCCTCCTGCACCTATTGTCTATTGTCTAAACACTCGCAGCAACAAACTCTCCATGCCTCAAAGATAGGCATCTGCTCGGGGAACCTGCCAGGTAAATGCATGGGCCGCATTACCCCAAGCCTATGCCCACAGCTGGAACTCCTGCACCAGTGAACGGCCACACGGTTTGGGACGGAGCTCCTGTTGGTTAGGGTCGGCATTGGGCATGGGGATCGGGGGCCAGAGAGATGTGGGGAGCAAGGCTGCCAATGGTCGGAATGGCAGCCCAGACCCTGCAGTCTCGCCCATCATGCTTGATGCATGGAGCAAGGAATGACACTGCTGGACTTTGGCATCCATGAGTCATGTATCTCAGCGCCGAGCCGCCCTTCCACTCACCCTGGCCAACCCAACACCAACACGAGAAGATCGACACAAAAAGCTGGAGTAACTCAGCAGGTCAGGCAGCATCTCTGGAGTGAAGGAATAGATGATGTTTCGGGTCGAGGCCCTTCTTCCATCACCTATTCCTTTTCTCCAGAGATGCTGCCTGACCCGCTGAGTAACTCCAGCTTTTTGTGTCTATCTTCAGTGTAAACCAATCTGCAGTTCCTTTCTACCAATACTAGAATGTAGAAACAATGAACTGCATACACTTTAATATGCTGTTTAGTGCTGGAGTAACTCAGCAAATCAGGCAGCATCTCTGGAGAACATGGATAAGTGATGTTTTGGGTGGAGACCCTTCCTCAACGTCAGCTATCCATGTTCGTCAGAGATGCTGCCTGACCTGTTGAGTTACTCCAGCACTTTGTGTTCAACACCAGCCCTCACAGGCAGTCTCTCCACACCAAGCCATGGAACCACCAGTGCACGGCTGGTTCACACTAATTTCCCAGTGCAGCAGCATTCCCTGCAGTGTACTTCTGCTTATATAATGCTCTAATGACCCACTATTAGTGCTGGTTTCAAACACACTCCTTCCGGGGAGCACACACAGTGCAGCTGGTAGACCTGCTCCCTCACAGCGCCAGAGACCCGGGTTCGATCCTGACCTTGGATGCTGTCTGTGTGGAGTTTTGCAGGTTCTCCCTGGGAACGCACGAGTTTCCTCCTGTACTGCGGTTTCTTCCCACATCCCGAAGATGTGCGTGTTTACAGGTTAATTGGCCACTGTAAATTGCCCCTGGTGTGTAAGGAGTGGATGAGGAAATGGGATAACGCAGAACCAGTGTTAAGGGCTGATCAATGGTCAAAGTGTAGTCGTCTGAAGAAGAGTCTCGACCCGAAACGTCACATACTCCTTTTCTCCAGCGATGTTGTCTGACCTGCTGAGTTACTCCAGCTTTTTGTGTCTCTCTTCGGTGGGCCTAAGGCCATATTTCCATGCTGTATCTCTAAACTAATCTAAATATCCCCACTGTAGAAACGAGGTACTGCAGATGCTGGTGTATACCAAAGACAGACACAAAGTGCTGGAGTTACTCAGACAGCATCTCTGGAGAAAAGAGATTTTTCGCCAGAGACCCGGGTTCGATCCTGACCTTGGATGCTGTCTGTGTGGAGTTTTGCAGGTTCTCTGGAGAAAATAGATTTTTCGCCAGAGATGCTGCATGACCCGCTGAGAGACTCCAGCACTTTGTATCGATCTTTCATAAACCTTTTCATTGCTCACCTGGCAACGGAGGGAGGCCTGAGGGAAAGGTGCATAAGGGAGGCACCTGCTGGAAGTTAGTGGCATTGCAAGTAAGAACTGTTCAATTAAAGGGCCTTGTCCCACTTAGGCGATTTTAAGGCAACTGCCGGTGACTAGGCTATCGCCAAACGTTTACCGGGGTGTCGCGGGCATGATCGTGAGGAGTCTTCCAAAGATCGTAGTGGATCTCGGCGCGTTGCCGAGAAATCATACGGTTTGAAATCTCTCGGTGACAGCTGGCTTGTCGCCGGGCATCGTAGCTTATTGCGGGCGCTGTCGCATGCTGTCCCCAAGTTTGATAGGTTCTCTTAAGATGCATTTTGAAGCACATAATATTAAAATAAGTAAAGTCATTTCAAAATACCATAAAATGCTTGTGTTTAACCAATTTATTTACCGTCACCTGGAGACCTTTACCGTTACCGTGAGACCGCACCTGGAGTACTGTGTGCAGTTTTGGTCTCCAAATTTGAGGAAGGATATTATTGCTATGGAGGGCGTGCAATTTAGGTTTACTAGGTTAATTCCCGGAATGGCGGGACTGTCATATGTTGAAAGACTGGAGCGACTAGGCTTGTATACACTGGAATTTAGAAGGATGAGAGGAGATCTTATCGAAACGTATAAGATTATTAAGGCAGAAGGCAGTGGAGGCCAATTCTCGGAATGCATTCAAGAGAGAGCTAGATAGTGCTCTTAAGGATAGATTAAGAGCTTCTTCCCATACCCTCTTAAGGATAGGTCAGGGGGTATGGGGAGAAGGTAGGAACGGGGTACTGATTGAGAATGATCAGCCATGATCACATTGAATGGCGGTGCTGGCTCGAAGGGCCGAATGGCCTCCTCCTGCACCTATTGTCTATTGTCTATTGTCAGGACATTTGACAGGTAGATTGGAGGCGACAGTTTGACGGTCAGGTAAGCGTTGGAATTTTCGCGATGTTTTTGGCCTCAGCCATTACATTTAAAGTGGGCTCCAAATCCAGATATTCAACCCAGAAATCAGATATGCATCTCCCTTACATTTTCAAAGAATGCCCACACACTTTTCACAAAAATCCACTGAACCACTTTAAAAATTATTTTTTTATACAGCTATTAGTAAACTGGAAGTAAATCTGGTTTATTCCTTGTTACAGTGAAGCTTGGCTTTTAAGTAACACATACAAGGTGTCATAGTTCAAAACTCTCAAGTACTTACCGACTTGTCAGTGATTTCAGCGAAAATTAGGACGCCGGAGAAGCATTGACAGCATGGGAATTTTAGCGATGTTTCCGAAGACGCTGTAATCTCGACCTGACTCGGCATTGTCGTGGTCATTGTCGTCGGGTAAAAGAAAAGTTCGGCGATCTGCTACGACTTTGACAGTCGCCGGCAGTCGCCAAAAAGATCGCCTAAGTGGGACAGGCCCATAACTCTGATTGAAAGCATATGGGACCTCTCTGCCTGTGTTAGAAGTATGGAGTCTGCTGAAACACCCACAAAAGTCAGTATGTTGTAGCTACATGCGGAAGGAGTATGGAAGAGAATGCATGCAACAGTTTGGGCAAATTCCAAAGGGAATTTCAGCTGAATGCAATGCCAACAAGGATGGCTCAACTAACCACATAAAGCAGGACATGAGGACAGACACAAAAAGCTGGAGTAACTCAGCGGGACATTAGGAACTGCGTACGGGATAAAGGAATGTTGTGTGGAATCAAAAGTTAGCAACCAATGGGCAAGAATATGAACCATAGCTCTCAATAATAGCCAGATGTTAAATTGCAGGACAGTTCCAGTAAAAAAAAAACATTTCACTATTTTAAATATAAACAACAAGGCTAATATTTAGAGTTCTGGGATTTTCTCAAGAGACTGTTAGTTAATACATCAACTGTGAGAGGCCATTTTTGTATCTTCTCACTTTGACATAGATTCACACGATATGGGCTGTTAACAACTTACAAGGCGTACTGAAGGAGTCTTGTCAATTTTAGTTTAATTTAATTTATTGTCATGTGTACCGAGGTACCGAGGTACAGTGAAAAACCTTTTGGTGTGTGCTAACCAATCAGCGGAAAGACGATACGTGATTACAATTGAACCGCCCACAGTGCACAGATACATAATAGCGTGAATAACGTTTAGTGCAAGATAAAGTCCAGTAAAGTCCGATTAAAGATAGTCTGAGGATCTTCAATGAGGTGGATAGTAGCTCAGGACCGCTCTCTAGTTGTTGGTAGGATAGTTCAGTTGGCTGATCACAGCTGGGAAGAAACTGTCTCTGAATCTGGAGGTGTGCGTTTTCACACATCTGTCCCTCTTGCCTGATGGGAGAGGGGAGAAGAGGGAATGACTGGGGTGAAACTCGTCCTTGATTATGCTGGTGGCCTTTCCGAAGCAGCGTGAAGTGTAGACGGAGTCAATGGAGGCGTGGTTGGTTTGTGCATGGTCTGGTCTGCATTCACAATACCCTGCAATTTTTTGCGGCCTTGGATGGAGCTGTTCCCAAACCATGCTATGATGCATCCCAATAAAAATGCTTTCTACGACGCATCTGTAGAAGTTGGTGAGAATTGTTGGGGACGTGCTGAACTTCCTAAGCCTTTAAACATTAGTTTGCAATCCTAGTGAATGATATATTAATAGTCATAGTCATAGTCGTTTATTTGTTACATACACATAAATGTGTAGTGAAATGAAACATTACCCGCAGTTGAACAATAAGACCAATAAGAATAATCAATAAAAATGCAATAACACATATAATCACAAACTAACACCAAACAAAAAGAAACATCCATCACAGTGAGTCTCCTCCAGTCACCTCCTCACTGTGATGGAAGGCCAGAATGTCTTTTCTCTTAGTATAAGAAACTAACTGCAGATGCTGGTACAAATCGATTTATTCACAAAATGCTGGAGTAACTCAGCAGGTCAGGCAGCATCTCGGGAGAGAAGGAATGGGTGACGTTTCGGGTCGAGACCCTTCTTCAGACGAAGGGTCTCGACCCGAAACGTCACCCATTCCTTCTCTCCCGAGATGCTGCCTGACCTGCTGAGTTACTCCAGCATTTTGTGAATAAATGTCTTTTCTCTTCCCCTGCCGTCTTCTCCCGCGGTCAGGCTGTTGGAGGTGCTGATTGGAGTTGCGGTCAGGCTGATGGGGGAAACAGGCGGAATTAATTTGAAACACAGGAAGATGAACTATTAAGATAAGATAGAAACATAGAAAAATAGGTGCAGGATTAGGCCATTCAGCCCTTCGAGCCAGCACCGCCATTCAATATGATAATGGCGGATCATCTAAAATCAGTTACTCGTTCCTGCATTTTCCCCATAATCTTTGATTCCTTCAGCCCTAAGAGCTATATCTAACTCTCTTGAAAACATTCAGTGAATTGGCCTCCACTACCTTCTGTGGCAGAGAATTCCACAGATTCACAACTCTCTGGATGAATTTTTTTTTCCTCATCTCATTCTTAAATGGCCTGCTCCTTATTCTTAAACTATGACCCCTGGTTCTGGACTTTCCCCAACACCGGGAACATTTTTCCTGCATCTAATCCTTTCTGTCCTATCCTTTAAGAATTGTATATGTTTCTGTAAGATCCCCTCTCGTCCTTCTAAATTCCAGTGAATATTAGCCCGGTCGACCCATTCTTTCATCATAGAAATAGAAATAGATAATATAATGGGTAGGAGCACAGATAGTTGATAAAAAAAGAGGAGGTGTGGCTTTACTATATGTGAGTGAGCAGGTGAATGGGCAAATGTGTTCTCAGGTCTTCTCTCCCTCACCTCTTTACCTGATACAGTGATGTCTATATTAATGCTGCTCTCTACTAATGTCCCTAGCTTGGATATTTCATCACCTTCGCTGCCAGTTTCCACCCTATTCTCATGTTTAAATGGACCGACACCAACTCACTAAGCCAAGCAGCAGTGCGACAGGCTCATCGAGTCCACGCTGATCATCAGGCACACTTTTACATTAATCTTAAACGAAACCATTTTGTTTTGTCGACATTCCCCTCAACCTCAGTTAACCGCTCACCTACTCACGGGGGATATTTCACCTGTTTTCCAACTCCCAGGGGATTGTGTAGAATGGACAAGTGCGCAGATCCCCACTGCGATGTCAGCTCTACTCCGTGTACTTCCTCCTGGCCCCATCCTTCGCCCTGTTTCCAGTGAGGATGTGAGAATAGGGCAGGAAAATGATGTTGGGGGTCAGCGATCAGCCGTGAGCAAATTGAATGGTGGAGCTGGTTTGAGGCCAAATGGCTTCTTGCTGCTTCTGTTTCTTATGTTTCCCTTTTACATTTCTCTGCAACCTAGGACTAGTTTTATCTCCAGCTTTTCTTGGTTCTGATTAATGTTACACAGATGCTGACTGACTTGTTGAATATTTACAGCATTCTTTCTTGTATCAGTGGGGATAATTGATTATATTGGAATGGCAATTGATTATATTGGAATGGCATACAGATGGCTGACAGACGAGAAGAAAAATGCAACAAACGAGATAGAAGGAGGGGACCATACAGCCCATTGTGCTAGTTCCATAATTCGATAAGATAATGGCGCTGTTTTCCTCCATTGACCCTTTATCCCTTAATAAAAGATGGCTATTAGTGATACAGAGTAGCATTTAGTAAATGGATAGTATATATTAGTTCAGTACAGGTTGGTGATGCATTAATAGGGATTGTACTTGACAATTTTTTTTAATGTAGAATTCAGACAGCTGGTAGTGGAGCAGGGTATAAGGAAGGATAGTGAAGATGAAGGCAGATGATACATCATTGTGGTGTTCAGATGGGTGACGACAATGTAAAAACACTGAGTGACGTGGGAGCCTGATGTACCAATGGGGTCACTGGAAGTGATCTATTACTGTGGATGAAAATGGATGATATATTAGTGCAACATTCAGATGGGTGATGTGCAAATAAGCAAGAAGATGAATGGTGTGTTCATGGGGATGCAGACGGGGCACGTTAGTCAAGGCTACTGACAGGTGAGAATATTAATTATTGATGTATTGGGTATGTTATTAGGCTTGGAATTTTTTGTGGGGTATTGATGAATGTTGCATTAGTTAGGAATGCAGAGGAATAATGGAATACTTCTGAGATACAGGTAGCAGATATATAAGAGATGGGTATGGTTGATGTTTTTGTGCTGTGCTGTCCAACGATGAATTGGTAAAACGCTGCAGCCAAGTGATTTATTAGTGTGCAAAACAGATATGATAAGTCAGTGTTGAACATCACTGCTTTGATATATTAATGAGAGAATAAGTGGGTGAAATATGAGTGAGCTGCGTACATGAGCGAAGGATACATTAGTCTTTCATACAGATGGATGAGTGTGGATACAGTGGATACGTATTTTTGCAAGCTACCAGGCAGGTGGTACGTTGTTATGCATTGCAGGAGCATGATAAATTAATGTCGGGTACGGGCAGGTGAAAAATTGTTGGGAAATAGAGATGGATGATAACTTTTAGCAGAAACAGATAGCGAAGAATTCAGCTGGTGAAATATTAGTGAAAACTGTTGATGAACAGTGTGGTGCCTCCAGATGACTGTTCTAACAGCGAACAGGTAGTTCTACACGATAATTGCATTCCTACGGTCCCTTTTGTTATGGAAAATCATGTTCCAGAGACGTTTGTGTCAAAGGGGGAAAGTTGGTTAGGGTCTATATAATTTCAGAGTCACAATAATAGACCAAGGTTTCAAGGGTTTCAAGGTCATGGTCAGTTTATTGTCACATGTACCAGTTAAGGTACAGTGACATTTGAGTTACCATCCAGCCATTCTAAGTGATATGCAACAAGACACAAAACCACATAAAAGTTAACATAAACATCCATCGCAGTGGATTCCACATTCCTCACTGTGATGGAAGGCAATAAAGTTCAATCTTCTGCCTCTTGTTCTCCCGCGGTCGGGGCAGTCAGACTATCCGCAGTCGGGGCGATCAAAGTCCCCGCAGCCGACGATCGAAGCCCCCATTGGGATGATCAAATCTCCCGCGTCGGGGCATGGAGCTCCCGAGTCGGCTTCTTACCAGAGACCGCGGGCTTCACGGTGTTAAAGTCAACAGGCCCCGCGGTTGGAGCTTTGATCCCTGGCAAAGGGATCGCAAGCTCTGCGATGTTAAGTCCCACAGGCTCCTGTGGCTTGGAGTGGCCGTCGGTCTCCAGGAAAGGCCGGCAACTCCATGATGTTAGGCCGCAGTGCGGACGGAGATACTATACAGAAAAAAATCGCATCTCCGTCGAGGTAAGGGATTGAAAAAAAGTTTCCCCGAACCCCCCACATAAAACAAACCGAGGAACACTAAAACATACTTTTAACGCATACTAAAAATGACAAAAAGACGAAAGGACAGACAGACTGTTGGCGAGGCAGCCACTGCTGGTGGCGCCACCTGGTGTGCACAAGGTAAGGGTTTGTGGTATTGGAGGAGAATACTAGCATGGAATAATGTCATCACATCGAAGACAGAGTGGAAGAAACTGCCTTTTTCCAATTTTGGTCTAAATGGCTAAGGAATGGTATACTTGTATTGGAGACAAACCTAAAGAAACTCACTCCAGTTAATTTCTGGCCTGAGAGGGTTGTTCTACTCAAGAGCAGATAAAGAAATGATGATGATGATGACATTTTATTGTCACTTGTACCGAGCTAGGTGCAGTGAAATTCTTTGTTTTTGTACACAAAAGAGTTGCCACAAAGGCGCCAACAGTTACAAAAAGTACTCATCCCTCCTTCCTCCTCCACGCTGGGTACCCCTTTGCTCTCGGGTCAGTATTCTGTGGGATTTTAAAGAATGAAGCATTTAAGATACTGTGGGAATACAGCAGTACAGATGTTGAATTATTTCCACTTGTAGGAGAATCATGAACAAGGAGCCACAGTTACAAAGATTATGGAGGGGGTCATTTAAAAGTGAGGTGCGTTCAAAGTGAGGTCTGGTTCTTCCTGCAGAGGGAGATGAGTCTTTGAATTCTCCTCCCCAACAGATTGTTGAGGGTGAATCACTGGAGGTATTTCAAGAGGAAGTAGATACGTTTTTTAAAGATCTGGGAATTGAGGGCAACGGGGAAACTGGCACTGAAGGAAGTGATGAACATTGCCCTGTCCATCATGAGTATTGACCTCCCCACCATCAAAGGAATCTGCAAGAAGCACTGCCTGAAGAAGGCAGCTAATCCCATCAAAGACTCACAAACACTCTCATCTTGTTGTTACCATTGGGAAGAATATACAGGACCCTGAGAATCGTTATCTCCAGGTTCAAGAACAGCTTCTTTCCATCAACCATTTATCTCTTGAACCACCTTGTATAACCCTAACCACAACCATACCTCATCACCAAACTACTATGAACTTCCAATAAGTTTACGCTACATGTTTCAGATTGCACCATTATGGCCTGGTTACCCATAACTAAAAAACGAAGAATTTATTGTTTATTGTATTTTTATTTGTTGTGTTGTTGCGTTTAGTGGGCCTGTAAAGCTGTAGCAAGTAGGGATTTAATTGTTCCATATGACAATTAAACACTCTTGACTCTTGATTTGACTCTTGATCTTTCTCCCAAAACCCAAATTTGCTCCAAACCATTTCTCACTGATTACGTTTACCTCAAATCTCTGACCGCCCTCCTTCCCCTCCTCTGGCCTGTCACTCCTACTCCTCACAGCCTGAGCTTCCTAAACTCCAACCCATTTTCCTCTTCCCTGGCCTGCTGTACCCACCTGCTCCCAAACCCAAAGGCAGACCCCTTGCATGCCTACAGACCAGCAACCCTCTTCAACTGAGTCTCTAACCCGTCCTGCAAAGACAGACCCCTTGCATCACCAATCTGACATCCAACAACTACACCTCTGTCCTCCTGATCAGGGCACTTACAATTAATCAACCAGAGTACATGTACTGCCCCAGTAATTTGAACTGGAGAATTGCTTGTCTTGAGATTACAAGCTGATCTAATGTACTTTTCCGATTCCCCTCAGGAGCTGTTGTGAAAGAACCAGAGGATACTGAAGGTACATTCTGTTTTTGCCATCCTACTGTATGAAGCTTGAAGGAATTGTGTCATAAGTGATGGGCAAATACTATTAGCCCTGGTTTATGTTAGATCGTTCATTGCAGTCAGAATTTCCAACTGTTGGTGCCTGGATTTTGTCTGTCGCTCTGATATTATGGGCTGGAAGTTCAATCACTGTTAAACAGTTCAACAGTTCAACAGAGCTTTATTTGTCATTCGGTACCAAGGTACCAAACGAAACTACATAGCAGTCACACAAAAAAGAACACAAGGCACATCACCCCAACACAAACGTCCATCACAGTGACTCCAAACACCCCCTCACTGTGATGGAGGCAACAAAACTTCCACTCTCTTCCGCACGCCCACGGACAGACAGCTCGTCCCCGACCGACCAGCACAGTCCCCGCAAGGGGGTGGAAGTCCCCGCGGCCGAGTCGCATCGGGCGCTGAAACGTCTCGCGGCTGAGCCGGGCGATGGAAGGCCCCGCGACCGAGCCTTGCGCAGCTAAGTCCCACGGCCGAGCCGCACTGGGCGATGTTAAGTCCAGCGGCCGAGCCGCACCAGCGATGAAAAGTCCCGCGGCCGAGCCGCACCAGCGATGAAAAGTCCCGCGGCCGAGCTGCACCAGCGATGTAAAGCCCCGCGGCCGAGCCGCACCGGGCGATGTTAAGTCCCGCGGCCGAGCCGCACCAGCGATGAAAAGTCCCGCGGCTGAACTGCACCGGGCGATGTTAAGCCCCGCGGCCGAGCCGCACCGGGCGATGTTAAGCCCCGCGGCCGAGCCGCACCGGGCGATGTTAGGCCCCGCGGCCGAGCCGCACCGGGCACTGTTAAGTCCAGCGGCCGAGCCGCACCAGCGATGTAAAGTCCCGCGGCCGAGCCGCACCGGGCGATGTTAAGCCCCGCGGCCGAGCCGCACCGGGCGATGTTAGGCCCCGCGGCCGAGCCGCACCGGGCACTGTTAAGTCCAGCGGCCGAGCCGCACCAGCGATGTAAAGTCCCGCGGCCGAGCCGCACCGGGCGATGGAAGGCCCCGCGGCCGAGCCGCACCGGGCACTATTAAGTCCAGCGGCCGAGCCGCACCGGGCGATGTTAAGCCCCGCGGCCGAGCCGCACCCCGCGCCGTGAGGAAGAGACCTAAAAGAGAAAGGTTTCCCCCACCCCCCCCGCCACCCCCCCCCCCCCCACCCACACCACCCACACCACCACCCCCCACACATACACAACCAAAAAAAACCAAAAACCATCCCAACACCGACACACAAAAAAAAAGGAAAAAGACGAACAGACTGCTAGCGAGCCGCAGCAATTAGGCGCCGCCACTTCCGCTTTTGAAGTCAGTGGAATGGATTTTCAGACTAAAACACAACACTGAGTTTCTGACACGTTGCTTATTTGACTTTGGGTGACTCTGTTGGTATTAAACGCAGCCATTGTGGTCTCTTCCCAGAAACTTCAAGCAACAAGTGGGTGCGCTTCAAGGATGCTGAGTACAAGTTCTTTGAACATCGCTCCACCTGGCCCCAGGCCCGGCGGATCTGCACCTGGTTCCGAGCGGAATTGGCATCCATCCACAACCAACAAGAGCTAGCCTTCCTGGGACAGAGTCTCCAGGAGGTAGGAATCCAGAGTCATAACGGCAACATTTATAGTTTAGGATGTGATGGTAGAGAGTTTCCTGTGCAGTCTGCATTCATGGGAACCATTCCTGGTCAGGATCGTCAGCTTGTGAAGGTAAAACTCTGAAAGTTAGTGTGAATCATTCAACTGATCCTGTGGTTCATGTGAATGCAAGTAGCCCACTTGTGTATCTTCTCTAAAGGGTATTTTTTGCAACTTAGCAGTTTCTGGTAGTTAAGGAGAGTGCTGCTATTCCTGGCCCAGCACTCTGTCCCCCTGAACTGCAGAAAGAGTCACATTCCCCAGGTATTCCACCTTCTGCAATTGAACTCATTATCCAAGCACCTCTTACACGCTCCCAACCCCAAGCTTGGACTCCCCATTGTTAAGTTGGGAGAGCTGAGAAACTAAATGGTTGTCTCTTGTAGCTTTGGATTGGGAATTTTGGACCAAAGAGTGGACAGTTGGGAGTGAAGGGTCTTGGCAAAGAAATAGGCACAGTGGTGAAGGTACGTTGAAGGTACAAGAAACATTGAACATCACGTCCCAATGAGAATACATTGAGATGGGGGATGTAGCAGAACAAAGCGGAGGACTGTTCAGTGGGGAAAATCAGCAAATACTCGGCAGGGGGGGTGAGATTCCTCACAGTGCTGTGATAATACTCTCTCTCTCGTGAAATTCACACCCACAACTTCTGAAGGACCTTTGATGTTGAGAAAAGATTGTTGTCTTCACCAGTTGTGCTCCATCCTGAGAATTAATAATTAAATAAGCTGTTCCTGCGGGAATAATGAATCCACCTTGTACTTTCCCAGCTCTCTCGCGTTCGGGACCAGTTTTGGTGGATTGGCCTTCACACCTACGAGAATGATGGACGATTCAGGTTGGTGTTGCCTGGACTCCTGTCACAAGTGGTCTTTTCAACATTCATGTGGTGTCTTGCCATCTCTTCACATGTCCTCTTATAGCTCTTCACCGATGTTTTTAAAGCTATTCTCGACTCCCCATCCCTGGCTGTTTTCTCCTGTTCTTACCTGCGATCCTTCCTTGAATGACTGGTTTTATAACAGGGATATTACAGCACAGAAATGGGCTAAATGGTGCCAGTGGTTTATATTACACATGGGTCTGCTGCCACATTGCTTTATACGATACGATACGATAAAACGTATTCATCCCCGGAGGGAAATTGGTCTGCCGACAGCCACAACACACAAGGTACACAAAAACTTGAAATTAAAAGTGAACACAAAAAGAAAAAGACAAGCGACTGTTGTCTGGCAGCCGGAAACAGACCTTTTCGGCCCTCCAAGTCCGTGCCGCCCAGTGATCCCCACACATTAACACTATCCTACACCCACTAGGGACAATTTTTACATTTACTCAGCCAATTAACCTACATACCTGTACGTCTTTGGAGTGTGGGAGGAAACCGAAGATCTCGGAGTAAACCCACGCAGGTCACGGGGAGAACGTACAAACTCCTTACAGTGCAGCACCCGTAGTCAGGATCGAACCTGAGTCTCCGGCGCTGCATTCGCTGTAAAACAGCAACTCTACCGCTGCGCTACCGTGCCTTCACTGGAATAAATGAACAAACAAACCCACAAGCACAAACCTATCCCCTGGACAGAGGATTCTAAACTAGAGTCCCCCCACCCCGGGTCCCCATTGTTCTTCACCTCCTTTTATCTCACCTGTTCATTATCTCACCTGTTCAATATTCTTCCATTTCCTTCTCCCTCTGGTGCTTACCGGATATCCTCTTAAATACATCAACGCAACTAGGCTCTGTGTACTCTCCATCCTGATTAAAGCACTATTGACTGATTTTTTATCTTCCATACACTCTGACTCTTCCGGTGGGACGCAGTTCCACAGGTGCCTGAGGCAAGAATAAAACATCCATAACGCTCTTTCATAGAAACCTAGAAAATAGGTGCAGGAGTAGGCCATTCGGCCCTTCGAGCCTGCACCGCCATTCAATATGATCATGGCTGATCATCCAACTCAGTATCCCGTACCTGCCTTCTCTCCATACTCCCGGCAGCCCTGCTCTTCCTGCTATGCACACACAGTTCCACAACAGATAGCAGCAGGCTATTTGGTCACAATGGCATGAGGCATAACACCTCATCTCACGTTGGCCTTACATTATAGCCACCTTCTTCCTAAGGGTCCCTTTAAATCCTTTCGAGGTTGAAAGGATTTTGATAACCATTGCCCTCCTGCGTGATAAACGTATGGTGTTCCTGATTGAAATGTCCACGCTCTATGTTGCAGGTGGTCTGATGGTTCGCTTCTGAACTTTGTCTCCTGGGCACCCGGGAGGCCGCGGCCAGTTTCTAAGGACAGGAAATGTGTTTACATATCACCCAGTAAAGGTAAGAGGAGCTGCGGGCAATTGAGTCAAGAGTCAAGGGTGTTTTATTGTCATATGCTCCAGATAGAACAATGGAATTCTTACTTGCAGCAGCACAACAGAAATATGTAAGCATACTACACTGTAAACAATATAATAAACGAAACAAAAAGTTCAGTGTGTGCATATATACAAATGCACACACACACACGCGCGCACACACACGCACACACACACACACGCGCACACACACACACACGCACACACACACACGTGCATGCACACACACACACACATGCATACACACACGCACACACACACACACACACGCACACACACGCACACACACATACATACACACGCACACGCACACACACACATAAGCACACACATACGCATGCACGCACACATACAATCATACAAAAATTGGACCGTCGGACGGATATATTTCCCAATCTCTTTCAACCACAAGCACACTGTGCTCTTCAAGCTTCATGCTGCCCCGCAGCACAGGAATAGAAAGTAAATGAAGACTCTTGTAAAAAGGGATGGATGACATTTCAGTTCCCAACCCTTTTTCAGTCTGAAGAAGGGTCCCAACCAAAAACGTCACCCATCCTTTTTTCCAGACCTACCTGACCCGCTGAGTTACTATGGCAGTTGTGTCTATCCATGTTAAAGGGGCACCTTCTTCATTTTGTAGTAATCGAAATGTTATTCTCTTACAGGAACAAGTTAATTAAAGTGTCAATTATATAAAGACACGATGAATGTGAATAAAGACTCACCGTTGTACAATGTTTTCTCACTCACTTTTGCTTGCAATATTCTCTCATTCATTGCTCAACCTCTTGTTCTTTCATTTTTTCTCTACGTCACTCTCCAGGAGAGTAGGTCTAATCTGACAGGTTTTCTTCCTACGGCCAGCAAAGGTATGTGAGCCAGATGGTCATCGTTTGCTGTGCAAGGTGCATTGATTTGTTCTTATCCCTCTCTCACATGTTGTCTCTCACTCCTTCACGCCAGCACTGTTCCGTCACACTTGTTCTTTCTTTTCTTTCTCATTCACTCCTTCTCTCACACTCATGTTCACATTCTCATTTCAGGAATGTGGGGCGATCAGAGGTGCCTGAATGATCTGCAGTACATTTGTAAACGGACCAACACCTCGGTAGTGAAGCCTCCTATGCCTCCTCCGCCATCTGTACAATATGGGGGTTGCCCAAGGGGATGGATTCCATTTGTAAATAAGGTATTGTCCAGGACTGCCTTTTGCTGATGACATGTTGAATGTGCTCGTTGGGAAGGAAGGGAACATCACCCTGTGATGAAACCTCATGTATGATGGCAGGATTGGACCTGGTTCTGAGCTATCTCACATAAGTAAATGTGTGATAAGGTCCTGGATATTAACCAGCTTTTTGAATGGGTGAATGAATAATATTCAGTTAAAAAAAACGTCTGGAGGTACTCGGGTGAGGCAGTATCTGTGGAGGGAACTGGACAGATGACATTTCAGGTCAAGACCCCTCTTCAGTCTAGTTTGGCCAAGGGCACTTCCTTGAGAAACTCCTGCAGTGAAGCCTTAGGGTGGGGAAAGGCCTAGCTTTGCGTACGTTCCTGATGTTCAGCTTGGTTGTGTTAAATGGAGGATGGCAGCCTTAGGCCATGGGCCCAAATCCACATGCACACCAAGCAGTTGATTAAAGTAGCGCAAAATATCAACAGCACTGAAACCCCGACATAAAAACAGAAAATGCTGGAAATAGCGAGTAGGTCAAGAGAATGAAAAGTTTAATTGTGTTTAATTGTCATATGTACCAACAACGGAATAATGAAATTGTTCCTTGCAGTAGCACAACAGGCCTGTAGGGGTGCCGCGGTGGCGCAGTGGTAGAGTTGCTGCCTTACAGCGAATGCAGCGCCAGAGACCCGGGTTCGATCCTGCCTGCGGGTGCTGTCTGTACGGAGTTTGTACGTTCTCCCCGTGACCTGCGTGGGTTTCTCCGAGATCTTCGGTTTTCTCCCACACTCCAAAGACGTACAGGTTTGTAGGTTAATTGGCTTGGTAAATGTAAAAATTGTCCCTAGTGAGTGTAGGATTGTATTAATGTGTGGGGATCGCTGGTTGGCATGGACCCGGTGGGCCGAAGGGCCTGTTTCCACGCCGTATCTCTAAAAAAAAACACAACACACACAGATAATATGTAATAAACATAGAAAGGTAGCAAAGATAAGCACAAAGTGCTGGAGTAACTCTGAAATGCTGTGTCTATCTTCAGTATAAACCAGCATCTGCAGTTCCTTTCTGCACATAGAAAGATAGCACTTGTGGTTCGAGAGAAACAAAGTTGATGTCTCAGAATTTTCATCCCAACTGAAAACCGTTCCCAGCCCCAGGACATCACTGCAGGAGTTCTTCTGACCAGTGTCCAAGGCCCAGCCATCTTCAGCTGCTTCATCAATGACCTTCCTTCCCTCATGAGGTCAGCAGTGGGGATGTTTCCTGATGATTGCACAATGTTCAGTTCCATTTGTAAATCCTCAGGAAAAACTAAACAGCCTATGGCTGCATGTAGCAAGGCACCAACAACATCCAGTCAACGCACACTAAAAAAGTCCCAGGAATTGACGGGCTTCAACAAGAATTCTTAAAACCTTCTCCTTGACATGCAATGGCATTAACATCACCTAGTCCTCCACCTTTGACATCCTGGAGTCACCATTCTCCAGAAACGAAAGTGAACCATTCACATAAATACCACAGTTACAAAGCCATTAGTGAGTTACTCCAGCATTATGTGGCTCTTTCTTTTATTGTTCCAACCTGGGGAAAAAGGTTCTGACTCTCTACCCTATCTATGCTTCTCGTAATTTTATATACTTTCATCAGGTCTCCCCGCAACCTCCAGCATTCCAGAGAAAACTATCCAAGTCTGCTCAACCTCTCACTGTCGCTAATACTCCCTAATCCCGCCATTATTCTGGTAAACCTCCTCTGCACCCTTTCGAAAGCCTCCACATCTTTTATGGTCTGGGGTGACCAGAATTGATTGATTTCAATCTCGGATTGATTTCAACCTATTGGAGATGAGGTCAAACCATTGAATGGAATGGAATGGAATACTTTATTGCGGCATGTGACAAGGCACAGTGAAATTCTTTGCTTGCGTGCTCAAGGTATGAATATAGCGGCCACTGACGGCGCTGACAAAGTTACGAAGTAGGCCGGCTCCTCCTTTGATCTCCCCGCCCCTCCCTCACAGCTGTTCCTCAGACGTTCTCCCTGTAATGGTGTAGTCTGCAAAGGTCCTCTACTTGTGGGCAATGAAGATCATGTGGGACCCTTGCGCTTGAAGCTGGAGAAGAAACTGTGCCTTTGGCGGAGGGAAGAGTGCCGAGAAGAAAAGAGTAAAGATGAGATTAAAATCGTGTTCGCTGCTCTCCTCTCCCTGCCCTTACTCTTTTTTTTGTTATGTTTTCCTCGTCGCTTTTGTGCTGCCCTCTCTAACCACTCAATTCTTATTCTTTCTTTCCAGCTCCTTCATTCTCCCCTCTCGCTCTCTGCACTCTCTAACCTACCTGGACAGGGGAAGGGAAGGTAAGGGGGTTGAAGGGTTGGGGTTCATGCTGGGCCTTGGGCCCACTACATTCCATCGATGAACTGGCAGCCAAAATCATAAATGCATATGTCCACGTAGGACCGTCCTGCCTCCTTGTAAGTGCCATGGTATTGGTAACGTGCTTATGTTGGTGATAATACCTCACACTATGTCACACTGCTAGAATGGAGAGATCAAAATCAACATATCCTTCCTTTCCTTCTTTCACTCCTCTTGAACGTTATACCTTATTCCTGCCTTGTCTCCTCATCTCCTTTTCGTCTCTCTTCAGTGCTTCCAGATAAATGGATACAATAAAGTGGATCGTGTTAACTGGGTTGATGCGAAGGATGCTTGTGAGAGAGCAGGAGGGCTGCTGGCAACAATCTCCAATCACCATGAGCAAGGTATTGACTGCCGGATCCAGTCCCACGTCAGCACCAGGTTCCCATGCCATCACTGTCCTCCTACCTTTGGTTTAACCTGGCCTGTCTGAGAGGGTCTGTGCAATTGGACCGTCTGCTGATTTTGGTGAATTATCCTCATTATGTCTCCACACTCCAACCTGCTGCTGAGGTGGGCCAGTGAGGAGAATCGACAAAGGAGCATGACTTGGGATAGGAAGAGGTACATTCAATAACTTGTGCACGCAATCATACAGGCGTGCATACTTACAAACACGTTGTTAAATGCACCAATACAAGCAAATTAATAAATGCATGCATTTAACAACATGTGGACAAAACCTCCAACGCTCATGCAAACACTTGCACGTATGATAAGCGCATTTGCACAGAAGCAAACAGGCGTGCAAATGTGCCTGCACTCACAATGTTTGCGAGACCACGAACCCCTTAAGTTATGACCACAGACATCAATATGAACAGATATGTACAAATAAACGTGCATGACATTCTTGTGTGGAAGTGCACTCCACATTTCTGTATCTCACATATTTACAGACACTCATATTTGCAGACATAAAGATATATATGGCACTTGTAAGTTCCAGTAGATAAATACATGTGCAAGCACATGAAAGTGTGTGCCGATGCCTGATAGAAATGCACACAAGCACGTGCACACACTGGCAATTCTGAGTTTAACAGTTCTAGTCAGAAGACCAGACCAGCGATCTGCCTTGTGTCACTCACACTTGGGTCATCTCTGCGACAGAGGTCCACTGTTTGGAACAGGATCCACAGAATGAAGAGGTGGGTTCATAGAAAGCACCAGGGAAGTCTGGCATACAGCCGTCCCCTGCCCATAATCGACCAATGCCGTGTCAAGAGTGTTTTATTGTCATGTGTCCCAGATAGAACAATGAAATTCTTACTTGCAGCAGCACAACAGAATATGTAAACATAGCACACTGTAAACAATATAATAAATGAGAAATGAGCTGAGACAGGATATGGGTATCACAAGACATGACATACGAACCAACTTTCTCAAAGTGTAATGATTTTTTCATTCATTTTCTGAATGTGGCCATTGCTACATTTATTCCCATCGCTGATTGCCTTTAAACACTTGGTGACAATCCACTTCAACCCATTCTTCAACCCATTTAATCTTTGGATGCTGGAGTGAGGATGTTCTGTAATATGTCAACTCTCAGCAGTCCTCTATAACTGGGGATAATTTTCACTTCAAAGCCAGGTTGAATTTGAGAGAGATGCCCAAAGGTGGACATGCCATGCCCTGCAGCCATTTCACAATCGATTACGGTTGAAATTATCCCCCATTCTGACCAGAATGGTGAGGAGCTCGTTGACTGAAACAACACTGGGATTCAACACCTTGTTTTGTCGTTATTCCTTGCCTGATCTGAGTGTGCTTCTTCACCTTAGCCTTTGTAACAACCATGCTTCCAAACCTCACCTTCGACCTCTGGATTGGGTTGCATGACACGAACAAGGACTTCCAGTGGCTGCAGAAGAAACCATTGAAGTATGTCAACTGGGCTCCAGGCGAGCCTTCAGGACAGCACAGCTCCCCTGCGCCCAATGAACTGGTAGGTTGCTCCTCCTGACCTATTGCCATTCAGCTGATATGTTATAGAGTCGTCGAGTGATACAGCGTGGAACCAGGTCCTTCGGCCCAACTTTCCCACACCGGCCAATATGTCCCAGCTACACTAGTCCCACCTGCCCGCGTTTGGTCCATATCCCTCCAAACCTGTCCTATCCATGTACCTGTCTACCTGTTTCTTAAACGGTGTGATAGTCCCAGCCTCAACTACCTCCTCTGGCAGCTTGTTCCGTACACCCACCCACCCTTTGTGTGAAAAAGTTACCCCTCAGATTCCTATTAAATCTTTTCCCCTTCACCTTAAACCTATGTCCTCTGGTCCTCGATGTTGATAATGTTAGCTAGGGCTCTGTGTTCTGGGCAAGCCCGGTATTGAAAGAGTGCGCCCTGACCTTTGCCCTGCAGCCTGGCCCAAGGTCCGTTGTATTCCTGCAGCCTATAATTGTTCTGGCATCGTGACAAACAATTATTTGGTGCTTAGTGTACTTCAGAGAGCAATATTCTGTTCTGTTTAATGTGAGGCATCTGATGCAGTTTAACCTGTGTATAAAATCATGAGAGGTATAGATCGGGTAGACACACAGAGTCTCTTCCTCAGAGTAGGGGAAACGAGAACCAGAGGACATAGGTTTAAGGTGAGTGGGGGAAGATTTAATAGGAACCCGAGGGGTAACTTTTTCATGCAAAGGGTGGTAGGTGTACGGAACAAGCTGCTGGACGAGGTAGTTGAGTTATCGCAACGTTTAAGAAACATTTAGACAGGTACATGGATCGGGCAGGTTTAGAGGGATATGGGCCAAGTGCAGGCGGGTGCGACTAGTGTAGCTGGGACAGGTTGGCCGGTGTGCACAAGTTGGGCTGTAGGCCCTATTTCCATGCTGTAAGACTCTGTGACTTTCTATGTCTCTAGTGGTGGGTATATGGGATGAACTGCCAGAGGAAGTGGAAAGAGATGGGTACAATTACAATGTTTACAGACATTTGGATAGATATATAGATAGAAAAGGATTGGAGATGTGGAACAAATCCAGGCAAGGGGGATTAGAAACATAGAAACATAGAAAATAGGTGCAGGAGTAGGCCATTCGGCCCGTCGAGCCTGCACCGCCATTCAATATGATCATGGCTGATCATCCAACTCAGTATCCCGTACCTGCCTTCTCTCCATACCCCCTGATCCCTTTAGCCACAAGGGCCACATCTAACTCCCTCTTAAATATAGCCAATGAACTGGCCTCAACTACCTTCTGTGGCAGAGAATTCCACAGATTCACCACTCACTGTGTGAAAAAAAACTTTCTCATCTCGGTCCTAAAAGACTTCCCCCTTATCATTAAACTATGACCCCCTTGTTCGAGACTCCCCCAACATCGGGAACAATCTTCCTGCATCTAGCCTGTCCAACCCCTTAAGAATTTTGTAAGTTTCTATAAGATCCCCCCTCAATCTTCTAAATTCCAGCGAGTACAAGCCGAGTCTATCCAGTCTTTCTTCATATGAAAGTCCTGCCATCCCAGGAATCAATCTGGTGATAGACAAGCATCCTGGTTGGTATGGATAAGTTGGGCTGAAGGCCTATATCCTGCAGTAAAACTCAATAAAACTCTATGAATCTAGATAAATGAGTCATGATTGACGCGAGTAAATTTATTGAATTCTAACAACATTCAACCCATCGATGACCATCAGTGCCCTAAAGCCAAGCCAGGGTCAGTTGTATTCCTGCAGCCTATAATTGTCCAGGCATTGTGACAGTCAATTATTTGGTGCTGAGTCGACTTTGGAAAGTGATGTTCTGGTGAGTGTGAGGCGTCTGATGCCGTTTAACCTGAGGACTCAGCTGGTGTATTGTTCTGGCAGGTAAACTGCGTGGTGATCTGGCACGCCCTTCACCCCCAGTTCACAGGGCGCTGGGATGACAGGAGCTGCACGACCGATAAAAACGGCTACATCTGTCAGAGAAGCAAAGGTATGGTCCGGGCAGTGTCCGTACAGCTCTGCAGCTTATTCATTCCAACTCCCTGCTCACTCCATACACTAACAATTAGTGGCTGTCCATCCCATCTCAGAGTGTGGAATGGCCATATTCAGTTACACTGTATCCATTCATCATTTGTATCCTATCATTATCACCTGTCCCACAGCCAGCAATGGACCATTGTGGGCTCCACCCTTCTTGAGTCATCGATGCCGGCTGTGATTTGTTCTGCACCTTTTCAGACATCTAGTTTCCCCTCTCCCCTGACTCTTGTTCTGAAGAAAGGTCTCGATCCGAAACATCATCTATTCCTTTTCACCAGAGATGCTGCCTGACCTGCTGAGTTACTCCAGCATTTTGTGTCTATCTGCAGTTTGTGCCTGTTTACTCCAGTGTTATGTGATTGGATGGAATCTAACATATTAAGGGCCATTTCCATCTCATTTAGCAACATACTGCCGTCTAATTGGGCGTTTCTAGGATATATCACTTTGAATATCCAACACAATGTAAGCTTAGGGCCACAACCTATGGAAGTGACCACTGACCCAACCCACAGATCTCAGCCCCTGAGCCTGCTTACCCTGCCCCAGTTTGCCTGGACCCCAATCTGCAATGAGCCAAGTACGCCCAGGTCTTGGCCTCCAGTTCACCCAGTCCATGATGCCCCTTTACACCCTGATCCAGGATCACTGGCCCCCCAAGGTCATGATGCTCCTGCCTCCCACACTCCTGGTGCCCTGATGGCAATTCCAATCCTGGTTCCCAACACTGGCATTATTCTCAGGGTTATCTTGGGTAATAAGTGACCAGGAGGTTGGGCACAGTCCTGAGGTGAAAGCTACAACATTCCTTTTCAATACTGGCTACTGAGATACAGGGAGACACGGGGTTCCAAGGGTGGATGCAGGGTGAGGGCCGGCGGTGGACAAATTGACACTGGAGGTCAATGGGCCTTCACCGTGCTTCATTGTAGTCCTTGCTCTGGTGGGTGTACCGGCATGCAGCTGAAAGCCATTTCAAGGAATGTAATGTGCATAAGAAAATAAGTGCTGGAGCAGGCCACTCGGCCCCTCTAGCCCTTCCCAACATTTAAAACGATAAATGTGGATTGGCCCCAGGTCTCACCTTGCCCTCTGTCCCAGCTCCCCAGAGCCCTCATTCTTTCAGATATTTAATCTGTGATCTTGCCTCCGCCACTATTGAACATCAAGAATTTCAGAGAATCACTGCCCCCTGCAGAAAGAAATTCCCCACATCTCACTTTTGAAAGACGGCCCACTTACCTTGTCTCCCACGGGCTTTGTTGCAGCGACCGAATTCATGAGGGTGCAACAATTTGTCAGAAGTTTGAAAATTCTCCATTTCCTGGAAAGGTACACTCCACACGGGGTTAAAAAAATAAACCTTACGTCATCCCTTCCACGCTCCAGAAACAACATACTCGTGACCGTTTGGATTTGCTTCAACGTATCGCCTGTCCGCTCAGCTCCCCCTTAATCCCACACATCCTCGACAAGGCTCCAGGGATCCAGTTTTCACAGAAAAACAAAGTGAATTTGAGGATCTGATCCCAAAATACTGCTAAAACTCCTGAACATCTGTGGCACGAAACTGTTTATTAAATCGCCTAAATCAATGTTGTGATTTCAATTGTGGATCGAGCTATTTCACACATCGTTCATTGACTTTTATATTAATTCTTAAGATGAATCCTCTCGATATCACTGGCATGTATATTGAGCCAAACTTTTCACAGGGCCAGTTAAGAGTAAGTCTTGTTCGTGTGGGAGTGGAGTCACATACATCTCTGACCACATATCGGTTCTGAAGCAGGGACTTGGACCTGATACATTAACTCTGTTTCTCTCCCAACAGATGCTGTCTGACGTGCTGAGCTTTTACGACATCCAGCTTTTATTTAACATGTATGTCAAACTAGATGCAATCAGGATTTACCTCACACCACAGCACCCTAGTGAACTGATTAGGTGTTTACATCAATTTGACAGTATCATGCACATTTTACAATTTCCCCTTTAAGTTGAAATCAAATTCATGATTTGAAATCAAATTCATGATTTGAAATCAAATTCATGATTTGAAATCAAATTCATGATTTGAAATCAAATTCATGATTTGAAATCAAATTCATGATTTGAAATCAAATTCATGATTTCAACAGTCTCAGGGACTGTTCTGATAAGATTCAAGGTCCTGTTTTCTGAATTATTACACCGTTTCCTCAGTTCTTTAGCAATTATCACTGGTGTTGGATGAACTCCTGCTGGGGTTTACAGCAGAGATGTCTCTGTCCCTTTGCCTCACTGAGCTTGAAGCAAGTTCTTCGAGACAAGAGCTCTTCCATTGACCTCAACTCACATTGTTTCACTGCAGACCCTACTCTACCATCCACGCCCGCCAAGTTCCCACCCCTCCTGACCTCCAAGCTGACCTACTTGAACAGCACCTACCGAGTTATCCAGAAGCCCCTCACCTGGCAGGAAGCGGCCTGGCTTTGCGAGACTCGCAACGAGACCCTGGTCACCGTAGTGGACCCCTACCACCAGGCCTACCTCACGCAGCTGGTGAACAGCGTCCAGCTCCCACTCTGGATCGGACTCTCCAACGAAGAGGTAATTCCAGCCAACTCGTATCCGATTGTGATCTGTCCACCTGCGTGGTGGTGGCGTGCAAGCTGTGACTAACGTGAGGAAGATACTTTCAGGTGGAGAAGTGAAATTGGACATACTGTTACTGATTTGTTGCAAACTTTGATTTCATCAATGAGCTATGCAGTGATGCAAAAGATATTTGTTGCCTGTTGTTGTACACCCCACCAGTGTTTGTACACCCCACCAGTGTTTGTACACCCCACCAGTGTTTGTACACCCCACCAGTGTTTGTACACCCCGCCTGTTGAGGTACTCCCTTCCTGTTGTACTCCCCATCTGTTGTTGTACTCCCCACCTGTAGTACACCACACCTGTTGTTGTACGCACCATCTAATGTTGTACATCACACTTGCTGTTGTACATCCCACCTGTTCTACATCCCACCTGTTGTACATCCCACCTGTTGTTGTACACATTGTCTGTTGTTGTACTCCCTGGCTGTTGTTGTATTCCCCGCCTGTACACCACTGGTTGCTGTACACACCGCCTGTTGTTGTACTCTCCGCCTGTAGTACACACCACTGGTTGTTGTATACACTACTGGTTGCTGTACACACCGCCTGTTGTTGTACTCTCCGCCTATAGTATACGACGCCTGTTGTTATACACACCGCCTGTTGTTGTACTCCCTGCCTGTAGTACACACCGGGTCTCGACCTGAAACGTCACCCATTCCTTCTCTCCTGAGATGCTGCCTGACCAGCTGAGTTACTCCAGCATTTTGTGATACCTTCGATTTGTACCAACATCTGCAGTTATGTTCCTACATAACACCACTGGTTGTTGCACACATCGCCTGTTGTTGTACTCCCCGCCTGTAGTACACACCACTGCTTGTTGTACTTCCCGCCTGTTAAACATCTTGCCTGTTGTATTCCCTGCCCATTGTACAAATCTGTTGTTGTACGCCCCCCCCTGTTGTTCAGCCTCTCTGTCGTGGTGTTTCCTATCTGTTATTGTGCACCATACCTGATGCTATACATCTGCCTGCTATGCACCGTGTCTGAATTGGCTTCATCGGGCATACACCTTAAATGCAAGGTTCTTCTGTTCTCTATGCTTTCACTCCACACAACCCTCACTTCCTTCTCCCTCTCTGGCTGCGCTCCCCATTCGCGCTCAGTAACGGCTGTGACTTTACACAGGGAGGCAGGTCCTACTCGTGGTTCGGCGGGGAGCAGCTGTTCTACACCAACTGGCAGGACGGAGAGCCACACCAGGTCTTGGGCTGCGCTCACATGGACTTGGACGGGACCTGGCAAACGTCCAACTGTGACACCAAGCTGATGGGAGCCATCTGCCGTGCGGGTAGAGGTAGGACTGGATGGGAATCGCGCACCCAAAATTGACAGCATTTGGAGATAGTCCATAATTTCCAGGAGCAGAATTAGCCATTCAGCCCATCAGGTCTACCCCGCCATTCAATCATTGCTGATCTATCTTTTCTTCGCAACCCTATTCTCCTGCCTTCGCCCCAAAACCCCTGACACCCTCACTAATCAAGAATCTGCCAATCATCGCCTTAATGATATCCATTGACGGCCTCCACAGCCTTCTGTGGCAATGAATTCCACAGATTCACCACCCTCTGACTATAGAAATTCCTCCTCATCTCCTTTCTATCTGAAGCTTTTATTCTGAAGCTATGGTCTCCGGTCCTAGACTCTCCCAGTAGTGAAAACTTCCTCTCAACATTTACTCTATCCAGCCCTGTCCCTATTTTTATGTTTCAATGAGGTCCCCCTTCATCCTTCTAAACTCCAGTGAGTACAGGCCCAGTGCCTTCAAATGCTCATCATATATTAACCCAATCACTCCTGGGATCATTCTCGTAAACCTCCCCTGGGCTCTCTCTAACGCCAGCACATCCTTTCTCATATATGGGGACAAAAACTCACAATACTCCAAATGCAGTCTGCCCAGTGCCTCATAAAGCCTCAGAATTCTAGCCGTCTCAAAATAAATGCAAGCATTACGTTGGCATCCGCCTTCCTTATTAAGGATGCCAAGAGTGTTAGATAGAGCGGGCATGTGTGGAGTGTAAACCCGGACTAACCTGTTCACCAGCTGTAAAATCCAGAGATTATTAGAGAGGCAGGACACTGTTAGATGACGATGCTCATAATTATAAATCATTCCTTAGAACGAGGGAACTCACAGTGGCTGACATTTCACATATTGAAGATGAAAATCAATATCCTTATCTATCCCCGTGCTCTCCCTGCCATTGGCTTCTCCAATTTCAGACTGTGGGGCAGCACGGTGGTGAAGCGGTCGAGTTGCTGCCTCACAGCACCAGAGACCCGGGTTCGATCCTGACCACGGGTGCTGTCTGTACAGGGTTTGTACGTTCTCCCTGTGACTACATGGGTTTTCAGCCTATTGTGTCTATCTTTGGTTTAAACCAGCATCTGCAGTTCCTTCCTGCACATTTTGTTTGTTCCACTGCGTAATCTCCACAAGGTATGCCGACTTCGAAGAAGTTCTCCTCCTCTCTCTGACGTGAGCTCGGCAACATTCTCTCTCGGGTCTGAAGAAGGGTCTCGACCCTCCGTCACCTATTCCTTTTCTCCAGAGATGCTGTCTGACCCGCTGAGTTACTCCAGCTTGTTGCGTCTATCTTCGTAATACAATTTACCCCTTCCCCAGCCGTGTGAAGCCTGTGCAGAGGACCCTCTGTGAACCAGGATGACGGATACCAGTGCCGGACCACAATCAATGTCCTGGACAGTGAATAATCACAAAGTGTGGTGTAACTAAGCGGGCCAGGCAGCATCTCTGGAGAAAAGGAATAGGTGACGTTTCGGGTCGAGACCCTGGACCATTTTAAAAGCTGTGCAGTGTTACTGGTGTCAACACCCCCCTCTGCTGGTGGAAAATCATTCTGCACTTCAGCTCAGAGCACCATTAACCTGATCCTCACTTTGCAATGGTAAATATTCCATTTCACTATCGAGCAAAGCCAGGCCCCATTCAGAATACTGTGGGTGTGTAAACAGCTGCTGATGGTTGCCACCGACACAGACTTGGCCCCGATTAATGTGTTGCTATAAATACTCTACCCATACTGTAAAGCACAGTTCTCTTCCAAGCAATGATGCCCAGAGGATAGACACAAAATGCTGGAGTAACTCAGCGGGACAGGCAGCTTCTCTGGAGAGAAGGAATGGGTGACGTTTTGGGTCAAGACCCTTCTTCAGAAACTGAATGGTGCTTGCAGTTCAGTAAGCATTTGTATGAGTGTGTGCCACTGACAGACAAGGCCCAGACATTGAACATTACGGAGTAGATCCTACACTTTGAATGGGCTCACCTCCACACAATCTAGTTTCGAGGCTTCAGTGTTTATGCACTTTATCAAGGATAGGACATTGTAGGAAAAAACAGAGGATGTTCCATCTTAACTTTACAGTGCTGACTACATTTAAAATATATTTCATTAACTTTGAAGCATGTTCAAACATCCTGGTCTTTTACAAAATGCCGGGTTGGCCAAAGATTCTGTCATAAAATATACTGTTTCTTCGCTCCACATCCTTCTGTGAATAATCATTGGCCTTTAACATTTTCATCTGGCCACTATAATAGATTTGCACTCTTCCCCTAAGAATCTGTTCCCAACCTTCCCCAACCACCTTCCCCAGCCATGCAAAGTGTGGACAAGAGGCCCTCTCTGAACTAGGACAATGGGCACCAGCTCTGGACTTCAATCCATGTTCTCCTGGACAGTGAATCCATTTTGAAAGCTTGATGCAGAGTTACAGGTGTCAACATCCCCCTCTGCTGGTGGAAAGTCAGTCTGCAGCATCTGTTCAGAGCATCATTAATCTGATCCTCACCTTGCAATGGTAGATACTCCATCTCACTATTGAGCAGAGCCAGGCCACTGAGTGAAGGTCCAGTATTTTTCAGGGAAGTTACCTCCAATAATATTGGCAGATGTTAGCACATCTTTTCCAGCCCCCCCCCTTCCACAATAAGTCTGAAGAAGGGTCCTGACCCGAAACGTTGCCTGTTCCTGACCTCCGGAGATGCTGCCTGACCTATTGAGTTACTGCAGCACTTTGTGGTTTACACATTATTCCAGCATCTGCAGTCCTTGATCTTTGACCTGTGGCATTACCATCATATACAGGGAGAGTAGACCAACAGGAGCATCTCTGGCTTTCTATCACTCACGCAACCTCTTGCTCCAGCTCTCTTTCTAACTCTTTTTCACTCTTTGTGTATTTTGCTTTGATTATTCATGTTGGGATGACTTTCTGTCTTGCCTGCCAACATTTTGTTTAGTTCAGAGATACAGCGTAGAAACAGGCCCTTCGGCCCACACTGACCAGCTTTTAATAGTACACTAGCACTATTCTACAAACTAGGGACAATTTACAATCTTTACCTAAGCCAATTAATCCCGCGCATCTTTGAAGTGAAGGAGAAAACCCGGAGGAAACCCACGCAGTCACAGGGAGAACGTACAAACTCCGTGTCGACTGTTGCCGTAGTCAGCATCGAACCTGGCTCTCTGGAGTTGTAAGGCAGCAACTCTACCGCTGTGCCACCGTGCTGCCCTACAAGCAGCAAAGAAAACCTTGAAGTTGTAGTTGACCATCACCAGGGGAGCTTTTGTTGCTTGTTATCGTGTGCTGAGATCTGAGGCTCCCCAGAAATTCGCAGTATGGGATGCAGATGGATGCCATTCATCCCCTTGTGTCCTTTCTGTCCACAAACCCACTTCCCAGCTTCTGCAGGGCACCCTCCTTTATCTGTTCAACTGTTCCTTCGGCTTTCAGGCACTGAGTTCTAAACCACGCAGCTTGGCGAATGAGTTGGGGGTTTTTTTAGCTCCCCTTGAATCCATTCTCGAATTAACATAATACATGCTCTTAGATACTGACCACTCTGCTAAAGGGTCCTCTTTATTTACCCTCTATAAGCCTCTTGGCTGACCCTGTAAATTTCCTATCAGGCTTTGCTTTTCCAAAGAATATGATCCCAACAGTTAAGAATTGTGATCTCCACCCTGGCAACATCCTTCTCTGCCCCTCTCTGGTGCTATTACCTTGGTCCTGTACTCAGTAATTCAGCTGTTGCCACACTGATATGTCAAATCATTCTAGTATTGTACTTCTTATGCTTAATTACCCATTATATCTGCAGATTCTGCGACCTTCGGCAATCATCCTAATATCCTACTATTTATTATATATTCCCTTGTCTTGATTCCCCTCCATAAATTCATTTTAGACGTTAAATCTCATTAAAGTGGTACCTCAAGAGTCCTAAAGGATCGTGCAACATACTGCAGCTGGCAGCGTGGCGTCCTTGAGTCAATGAGGGCAAGATCAGGGGTCAAGGTTGGGAGGTCAGGGCTTCTAACCAGATGGTCAAGGCTTGTGGCCAGGAAAGTAGTCAAAGTTGGATCAGGTATCAGGGGTGGGAACAGCAATGATGGGTTAGTTGAGCAGCAATGATCCGTTACTTTAATCTGCATCCAGAGGAATGTTAATAATGGACACACATTCAGCTCAGTTACTTGCCTTCATAGTTGGGCTGAGCAGCAGATCCTTAGACCGGTCCCTTGAGGGCAACCACAGCCTCAGGGCAATCTTGGAGATAGACAAACGGGCTTTAGGTCACTGAGTTGCAAAAGGTTAAAACCTAATCTAAGAACAGAATTTCCCAGTACTTAGTCATCAGTCTGAAGAAGAGTCTCGACCCGAAACGTCACCCATCCCTTCTCTCCAGAGATGCTGCCTGACCTGCTGAGTTACTCCAGCATTTTGTGAATAAATACATCTAGGGGGGTGTTTTCAATGCCGATTAACCCATCAACCTGCACCTTTTTGAGGTATCGGAGAAAACAGTCTCAAAAGTAGAAACAAGAAACAGCAGATTCTGGTGTACACTAAAGGACACTAAGGGCTGGAGTAATTCAATGGGTCAAGCAGCATCTCTGGAGAACCTGTATAGGTGAGATTTTGGGTCAGGGCCCTTCTTCAGACTGAACATGAACAGGGGAAAGAGACAATTCCACACAAAACTGCACCCGAGGTCAGGATTAAACCTTAGTCACTGGCCTGTTCCCCCCTTATCCCCCTCGCTGCCTCTCTAGCCCCCTCTATCCCACTCTTCCTTCCTCTCCCCCTCTCCAACCTTCTCTCTCCCCCTCCCCCTCTTCCTCCGCTTCTCCTCCTCTCTCTCCCTCTCTCTCCTTCCCTCTCTCCCTCCCTCCCTCTCTCTCTTTCATGTGAATTGCTTTTAAAGTGTAATCACTTTTGAATGTAAACCTGTGACTGTGTATGGGAGCAACCTGGAACAGATCGATTGTCCATTATAGAATCTGTCAGGTCTGGATCAATGAAGGGGTGGGAATGCCTCGTTGAGTGAGTGCCAGGAATTAGATAAAAAAATAAATTATTTATTCCTTTTATTCAAAGGTATCTAAGAAAAATTACCAACTACTAAAGTATTAACCAGATCCTTCAACCTTTAACTTTTAAATTAAACATAATCTGATATAGATCGCTGTAAATCTCAGCACTCAGAAGGGCAAAATCCTACTGGTTTCTGTTATTGAAGCAGGTTAAGGAACAATGGTGAGCGGCACAGTGCAGCTAAAGCCTGATATTGTGTGAGAAAGGAGAGGAACTTGCCTGCTCATTGCCTTGATCCTGACATTCCGCAGAGTTTTTATTTAACTTTTCCACCATTTGCTCTACATTTTTGTTTTACACTCTTCATAGCATTTCCTGTGACAAAGTAAACATTTAGCTGTATGGATTCATCCTGGCGGCTCAGAGTGAGAGAGAAGATGCTGGTACTTTGGCTGGAAAGGGGAGTGAGTGGTCCATCAGCCATCAGCAAGGGTTAGCTTGTCTATTATATGGACGGTACGGTGGCGCAGTGGTAGAGTTGCTGTCTTAAAGCCCCAGAGGCCCGGGTTCAATCCTGACTATGGGTGCTTGTCTACACAGCGTTTGTACGTTCTCTCTGTGACCTGGGTGGTTTTTCTCTGATATCTCCAGTTTCCTCCAACACTCCAAAGTCGTGCAGGTATGTAGGCTAATTGCTTGGTATAAATGTAAATTGTTCCTGGTGTGTGCAGGATAGTGTTAGTGTGCGGGGATCGCTGGTCGGCGCGGACTCCGTGGGCCGAGGAGCCTGTTTCCGTACTGTATCTCTAAACTAAAGCAAACCAAATGGGAAATATAGAAACTGACCAAGAGGGATCATGAGTGAATGCAGGGCTCTCTGAGGAAATCGTGGACCCTGTGCTTTTGATGATGGAGTTTTATTAATAAGTCATCTTCCCCAGGCACTTCGAAGACAGTGTAGCACTTCTGAAACATTTTACTCTTGTGAATTTACACACAACGAGGTTCAACAAACACCAATAAGCACACAATTTGTTTTGATACAAAGTGCTGGAGTAACTCAGCAGGTCACACAGCTTCCTTGGAGACCATGAGTAGGGGACGTTTTGGGTAGGGACCATACTTTAGACATCCCGACCCAAGACGTCACCTATCCATGTACTCTAGGGATGCTGCCTGACCTGCTGAGTTACTCCAGCATTATGCATCTTTCCTTGGTAAACCAGCATCTGCTCAATTTTGTTTTATTTGAGTGATTTTCTTTGATGGAGATAAATTGACAAGGACACCAGGAGTTGATATAGCATCACGAGACTATTTACAATAAGATAGTGGACTGGTCCACGGTTTAATATCTAATCATTAGATAGCACCTCTAATAGTTCGCATTTCCCTCAGTACTGCACTGGAGGGACACCCTAAAATCTGAACTCGAATATCCGAGCTAATTTTCCTTCGGGTCACCACTGAGCTTTAGGATGCTACTTCTTCAGACGCATCCATCGCCACGGCTGACCCTTGAGGTAATTGACACAGGACCTCCTCCCCCATTCTTTAGATTTTAGACTATAATGATACAGCGTGGAAACAGGCCCTTCGGCCCAGCTAGGCCACGCCGACCAGCATTCACCCCGTACACTAACTATCCTAAACACTCGGGACAACGTACAATTTTTACTGAAAACAATCAACGTACAAATTGTATGTCTTTGGAGTGTGTGGGGAAAGCAGAGCACCCGGAAAAAACTCACACAGTCACAGAAAGAAGTAGAAACTCCATACAGACAGCACCCAAGGTCAGGAACGAACGTGGGTCTCTGGCACTGTAAGGCAGCAACTCTACCGCTGTACCACCGTGCTGTCCTAATGGAGCAGGAGGTGACATTTCAGGTTTAGGCTCAGTACTGCCAGGTTATCAGTTTATAATAGGACAGCTGTGTTAATGTGCACTCTGAATTGTTAGCTGACCAAACATTAGCTGCAATTACATCAACCTACAAATGTCACTTAAACAAAATGGACTAAGAAATAACTCTGATCCGACAGATGGCCGGGGCTGCACAGACCAGAGATTGTGCCTTTTGCCTGCATCAACCTCCAATTTGTCATTCAATCACCCCACACTTTGTTCCTTCCCCTCTCGCTCTCCCTCTCTTGGTACTGCACGTTTTGTAACACCAGTTCTGGTGATAGATTAATTCCGTTTCTAACCCCATGGAGTATTTCGAGCAATTTTTGTTCATATCACAGATTTCCAGCTTCTTTGCTATTTTGCCTTTATGGCACGAACGTTACAAATCAAAGGAAATGGTATTATAAGTGAATTCAGTCTCAGCAGACTGTCATGGATTACAGGGTTTAAATAAAGGTCAGACCGAATCTGACTGAGGGGGATAGTGGCTGGAGGGTCACTCCTATTCCAATACTCCAAAGGCCTGGTCATTTGGATGTAGGGCGGCATGGTGGCGCAGTGGTAGAGTTGTTGCCTTACAGTGTCAGAGACAGGTTCTGTCTGTACGGAGTCCATACATTCACCCTGTGACCATGTGGGTTTTCTCCGGGTGCTCCGGTTTCCACCCACATTCCAAAGACGTGCAGGTTTGTAGGTTAATTGGCTTCTTTAGATTGTCCCTAGTGTGGTAGATAGAACTAATGATTGGGTGATTGTTGGTCAGCGTGAACTCAGTGGACCAAAGGGCCTATTTCCGCACTGTGTCTCTAAACTAACCCAAACTAAACTAAACTGGCAGCAATTAATGAAAAGCATTCACAATAGTCAGGGGAAAGGAGCCTTTGAGATGTTTG
This sequence comes from Rhinoraja longicauda, assembly GCF_053455715.1. NCBI lineage: Eukaryota > Metazoa > Chordata > Chondrichthyes > Rajiformes > Arhynchobatidae > Rhinoraja > Rhinoraja longicauda. The sequence goes on from NC_135981.1 coordinate 11,353,792, forward strand.
GGCCTGGTGGTAGACACAAATTGCTGGAGTAACTCAGCAGGTCGGGCAGCATATCTGGAGAAAACGAATAGGTGACGTTTCATGTCGGAACCCCACTTCAGCATTTTGTGTCTATCGTCGGTGTAAACCAGCACCTGCAGTTCCTTCTGACACACTTTGTGCCCGTTGGATTCTGAAGTTCACCTCCTCCTGCTGAAGTACTGGCTGTTTTCTTCTCAGATTCATGGAACACCAAGTCAAAATTCTCTGGAAGTTGCCCAACGAGCCTGGAGGATTCATCGTGGATTCCCTTCCGCGATCACTGTTATACCTTCCACTTGGAGAAAAACGCAAGCCCCAAGGATGCAGCCAAGTTCTGTCAGAGAGGTACGGAGTGCACACGTCAGATCATGGACATCTAAGGAAAGACACTTAATGCTGGAGGAACTCAGCAGGTCAGGCGATATCCCTGGAGAACATAGATAGGTACAAAAAGCTGGAGTAACTCAGCAGGTCAGGCAGCATCTCTGGAGAAAAGGAATAGGTGACGTTTCAGGTCGAGACCCTTCTTCAGACTGAGAGTCGGGAAAGGGAAACGAGAGATATAGTGATATGGAGAGATATAGAACATGGATAGTTGATGTTTTGGGTCAGAACCCTTCTTCAGACTGATTGGAGGGGTGGCAGGGGACTAAGAAATCTAGAAGAGTGGGAGGGTAGGCGGAGAGAGGAGGAAAACTTATCTAACACGCGACAGGGCTTAGGTTTAGGTACAGCGAAAGCTTGGTCTTGTGCTAACTTCTGTGCTTTATACAAACAATCCGTAATTGTGTTTGAGCAGAGCAAGGGGCCGAGATGCTGTCCATTCTTGATGAGACAGAGAACGTCTTTGTATGGGAACATCTACAGACGTATGAAAATGATACCAAAGGTGCCTGGCTGAGTCTCACGTACAACACAAAGGGTAAGTGTGCATTGCCATAGCAACGTGGAATTAGAGCAACTCTTAAATGTAGCTAATTTGATGAAGGACATTGATCCTTCACCAGTGTGCTCTGCAATGAGGTGGCTCGGCAGAGTACCTGTTTCCTGAAAGGATGAGCCCAGAATTTGCACTACCACCATTTACAGCGTTCAAAACATAGTAAGAGGTTGATGCATTGTTGTTTGCGAAAGTCCCGTAGAGATAGACCTTCTCTTATGAGATTCAAAGAGCAATGTCAGGTCTCCTTGTGTGATGCCACGCCATCACTTTCAGTGATGCATGTTCTATGGACCTTCTCTCTTCTCCTTTCTTTCCTCCACTCCCTCTCTCCCTTCCTCTCTCTCTCTCCTCCTGTCTTCTTTCTCTCTCTCCTCTCCCGCTCCCCTGGTTTCCTTCTCTCTCTCCTCTCTTTCTCCCCTCTCCCTCCTCTCTCTTTCACCATCTCAAAGACACCCAGACATGGGCACAATATTCATTTCAGAATCACAGCACCTTCAATTCTTGCTTTTTACTTGTTGAATTCAATACCAAGTCGGGGCAGAGGATGAGGTGCTGTTCCTCAGTCTTGCATTGCACCTCGTTGGAATAGTGCAGGAGAACAGATTGAGTAGAGTGGGAATGCAAGGAGAACTGAAGTGTAAATTAAAATAATTTATAATATTTCTCTGCTTACGAGAAAAGCTGATTTGCAAGCTGTTTTAGGAGCTGTGTGAATGAGGTTCTCGGGCAGAGTGAGCACTTTTGACAATGCAATGGCTGGTGATCCACACATGAGTTCAACTTTGGGTTTAGTTTATTGTCACATGTACCGAGGTACAGTGAAAAGCGTTTGTCGCGTGCTAACCAGTCAGCGGAAAGAAAATACGTGATTACAATCAAGCTATCCACAGTGTCCAGATACATGATACACGGTCGGTGGAAGTGTAGTCCCATTGTGCTTCTTGGCCAGTTATATCGGCAACTAGGACATGCCAGTGATTGTTTGTGATGGGGAAGTGAAGTTTCCTGATGCCCCCAGGCAGAGTTTTCTTAGTTCATTCTGGAGAAATGTGCGTTTCTGCAAAGACCGACCCTTATCGCTTGTTTGTGTAGAAAGGAACTGCAGATGCTGGTTTATACTGAAGATAAACACAAAGTGCTGGAGTAACTCTACGCGTCAGTCAGCATCTCTGGAGAAAACGGAAGGGTGACATTTCGGGTCGAGACCCATCTTCCGACCCGAAACGTCACCCATCCTTTTTCTCCAGAGATGCTGCCTGACCCGCTGAGTTACTCCAGCACTTTCTGTCCATCCTTGTTGCTTGTTTCTGTGTTAGAGAGTGACACTTTGCTCGAAGCTGCAGGTCGTGTGTTGATGGCAATCCCAAGCTGTTTCCGTTGCAGCAAAGGGCCACTGATCTAATTAAGGGGACAGTTAAGAGTCAACCATTTCAGTGAGCTCCTGGAGTTTAATAGAGATTGGAGTTTGGATTCAACATCTTGTGTTCAACCCATTTAAAACTAAATAAAAATTGGTGCAGAGCTTCTTGAAGGAAAAGTAGCACTGAATCTACATATGGAAAGGTCTCACCAATAGCTGTTTTTGAAGGATAAACATTGGCAGCAAATCTAGGAAAATCCCTCTGTTTTTCCAATGGTCTCATTGCATTTATTCTCATTTGAAAGGTTGAGTCAAGTCAAGTCAAGTCAATTTTATTTGTATAGCACATTTAAAAACAACCCACGTTGACCAAAGTGCTGTACATCTGATTAGGTACTAAGGAAAAAAATGAAACATACAGTAGCACGCAAACAGTTCACATATGGAACTGCAGATATTGGAATCTTGAGCAAAATGGAAAAGTGTTGGACACCTCAGTGGGTCAGGCAGCATCTCTGGAGGATGTGGGTGGGCGACATTTGGGGTCAGGACCCTCCTTCAGACAGGCAGGGTCTCGGTTTAACATCTCATCGAAGAGATAGCACTTCGGACAGAGACACCCCTCTGACACACTTCATCCCTCAACACTGCCACAAGGTTAGAGCAGCTGAGCTAATGCACGCCTGTCTCTGGAGCCACGGACTCAAACAAAAAAAACATTCCCCATTGGCGAAGTAAGAGTCTTACCCATTTAAACTCTGTGAGAGTTGAGGCCAGGATTTGATCTTGTGTGGGGGTGAACATGTGGAATCATCTCAGTGAATGTTGAAGAAGCAAGCTTGCACAAAATGGAGATGAAAGCCAGCAAATCCTCAGCAACCTAACTTATTCTTGATTGGCAATACCAGCCAACTATTGTTTGAACAGAATATTTGAGAAATAAAAGCTGGATTGATTAGTAACACATAAGAGGGCAAGAATTTACATCAAAATCACTTCCCCATTGAAAATCTTTTAATTATTGATCAACAAATTGTTTGTGTGGAGAAAACGATCGAGTGCTGATGCTCTCCCCCCCAACTTTGAAATGGACAAAGCATCTATGAGAAAAATAAGAAAACAATGAAGCAGGTCATAAAAGCTTGCTGGATTCACAATAGAAATAATTCCCATTAGAAAGACAGGATGTTCATGTCCGATGCCTGTTTAATCATTGATCAACTTAATGAGCAGGCTTATCTTGTACTGTGCAGTGGCCTCTCTCTGTTGAACAGAAGCTGTAAATTTTAACTCCATCAAGGGAACGTCAAAGTAGATGCTTTTAATGACCAGCCAATAAAGGGAAGAGACAGTAATTTCGAATAATGGTACAAAGGAAATCATTTTGATTCCAGTTAGTTAACCCTTCACGTGTTCACCATGAGACGAGTTTGTTGCCAGGACTCAAGGGCCTAAGCTGCAGGGAGCAGTTGAGCAGGCTAGGACTCTATTCATTGGAGAGCAGGGGGATGAGGGTTATTCTTACAAAAATGTACAAAATCGTGAGAGGAATAAACCGGGTAAACTTACAGAGTCTCTTGCCCAGAGTAGGGGAATCGACAACCAGAGAGCATAGGTTTACAGTGAGGGGGGGAAGATATAATAAGAACCTGAGGGTAGATGGAACGAGCTGCCAGAGGAAGTAGGTACTATCGCAATGTTTAATAAACATCTAGGCAGGTACATGGATATATAGGTTTAGAGGGATATGGTCCAAACGCAGGCAGGTGGGACTTGTGTAGATGGGACATGTTGGTCAGTGTGGGTAAGCTGGGCCGATGGGCCTGTTCCATGTTGTATGACTCTATGAGACTATATGACATAGGAGCAGAACTAGGCCTTTGAAGAATGAAAGGGGGGACCTCATTGAAACGTACAGATTAGTGAAAGGCTTGGACAGAGTGGATGTGGAGAGGATGTTTCCACTAGTGGGAGAGTCTAGGACTAGAGATCATAGCCTCAGAATTAAAGGACATTCTTCTAGAGACAGGGCACGTACGTGAGGATGCTATTCATAGACTATAGCTCCGCCTTCAACACGGTCATCCCCACCAAGCTCATCACCAAACTCCACCAGCTAGGCCTCAGCTCGTCATTATGTGACTGGATCCTGGACTTCCTGCTGGAACGACCGCAGGCAGTGAGAATGGGCCCGCACCTGTCCTCCACTATCACCCTGAGTACCGGCACACCACAGGGCTGTGTTCTGAGCCCCATGCTCTACTCCCTCTTCACACACGACTGTGTTCCTGCATTCAACACCAACACCATTGTCAAGTTTGCAGACGACATAACGGTGATCGGGCTGATCACCAACGGGGATGAAACAAACTATAGAGCGGAGGTGCAGAACCTGGCGGACTGGTGCTCGGATAACAACCTGTCCCTAAATACCACCAAGACCAAGGAGCTGATCATCAACTTCCGTAGGTCACATAACGGGGAATATGCCCCGATCTCTATCAACGGGAACAGTGTGGAGAGAGTGTCCAGCTTCAAGTTTCTGGGCACTCACATTTCGGAGGACCTAACATGGTCCAATAACACTGCTGCGCTGGTCAAGAAGGCACAACAAAGACTGTTCTACTTAAGAACACTGAAAAAGTCTGGTCTACCCCAACAGCTGCTGACGACCTTCTACCGCTGCACCATAGAGAGCATCCTAACGCATGGCATCCCTGTGTGGTACCTCAGCTGCACGGAGGCAGAAAGGAAAGCTCTACAGCGGGTAGTCCATAGAGCTCAGAGAGCCATCGGAACACAGCTACCAGACTTGGAGGGCATCTACAACACACGATGCCTCAGAAAAGCCACCAGCATCCACAAAGACTCTTCACACCCCTGCAACAGTCTGTTCGAACTCCTTCCATCGGGCAGACGATACAAGGCCTTCTACGCCCGCACCTCCAGACTCAGGAACAGCTTCATCCCCAGGGCCATAGCTGCTATGAACCGGTCCTGCTGAGCCGGATGGCCACAACGCATAGATCAACTTGCACTTTACCCTGTCTAAAAAACTGTTACAATTGTTTCGTTTCGTTGGGTTGCTGTTAATTACTTAAATTATTGCATCGTATGGGAGGCGCATTCCCAATCTCGTTGTACCCCTGGGTACAATGACAATAAAGATATATTGTATTGTATTGTATTGTATTGTATTGTATTCTAGGAAGATGAGGAGGAATTTCTTTAGTCAGAGGGTGGTGAATCTGTGGAATTCTTTGCCATAGAAGGCTGTGGAAGCCAAGTTAATGGATATATTTAAAGCAGAGATAGATAGATTCTTGATTAGTACAGGTGTCAGAGGTTATCGGGAGAAGGCAGGAAAATGGGGTTAGGGGGGAGAGATAGATCAACCTTGATTGAATGGCGGAGTAGACTTGATGGGCCGAATGGTCTAATTCTGTTCCTATCATTTATGACCTATGAACTTTCCTCCCACCGAGTGTATTCGATCATGGCTGATCTATTCTTCCCCAACCAATTCTCCTGCCTTCTCCTGTACCTTTGACACCTTTCCTCATCAAGAAACCATTCTGATAATTAATTATCTTAAAGTATAAGCTGAACATCTGAAGTGAAAAAGAATATTGTGGATCCCCAGGTTACAAATGACCTAACTTATGGAAATATGACTTTTGCAAATATTTGCATACATTTTCAAAGCATTTTTCAAACTAATAAACATAAAATGTTTCCTGGCATTCATTAATGACTGGATATAGTATGTATACCTTTAGTTTAATTTTGGGTGGTTTTAGAGTGATTATTCAATTAAATGAAAGAATTATAGCAATTGCATGTTAAACGGTACTAAATGAGTCACTGCAGAAAGCGGACATTTCTGACTTAGGGATAAATTGGCACACAGGAAAAGAAAAAAAAGACACAAAGTGCTGGAGTAGTTTAGTTTAGTACCCAACGACCAGCGATCCCAGCACACTAACCCACACACTAGGGAAATGTTATAATTTTACCAAGCCCATTTGCCCACAAACCTGTACATCTTTCGAGTGTGGGAGGAAACAAGCGATCCCGGGATAAAACCCAGGCAGGTCACAGGGAGAATGTACAAAGTCCATACTGACAGCACCCGTTAACAGGATCGAACCCGCATCTCTGGCGCTGTAAGGCAACTCCACCGCTGAGCCCCACATTCAGTGTCGGGCAGCATCTCCAGAAACGTTTCAGGTCAGGACCCAGGAGCCTTTTTTTGTAAACCGGCATCTGCAGTTGTTTGGAGTTTCTCCGGAATAGAATCCTTGTGTAACGAGGGCCCTGCTTGCATTCTAGAAACACTCTGGTAGTATTTGTGTCTGCAGGTCTGGCCGTATTTGTGTCAGAGAAATGGAGCCATCATAACAATGGTCAGGATCGAACCCGGGTCTCTGGGGCTGTGAGACTTGCAACTGTGCCTGCTGTGTCACTGTGCCGTTCTTACTGGTTATGGAGCAGAGAGTCTGAATCCACCTTGATCTTGTGCTTTTCCATCAAACATCCTATAACTATTCTTTACGCTGGAGAACAGCTACAGCCAGTCTGTGGTTACTTTGACTACACGCAGCGTCAGTAGTCATTGTAGATTGCTTTGGTTAGTGTTGTTACCATGCAGTGTAACCTGTTACTACGGTTCAGTTGCTTACTCTGTGTTCACTTTCTGTCGCCTTAGGTGGTTTATTCATCTGGCCCGATAAGACACCGCTGAACTATTCAAACTGGCCTCCTGAATCCAAAAACATGGATTTAATGAGTCCGAACACCTGCCACTGGATCAAGAGTAACACGGGCATCTGGGGAATTGGCCCCTGTACTACCATCACACTGGGCATCGTCTGCAAGATGCCAAGAGGTAAGAGTAGAGCACAGAGTAGAGTGGTAGAGCTGCTGCTCACAGCGCCAGAGACCAGTCTTCGATCCATACCATGGGTGCTGTCTGTATGGAGTTTGTATGTTCTACCGTGAATTGCATGGGTTTCCTCCGGGTGCTCTGGTTTCCTCACACATTGCAAAGACGTACAGGTTTGCAGGTTAATGTGGCTTCGGTAAAATTGTAAATTGTCCTTAGTGTGTGGGAAAGTGTTAGTGTGCAGTGATCGCTGGTCTCAGTCGGCCGAAGGGCCTGTTCCCGCGCTATATTTCTAAATTAAACTAAAAAGTTAAAAGAAAATACATTTTTGAGACTAAGAGAGTCTAGTGCAGCTCCACACTTGCTCTTGAACAGGCATGGTCATGGGCTGTGCCCCACCTGAGGTGTGATGTGTACGTTACCACAGATAAAGTTATTTCTTCCTCTCTGAGAACCTCTCCCCTGTTACTCTCAAAACAGTGAGTCATTCTTAAGTATGGTACAATAGGAGACCTTTCAGCCCCTTTTGTGGGGTCTATCCCACACACACACACTAGTTCCTGACTTCATCCAATGTTCACGTGGATGCCCTTCCCAGCAGGGACAGATGCATTACTCACAAAGACCATAAACACTGGCGTGTTTTCATTTAGCCCCGCAACCATTTTGACCCCCCACCCACTGTGACATGACTCATGGGCACCACGTAGGGTTGCCAACTTTCTCACTCCCAAATAAGGGACAAAAGGTGACATCACTGCCCCGCGCCCCACATGACCTCACCCAGCCAGCGGCCACATGCTCCCGCTCCACCAATTGTGGTTGCCCGGGCTGGGAGGCGGGTTGCTACTCAACCTCTGTTAGGCAGCGGTCAACACTGTCCGGGCTTACAGTGTCCGGGCCTACAGTGTTCGGACCTACAGCGGCCCCCGGGCCTAATACGGGACAAAGGCGGTCCCGTACGGGACAAACCAATATACGGGATGTCCTGGCTAATATGGGACAGTTGGCAACCCCAGCACCATGGCAAATTGTCCTGCCATTTTCATGGTCCTAGCCCAGGTTAGACCGGTCAGTTCAGACCAGGGTTGCGTTGGGACATGAGCTTTTCAGCTACAGGTGGGGCACTCATTTGCTTGGGAACCTTCTACGAACTAACCATTCTGTTATTTTCATGTACATTTTCTTTTTGGTTCTTTTGAAGGTCACTTTTTGGGAGAATTATCTAAGATCAGATCATGTGCAGATAGCAAAGAAATCTTTAATTGGAAGCACTTTGTTACAGAGACAAAACAATATTTTTAAAGAAAATCCAGTTGTTTCCTGCTGTTCCCTTTGTCCCTGGGGAACACCTAGAGATTACAGACAACCTAGTTCGCCAATCTGCAGCGAAACCATTGCCCTCTGAATGACCTCAGGAAGTACTTAACAGGAAATGTCCTTTCATTGACCCAAGCAAATCCCTATTTACAGCAGTCAGACTTTGTAATTTTTGAAGGCAAACAGTTCCTTATTAGAGGTAGTGTGATACGAGTAGCGATCTCAACAGCCTTACTTAAGATGCGATGCTCCATATTTAAATGGTATATCTGTCTGGCTTCTTCAGCGTAATGTTACTGATCTTACAACTGAGCTATCAACATCAGCCCAGATACATTTGCAAACTGATTGACTCTGGGTCCCTGATTATGTTCGAATAAACCAATGGACTGAATGGCAAGGTCAAATGTGAGCCAGTCAGTGCTCTCTACTGATCACCAAAAACAAAGTGGGAACTTGCCTGTGAGCGACCCACTTCCAGCAGAGGGGAGAGCTCCAGGTGCGGCTAAAGCCAGCAATTCCCATTTGCCCTACACAAACGTGCTCCACCACAACTTGTTCCCTACCTTTAAATAAACGGGTTATCAACCATAGATCTGTGCCACGGTGCTCCCTTCTGCGTAGAACTTAGTCCCCTTACCGCAAGACTGGGTGGCACAGTGGCAGAGTTGCTGCCTTACAGCGCCAGAGGCCTGGGTTCGATCCTGACCACATGTGCTGGCTGTACGGAGTTTGTACATTCTCCGTGACCTGCGTGGGTTTTCTCCGGGTGCTCCGGTTTCCTCCTACACTCCAAAGACGTATAGGTTTGTGAGTAAATGATCCCTAGTGTGTGTAGAATAGTGTTAGTGTGCGGGGAAGGCTGGTCGGTGCGGACTCGGTGGGCCAAAGGTGTGTCCGTGTTGTATCTCTAAACTAAACAAAACTAAACTCCCTCATGAGTTTACTGAACTTTTACTGAAAAATTAGTACCTGTGCAGTGATCCTGTCCTTGTGATTTTGTGGAGATAATATCAGCAAGCATCACAATCAGTTTTTATTTTGATTGAAGTCATTAAGCGAGATATTAGCCAGTTATGCTATTCACTATCAAGGCACAAAGTGCAGGAGTAACTCAGCGGGTCAGGCAGCATCTGTGGTGGGAATGGATAGGCAACGTTTCAGGCCAGAACCTCCTTCAGATAAAATGTTCTGAAGAAGGGTCCTAACATAAAACATCGCCTATCCATTCCTTCCACAGATGCTGCTGGACCCACTGAGTTACTCCAGTACTTTTGTGTTTTGCTCAAAATTCTGCTATCTGCTGTTCCGAGTGTCTCTAAGCTAATCACTATCACCTAGCTTATAAGAGTCAAAATGTACCCTCTGTATTTTAACTGGGAACCAACTTGTTTAGATTAAGTTAATACATTTGTTCTTTTAATTTCTTCACACAGTCCAAGAAAACAGCCTTGATGTTTCCTGTAAGTAAAATCTCCCACAATTTTTTGTTGTGCTGTTTGTTTCCATGTGAACGTGACACAGTGTTCGGGCTTCATGTGCCTTAGCTTGTCCGTGCTTGTTTCCGCAGCCAGCGTACAAGGCCGCACCTTAGACATCATCCTGTACCTGCTGGGTGCGTTGGTACTGCTGGCGGTTGTGGTGGTCCTGGTGCTGCTGTACCGCCGCCGGGCCTCCACCGGCTCACCGCGTGGAGCCTTCGAGAGCGCGCGGTACAGCCGGACATCCTCCGTGCCCAGCGAGTCGGTGGAGAAGAACATCCTGGTTTCGGACATGGAAATGAATGAACAGCAGGATTAACGCTGGGCTTCTCTTCATCCTCGAGCAGTGTTGGAAAGCACAGACTGGTGATCGGCACAAAATGCACAGACTCCCATCGCAGTAACACTTGGGATACAGTTGGCATTGCTTAATGGGGACATGCCTTTGTAGGGTACTTATCCCAGGCACCCAATCATTTCCTGTGTGTGCGTGTATATTATATATAAATATATATTTACATCGCACTGGTGAAATTTGCTTCATGGGGAAAATCTGGAAAAGGAGGCAATTTGTATCTATTAGGGCACCCCAATAAACAAGCTTCAACTGTGTTATTGACCACGCGCAAGAGTGTTTCTATGTAAAAGTGCATCATTCAAAGCATAATAATTGTCATGCACTACATGTGATGAGCCTTCCCTCAGTCTCTGCACGGTAAAAATGTTGGCTTCTGTGTTTTTCCCAGTCTGCGCTTTTGGCAGACGAAAATTGAGGAGTGTGTTTACACTGAGTTTAAGACAGCTGGGCTGATCAACCTGGTTCTTGGAATAGTCCCCAGGAGCAACTATTCATCTCCATGTAACTCCAACCCCCATGAAGCCTTGGAACACTGTTGGCACAGTGCAGTACAGAAAATAAACAGGCGTGACATTTGAAGAACTTCAGAGATGGGGGATGTGTGCTCGATTAAAACAGAGTGGTTTGTAGCTCCTCTGGCCCATCAGTTGCTACTCAGGCGACTCGCATTTGTGATATGCAAAGGGTTTCACAAAGGATGGAAAGAGAAACTATTCTGATGGGAAAGTCCAGAATAAGGCAGAAGTAATTTAAAATCTCAGTGGTGATATTAGGAACCACAGCAGGAAAAATCTGCACCTCACTGCCCACAGAAACTTGAGATCACAGGTCAATTGAAATATCAAATTTGGGATTAAAGACCTGTGAATGGAATGGACATTAAGGGTTGCAGAATAAAATAGATAAATGGTGTGAGATTTAAGTTAGGCTTAGTCTACTCGATGAGCAGAAGAGGGTGAAATGCTGAATGTTCCAATTCGTATTGAGTCAGGAATTGAAAATCCTATTTTTAAAAGATGTTTGAATATAATGGGCACCTTGATTGTTCATTGTGAAGGTAGAAGAAATGAGTCAGAATAAGACACGGAGCGTGTCTGTTGGCAGATGTGGAAACATGTCTCCCAGATTTCGAGAGTGTTGTCTGCACTGCAAGGTGAGGGAATATGGAGGTGTTTATTTCACAAAATGCTGGAGTAACTCAGCAGGTCAGGCTGCATCTCAGGAGAGAAGGAATGGGTGACGTTTCGGGTCGAGACCCTTCTTCAGACTGATGTCAGGGGGCGGGACAAAGGAAGTATATAGGTGGAGACAGGAAGATAGAGGGAGAATTGGGAAGGGGGAGGGGAAGAGAGGGACAGAGGAACTACCTAAAGTTGGAGAAGTCAATGTTCATACCGCTGGGCTGCAAGCTGCCCAAGCGAAATATGTGGTGCTGTTCCTCCAATTTCCGGTGGGCCTCACTATGGCATTGGAGGAGGCCCATGACAGAAAGGTCAGACTGGGAGTGGGAGGGGGAGTTGAAGTGCTCAGCCACCGGGAGATCAGGTTGGTTAAGGTGGACTGAGCGAAGGTGTTGAGTGAAACGATCGCCGAGCCTGCGTTTGGTTTCGCCGATGTAAAGAAGTTGACATCTAGAGCAGCGGATACAATAGATGAGGTTGGAGAAGGTGCAGGTGAACCTCTGTCTCACCTGGAAAGACTGTTTGGGTCCTTGGATGGAGTTGAGGGGGGAGGTAAAGGGACAAGTGTTGCATCTCCTGCGGTTGCAGGGGAAAGTGCCCTGGATATGGAGGTGAAAATATGGAGGTGTGGTCTGTGAAAGATGTGCCCAGGTCTAATGGCGTGATCTGGAGGTCTCCTGTCTACTGACTGTTTCTCCACTCATTAGATTTTTATTGTGTCCATCTGGGTCAATAATTGCTCCATTGATCACACAGGTAGGGGTTTTAGGGGATGTGAGGCAGGGGAGATGAATTTATATTCAGTATTAGGGGGTATTTTCATGAGTTTGTTCACCGAGGCAGGACGAGGAATCACTATCCACAAGTAGGAGAAGGAAATTAGAGATATTGATCTGTCCTTTTCACACTCATGCTCTGTGTACCCTTCCATATCTCTAGTCTCTCTCTCCCATGACTCTCAGTCTGAAGAAGAGTGTTGACCTGAAACATCACCCATTCCTTCTCTCCAGAGATGCTGCCTGTCCTGCTGAGTTACTCCAACATTTTGTGTCTCTCTTTGGTTTACAGCTTGGCTGGTCTGGAGTTTATTGTAAGACTGGCAGGCAGGGTCGGAGAGAGGTAACAACGGCAATCAGGTGAAAAGGGGCAGATGTGGAAGATGGAAAGACAACATCCAGAAATATAATAATCATGCAACATGCAATTGAAAAAGTGAAGGTAGGGACTTGTATCTGCTCTCGATACTGTAAGGCAGAAGAAATGAGGAAAATAACAAGAAACCTTAGGGGATTTTTAATAATTGAAGGTATTGATACCATTGCAGGAACACAATTAGCTTCTAATGAGGCAAGAGGAATCCCCCAGTAGGGATAATAAATGTTCCGGAATTTTAACTTCGAGCCATCCCATGGTAGGGTTATTAAAACAAGAGGGCATTGCCAGAAGAGGAGGTGAAATCAGACACAATCACAACGTTTAAGAGGCATTCAGACATACAGTTAAATAGGTATACAGAAGCGTATGGCTCTAATGTGGGATTAGTGTAAGTGGGCAAAAAAAGGTCAGCATGGATGTGGTGGGCTGATAGGCCTGTTTCTGTACTGCACGACCCTTATCACTATGACATTCTTCTGATCGAAATAAATCGTTCTATTTTTTGACATTCTTTCAATTTGAAGGGATCATAACACTGGAGACCAACATTTTTTCCACTTTGCATCTGATGCCATTACGAAGGATTCTGTAGGGCACTTTATTGTAATAGCAAACTGTGCACAGAGCTATGTCAATGACAATCATAATCCACAGAGTGTGGCTGTGGTGACGTTGGTCTACACTCGTAGCATTAACAGGCTTTACCGCATTAGAGTGGCCAAATATTATTTTGCCTGTCTGGAAACAAAAAGGAAGAAAAACTAGCAAGGCCAAGTAAACTGCAACGTGCAACGAGCCTGTGCAATGTTACCAGTTAAAACCAACTTCATCTATGCAAAACGTCCAAATATTTGCAGAGTAACATTCATTTGATTTCATGGGGTAAACGAATCCAGTGGGGATGTTACCCTTTCCCATACTGGAAGTTACTTTAAACCTTTCATTAATACACATTTATTTTGTGATCGAGGAGCTCTAAAAAAAAAACGATTTTCTGTCCATTTCTATTGCTGAATATAACAGAAGGCAGAAAGATTTGCCAAAAAAGTCTCAAAATAAAGTGTTTTTTTAAGTTTATGCTTTGAAGAGTTTTTATTTTGCCATAATTTTCCAACTGGCCGTCTCGAAGAATTATAATGGAATTCTATCAACAGAGTTGTGGATCATATCACAATGGGGATAGTGAAGTATATTGAAATTGATTTGAGTTTCCACTGCCTGGGTGATGTGATTCGGCAAGGCAGAGCCCAGGGGGAAATGTCAGGCTTTATAATAATATACACCCAGCATTATTTTTTCTTTCCATTCATTTATATTACAATTTTATACGCTCCAAAAATAAACGTACTAATCAGAAAATAACCGCAATTGTCAACTTCAGCACCAATATCATGAGAATTCACAAAACATTCGAGCTCTAAAGCAATTTCCCAAAGTAGTGGAATCAAGAACCAGAGGACATAGCTTTAAGGTGAGGGCAGAAAGATTTATTAGAAACCTGAGGGATAACTTTTTCACACAAAGGATGGTGAGTATATGGAACGATCTGCCAGAGGAGGTAGTTGAAGCATGACGTTTATGAAATATTTAGACAGGTACACGGATAAATCAGATTTAGAGGGATATGGGCCAAACACAGGCAGATGGGACTAGTGTAGATGGGACATGTTGGCTGGAGTGGGCAAGTAAGACTGAAGGGTTTACTGTTTCCACGCTGTAAGACTCTGTGACTCTATGGTCCCTTTATCTTTCTGAGGTTTATCATTCCCACTCTGCCTCTCAAAATATAGCACAAATTCATACACTAAAGCCAGCTCACGGCTCCTGCTTAATTGGATTGCTTGACGCTGCTGGAGGAAGTCGACTCCTGGATTTACTTCCTGACCTCTAAAGTCCTCAGTTGTGTTTGGTCACTCACAGCACTTGAATCAAAGAGTTCAACATGTGTACAAATCTGCAAATCCACTTTGCTTTGGTCATTTTTTCCAGCAGGTTTACAGAGGAGGTATGTGCGACAGTTAGTTTATTTTGGCCAGCACTTGCTGGAAAGTTGGAACTATACAACAAGAACTAATTTCAGTTTACAGAACAGTTTTTGATTGCGAGTCATGTCCGTCCAGAACAGAGAACATGGTCTGAACGAGAAACTGCTGTTTATCAAAGAGTTTTGTGATTTTCAACCAGCAGTTACACTGAAATCCCATTTTATTCTCCCCACATTGTCCTCTCTCCAACTCCAACTCCCCCCCTCCCCCCTCCCCAGATTCTGCCCCTCACTTACACACTGAAATAAATTTACAGTGGAACGTTCAAAGGTACTTTATTCAATGGTTCCATTTTGGGGATTTTGTCTTTGGGATGCTGACGGAAACCGAAGCACCCAGAGGCACGACCTGCTGTCACAGGGAGATTGTGCACAATACAATACAATATATCTTTATTGTCATTGTACAGGGGTACAACGAGATTGGGAATGCGCCTCCCATACGATGCAATAATTTAGTTAGTTTAAATAACAGCAACCCAACGAAACAAATTGTAACAGTTTTAAGACAGAATAAAGTGCAAGTAGATCTGTGCCGGATCACTGTGCGATGTGACCATCCGGCTCAGCAGGACCGGTTCGTAGCAGCTATGGCCCTGGGGATGAAGCTGTTCCTGAGTCTGGAGGTGTGGGCGTAGAAGGCCTTGTATCGTCTGCCTGATGGTAGAAGTTCGAACAGACTGTTGCAGGGGTGTGAAGAGTCTTTGTGGATGCTGGTGGCTTTTCTGAGGCATCGTGTGTTGTAGATGCCCTCCAAGTCTGGTAGCTGTGTTCCGATGGTCCTCTGAGCTCTATGAATACCCGCTGAAGAGCTTTCCTTTCTGCCTCCGTGCAGCTGAGGTACCACACAGGGATGCCATGTGTTAGGATGCTCTCTATGGTGCAGTGGTAGAATGCCGTCAGCAACTGTTGGGGTAGATCAGACATTTCAGTGTTCTTAGGTAGAACAGTCGTTGCTGTGCCTTCTTGACCAGCGCAGCAGTGTTATTGGACAATGCACACTGACAGCACTGGAGGTCAGGATTGAACCCAGCTCAGAGCTGTGAGACAGCAACTCTACCAGTTGTGCCACAGTGCCACCCATATTCATCCATAAAGCCATTCAAGTATAAATTCTGGTGAATATGAGGTTTCACCTGCCCTGTTTATAACAGTTCAAGAATGCAGAAGGTTCCTGTAAGGACTCCAAGAGACATATATATATATATATATATATAAAATAAATGAAGGATGTTGAACTGCGCAAATCCCCTTGTCCCCATGACACTGTTTGACCCGCTGAGTTCCCCCAGCAGATTGTTCTTTGCACTCAGCCAAGAACGTGCTGTGAAGTTTGGTTCCAGTTTTACAGGCCGACGTTGTTCATGACTGGTGTTGGGAGAATGACTGGTTTGTGAAAAAGCTTTTGCTCGGCTGTGTTCAAAAGAGGTCCTGTTGTAACAGAGAAATGCAATATTTTATCCCTTTTCATGCACTTACTTTATCAGCATCCGCATTGTCTGAATCACTGGTCCACGGCAATATTGCGGTGTGGAGTACTACTAATGACTTGCATGCTACCTCCATGGGTGTTACTGCCTGATTTCCAATGGGTTGTAACTGCCGAGAAACAAGCAGCTTGATCTCGGTGAAAGATGATTAATGGAGAAAGCTTGACAATATATTACCGATTAATGATGAGAGCGGCTAGGAATTCCTAGAACAGGATCACACAATAGACAATAGACAATAGGTGCCCTTCGAGCCAGCACCCCCATTCAATGTGATCATGGCTGATCATTCTCAATCAGTACCCCGTTCCTGCCTTCTCCCCATACCCCCTGACTCCGCTATCCTTAAGAACTCTATCTAGTTCTCTCTTGAATGCATTCAGAGACTTGGCCTTCACTGCCTTCTGAGGCAGAGAATTCCACAGATTTACAACTCTCTGACTGAAAAAGTTTTTCCTCATCTCCGTTCTAAATGGCCTACCCCGTATTCTTGAACTCTGGCCCCTGGTTCTGGACTCCCCCAACATTGGGAACATGTTTCCTGCCTCCAAACGTGTCCAACCCCTTAATAATCTTATGTTTCCCTTTCAAAACACTGCACAGGAACAGCTACTGTGCAAAATCAACGGCTGCAGATGACTAATGTCATTACAAGATGGCTACAAAGCAAAATCTGAGAGATTAATTCGGGAGACAAATCTTATGGTTTTCCATAAATCCAGAATTTAGCTTTTATTTGGCAGAGTAACCTGGGAATTCAGGATCGATTTAGAAATATTCGAATTTTATTGTACACGATTTCTACATAGGTATTTCACTTGTGTTTGTGAATTGTAGTTCATGCCTTCAGGACACCCTGAAGTAGTTTACTTTCGAGAGTAGATGTTGTTATTATAAAGGAAACACAGCAGCCAATTTACCTCCCACACAAAACAGGAAGATAAATCACCAGATATCAGTTTTCAGTGTTGGGTTGATCTGAAAGTCAGCAGGAGGGCTGGGTTAACAATTTTGCTCTTCCAATTGTTTTTTGAATATCTGCATAGCAGATATGGAACATGGAAGATGGAGATGGTGCCCTCCCTCCCCCTCCCCCCCACCACCGATAACTAAGGGGGTACTGGAGGTGGGGGGGGGGGGGGGGGTGGGGAGGGAGGGGCTGCAACCACGTGCAGCAGCAGGCAATAGATAGGGCTGTTCGGTACTTTGTAACTTTGTCGGCACCAGACACATGGTGACACTTGTGTACTGCCTAGGCTGCATGCAAAACAAAGCATTTCACTGTACCTAGGTACCCGTGATAATAAAGTATCCATTCATTCATTTATTCAGGTAGACCACAGTTTTGTGTCCCAGGATAGTATAGGGGAAAAAAATGAAGGCTGTGCCAAATAATAAAAGCAGAGCAGAGATGGGCCGAATGGCCTGTTACTGCACCGTTCGACCCTCACTCAGTGCAGAAGGCCTCGTGTCGAAAGTGAAGGGGTGAATTAGGAAATCTAAGAAAGTGCATGGACAAATACAAGCAAATAAATCAAGGGAAGCCCTTACAAGAAATTCAAAACAGGAGCAGATGCTGGAAATCTGAAATACAGGAAAATGCTGGAAAAACTCAGCAGCTTGGGCAGCATTTGCGGAAAGAGAAACATTTAATGCTGTCAACTTGCAACATAAGTATATTAGAAATGCAATATTTGGTGTTAATTTTGGGAAGTCGATCTAGGGTAGGTAATGAGGCAATGTTGCAGCCTTGTTTGACTCTTGGACCATCAAGTGGTCATGATCATGTCCAACATGCCTCTAGCTAGACAGAATTATCACTGTTCCTCAGCAAGCAGGTGTTACTTGCAGTCTCTCACTGGAAGATTGACATAGCCGTGTGTTTGGTCAGTGATTGCTTTGTTGACCTAATCTCAAGGGCACTAGTACCTGGTACGAGGGTTTACCCATGAGGGTGCTGTACCTCCCTCTCATATGAAACAGGATTGCGGTATAGTGGGGCAACGGTACCAGAGAGCCTGGTTTGATCCTGACTACAGTTGTCTGTACAGTGTTTGTATGTTCTCCCTGTGACCACATGGGTTTTCTCCGGGTGCTCCAACTTCCTCTCACACTCCAAAGACGTGCAGGTTTGTAGGTTAATTGGCTTCTGCAAATTACCCTTAGTGTGTAGAAAGCAAAACTGGGATAACATAGAACTAGTGTGTGGGTGATCGTTGGGTGGCTTGGGCTGAACAGCCCATTTCCATGCTATATCTCCAAACTAAACTAAAATTTCATCAGGAGCAGGGCTCCATTGGAATGAGACTTCCTTCCTTCACCTCCTGAGGGAACTGACAGGAACAAAGCAATCCCTGACACTCTGTTATATTAATGACCAATGCCAGGAAAATTACTCAGTGGTTCATCATTCCTTGTCATATCTGGGAAATTGTTCCAAAAATCTTTGTGTAACAAAGTACTTTTTTGACAGTCCAAAATTAACTCTCATCAGTTTGAAATTCCCCAATCCCACTTAGCACTCCTGTTAATTCCTACTGCCTCAGCTTACTCTGAAATAGCTTCAGTTTTACCTTTCTGCCTTATTTAATGGAATATAATCAGTATGTCACTTGAGGCCATTAAAGGTAATGTTTAGCTTAGGAAAACAGGCCCATTGGCCCACCGAGTCCACACTGACCAATGATCCCCACACATTAATACACACTAGGGACAATTTTTACACTATACAAAGCCAATTAACCTGCAAACCTGTACGTCTTTGGAGTGTGGGGGGAAACCGAAGATCTCAGAGAAAACCCACGCGGTCATTGGGAGAACGTACAAACTCCGTACAGACAGCACCCGTAGTCGGGATTGAACCAGCGTCTCGGGTGCTGCAAACGTTGTAAGGCAGCAACTCTACCGCTGCGCCACCATGCCGCCCGCATAAGATGAATGTACAAGATGAAGTCTTGCTTATTCACCTGCCCGACTTAACATGGATTGTTCCTCCTTCATGATAGAGAAGGAACCAATACCTCTAGTTCTAGCACCAAAATAAATCTCAGACTTGATTATTTTCGAGTGTGCAACCGAATTAATGTGGTTTGCACAAAGAATTGCCATCTGCACAGATCCTATGGGGACGGTCATCGCATTGCTTCTGCCATTTGGCTGTGGAGCAGATGGACATAGAAATATCGCTGGAAAAGAGGGTCAAAAAGAGGAACAATCTCCATGGCACCCAAGTTTTCGTGTCATATGCTCTGAAAATGGAACAATGGAATGCTTACTTGAAGCAGCACAACAGGTTGTAAACATAATGCTCAATAAATACAATAAGAAACAAACAAAAAGAAAAGTTCAATAAATAAAAAACCCAACATAATGCAGAACAAAACAAAGCCCAAAGTCCCCAGTGCAACCCAGGTAGTTCGTAGTTTGGATTTAGTTGGAGTTCATAGTGTTGTTGGGAACTAGTAGCAGACGGGATAACATAAGGGAATGGGGAACAGAGAGACCTCAGCAATGGTCCATTTGTGTGCCTCATCTTCCTCCACTCTGAGTAACCTTTGGGGATTCAACACCCCTAAACAAACAATGCTTACATTACCTGCAGGATAACCATTGAGCAAGCACGCATTAATTTTTTCATTGGATGCATTGTTCAAAAAGCCCTTGTGGCTTTAGCACAGACTGGGCACCTTGGAGTATGTGTGAGAAATCTCCAATGAGCTTGAAGCTCCTTTGTGAAGTGTCTCAATATCAGCAAAGTCAACCTTTAAATCCTGTGTAAACCAAGCAGGTAGCCAGACTGATCCACAATGATCTTTACACAATCATTGCACGTAGCAAGCTCCCTTCCATTGACTCCTCACGCTGCATCGGCAAGGCCACCGGCATATTCAAGGACGCCTCGCACCCCGGCCACTCCCTCTTCTCCCCTCTCCCATCAGGTAAGCGCTAAAGAAGTGTGAAAACACACGTGTCCAGATTCAGGGACAGTTTCTTCCCAGCTGTTATCAGGCAAACGAACCATCCTGCCAACAACTAAAGAGCAGTCCTGAGCTACTATCTACCTCATTGACGACCCTCGGACTATGATTGGACATTATCTTGACTAAACGTTGTTCATGTTATTCCCTTTATCATGTATTTGTACAATGTGGATGGCTGGATTGTAATCATGTATTGTCTTTCCGCTGACTGGTTAGCATGCAACAAAAGCTTTTCAATGTACACGTGACAATAGACTAAACTCAAACTCAAGCTTTATGCAGCACTTCTAGTTCCAGCATATTGGAGCTCCCTGAAACTTGCTCGGCATGATGCCATTAGTTGTGCTTGGGCCACTCACCAGGAACACAGCAGACCCATTGACATGCATTGAGACCTGTCCAATTTCACAACTGGTGTTGCCTCTGCTGGAAATGATCATTAACTTGATTTCATCCAAATGAAATTGATTTTCAATTACCTAACACAGAAAAACAATCTGCTACACTGTCCAGTTTTCTTTCTGCGCCCAGATACATGGTGGTTGCAGAATAGTACCTCTCACCTTGCGATCAACATCACGTTACTGCACCCACATACATACGGTGTACCCGGAGAGCAGGTAAAATGCTCTCTCCTTCACTGCAACCTTTCCGATTTATTGTCATCACCACGGCTATTAGGTTAGGTTTTCAAAGATAACACAGAAAATAAAATGGGTTTCAAAGCCATTAATTTCCACTGCTTGAACACTGAGGCTTCAGTTGCAGTGTCATTTAGAAAGTCTTTTCCTCCATTATAATGATGATGCTTGTGTTGCAAAAAGGAGCCAAATGTTAAGCCAATGAATCATGCAGCATAGTGCAATGCCTTGAGTTAAGTGACAGCCACTCTCACCGTCTTATTACTTAAAAGGATAAGTACCAATTACGAAAGCTGCTGGGACCTGATTTGTGTTTCCTCAAGGTAGGTTGACAATGAGTTCACGTCACTCTGTTACGGGAGAAAACACGGGGTTTAAAGCATGTTGTGCTGTTAGCCTCTTGAACACGGAATGGCATGAACAGCTACCCCGAGCACAATTATACATCTTTCCTTTGTAAATACTAACGTGATAGGTTCTTGTTCTTATGCAGAACCTCAGGATCAAGGATGACCTGCTTCCTCTCTGATTTCTGTGACTCCTGGGATGGCTGATGAAGCCAAGGTGGGAACTGCATCCTCTTCTACAGATGGAACAAGCGGTGGCAGAATTGGTGGGTAGTTTGTGAGTTGGTGCACAGCCTGATCATAGAGGGTACCATTTGTTGAGGATA
Organism: Rhinoraja longicauda; assembly: GCF_053455715.1. Taxonomy (NCBI): domain Eukaryota; kingdom Metazoa; phylum Chordata; class Chondrichthyes; order Rajiformes; family Arhynchobatidae; genus Rhinoraja; species Rhinoraja longicauda. The sequence continues at coordinate 11,375,324 of NC_135981.1, forward strand.
GAGGAAGCAAGATGTTATTTTTGAAGATGCGCTCGTATTAAACAAAGCATACGCAATAATATCTTGCATTTGTACACATGCAGGCACAGCCATGTTGTGCTGCCATTTTCCAAAGTCCAATGTCCGGTCTACCTGTGTGCTCGGTCTGCCCGGTCTACTGGAGCAGTTCCCCCTTCCAGGTCAGTCCCAGGCTCCTGTAGGGCCCTCTGCCAGGGCCTTATACCAGACTAAGCCTGCATTTGCAGGTAGAAGTTGCGACACTGCCATCTTCCTCCCAGCTACCTCCAGTGTACGCGTGAACATCAAACAGACTACTCGAAACATAGAAAATAGGTGTCGGAGTAGGCCATTCGGGCCTTCGAGCCAGCACCACCATTCAATATGATCATGGCTGATCATCCAAATTCAGTACCCCGTTCCTGCTTTCACCCCACATCCCTTGATTCCGTTAGCTCTAAGAGCTACAGTATATCTAACTCTCTCTTGAACTTCCATCGGCTTCGTAGTTTATGAGCTGGAAAATTCAAGCACTGAACCTGACTCCATACAGTATTAAATGAAGTTAAAGGGAGACTGAGGGAAAAATAAGGAGAAGTCTCTTTCTTGATACGGTGAAGTTAGGATGTTATTTTTAAGTGGGGCTGTGCATACACTTTCATTTGCCGACATTTATATTTAAGGTTTTTTTATTTTGTTCTGGGGCCTGAGTGATTTTTAATGTTATTGTAAGCCAAAAACCTTCCCTGGTATTTAATAAGACAATATCATTGACAGCTAGAGGACCTGGTGTGGGATGGGATCTCACCGGTTCTCAAAGCCTTTCTGCCAGAGCAGCCAACTGGCTAGGCTGGGACAGTCCCGTTGCTACATTTTACCAGGCCAGCTGGAAGGTGCAACGGGACCCTACTGAAAGGGGCCAAGGGCAGGCAGCCACTGATCTCGGATCAGCAGAGGATCGACCCTGTTGTACGTGAGCGCGCCGTTAAGTGGAAAAGTATCAACGTTTGGCGTGCCTCTGGTTGAAGGTCAAATTTCAGCTAAACTGAATCTCTAATTGAAGATCAAAGGATTCTTGAGCTAATATTCACGGTGCTTGGCCCTGCATGCTTAGTGCTTGGTTTCTCAGGCAACAGCCCACTGATCAATAGGGTTATCTGAAATGCTGCGGATGACGTTTTCCACTAGATCTGTGCTTCAAATGCTGCAAAAGATCCAAATATTTAACTGTAGCGCAGAAAGGCAACAACTGAGAGCGGCAGAAGGTCAGAGCCCATCAGCAGGGCATTCAGCCTTTCTGCCTGTACTGGCCCCTTTGAAAGAGCAGTCAGTTTAAAAGCAGCACTGCGCTCTTCCCCTGATGATGTTGCTTGATGTGTCATTCAAATATTCATCTGTTCAAGTAGCCCAGTTATGGAAAGACAGATGCAGTTAATTAATGTTTCGATCTATCTCAGCACATCTTGAAATGCTTCAACTGCAGTGCTTTTTGCAAGTGCTCAGTTATTATTTTTTATTTTTGGTGCTTTACTCATGGGAGTAAGCTGGACAACTATTGCCCTCCAAAACCTGAACCCTCAAATGTTACCTGAACTTCTGACCGAAGAACACCACCTCTGACATGGCAGCACTCTCTCACTATAAGGCTGATCACTGTACAGCTCGGAACCACTGCTAAAATGCTGCTTGGGTTTCTGACATGTTGACCCTAGCTGACAACAGTATTTCATTTGGGCTTATCTTTCAATACAAGAGCTCGTGAAACGTGATGTGCAAACTAAGATATGACATTTATTGTCACTATTCCATCAGATGTTTCAGAGGAGCAATTAAACACGCAATTCAAGTGTGAGCTCTTATCAATAACTACCGTTCGAGCTTTGCATCACTTTGTTTCTGATGCTTCTGTAAATATTTAGTATTTCAGTTAATTAAGCTGAAATCAGGATTTCTTCATGTTAAGTTGATAGAGGTTTTTAAAATTTTGAGAGGGACGGACAGAATTGACGTGGGTAGGCTTTTCCCTTTGAGAGTGGGGAAGATTCCAACAAGGGGACATAGCTTCAGAATTGAGGGACAAAGGTTTAGGGGTAACATGAGGGGGAACTTCTTTACTCAGAGGGTGGTGGCTGTATGGAATGGGCTTCCGGTGGAAGTGGTGGAGGCTGGCTCGATTTTATTATTTAAGAGTAAATTGGATAGGTATATGGATAGGAGGGGATTAGAGGGTTATGGTCTGAGTGCAGGTAGATGAGACTAGGTCAGGGAGAATGGTCGGCGTGGACTGGTAGGGCCGGACAGGCCTGTTTCCATGCTGTAGTTGTTATATGGTTATATGGTTATAAGTTGATATTAGTAGTATTAATATTATTATGAATTCTAGGATTAATTACTCTGCTGGATGTCAGATGGAACGGTAAGATTAAAACTAAGAACAACATCCATTATTCTGTCCGGGTAATTGTTGGTGCTTGGTTACATGTTCTCTACGAGGACAGATTTACATCTAAGTGCATTTTCCAAGTTGAAGGATGAGCTCTTCTCTCTGAAAAAAAAACCATTTAAAAAGAAAGTGGCTCTTTCAAAAAATGACAATTGCAATCCCAGAGATTTCCCCATAGATTGGCATCAAAGACCGGCGTGACCTAATCCTTATCTAAAGTGGACAATCTAGTTGAGGTCACTGAATATCCAGAAGAAAATCTACCCTATTTTCCCCTCTCCTTTACCTGGGAACCACATAAAACTATAATATTCTGTATCCAGCTATCCTGAAATCACATACACAAGAAACTGTAGGTGCTGGAAACTTGAGCAAAGAACAAAGTGCTGGAGGAACACAATTGGTCAGGCAGGATCTGTGGAGGGAAATAGACAGGCGATGTTCCTCCAGCATGTAGAAAGAAATTGCAGAAGCCAATTTATACCCAAGTGCTGGAGTAACTCAGTGGGGCGAGCAGCATTTCTGGAGAAAAAGGACAGGTGGCATTTTAGGTCGGGAAATTTAGGAGGGTCCTGACCCGAAACGTCACTTATCCATGTTCCTCCAGCACTTTGCTTTTTTATTATTCCGAAATCCCAATAGTTTAACCCCTAGCTCACCAGATGCTGAGTCCATCAATCCCTTTCACATAACCGAGACCCGATTAACACACTCTCTTCCACTCCACTTCAATTCCACTTCCCATTCCCATACCGACCTATCTGTCCTTGGCCACCTCCACCGCCACAGTGAGGCCACAGACAAAATGCAGGTACAACACCTCATATTTGCCTTATGTAAGCTACGACACAACATGATGAATGTTGAATTCTCCAATTTCAGGCAAATTCACTCCTTCGACTCCTCGTCCTCCACCCCCATGTGCACCTTTCTTTCCACAACCCCAGCATGCATCACCCAGTTCTTTCCCCCTCCTCCCTCCACTCATCGTTCACCATTCTTTACTGCAGGTCCCCTATTTCCCCGCCACCTGATTCCCAACAACCCATCACCCCACATTTGCTTCTACATTTCATGCCCCACCTTCTTTATCACATTCCACCACTTGCACCCTTTTATCTTCCCCACTTGACACCTCCAGCCTTGGTTACTATCTCCATCCTCCTTGCCCCCATTGAACTCATCTACTAATCAAACCCCTCCTTACTTAGATCTACTCTTGCCCCTTCCCATCACCTATTTCCACCAAGTTTCTCCCCTCTACGCCATCAGTCTGGAGAAGGGATCCGACCCAAAATATCATTTGTCCATTTCCCTCCAAAAATGCTGCCTGACCTGCTGAGTTACTCCAGTTCGTATTTTGCTCAGGATTCCAGCATCTGCAATCTCTTATGTCTCCATTTTGTTGTGCAAATGTAGTTGCCCCTATTCATGGCCATAATCATTGAGGGATTCAGCGTGGAAGAAGGCTCTTCAGCCCATCTAGTCCGTGCTGATCGTCAAGTGCCAATTTTTACACTCATCCTACTCAAACCCCTTTACTCTCCCCGTATTCCTATCAGCTACCCCCCCCACCCCCAGAATCTACCACACACCTACATATTTGGGTAAATTAACAATGGCCAGTTCACTGCCAACTTCATGTCTGTGAGCTAAGGGAGAAAACCCACACAATTACAGGTAAAAACGTGCAAACTCCACACTGACAGTTCCAGAGATCAGGATTTAGCTTAGTTTAATTTAGAGGTACCTCATGGAAAAAGGCCCTTCGGCCCACTGAATCACACGCCAACCATTGATCATCCATTCACACTAGTTCTATGTTATCCCATTTTCACATCCACTCCCGCCACAATAAGGGCAATTTACAGAGGCCAATAACCTACAAACCCACATGTCTCTGAGACAGACGTCGAAATAAACCGGAGCACCCAGAGGATACCCACACAGTCACAGTGCAAACGCTACAAAGATTTTTTAGATTTAGAGATACAGCGCAGAAACAGGCCCTTCGGCCCACCGGGTCCGCGCTGCCCAGCGATCCCCGCACACTAATACTATCCTACACCCACTAGGGACAATTTTTACATTTGCCCAGCCAATTAACCTACATACCTGTATGTCTTTGGAGTGTGGGAGGAAACCGAAGATCTCGGAGAAAACCCACGCAAGTCACGGGGAGAACGTACAAACTCCGTACAGACGGCGCCCGTAGTCAGGATCGAACCTGAGTCTCCGGCGCTGCATTCGCTGAGAGCAACTCTACCGCTGCACCACTGTGCCGCCCTTGACAGCACCCGAGGTCAGGATTGAACCTGGGTCTCTGGTGCTGTGAGGCAGCATCTTTACTAGCTGCACTACTGTGCTGCCCTTAAATTGAACCCGGGTCACAGGAGACTGAGACATTAGCCCCATCAGTGGCACCAAGTGCCACCTGCCAGCCTATTTTTAATATCATGAAACATAATCTGCAGGTTCATTGCCAAGGTTTGGCAGGTACTTATGGGTTTGGACAGCAATGTGTGGGGTTGGAATGATGCGTGCATGATGTGAGGGAAACATTTATTCTCATGATCAGGATTAATGCCAATTAATTTGGAAATAATGCTGTTTTTTTGGGTCAGAGATACAAGTGGCCAACAAAGGAAAACAAATTACCATCAAGAACAGGTTCAGCATAGGTTGAACATTTGTATTGTTGAAATAACCAATGTTTAGTTTAATTTGTAAGGAAGTGAATGTTTTAAAATCCATAATGGTATGTTGTTTTGATATAGATCCAGGCTGCTATTGAGTCTCCAGAACTGATAAAGGCTAAAAATTAATTCAAGGTAATTATGCTGTCAAACACACAGAGCACGTTATAATTCCATGCATTTTAAACAAGGAAACATTGTTGGGTTGCTGTTTATTTGGCAGCAATCTGAACTTGAACTCGGTTACTAATAATTTCTGTCCCTGAAAACATGGCTAAAAATAACAGAACCTGGATTAGAATGGAAAAAAATAATGTGAATGGTCGTGGAAATTGCTTTGGATTGTCATTCTGACCCTGGACCCGAGAAAGTTGTGGGCCCCAGTCCACATGATGTATTCATGTGTCGGAAGGAACTGCTGATGCTGGTTTACACCGAGGATAGACACAAAATGCTGGAGTGGGACAGGCAGCATCTCTGGAGAGATGAAGTGAGTGACATTTCAGGTCGAGAAGAAGGGTCTCGACCCGAAATGCCACCCATTCCTTCTCTCCAGAGATGCTGACTGGCCCGCTGAGTTACTTCATATATTCATGTGGCTGCAAAGGGGCTGGATTTAATGCCCTTGCAAACCAGAGCTACAACTGAGCTGGGCCTGGAGCCAACACACTCCCTGAGGATGGAGATTGCAGAACTCGAGTCCGTTACTCATGCCTTCTGGGGTTTGTCCATCTTCATCCATCGATTCCGGCAGGCATAATCCTTGTGCTGCATGCCCGCACAGGTTAAAGTGCTTCAGGCACATTGTTAAAGTCAAACTTGGCCTCAAAGACATTTCTGAGTCAAGACAATTCTGATGAGACCCTGATAGGACCTGTTCAAATGAACTGTATGGATTTATTGACAATGTAATCTCCTGTTCTCAATTATTTGTCCCCGGGACTTACTTTTACAATCCACAAACAACCCTTCAATCAGCGTTAGGCTAAAAGAAAAATAAATGATCTATTAATCATCATAATTCAGTTTTTGGGAATTTTCCAAATCAGCGAACTGATTGCTACATTTCCAACATAACAACCGATGGCATTTCCAAAGTACAATGGCTTGAAACAAGATGATAGTAACAAAACCACTGACGCATTGAATGTGACATGCAGCCAGAGTTATCCCTACAATGCATGGCACAGGTGCCATGTTCTGCTTCGCCAACGCATAGTAAAGCAGCAAACAACTAGCGCTGTCACCATGGTCATAATCACAAGCATTTGTAAAATGGAACAAGCACACAAGCTGAGCAGTCTGGAGGAAACCACTCCCTCAAAGCCCTGAGAGAGGTTAAAAAAACAAAGTGCTGGAAGAACTCAATGGGTCAGGCAGCATCTGTGGACGGAACGGACAGACTATGTTTCGGGTCAGGACCCTTCTTCATAATGAAGAATCCGAATTGTCTGTTCACACTGAGTTCCTCCAGCTTTTTGTTTTCTGCTCAAGATCCCGGCATCTGTGGTGCTTGTGTCTCTTGACAGGATTAGAATGGAGATGAGGAGGAATTTCTTTCACCAGACGATGGTGAATCTGTGGAAATCATTACCACAAACGTCTGTGGAGGCCAAGACATTGCAGATTTTTTTGTGGAAATTGATACATTCTTGATGAGTAAGGGAGTCAAAGGTTACGGGGAGTAGGCAGGAGAATGGAGTTGAGAGGGAAAATAGTTCTGCTGACTCGACGGCCCGAATGGCCTAATTGTGCTCCTATGTCTTATGAACATGAACTTGCTAAACATTGTTCCACAGAAGCCTCGGCATATTCTTTCCTCCCTGGTGCATAAAATAGCATCTCTTGAACCTGTCTCTGAAAGAGAAGCTTGGCCCCTTCTGAAACATCTGAAACCTATGGATTTCTTAAAAATGTAGCCTAGGTAAGAAAAAGCATGCAGGTTACCCAATGGCACACAATTATCCCCGTAGGTAGAACATCTTTAAACAGGAATTGCAAATAAACTTTGAGAGAATAATTAGAAAGGATAATATGCAAACCAGAGATCTCTGTGGGACTTGTGTTGATCCTGGTAATGATTCAACTTGGTGATTTTATGCTTGGATTATTAATGATCTTTGTTCATGAATGAAAAAACAATGGGTTACTCTGTCGCTTTCTGTGTTAGAGCTGTCTAGCTACTCCAACCCTGGAGATTCTCAAAGCCCATTTCCCCACAGTCACTCCCCTGACTCCAGCCTCTTTCATCTCCTCATTACACAGTGAACCATGCCTGGTGCTATGGTGGATGATAAAAGGAATGACCTGTGGACCATTGGGAACACAACACGTCTGACAGCTGTGGGCCAGTGGGCTGGAAAATCATTCACACACCTCCAAATAAATATGCTGAGCTGTTGCAAAGCCAGATGAGGGCAGTTTGTATGTACATCTCTGAGTGTTTTACCATCCCTTGGTTAATGTGTCTCCTCATTTGGAGCTGAGATTCTTGCATTGCTTAGCACGTATTTTTCCAGTGTTACATTTCCCTAAATAACGTCAACAGAGGTGCAGCACTCTATGCAAAGTGCTGGAGGAACTCTGCAGGTCAGGCAATATCTGTGGAGGCAATGAACAGGCGACGTTGCGGATTCCTCAGACCTGAAGCATCACCTTCCCATTCTTCCGCAGATGCTGCCTGAGTCTAGTTCTGCAAATGATTTGGATGAGAATGCACAAGGCATGATTACTAAGTTTGCAGATTACACTCATGAGTGGCAAGGGTGCTGCATATAATTATGGTTTTTGGGAACAATACCAAATATAACACGAACAAATGTATTACACTCAAGCAGGTGGCATTGGAGATAGTGAGGATGGTTATCACAAATTACAGCAGGATCTTGATCAGTTGGGCAAGTTAATAGTTTAATGCAGATAAGTGCAAGGTGTGGCATTTCAGGAAGTCAAACCCGTTCAATATAGTTACAGAGAAAGTGCAAACAGAAAAGAAAAGTACCTGGGTCACAATGTGGTAGGTTGGGAGATCAGGATTACACCCTTAGTTTAAGATAGGGCTGTTCAGTAGTCTGATAACAGCAAGGAAAAAGCTGTTCATGTAACTGGTGGTATGTGCTTTCAAGCTTTTGTATTTTCTGCCGACAGAAGAGGTAGAGGTGGTACAATGGAGATTCGCCAGATTGATCGCTGGGATTGGGGGGTTTATTTTATCAGCAAAGATTAAGGATAAATCTATACTCACCATAGTTTAGAACATGGGAGGTGATCTCATTGAACTTCACAAAATTATTGCAAGGCTTGACAGGGAAAATATTTCTCGTGTCTGGGATATTTCATGTGAATGGGATGGACCATTCAAGCTCAGAGGAAGAAATTTATTCACCGAAAGAAATGTAAATCTTGGGATTTGTTGTGACTTAGTGACTTAGTCATTTTTATATTCAAAAGAGGGTCTGATAGATTATTAGGTATTAAGGGACATGAGGTTGATGCATGAAAGTAGCATCAGGTAAAAGATGATCCTGACTGCACAGGGCAGCAGGGTTAATGGGCCGAAAGGTTGTGTCTAATGTTTTTACCTTTAGTTGCTAAAATACCGCACAGGAAGTTCTTGCACTAAACCGGGGCTCATGAATGGCAAGGGTGCTGCGAATAATTATGGTTTTGGGAAAACTACCAAATGTAACGCCAACAAATGTATGTTATAGCCATGGAGAATGTCGGAGAAATTTTGCACAGTTCTTGTCCAAATTTTTTCTCCGGAATAATTTTGTTTTAATTTTAAAAATCTCAGGCCTCACGGGATTGACTGCCCCTTGCTTCACAGCCCCCAGTGACCATGGTTCATTCCTGACCTACGATTCTTTCTGTGGCCAAGTGGGTTTCTCCCAGAGCCTCTGGTTTTCTCTCTCCTCGCAAAGACGTGTGAGTTGGTGGATTAACAGGCCACTGTAACATTGCCCCTTTTGTGCAGGTGAGAGGTGGGATCTGGGGAGAATTGAGTGGAGATTAAAGTAGGATTAGTTTAAGTGGCTGCCTGGCGGTCAGTGAACCAAATAGACTGCTTCCATGCTGTTTGACCATGGCTAATAAATTGCCAATAGCTGATCCAGAGAAAACCGAGAGTAGGGATACAATAGTGATTTTTGGTTTGGCAGGCTGTAATAATAGGATTTTGAAAGGATCAGAACTTGAGCCTGAGCCACTTGCAATCTGTAGCATCGGCATAGATAGGGGAGTAAATGTGACGTGTCAAAGTTTGTCTGCTGTAGAATGTTAGAAGGTAAAGTTGTGCAGTGCATACAAAGAAACCGCAACAAAGACAGAGAGGTTAAGTGTGTGGGTAAGAATATGGCAGATGGAATGTAATGTAGAGAGATTGGAAATTGCCCAAAGAGATAGGGAAACCAACGACGCAGAGTATTTTCTAAGAGGTGTAACATTGGGAAATGTTACAGTAATTGGATGGATGTTCTTGTACTGGAATCACAGAAGGTTAACATTCATCTGCAGCAGGACGCCAATGGTACATTTATTACAAGGACTTTATTTTGATTCATTTGAAGACAAAGTTGTTGTTCTTGGTATTTATGGCCCTCCACTAGCTGACCTTGAGAAGTTTCTATTAAGCTGATATTAAGAGATAGAGCTCTTAAGGATAGCGGAGTCAGGGGGTATGGGTAGA